>NC_044976.1:183086049-184286049 GCF_008728515.1 Papio anubis
ATAAAAAGGTTGTTTGCAAAATTTCTAATAAGTCCCTGTCCTAAGTCAGAGTTTATTATTTGGTACTTAAGTTCCATTTAGGATAATATATCCAGTTCTGAGTTTCACAGTGAAAGAGATCATGATTTCTATCAGTGGAAGCTATTTCAGAAAATAGGACACTAAAGTAGTTGTAGAAAATGCTTTGATATGATACATGAAGCCTAATATTGCTGAGTCTGTCTGAAATTTAATAAAAACTGTTTAGTATTCTACTAAAATTTTAAAATTGCACAATACAAATGGCATTTATAATGATAAACAAATCTACTGTAAGTTCTTATTATTATATTCCAGTTATTTGATAATATAAAATGCATATGTTGAATAGATAAATGATTAACCAGACTCTTTTCTCTTTTTATGAAAATGTTTAATTATTTAGGCTACAAACTATACTGCATTCATTCATTGGACAAGTATTTACTGAACACCTGTATTGGGCACTGTGCTCAGAACTGGAATATAACAGAGATTATGGCAGACGCAGTATTCCCATCCTTCTGAAGCTTACAGTCTAGAGGATGAAAGAAAAGTAGTAAATCAAATAACTACCATTTCCCAACGACACCAACATAGAAAGGAAAAGAAAGGGAGCTTATTGGGCGAATCACACTGCTATTGGTAGCAGCTAGAAACTGACAGCAATATAAAAAGTAGAAGCATCTTTAAAAAGCACTGAAGGCTAGTCTGAGTGCCAGCTGCTTACAACATCGTCAAAGCACCACATAATAAGAGAGATGCTGATTCATTAAGAAAAGATATGTTCAGTATTAAAATAAAAACCAGAAAAATTTTCATCCTGATCAAAAGACATGTAATTTGTAATATCTATACTGGCTGCCTATGTAGATCAAGTTGCCCAAAATAGACCTTTTGTAAGTGACATGCCATTTCTATTTACAAATTTTTCATCATAAAAGGCATTTTTTTCTAACAAAATGTTTTCTTCTAATTTTTTCTAATAATTTTAATGACATCTTAAAATGCTCTATTTTTCATACACACTAAATTATTACGCTTATGCAACAAACACACTGCATTTTTAGAAAAACCATCTGTCAGCCGGATGCGGTGGCTCACGCCTGTAATCCTAGCACTTTGGGAGGCTGAAGTGGGTGGATCATCTGAGGTCAGGAGTTCAAGATCAGCCTGGCCAACATAGTGAAACCCCATCTCTACTAAAAATACACAAATTAGCCAGGCATGATGGTGGGCACCTGTAATCCCAGCTACTCGGGAGGCTGAGGCAGAAGAATCACTTGAACCCGGTGGGGTGGAGGTTGCAGTGAGCTGAGATCGCACCACTGCCCTGCCCTCCAAACTGGGAAACAGAGTGAAATTCCGTCTCCAAAAAAAAAAAAAAAAAAAAAAAAAGGAAAAGGAAAAGAAAAACAATGTCTTCTCTAAGTCCCGTATGATGTTCCAATAACATCAAATGACTCATCGTTCCTCATGCAAAGACACTGTTTCTCATCCCATTCCTTTGATCATTCCATTCCCCAGCATGCTTTTCCTCACCCTTCACGTGAGACTAACTCCTACTCACCTGTTAAGATTCAGCCTCAGATGACGCTGTCTCCTGAAGCTGTTTGTATTTCCCTTCTTTTTAGTTTTCCTATGAAAATCTGGGTTAGGTCCCCCACTTACCTATGTTTCCACAGCATCCTTGGCATATTTTTATTATAGTACTGTTTGAAATGTCTTATAATCATCTGTTTTGTGGATGTATCTTACATGAGACTGAGCTTCTTGAGGGCAAGAACAGTATCTTATTTTTATAATCCCAGCAACTAGCACAGTAACTGGCCTATAACAAAACCTTAGTAAATATCTGTCAATGTAATGGAAGGGCTGCTCTGGTTCTAGCTCCTCATGAAAACAAAAATCAGTATAATAGTATCAGTTTTCCTACAAAACTGAAGGCACTATATGATATGTCAGTTTATAGAATGTCAGAACTACTTCGTGGCTTCACTGGCTAAGTCTACCCTTTTAGCAAAGTAAAAACTAGCTTTAATAAATACTGTATTATAATTTTACAGTAGTCACAAAAAATTTGCCATCCTCTATAAAAATTGTGCAAAATTTTCTTAGATTTTACTTCAATCTAATAAACTTTAAATTCTTTTAAATTCAGTAAGTTTCTTGAGCCAGATAAATATCTAATAGCTACTTACTCACATTTTGAATTTTAAGATATCTGTTCTACACCTCACTGGACAAAACTTAAGTATTTACTAGGCATGAGTTCTATGTCAGTAATTAGAGAGAAGGGAAAAATAGTGGTAAGTATAAGACACAGAGCATCAAACTTGAAAAACTTACAACCCAGGGCAACAGATTTGTGAACAACTCCAGCCTTAAAAAGCTTTTTCATTGACTTTACACATTTTCAAGTAAGTAACCATGTAGAAACTTTTTGTAGAATAAAAATTGGTACAGAAATATAAAGTGTTGACATTATGGTGTGAGAGAAAAGATGGTAATAAACGCATTTTCAAACATTAGTAAAATTTTAGATGCATTTAGAAAAATTATTCCTAGATGTTTTCCAGAATTTCTACAGTCATTTACTGGGACTAATTCTGTTCTACAAAAATTTTTTAAAATTGTCAAAATCTGGAACAAGGAAGTTAATAATCATTACCAAAGGAAGATAAAAAAATTTCTGTGTAATGCATTAACATTGAAAAATAATCTAGTCTTTTACTTTGATAAATTTTTGAAACATGACCTTTTATTGGAAAAAATACTTGAGAAAGTGCAAAATTCAATTTGAAAGCTTGGAAACAACTGGGATAATAAAGCTAAGTAAACTTTTTAAACAAAGTAACAAATGAAGCTAAAAGAAAAGTGACAAACTTCAAGAGAAATAAGCTCTTTATCCTCCCACCTTAAAAAAAAAAAATCCCAGCAGTTATGATGTAAAGTATATCAATAAAAGATGAAAAGGTTAATAATTAAAAAATTTCCTCTCCCATCTTTGGGAAGTACTGTGGATATAAGGAGATAAAAATGAGATAAAAATGGATATCAGCTATTTTAAAAGTGATTTCAAACAATCTTTTTTTTTTTTTTTTTTTTTGAGATGGAGTTTTGCTCTTTTTGCCCAGGCTGGAGTGCAATGGTGCACTCTCGGCTCACTGCAACCTCTGCCTCCTGGGTTCTAGTGATTCTCCTGCCTCAGCCTCCCAAACAGCTGGGATTACAGGCATGCACCACCATGCCTGGCTAATTTTGTATTTTTAGTACAGACAGTGTTTCACTATATTGGCCAGGCTGGTCTCGAACTCCCGACCTCAAGTGATCCACCTGCCTCGGCCTCCCAAAGTGCTGGGATTACAGGTGTGAGTCATTGTGCCCCACTGTGCCCGGCCTCAAAAATCTTTAATAAAGAACTTGCTATAATATAGAGAAAAGGATAAGTGTGGTGCTACATTGGAGAAATGTCTCTTCTCCAGAGAGAAGATGGACCAATAGTCTCCCAATCCGCAAAAACAATTAAAAACAATGATGTGTCAATAATTAGCATTAAACAGTAATTTTTCTACTTTAAAAAGTTTCACTAATTTTTCTGTCTATTAAAAGATAAATTCTGTAAGGATTCAATGATTGAATATGGGGGAAAAGAAGAAATTTAAATTAGAACTATCAAACGTTAGCTCTCTACAGAGATAAAAATATTAAAAAGAACAGATGAGGTATTTGTATATTGGCTCAATCATAACAAGTGACTAAAAAGTAATACATGTTAGTATCTTTACTGCTATAAACCTACCACTGGATTAGGCCTTTGTATGGTACCATGTAGGATTTAGATGTTTAAATACATAGGGATAGAAAGGTGGAGGACAGGACAAAGTTATACAAACCACTTTTGAAGATCAACCTACTTGTAATTATCGTCTTCCACAAATTTTTGTAGTTCTTCTATATATTGAACGGAGTTCAGATATTTTTGGACATGAGGCAACATGGGAATATCTAGGCAAAAGGTGATAAATAATTATCTGATAAAGCACATCTTAACCAGAACTTTAAAAATTAAGCTGAAAATAACTTAAAGGTAAATTAAGGCCGCATGGCAGCAAAATTGAAATTAACTCTAGAAGGACATTACTGAGATAAACTTTAATTGAAACTGAAGGTAATTTAGAAAATTACAGTTGCATACTGTTTGTATTTTTTTTTTAGTAGATTTTTTTTTTAGTAGTTCCAACTATAAAGTCCCATATATTTGAGAAATTTCATAGAAAAAGATCAGGAACTATTCTAAACTAAACAGAAGAGGTGAAGGCAGTTATTTTTCTTTTAAAGAAACCTGGTTCCCATTTATAAATATGGTTTATCTCCTCCCCTTATAAGTCTCAAGCAAGATTAATTTAACAACGCAACTTGATGCTATGTTTAAAATATTGAGAAAAGGACAAAATAAGGAATTATTTGATTTAACTTTCAGTAAGATTCTATCTCCACACAGATAGTTTTAGGAAGTTTTTGAGGTTTTCTAAAAAGTACAGATGCATGAAGTAAAAGTTAGCTTTAAGATAAATTCACTTGAAGTAATCATATAATGTAAAACTCAGTTTTTTAACCCATAAAAATTACGTATTAACAGCCTAACTTTATTCCCTATCAAACTGGAAGTATCTAAACATTAAAAAAAAAAAAAAAAGTCCTTTCTCATCATTTGGGCTTATGTGGCTGTTTCTGTATTTGTCATTCCATAAAATACACATTGGGCGAAAATTGGTTATTTACTCGATAATCTGACTCAAGAAAGTTGGTCAACTGTCACGAAGATCAAGGGTCTCAGCTAAACTTCCCTAATTGAAAGCTGTAAGAACGATTTACATAACAGATCAGGGAGATCAAATGAGATAATAGAAAATGACTTTGTCAACTATAAAGGGCCAAATAGCTGTGAGGTAGTAATATTAAATAGTGTCCTTGTGCGTGAGAAAGTTGCTGTAAAATAGCAGAAAAGCAAAATATAAAAATAAAAATTTTAAATATTAAATACTTAAATTCTTAAAAGCAAGATCTTAAACAGGATGCTACGTACTAAATGGCAAAATAAAACAAGCATTATTTTCCTTTATGTTAGAATGGAAATAAGAAATTGATGTCCCCTGCTGTGTGAAAAATGATCATCAATGTGTGTAAATAAATCACTGGAATTACAGCAATGTTAATGGCTAGGCATTATCCCCCAGAAACTTACCATATTCACAAGACTGTTGTAAATCAGAAATTATTCGAAGAATATTATTCATTAAATTTGATCTCTGCTCATTTTCTAGAATGCTGCCAGTTGATGGGTATGCTGAATCAATGTATGTTAAATCTGACAAATAGATACCTGAAACAAAATGAGATAAATGTTTTCTTAGTTGTAGCTTGGGAGACTATGACAAAGAAAAGAGGAGAAAAGGTTGTTTATAGATATATTCCATGTATGCCACATTTAAAATATATTGCTATTAATACACTGAAGCCTCGGTAACATATGGTTACTGGGGTCTAGCTTTCCATACAGTTGGGGTCAGACATACACCAATTTTTTGTAATAATATGCTATTTTGTAAATGTCTTCTTGTGATTTCATTTTCTTTTCTTTTTTTTTTTTTTTGAGATGGAGTCTCGCTCTGTCGGCCAGGCTGGAGTGCAGTGGCCGGATCTCAGCTCACTGCAAGCTCTGCCTCCCGGGTTTACGCCATTCTCCTGCCTCAGCCTCCCGAGTAGCTGGAACTACAGGCGCCCGCCACCTCACCCGGCTAGTTTTTTGTATTTTTTTTTAGTAGAGACGGGGTTTCACCGTGTTAGCCAGGATGGTCTCGATCTCTTGACCTCGTGATCCGCCCGTCTCGGCCTCCCAAAGTGCTGGGATTACAGGCTTGAGCCACCGCGCCTGGCCTGATTTCATTTTCAAGTATAGTTTGAGGCTAGAGTTAGAAACCCCAGCACATATGGGAATTAATGGAAAGGAGCTGAGTTCTTCAATTGGCTCTGCCTCTCTGACTAGTTTCATAATGGAGAGTTATTTTAAACTCAGAACCTCAGATTTAAAACCTATACAAGCATCCATTTTCCAAGGTGTGTTACAACTTGAAGATATTAATTTAGCTAGCAGCCCAGTCACTGCCTGACATAGGGAAATTATTTAATATTTGTTTTATACTCTCTTGCCTTGGGTTGATAACTATCATTTGAGTCTTAACTACTTTGAAAATTATCTCAATCTGGTAGAAATGTTTTACATTTTAAAGATCAACAAATGAATTTCTGAAAGGGTTCATGTGACTACAAATTGAAGTTAACTATTTCTTACCCTCCATGCTCTTTGCACCAACAAAAATAACACATCCTCTAAAATTTGGTTGTACTAGTCCTTAACATGAAAGGTCACTTATTTAGGATTATTTCTGGAGAGTTCACAATGCACATGTGAAATGTATTAGACAACTATAGCTGGAGATTAAAGAAAAACATACTTTCCTACTTTTACCCTATTACTTCATGTTCACGAACTCTCAGGGTAAATGCAACCAAAATGACATACCCACTGCCTTCTAAATAAACCCTGTTTTTACTCAGCTTTTTCTTATACCTTAAATGTTTTCTAGACTTATCTCTGCCTATCCAAATCTTATATTTTGCTTATCTAATTTGGTGTCAAGATTCTCTAGTTTTCTCACAGATTCCAAGAAAGGAATTCAGACACTGTCTAGTCTAATCCTCTCCTTTTAGAGATGAAGAACCTGAAATATATAGATGGTAAAGGGACGTGTCTAATGCCATACAACCTGTTAGTGACAGAGCTGGATCTCAGATGTTTCACTTATAGCTCAATTAAAAAAAAAATTACTTATATTCTGTTTAAAAATCATACATTATCTGTGCATACTATTCACGTAATGACCTTTGTGACTTCAAAATCTCATTATTTAAGTTTTTTTTTTTTTTTACATTTATATCTTATCTATTCAAGACTGCAAACTCATTTAAGGCAGTTGCTCTATCTTGCACTCCAAGAGAAAGAAAATCTTGTGCAATGTTTTGACGATAGGTGTTTAACATAAAAGGTTGGCATGGCAATCTTTTTACTCATCCTAGTATCATTCATTTTCCACTTAGTAAATATTTACAGTATTCTTTAAGTCACCTATCGTTCTTTTTTTCTTTAGATAACCTTAACTTTATTTCCCTATGACTCCAAATGAATCTGAGGTTCCAAATGAAGCTGAGGTTCTTCCCACTTTGTCCAATCTCAGAGGAAGAAGAATCCCTGTCTTCTTCCCAAATCTCAACTGTAATTTTGAATGCAATCGTTGCTGCCTCCTTCCAGACAACCACTGTTGCCTCTACTATCATTCACCCCTACTGGCTCCTTTCCCAGAGTCAATATACACATTTTTTTTAAATCATTTTTTTTTTAATCATTTTTTTCCCCCCCAAGACAGAGTCTTGCTCTGTCAAAGGCTGGAATGCAGTGGCGCGATCTTGGCTCACTGCAACCTCTGCCTTCTGGGTTCAAGTGATTCTCGTGCCTCAGCTACCCGAGTAGCTGGAATTACAGGCATGCGCAACCATGCCTGGTTAGTTTTTGCATTTTTAGTAGAGACGGGTTTCACCATGTTGGCCAGGCTGGTCTCGAACTCCTGGTCTCAAGTGATCCACACGCCTCAGCCTCCCAAAGTGCTAGGATTACAGGCACGAGTCACTGCACCTGGCCCAATATACATGTTTAAATCTCCCCTACTTATAAAACAAAATCTAAGCAACTCTTCCTTCAAATCTGATCCCACTCCTCAAGATAACATCCTTGTTCTCCCTTCAACACACACCTTAGAAGAGAAACATAGAATAGTACACTTATTTTATTCTTTACTTTATTTTTAATGTAATATTTGATACACATAAAAGTTTTTATGTGTCAGGAAAATTGTGAAAAACTTTGAGATTGGGGGAAAAAAAAAAGATTACTGGGTATCCTGTCTCCACTACACCCGTTTGGTTCTTCTGAGTTATTTCACAACTCTGCACAGCTGTTGAAAACTGGTAATAAAAATTATTGTTCATAAACATGCCAAAGAATTATGTCCAGTGGGATCTAATGAATGTTGACTTATGGTGACCAATTTTGCAACTATTTGTAAATTTACTTCAGCATTCCTGATTGCATATGAGTGTTACTTTGAATTCACCCTTGACATATTTTTGATTCCCTTATAAATTTAATAATTTAAATGAAAATTCTGACACATATTCATTTCATATTTGTGTGAGAATTGTGATTTCACAAAAATTATTGCTGGGAACGGTGGCTCACGCCTGTAATCTCAGCACTTCAGGAGGCTAGGTGGGCGGACTGCTTGAGCCCAAGAATTTAAGACCAGCCTGGGCAACACGGTGAGATCCCGCTCCTAAGAAAAAATTATCAACATATGTGACACCTGTTGTTATCAAACAATATAATAAACACTTGTGAAAGACCAGTCAACTTATGACTACAATATCCCTAAGGAGAGCTAAAAGATTCCTCGAAGAAATGGCATGGAGATGTTGGCATAGGTACATCAATAACAGCAATAAAAGATATATAAAAGTAGCACAGAAAAGCTTACAGAGGAGTTTCATAAAAATTCGGTGCAAAAAAAAGTCATTCCTTGCTGATGGGATCAGAGAAAGCTTCAAGGAAGAAGTGGGATTTGAGCGGGGTACTAATGTGCCAGTTCTTGCCATTCTTCCATCCTATCATTAAACTCAGATGACAACTCACCTGTACTAGACTGTGCTGTCCAATATAACCACTTGCCACATGTAATTACTGTTTTGTGTGTGTATTCTGAATTGAGATGTATTTGAATATAAAACAGGTAAGATTTTGAAGAGTTAATATGAAAAATTAATGTAAAATATCTATTAACTTTATTGGTTACATGTTAATATTTTCATATGTTGGGGTAAATACTACTTTAAAAAAGAACTACGACTTCATCAATACTGTTGTATCTATCTGTATGTTCCTTCTCTACTGCATCTCCTTGCTTCCTGTCCAGAAGTAATCACTACCCTGAACCTCATTTTTTTTCCCCAGACATCTGTCTGTATTCCTTCTTTTGCCTATTTTTGAGCTTTAAAAATCATATTTTAATGTATATGTGGATTAAATAATAGTATTTGTAATGTCAGAGAAGTGCCTAGTACGGGAGGCTGAGGCAGAAGAATGGTGTGAACCTGGGAGGCGGAGCTTATAGTGAGCCGAGATCGTGCCACTGCACTCCAGCCTGGGTGACAGAGCGAGATTCCGTCTCAAAAAAAAAAGAAAAGTGTCTAGTACATACTAAGTGACTTATAAGCATTTATTAAATAAAATTTAAAAATATGCATTTATTTATACTTATAAGCATTTATTAAATAAAATTTAAAAATTTGGTCTTCTGTGGTTGCTTTGTCTATTTTGTTTCTAAGACTTATCCAAGCTGTTAAATGCCGCTGTAATTCCTTATAATGAGAACAAGCTAATGTGTGACTATTTTACAATTAACTCATTCATTTTATTTGATAGACTTTTGGATTACTCCCATCCCACCTCCAACCATGTTGCTACAGACATTCTTATACACATTTCCCAGCACACATGTACAAAATTTCTTCAGGATATAAAGACACGCCTAGGAGCAAAACTGCCAAATGCTAAAGTATATTAATATTCAACTTTACAAGATGGTGTCACACTATTTTTCAAAGCTATATCAATTCACACTCCCACTGATGGTATATAAGCTTCTGCTGATCCACATTTGTGCTAACAATTGGTATTATCAATCTCAATTTTGTCAATCTTCTGTATAAAATGGTATCTCTCTGTGTCTTAATTTTTATTTCCTTGATTAGTAATCCGTTTAAACATTTATATTTCTATGTAATAAATGTTTCTGTCCATTTTTTCTTTTGGGTTGTCTTTTTCTTACGGATTTCTAATTTCTTGATGTTTTGTGGACACTAATTTGTCAGTTAAATTTTATCCAGTCACCCTTCAACACACTAAATAATCTGAAATCTGTATCTATCACCTATTTTGGCAATGGCATTAACAACTTTCTCATTCTAAGTCTTAAAACAGCTCTCTTGGTCTCCCCTCCTTATGTAATCTCTCTGCAGTATTGTAACCATTCTCTTGTAGTTCCCAGGTTTTCCCCACCTTGAACTTTCCTATCTTTCCTCTAAGCCCTCACCATTCTTCTTTTTCCTCATGTTTCTTGAAAGCTGGTTTCCTGGAAATTGGTATCATGGTCTGTCATTAATCTTCCTTTACATTCTACATGTACTTTCTCTAGTATCTTAGTTCCATAGCTTTAGCTACTACCTAATTGCTGATGACTTTTGAATCTCTCTATATAACTGAGATCCTGACTTTCATTTCCAATTTAACATATCTAGCCATAATTTGTCCCTAAATACCTGTCATTCCAATTTCCTACCCTGGTTAGTGATATTACTAAGTGCTGAAGTTAGAAAGCTCCAAACTGCTGAAATTTAAAAGCTCAGGAAGAATTTACTATCTCTTATTTTTCCCAGATTTAAACCATTAGTGACTACAACATAATTACCGAATGCTCAAGAAATGATACATAATATAAACCAGAGGCCAGAAGCTGGCAGCACATCTGTCCCAATGTTTTTTAAAATCAGGAAGTATTACAGGAAAAATCTAAATGGCTCTTTTTTCCTGAATAATGGGAAGATCTGGCAACACTGTCTCATAATCCTTCATGGCCACAGGTACAGCTGAGAAGGTGCAGGCAGATCCCTTTAAATTAACCAAAAGGATGCCAACTTGCCATAAACTTCATTTCCCTCCAGTATCTTATTACTGATTTACTTCACTGATTTCTATTACCTGCTCCATTCTTCTTGTGAGCATTTGCCTTTCTAGGCCCTTGTGTTTGCAACCTCTGGTATACCTATATATGGCACAGGAATTCAAAGAAATGACTCTGTGAAAGAGGTAGAAAATAAGCTCAGACTTTAAATAAACGATGTGGATCAACAGTGTGGCCTAACAGAAAGAGAAAAACAGCACAAGCTATAGCAATAAGGAAGGGACGTACAGAAAGCCCAAAAGTTTTATCTAAAAGCAGCTTACAGCAACTAGGTAATCAATGACAGACAGTGTGGCATAATGCTTTGGCATTAGATTCAAATTCCAGTTCCACTACTTAGTACTTAAGTGCTAAGTTAAGTTACTTAAGCCTAAATTTGTGTTTCTTCAGCTACTGAGTTACTTAACATTTCTTCAATTAATGAAATACAATAGTATAGTTGTACTCAACACTTAGTAATTTCTTCCAACACCCTATTTTCATAGCAGAAGAACCTTGCCAGAGGCAGGTAAAGTGATTTGTCTAAGTTCACATAGCTAGTGGAGAGTCAGAGCTTCCCTGTTTTTTACTCAGTTCAGGGTTATGTTTGTTTTTAAACCACACCACATCAATTAATAAGAATGACCTTATACAGAGAAGAGAGGTCATTTTGTAGAATAGGAGGATATGACATTATGTAACATCAGAATTTTAATATTTAAAAGTATTAAGTATCTGAAAGAATTTCACTCATGTTTGGTAATTATATATAAAAGCTGTTTCATCTTAAGATACATTACACAGTAAGACATAACATACTATAACAACATCATGTTTCTTGTAAGTTTAAAACCTTCATTAGCAACTTAATAAGTAAAATGTTTACAAATTCTTCTAGGCTATAAAGAGTATTACATTACTTAGGTGGCTGCCTCCTGACAAAGTCTAGCTCTTGTTCTTTGTTAACAAAAACCAAACTCATCAGCCTGCAACTATTTCTAAGTGAAGTTGAGCACTATTTTTTTTCGGTATTCAACTTAAAAGATCTCTGGCCAGCAGACTAAAATGTTTGTTTTATAATTGCCCGCTGAACTATGATAGTTTGTTTCCAGATGGTGCCCTTCCTTCAACCTGCACACAATCTCTCCTTGTTTGAAACTATTCAACCTCCTGCTGATCCCACCCCCCTATTTAAGGCTACAAAGAGGAAATCCTAAGGAGGAGATTCCCGCCCCCAGTCTCCAGCAATTTTTGGTGATGTAATATGTGGGCTGAACTTGAGTCTACTGAGAAAGAGGGAATCACTATTCAGGGGTACTGTATATACAATCTGGGTCAGCTGCAGCTGGTTACTGCATTTCTCCATGTGGCAGACAGAGCAAAGCCACAACGCTTTCTCTGCTGGATTAAAGACGGCCCATAGACCCGAACTTCTGCTATACTACTTAAAATTACACAGGTGGCTCGTCAAATTCAATTGATTAGTATTGTAAAAGGAAAAAGAAGTTCCTTCTTACAGCTTGGATTCAACGGTTCAAAACAAAAATGCAGCTGCCATTAAAGTCACAGATGAACAAACTTCTACACTGATTTTTAAAATCAAGAATAAGGGCAGCAAGTTTCTGGATTCACTGTATCAACAGATACAAAAAGGTATTTAATATTTCTTTCATTTATAAATATTATGTATAGTAAATGCATAACTATTTTATATTTGTAGTAGAAATTTCAGAATCTTTTACTAAACAAAGACCTTTAGAATGTACTAGTTTATCTTATCTGAAAAAGGTTTTATCTTGCAACTTGACATAAAAACATTAAGTACTGTGCGATGGTTAATGCATTATTTGAGGTTCAATTTAATGATATTTAGTGTATATGATTACAGACTGATACATGCATCCCATGCTGGGTTTCTGAAAACAAGTGCTTTAGTGACAGTAGAAAGACATTTTAACAAGTAACAGATTAAATGTATAAGGTTTATAGCACAATGATTAAAAACAAAGGAATACAAACTAAATAGTCATGAACGCAATTAGTTTCTCTTCCTGCAGCTACAGTGTGTGTGCTGAAGACATACATGAACTGTTGGATTTCTCAGAGTGTAGTCATAAAACAAAGCTAAGATATAAAAATAGTTGAAAGTCTTTGCAACAAAATCTCAATTACAGTATAACCAAATATTAAGCAGAAATTCTTGTACAGATTTAAGAGTAATCTATGGCATTTCTTGTTCCAACTCAAAATTTTAAATAGCTTTCCAGGCTTACATGTAACAGTAATTTAATTTGGATGACAGAAATTAACTTGCTACAAATGGAATTACTTGGAAAAGCGAAGTTATTGATATACACATAAAAGCATTATGTAAGTAGTCAGTATTAACAATAGAAAATAAGAACCCAGAAGATGTAATTAATTAAATACATGACTAAAAGGCTAGAAATATGTAATATTTTTAGATAGAAATAATTTTGTTAAGCACACATAAGAGGTTTCCTTCAATATTCTATCTGGGAGCTTTTTTTACATGCATTATAAAAACTATTAAAGATAAAATTACTCATTACCAATAGTATGCCTTAAACCAAAGACACTTACGTTTGTTAGATTTGGGGCTCCTTTGGCCTTGTAAAAATTAAAGATGTTAATGGTTAAGAATCTTGAACAAGCAAATAATGGTAAAGCTAAAAGTTTTTCCAACTTTGCTTTCGTGTCCTTTCCTTAAAGATTTAAAACTGTAAATACTGGCAGGATTTCTGTTAAACACACATTTTACAAGAAATTCTAACAAAATTCCCAAGCAATAGTGGATCTGAAATACTGTCATCTCTCTTTTTTATTGTTACGTGCTATGGAAAGTGCAGGACTTCATTAAGCCTCAGTTCTTACTGACACTGTCTTAAGGCAAGCATTTAATCTGAACCCCAAATCACACAGATAACTATTTATCCTTTTCTTAAATATATCCAGGCGATTAGATTGTTTTCAAGTCTCTTCCCAGAACATATTTCACAATCTAGAAATTCTTTATCTAACATATCCTGAATGCTTCATAAATTTAACTTCGTTGCCTCATGTTGTTTTCAGTGCATGACACAGCCAGTTAAATGCCTCTATGAGTTTACCATCTGAAAGGAGGCAAATCTTGACTTTCGTTTCTTCTCTCTACTAGCTGGCAATATAGCAACTATGAAGAGAAATGCTACTAATAAAATTAACCCAATGCATAGAAGACCTTTTTTTCTCTTTTAAAAATAACTAAGTAAAGACTTAGATTTAAACATAAGTATTCTATAACTAATTTATAACATTCTCTTGGGGCCTAGGAAAATTTTAACATATACAGCAAGTTTTATGAGGTAACACAGATTTATGGATCTTTCGCTTCAAAACAGAACATATGTGAGAAAATATTAAATAAGAGAATGTTTTTAGAAAACATAACAGTAAATGTATTTTTAAAACCAGTTCTTTACTCCTGACGTAGCTAGTCTACTACTTAAGAAATGTGGCTCCTTGCCCTGCTTTAAGTGACAGTGAAGCCAATATTTTTGTATTATTAAAAAAATTATATTTATTTAAAAAATAAACTTTTAGTTGCCTCCTTTAAATGCTAATTTAGATCACTTTTTCTTGTGGTAAACAGTGATTTATCTTATGATTTAATCTTATAGGAACCACAATGAGCCAAGGCAGAATACACACAAGGAAGCTGCTTTTATTTTAATTTAGATTAGCATTTTGGTGTTTTTTGTTCTTCAATGACAATACTGATGCTAAGTCCTAACAGCAGTCTTGGATGATGCACTTTTAGCTGTTCTATAAAAATCTGTGTCTGGTATTAATACGAGCTGTTCAATCAGAATATTACTAATAAAATTCTATTTGTTTTAGAGTTTTATATTACTTCCTGCATTCTCTCTGCTTTGGTAGTTTATTTCATAGCAAATATTATTTAAGTAAAATAATTTTATGATCTAAGAGTTTCCATTCTAGTATTAAAACGAATGGACTTTAGCAGTAGGTAAGTTAAATTAAATATATAGGAAAAATGATATATATGTGCCCAGGAGTATGACGGCTTTTGTTTTCTTGTCCCTAGTTTTTAAAATAACCCATATCTAAATTCCACGAATCTGGAGATATAATAAATATTTTATCGGTTTTTGGTATAGGTAACATATATAGTAAAAGTCTATTTTTAAAAATAAAATAGAGACTGTTTCTGTCTAAATCTTCTATATACGTCAGAAAGCAAGTTATGAAAACATAAAAAGCTAAAAAAAAACCCATGTGTGCTTTGGCTATCAGTCAGCAAAAGAAGGCCTCGATAGAAATACAGATTGTTATGGCCTCCCTATCTTTTGTTTTCATTCCCTCTCTTGTTGGTAAAATAATAATAATTCTCCATACTCCATCCATATTTGCCTTATTTTCATTATCTACCCATTTTGAAGACACTATTCAACTGAAAAATACCAAAAACAAAAGAACATGGTTTTAGAAAGTGAAAGTAGCAGTAGTCTTCATGACGATAGCAGAAGAGTCTATATTTCATTGACATGACCTTTGTTTTCGGGAGGGGTCCATAATCATAGGTTAGATATATAACTACCAGCTGACAGAGTACATATGGAGGGAAAGGCACTGCAGCAGAAAAGTCTGAGATGTAAAAAATGATTTGGCAGAACTTGGACACAAATTCTACCAAAAATTATCCATAAACACTTTTGTATAATTAAGTAACCAGTCAATGAAAATGGATATAAACCAGGAAAAGGCTGTGAAAAACAAGAAACATAAACTTAAGACTCCTCTGTGGTTATGATATGACTAGGGTAAAAATCACAGGTTTAGAAAAGTTAGAAGTAGAAGGTTTGAATCCCATTTGAGTGATTTAGCTTCTCAAGGATTTTACTCCTTTATAAAATGATACAGCATTACTTCAGTGTTGTAAATGCAAATAGTTAACATGTGTTAAGCTACATAAATATAAGGGTTTGAAAACATGAACTCTGAAGTCCACAGCCGGGATTCAAATTCTCGCTCCATCACTATGAACCTGTGTGACTCTTGATAATAAGGTGCTTAACTTTTGGATGCCAAGTTTTCCATCTGAAAGTGGGGATCATAATAATCTATTTCATAGGGTTGTGGTGATAAGTAAAACATGAAAATGGCTTAAAACTGTGCCTAACACTGAACAAGCACTCAATAAACGTTAATTACTGTTATTGTTGTGTTGTTATTAATAACAGGCATAAACGACTTAGGAGTTGGTTTCTTAAATCAAGAAACAGGTACTTATGTGGAAATTTGGACAGAAAAGCTCTGTCTTAGGGTATCCACTGCCATCCTTCAAAAATGGCAGATAGGTATCAAATTCGCAAGAGTGAAAAGGTGGCCTGTAATAGACCAGCTCGTTAGTAGATCTGATGGAGTGAACATACCTTACCCATTCTACTGCTGCTACTTTTGTGGGAGGTAACTAAAGAGAAAGGAAAAAGTATTGGCTCTTGAAACTGTTACCTCAGAAGAATTTGTACTATAAAGAAGTATTTCTCATCTGCTACAGCAAAAACGAAACATTCCAAGCACATATTTTAGTATATGTGCTGCTGCTATAAATACTGACTATGGGCCAGAGAACCCGATCTAGACCTAGTTCTAATCCTTGTGTGGCCTTAGCCTTCAACATGCAGAGTACAAAGAGGTTCTTGAATGACAGGGTCTCTAAGGCGTTTCCAACTCTGACATTCATATTCAATTACAGATATGTTTCTTTCCTTGGTAATGCATGTAGAAAATTACTAACATTGTACTAAAATACAGTTCAGTAGAACTTCTGTTAGAAGAACAAATCTGCTGAATCATCTATAAGCTTAGAGTACATATAATTATGGTTCAGGAAATATAATTACCCACAATGACTGTGAGCATTCTATCATTCTAAAACCTGTCACTAATCCCAAAAGGAGATGCTATAAAAATAAAAAGCATACGATGCTAAAACTATCTGGGTTTAGATTTGTCTAAAATCTTTAACTTTATTGAACATTTTAATGAAGAAGACATAATTTATTACAGAGGACCAATTTAATTGGAATTGCATGGTATGAATCTAAAACATTGGCTAGTAAAGTCACCTGGTAATTGTAATACTGGTTAGATAAGAATGTTTTAATTAATGCCTTACAAACACTGTGTACCATTTTCATAGTCTTAAGGTAGTGAGCTTTTTAAAGGTAAGAAAGCTATCTTATCAGGGTCTCAAAAGCCTCAACAGCACTAGCAATGTACCTTCGCACAGAGTGGACACTGACCAAAATTTGCTCAATAAACTGGGGAACAAAAAGCATTACAATAAGGTGATAGCTGAAAGAGCTATTCTCTGAAACCTAATTTTTAAACAAATGCCAAAGTACTACAACTTAATATTAAAATTAAGAAATTAATAAAGTTAATTCTAGCCTAATTTATTAACACCAATATTCAGTTTTCCCTCAGATAGTTTTTAATATTACTGACTTTAATGTAGATTAACATGAATTCTTTTTGCTTTTTCCCCTTCACTGATTTGTTTCTCAAAAGACATCATTTTACAACCTCATTTCAAAATGAAGGCTTTTACCTGGACCCTAGGTGTGCTATTCTTCCTACTAGTGGACGTTGGACGTTGCAGAGGTGGACAATTCAAAATTAAAAAAATAAACCAGAGAAGATACCCTCGCGCCACAGATGGTAAAGAGGAAGCAAAGAAATGTGCATACACATTCCTGGTACCTGAACAAAGAATAACAGGGCCAATCTGTGTCAACACCAAAGGGCAAGATGCTGGTACCATTAAAGACATGATCACCAGGATGGACCTTGAAAACCTGAAGGATGTGCTCTCCAGGCAGAAGCGGGAGATAGATGTTCTGCAACTGGTGGTGGATGTAGATGGAAACATTGTGAATGAGGTAAAGCTGCTGAGAAAGGAAAGCCGTAACATGAACTCTCGTGTTACTCAACTCTACATGCAACTATTACATGAGATTATCCGTAAGAGGGATAATTCACTTGAACTTTCCCAATTGGAAAACAAAATCCTCAATGTCACCACAGAAATGTTGAAGATGGCAACAAGGTACAGGGAACTAGAGGTGAAATATGCTTCCTTGACAGATCTTGTCAATAACCAATCTGTGATGATCACTTTGTTGGAAGAACAGTGCTTGAGGATATTTTCCCGACAAGACACCCATGTGTCTCCCCCACTTGTCCAGGTGGTGCCACAACATATTCCTAACAGCCATCAGTATACTCCTGGTCTGCTGGGAGGTAACGAGATTCAGAGGGATCCAGGTTATCCCAGAGATTTAATGCCACCACCTGATCTGGCAACTTCTCCCACCAAAAGCCCTTTCAAGATACCACCGGTAACTTTCATCAATGAAGGTGAGTAACCTCTTACTGTAAAACGTGGGAGTATGAGGTTAATATTTTTATGCTTTATCAAACAATGCTCATAATAAATGCTTATTCTTCATTTTGTGATGTTATTATACATGTACATTAAAATTTCTATTTTTGTTTTTTATTAATATAATCAAGAATTGAACTTAAATACATCTCCTCTTCCAGCTCTGAATTTCTAGAAGGTTATAAAAACTTAGTGTACTCTGTGAAAAAAAACAGTCTTCCATCCAAATTCTTATAATTGAGGGGCTACTATTCTTGAATAAATCCATGTTCCCCTCCGAACCACTCCTGTGCGCCATAACCATCCTATCAGCTTCTAGCTGGGTCGTCGCTGCTACCCAACAATTCTTTTATTTACCTCCTGCTGCTTGTACCATCATCTTCTTCAAAAGAAACACGTAAAATTTTGCTTTCACTCTCTTCAAGCTGTAATCACACCTCATTATCTTCACTCTCAGCAGATGACTCATCTACTACCATACTGAGTAAGTCTAATCAGGTCCTGAGTTTTGTTCTTTCTTATCTTGAAAGCATCTGTACAAAAGCCATACCTCTTGCCCTCAGCCTCAAGAAGAAAAGGTATCGCTCCTATTTCCAAGGCTAAACAATTAGTACTGCGTATACTAAGAAACATAAATGTTCATTACTATAAAAAAACTATTGCATTGATCATGCATGATTCCAAACTCCACTTTTAAATTTCATTTCTTTCTCTCTTCATGCATTCAACATCAGTCACTGATCTAGCTGTCCAGAAAGCAAAGATGAATAATTCATCTTTGTTTCAGTTTACTAAACCCACTGCTAACTTTCTGATATTTATTTTACACTTGTATCCATTTTCTTATAACTCATTCCCCAGAATCCTTTACAAGCTGATTTGCTTCCTAAGAGTGGAAGGGAAAACCCAAATGCCCCAAAGCAATGAGTAAATAAATTGCAGCTCATTCACTCATTGAAAAGGCAGGTCATAAAACACATACTATGAAATAATTTTAAACAATAACAATAAAAACAAGAAAGAAATATATCACGAAGTGGTTTCATCTCTGTCAGTGAATACCACTTGGCTGTTCACAGCCCTGCTTTCCTGGCCTTCTCCATTTTAATATTCTTCCTTCCTTCCTATTTCTTTAGGTCCTTCACTGGCATCTTCTTCCTTCTATGCCTTAAAGTCTTTCTTCAAGATACTCTACTTTAGAATATTTGGCTTCAAGTATCACCACTGCTCAGATGATTCCTGAATGGAGCTCTCCCTCCTGATTTAACCAAAGCTAGATGTTAGCATTTGGATATTTCACCATTACCTCAAATGCTACTCTTTATTGAAACACCTTCTTTCAGCTTATCTGTCAATTTAGCAGATCTCAAGGCTTAACTCAAATAATACCTTTGATGTTATGACTTCCCAGATTCAAACAAACATACCTAGGTGGCTCTTTCCCCAAATCACTGACTATTTCTTAAACATGTTTTCTATATGATATTACATTGAAGTTAGTTATTGATACGTCTGTCTACTTGTTGGTCTGAATGCTTCTGGAAGATAGTTAACTGTCTTTTCACCACTTGATCTCAACATCTCTGTTTTGGTTAATGTTGTCACCCCTTTCCAAATGAGGTTGGCTCATCTTTGACACTTCCCCAGCTGCCCCATACATAGGCCACTGAATTCTACCCAGGTCTCCTTTTTGGTCTCCTGTGTGCATGTCCCTCATTTCTATTCAGAGCCGGAACTCTCGTTTACATTCAAATGATCCACAGCAGCAGCCAGAAGGCAGAGACTCCATAGGCTACCAGCTGTGTGATCTTCGGGGAAAGAAAATTATCTGTGCCTCAATTTCCTTACCTGTGAAATGGGAATAACAGTATTTACCTCGTAAGATTTAACAATTGAAGAGTGCTTAGAACAGTGCCTGGCACTCAAATGTTAGTTCTTACTATGAACTGTATAATAGCTTGCCAACTGGTGTAACTCTGTTTTCTCTCTCCATCAAAATATATTTACATTGCCAGCAGATCCATCTTCTTAAACTACTTACATATCTGCTTTCTGCAAACAGAAAAAGTCCAATTTGCTTAGTCTGGCTAAGTATAATGTCCTCCTAAAGACTCAAGCCTACTTTCCTAGTGGACCTTCCACTAGTTTCCTTCACAAAAACCATCTGTTCCAATAAAATAAATCCACTCATTTTCCCCTAAATACTTTCCAAGCTTTCTGCCTACTCAAAGAATAAGGCTCAAGCCAAACCAACCAAATAAATAAAATGCAACTCCTCCTTGAGGCCCTTGTTGACTCCCACAGGTTTGAAGTGATTGTTCCTCTCCATGAATACCTCTACTCTCTGTAACACATGTAAGACATTATGTATAGTCCCTCTTGAATTATCAGTTATCTTTACATACACTCAGCATACATCTAACTAAGATGCTTTTCAACTATATTATAAGCTCCTTCCTGGTAGATGGTTACTGTGTCTTATCTCATACTTATCTGCAGTTGCTAAATATGTGTTAGCTGATTTGGTAACATTTTTATAGAGCTTCTTAAAATTGTCATTCCAAAGACCCTCATGAAAGTAATATGTTATATCATACTGGATTTGTTCATGTTATACTGTTCTAAGTTACAGTAGCAATAGGCCAGAGTATCATTAAATTAGGTAAATAATGATCATTATTAATATCCTCGCTGGGCATGGTGGCTCATGCCTGTAATCTCAATACTTTGGGAGGCTGAAGCAGATGGGATCACTTGAGGTCAGGAGTTTGAGACCATCCTGGCCAACATGGTGAAACCCTGTCTCTACTAAAAATACAAAAATTAGTTTGGCGTGGTGCGCGTGCCTGTAATCCCAGCTATTCAGGAGGCTGAGGCAGGAGAATCACTTGAACCTGGGGGGCGGAGGTTGTAGTGAGCTGAGATCGTACCACTGCACTCCAGCCTGGGCGACAGAGTGAGACTCAAACAACAACAACAACAACAACAAACAAACAAACCTCAACCCCTTTGATTTCCAAAGGAAAATGCGGTGTATTAAGTGATCCACTGGGTACAGAAATGAAAAACAGAAAATTGCTTTTGATATCCTTTAAAAAATTTTGTTTTATGTAAGCTTTTATATAATTTATCAGTAGTTTGTATACGTAAGTTATAAACAAACATAATTGAGCTGTGTGAATTTTTTTTAACTGATGAAGTATACGATTACGTAAGTATGAAGACAACTGCCAAGGAGTATTCTACGTGATCCCTGAAGCTTGAGTGGATGGCATAACCAATTCTAGCAGAAATCATTATTCACATTTTTAAACACTGACAAACTTTTCTAAGAAAATGTTTATACAAAATGAAACATACCAATTCTATGTTTTATTATACACTGAGCATTAGTACAAAAAAACCCCACTAATGCTACAGAATTAAACCTCATGTTACGGATTTAGTATGTCAAAAGTCCTCTTAAACACATTTTGTTTTAATGAAAAAATGGTGAACTTATCCCCAATAAACCTTTCTTTAATGCAGAAATTAAGGGCATGTAACTTTTTTCTGTTATTCATTATTTGTTTTATGTAAACATTAACTTTTTACTTATTTTACTCTATAAATGTTGATCTCTTAAATTCAAAGGCATAATTTGCTACACCATAAGAATTACTACACTAATTAGTACATTAATGAACACATAAGGGAAAGAGCATGGAATTAAGAACCACTGGTTTCACCATTACCTTTGTTATGTAACCTTGGGTAAGTCACTGCTAGTTTGTGTTTTCTCATGTGTCCAATGAGAGTGCTGGACTGGATTATTCTAATATCCTTTTCAAATTCTAATATTGTGTGATTCTTACTAAATTAAATTACTACAAGCAACAACAAATAGGCTAGCTATTTTCTTTACATAATGTGCTCAATTATTCACTTATGTTATTTTTACGTCTCTCTGGAAAAAGATGTCTCAGGCTGTTAAGGTGCTTGCACAAAAAGGGTAAAGATGGATGGCTACTGGTGTACTTATGTATGCTCTGGCACCAAGAAATTCCTATTACTGTACTTTACATGTAGGTACGTGGTCATTCTAAAGTCTCTACGTGCATAAGGTGAAAATAAACAACAATGTATATTTTAAGAGGTGTTTAGCCAGTTACAAAAGATAAACACTGTATGATTCTACTTATATGAAGTACTTAAGAGTGGTCAAATTCATAGACAGAAAGTAGAATTGTGGTTGCCAGAGGTTATGGGGAGGGTGAATGGGGAGTTGTTTAATGGTTAATAGTTACAGTTTTGCAAGATGAAGAGTTCTGGAGAAGGATGGTGGTGATGGCTGTACAATATAAATGTTCTTAATGCCAATAAACTGTACATTTAAAAATGGTGAAGATGGTAAATTATTATGCATATCACATTTTATAAAAGGTGTTATGACCATCTTTTATTTTCTTTAAAAATGGTTATAAGAAAAATCTACCTCAAAAAAACCCATGAATTTATAAAACATAGTATTTAGATAAAAAACATTTTTCAAACACATTACCTTCTTCTCTACCTTAAAAACAAAATGTTTGAGCATGTAATAATCAGCCTGACAAGCTGCAATCAATGAAATTCTTAACTGTTAATGTTATTTGGTGCCTGCATTTTGGGTTAGTCTTTTATAAAATAAAACATTACTCTTTTACAAATAGCATATTTATAAAAATAAGTTTATTCTTTGTAGGAGAGCTGAGTGGAGAA
This sequence comes from Papio anubis, assembly GCF_008728515.1. Classification (NCBI taxonomy): domain Eukaryota; kingdom Metazoa; phylum Chordata; class Mammalia; order Primates; family Cercopithecidae; genus Papio; species Papio anubis. The sequence continues at coordinate 183,109,171 of NC_044976.1, forward strand.
AGTTCCTTCACCATGCGTAAAAGCATAGATCTGAATATCAGTAAACTTGGATTCTGGCAAAGCTTTCTGGGGTTCAGTTGCCTCTTTTGTAAATAAATTGTTGTGATGATTAAACGAGGGGGTGCAGGTAGAAGTGTTTTGTGTATGATCTGGCATGGTTTGACCACCGTTAATTATTACATATGTTATACACTTCCCTTTATGTGTCTTTCCTTGTCATATTAGGTTTATGAGGACGTAAATGGTAAGCTTAAAAAATTAAAACTTTGTAGTGGCGGGCGCCTGTAATCCCAGCTACTTGGGAGGCTGAGGCAGGAGAATCGCTTGAACTTGGGAGGCGGAGGTTGCAGTGAGCCGAGATCACGACACTGCACTCCAACCTGGCGACAGAGTGAGACTCCGTCTCAAAAACAAACAAACAAACAAACAAAAAAAGTTAAACTTGGAAAGTAGTCATTAGAAACTAAAAATATGCTTTTTAGTGGTAGGGTTATTTTAAATCACCAAATATTTACATTTTTCAAATTATTTATAATGCTTCTTAACACACCTTTTAGGTATAATTGGTTTCAGTGGAATACTTATACTAACATTTAATATAAAACAAACAAAACAAAAAAACTAGTTAAGCCAAGGTGCTGTTGGAAAATGACTGTATTAGCCAGTTATGAGAAAATAATTGATAAATTCTTTAATAATTAAAAAAATAAAAGTTTGGTTTGCTAAATACAGTTTAAACATACAGATTAATAAATTAGGTAATTCATATTATTACAGAAAGACCCTACTGTCACTTTAGAAAGTATTTGTCTCAAACGTCCCACTCTAGAAATGTTGAATATATTTATCTGAAAGTTAATGCACAACCCAACTGAAAAGTTTACCTCTCAAAAGATCCTACTTGGTAACCAATAATTTGAAAGCTCTGAATTGGTTTACTGTTTCTCTTGTCACAAAAAGGATTCTCTTTGTAATTTTATAATTAAAAAGTTCTTTTTACAGAAAAAGAACACATATGTTACAAATGGCTCCCAGTAAAGCTGCTATTCAAAGTATGAAATCCTTTTTTCTTTTTTAACTCACTGTTCTATTCAAGATATGGGTTCTTAATAAATACGTCTTGGGAAATAATGTGGCATGACTGGTCAACATTTTTCTTTCTATAAATCAGAGGTATTAATATGGTTTCATTAGCCCTATGTAAACTTTAATCCTCACATAAACTGAGGAACAGAGAGACTGGTTCTTCAAATTCAATGTACAGAATTCCAGTTGCCTGCTTTGAGAAGACTCTTGCAAAAAAAAGTTAATACTACGCTTAGTTTAAAAGAAAAGTAATTCCACTTTATACCTTTTGAATCACCATGAACAAATTCCTGATTCACATATCGATCAATTTATTTCTGAAAATATGCAAACCTTTAAACTAAATCTGGCTTCTCAAGAATAAAGCTTAAAATTTTCTATTTGTCATTTAACAATTTCTATCAAGCAATGTTTTTTATGGTACAGAAAAAGCAGTGAAAACATTTAAGATAGGGACAATAGATAAGTCTAATTTTAGGGCAGAAAGTAAATAGGATTTGCAAGTAATAATGAGAAAATATTTCTGCTAGGATCAACAACATACACTGGACTAGGACAGGTTAATGGTATGTTTATAAATACAAATAAATATTGAATTCTGATATTTAATATCTTTACTGAGGAGAAAAAAGTAGCTTTATGCACTGCTAAATTTTATTCATATGTTCTGGAAAAGAACTTCAACTACATTTTCCTAAGTCTAGCAGATATCCAACTGTAAACACAAAGCCCACTGCAAAAAATGGGTTGAAAATTAAAGCTGAAGGTAATCTTAAATTTGCATAATTGAAGTCTTATCAAATCAAAGCTGGATTCAGAAAACTCAGAGCTCTCCATTTGGCTTTAAACAGCTGAATGTCTATTAAATAGCAGAAAATGAGTATAGCTCTATGGAACAAATGATACTTGACAAATATTCTGTCAACATTCAGAACACTGATGTTTCTAAATATTCTGCAGCAAAGCAAATAATCTAATAAAAGTCCAACCTTTGAATATATACTTAAATGTAAACTGTCAAAACTATACTCAAATGAATGCATAGTAAACATTTATGAAAATGATATTCATAGAATAAGCAATACAAAGATAACATTTACAGAATATGCAAATTTATAAAATGAGATAAATATTTATATGTTGTAACAAAACTACTTTCATGTGTGCATTAACTATAATACTAACAGGTTTTAAAGTAAGAGCGATGCTCCTTAGAGATCTCAGCTAGTTCTTAGACTTTGCTACCACATGCCCTACATAACTCCATCAAAGTACTTGTCATATTATAGTGGAATTCTCTCTTTCTTGCGACTTCTCCCACCCTGCACTTGACTCTAAGGTTGTTTCTTTATCCCTTGAGCCTAAAACAGTCCTTAGCCTATAGTAGATGCAGAAAGGACACTTCTTGAAAGAATAATGCAGAATTAAGGGAATTCTGGGAACCACGCCTACTAGGAATCACGTAGTTTTGTAACTACGTATCTGAATTTCTAAGGGGGCTCAAACTGTGAATACACACTGAAAGATAAAGTCCTTGTCTATGAATACTGTAAGTAAACAAATATACTACCTGCATTACATGAAATAATCTAAGAATGAACCTGGGAGTCATAATTCACTTTTCCTTCCATCTCACTCCCACATAAGAAATTAAAATTCTGTAAATTTCATCTTTTCTGAAATACAAGCTCTTTACCCTTCTTCCTACTTGACTACAATGCATGTTTCCTATAATGTGAAGTAGCCCATATGTGACCAGTGAAAAGGAGAATAGTGGTAGCAAAACAGAGAGGTTATATTGGTTTACATGGGATTTTTTCCAAATATATTAATGTTTTGTGCCACAGGTAACTGCAGCTGAATATAAATTATGTTAATAGCTAAAATTAGCTACTATTTTTAATGCATGTATTTGCAGAACATGAGGTTTTTCAGTAATATTTATCTGCAGTAGAAATGACTGTACATTCATCTTTGGTGAGCTATATTAAATTTATTAAGCAGATATTAAATAAGCTACTTAAATTATTAAATAAGCTACAATTATGTGTTAAGATGAGGAATAAAAGAGAAATGAAAGAACAGACAATTACCGATGATGACTACTTTGTTAGGTATAGTGTTAAGGGCTCTGAATACTTTCACTAAGTTGAGTCTATCCCAGGAACACAAGGTTGGTTTAACATTCAAAATACAATCAATGTAAAGGCTGGGTGGAGTGGCTCATGCCTGTAATCCCAACACTTTGGGAGGCTGAAGTCAGAGGATCACTTGAGACCAGGAGTTTAAGACCAGCCTGGGAAATATACCAAGACCCCATCTCTCCAGAAAAAAAAAAAACAAAATTAGCCAGGCATGGTGGCACGTGCCTGTAGTCCTAGCTACTTGGGAGGCTGAGGTGGGAGGATCACTTGAGCCCAGGAGTTTGAGGCTGTGGTGAGCTATCATTATACCACTGCACTCCAGCCTGGGCAACAGACTCCAAAAAAACAAAACCCAAAACCATATATATATATATATATATATATGTGTGTGTGTGTGTGCGTGTGTGTGTGTGTGTGTGTGTCTGTGTGTGTGTATATATATATCTGGCAAAGTATAAATAACATATTTCTCAAAATTTCAATAATACTCTTATCCTTATAGTACAGAAATTCTTATAAGAACTTTACTTAACTCTCACATATTTCTAGTAAAATATAAAATTTGACAATAAGAATTTTTATACATTCTTTGTTCTAATATACATATTTTATATATTTTCTTCTAATATATACACTTTTTTGTTCTAATATAGATTAGATATAATATACATAATATATATGTATATTCAATGTAATTCGTGTACTAACAACAAAAAGAAAAACCCTATCATCATCTCAGTAGGCAGATAAAAAGCCTTTGATTCCTGTGATGTATCTAGTTAGAAAAGAAATTAAAGAAGAAAAAAAGATTTTAAAAGCCTTTGAAAAATTCCAAAATCCATTCATGATAAAAACTCAGCAAACTTGACTGAAAGGACAGTAATTTTAAAGTAGTGGTTATAGCTATTTTCAATATCTTAAAGGAAAATACGTTTATAATGAATGCAAGATAGGGCATCTCAAAAGAGCAATAAAAACTATGAAAAAAAGAATCAAACTGAAACTCTAGAACTAAAAAATACAATACTTAAATATAACCCAAGAAAGACACCATAAATAAGGCTTTCCAGTTTCTCTAATTTTTACTAGTCTATTTATGGACATTGCATTATAATTTTTAAAAATTTAAGACAGAAAAATATCAATGAACTATAATAAACATGTGGACTAGAGAAACTGATGTCCTCTTGATTTTTGTGTGTAGTTTTCAGTTTCCTTGTATTTAAAATGAGTAATTTAATTAACAAAAAATTATGGACAGTTTCCTAAGGGTTTAAACACTGATGACATGAAGTCAAAAAAAAAAAAAAAAGTCTCTGTCCTCAAGGAATAATCTACAAGGAAGAGCTCGTAGTCTCTAAGAACCCCTTCTATTGTTATAGTTGTGGAACTACCCAATGAGATTAATTCTATCCCAATAAGACCCAAAAGGAATACTGAACATATCTGGCAAAGTACAGATAACACATTTCTCAAAATTTCAACAATCCTATTAACCTTATAGTACAGAAATTCTTGTAAGGACTTTACTTGACTGAACTCTCACATATTTCTAGTAAAATATAAAATTTGACAATCAGAATTTTTATACATTTTTTGTTCTAAGAGATCTTTAGGGTAATTCTTTTTTCTAAATCCGTTAATATATTTTGCATGTTTATAAAAAAGGCTTGAAACACTGAAGAAGGATGAAACTAAAGAATATTCTCACTAGATCAAAAAATGTGGAAATCGCAAGTTCAAGAGTCAGAAACCCTAAAAGCAATTTCACAAAATTTGTAAAATTTGAAGAAATTGTAAGTGGATTAAAAATGGAAAATACCTAAAACTATGAAATAACATGAGGGCAAATGCATGCAAGACAGCAGTTCAGAGCAGAGACTCTGGGATTAGATAGGGATTTATGTCTAGGGTTTACCATCTTCTATGATCCATGACCTTAATTAATTGTTCTATCTCTAGAACATCTATAAAGTATCACCAGATAACTGTAGGTTAAATGAGAAAACTAGTATTAGTCATATAGATTGATACAACTCTTTAGATAGGCATTTATGCTAACATTCCTGAAATGTGTTCTCATGGGCTGTTAGTAAGTGTTGTTGGGGGAAATTTAAGATTCTATGAGTTTGGGCATCTGGTTTATTTCAGGGCTTCTCAGTCTTTAATATGTGAATGCACATTGAGAATTTCCAAAAGGGAAACATAATATTTTGCATTTCTAAAACTTATTTGACTGACCCCATTTGCAATGAGTATCTCAAGGTACTAGTATGTTCCACTGAAATCAAATTTCCAAAACTGTGACTTGGGTACTATGTAGGACTATGAATAAGTTGATATCCTCTAATCCAATAGATCGATCCCTCAGCATTTTTATAATATTAAAAAGTGAATTCAATAAGAATGAAGACACTTTGTGCAGTGTTTTTATAATAGCAAAAATCGTAAGACCTCAATGTCCAATGATAGAGAGATAAAAATATATCAATGTCAAGGACTATTATGCAGCCAGAATGGAGACTATAGCTGCATGAAAATGTTAAGACAATCCAATTTTCTACGTGTATTAGGATTATAACAATATAAAAAACATATATATATATATGGACAAAGAAAAGAACAGATGAAAACAAAACAAATTAATGTTCCAGATAGAACTGGAGTCACCCTTTTATTTAGTTTATATTTTATAATATTCTATATATGATAGACAGTGGTTAACTGTAAACAAAGACACAAAGGTAAGAATCTTGATTAAAAACTTTTAATACGTCTCTTCTCATATTAAGTTTGCTGATAATAAATGATATTTAAATTATAGGACCATTCAAAGACTGTCAGCAAGCAAAAGAAGCTGGGCATTCGGTCAGTGGGATTTATATGATTAAACCTGAAAACAGCAATGGACCAATGCAGTTATGGTGTGAAAACAGTTTGGATCCTGGGGGTTGGACTGTTATTCAGAAAAGAACAGATGGCTCTGTCAACTTCTTCAGAAATTGGGAAAATTATAAGGTAAATCAGTGATGCAGTCCTAAGGGAGGTAAAACAAACCCATTCTTGCAATAATGCAAGAAACAAGATGCTATGCAATAAATAAGATACACAGTTAAAAATAACTATCCATATGTTTTTTCATTATCTACATCTGTCAAAAAAATGATTCTCATCTCTAGTTTTAAAGTGAAAATTAAATTGTAAAAAGAAAACAGAAGATATACTTTAAAATGATCCCTTTCAGTTTGGATGACTTATACTTACTACTTTACAAAAATTACTATTAGGAAAGAAATGTTGGGCTCTTTAAATGAACATGAGAGAGACCAGGAACCCTTTTTAAGGATCTGGGTAGTATACTAGCTAATATTTTTAGTAGCTATGGATAAATTTTATTCTCATTTGCCTTTGTCTTAATTTGTAGGATTTGAAGCTAGGTCTGCAAATGATTACTGACACATTAGAAGCGAAAAAAAAAAAAAAAAAAAAAAAACAGAATGACAATGTGTGGCTTATAAACCTCAAGTGACCAACTAAAATGGAAGCTCACATTATCACTTAAATGGCCAATATCTTTATGCTATTGAATGTTTAACACTTATCTATAAAAATGTTTACTATATACTTATTTATGCACTCATGTTTCTTCACTTATTAACAGAAAGGGTTTGGAAACATTGACGGAGAATATTGGCTTGGACTGGAAAATATCTATATGCTTAGCAATCAAGATAATTACAAGTTACTGATTGAATTAGAAGACTGGAGTGATAAAAAAGTCTATGCAGAATACAGCAGCTTTCGTCTGGAACCCGAAAGTGAATTCTATAGACTGCGCCTGGGAACTTACCAGGGAAATGCAGGGGATTCTATGATGTGGCATAATGGTAAACAATTCACCACACTGGACAGAGATAAAGATATGTATGCAGGTAAGTATGAAAAACTTTCATTCTTTGTAGAATAATCATCTTCTATACATTAAATAGAATCTACTAATATATATGCTACTAAAGTCTTTTCAAAAAGGTCAGTTTTGGTCACTGTAACAGGAAGTATAACCTACTGAAAGAAATAGCTTTAAGATCTCTTCTATAAGGCAATCCCAAAGTGTGATCTATGTGAAAAACAAAGTTCTAGGAAAAAAACACAAAGCAAAACAGAAACACATTCATCTGGAAATAAAGTGCAAGTGCCTACAATTCATAACAACTTAACACCTACCATGTGCCAGGCACTGTTGTAGGTGCTAGGGATATAACAGTGAATAAAGTTCCTGCCCTTTGGAGCTTACTCACTGGAGGAGAGACAAAACAATTTGTTAGGTGGCAATAAGTACTCTCAAAAATAAAACTGAGTAAGAAAATAGAAAGTGGTGGGCAGCAAGGCCTGGGATGGGGGCTATTTTATATGGCTTCACCAGGAAAAGCTACTGTGAGAAAGTAACATTTGAATAAAGACTGGCAAGGAGTGAAGGATGCAAGCCATCTGGATACATGGTGTAAGAGCATTTCTTTGAGGGGGAAAACCAAGATGACTGTAACATGTGGCACAGGAATAACAAAAAAGCTTGATTCAGAGGGGAAATTAGTATTTTCATTAGAAAGAAACAACTAGACCATCCACATAATTTCAAATTTAGTTTTCATATGCTTTTGACTTTTTAACCCAGCTTTCTGGTCCCGATAAACAGATTCTCCCCCAACAATTCTCCCCTATCCCTGCCCCAAACTGGTTTTTCTCTCCTTTCTCTCCAGCTGTATTTTGGCAAACAGCAAACAGGTCTTTATTTTAACCAATTTCACACTGGTAAACAAGAAAAGAAGAGAGATATGACCATAACTTATGTCTTATTTACAGAAACCCATTTGACTGCTGGTTTTATTTTACTTTGTATTATTTTTTGCTATTTTATTTTGAAAATTCAGTTTTCCTCAGACTTTTACCTTCTTCTGTATCTTTCCTTCCCAACTTCTTCCTCTGTAACTCTTTCACATATAAACACTGCTTGCATCTACTCTGCTACCTAGAAAATTAAATCCCCCTTTTTTAAAAAAGGCACATTTTAAGCAAGCAAAGAGCAAGATTTAAAAAAAGGCAATTCAAGTAATCTTTCAAGTAGTTGATGCAACAGCAATAAAAAAAGTGAAGACATTTAAAACTGCTAAGATAAAGGTAACTGGAATTAGTAAGGGAAGTTCAAATTAAAGGCAGAATAAGTTTTTGATGATTGCAGAGTACCACACCTAGAAGAAACTTTTACGTTTATATCTATATTTTTTCCTCAAAGGAAACTGCGCCCACTTTCATAAAGGAGGCTGGTGGTACAATGCCTGTGCACATTCTAACCTAAATGGAGTATGGTACAGAGGAGGCCATTACAGAAGCAAGCACCAAGATGGAATTTTCTGGGCCGAATACAGAGGCGGGTCATACTCCTTAAGAGCAGTTCAGATGATGATCAAGCCTATTGACTGAAGAGAGACACTCGCCAATTTAAATGACACAGAACTTTGTACTTTTCAGTTCTTAAAAATGTAAATGTTACATGTATATTACCTGGCACAATTTACTTCTACACATAAAGTTTTTAAAATGAATTTTACCTTAACTATAAAAGGGGAATCTATAAATGTAGTTTCATCTGTTGTCAATTACTACAGAAAATTATGTGTATCCACGTCCTAGTTATTTTAAAAATTATGTTGACTAAATACAGTTTGTTTCCTAAAATGTAAATATTTGCAAATCTTAGCTATATTTTAAAACATAACTAAATAACATGTTCAAGATCCTTAACAATTTATTTAAAATCTAAGATTGCTCTAACTTCTAGTGAAAAAAATATTTTTAAAATTTCAGCCAAATAATGCATTTTATTTATAAAAACATAGACAGAAAATTAGAGAGAAACCTCTAGTTTTGCCAATAGAAAATACTTCTTCCATTGAATAAAAGCTATTTCAAACTGAATTTGTGCCTTTCACATGGAATGATTAAATCTGAATTCTTAACAACATATCCTATGCTGATTTTCCCAAAACAACATGACCCATAGTATTAAATACATATCATTTTAAAAAATAAAAACCCCCCACAAATAATGCATGCATTATTTAAATGGTCAATTTATAAAGACAAATCTATGAATGAATTTCTCAGTTTTCTCATATTTCTTCATATGATATGCTGAACACCAAAATCTCCAGAAATGCATTTTATGTAGTTTTAAAATCAGCAAAATATTAGTATTACAATATTAGTATTACAAAAATGCAGAATATTTAGTGTGCTACAGATCTGAATTATAATTCTAATTTATTACTACTTTTTTTCTAATTTACTGATCTTACTATTATAAAGAAAACAAACCCCATCCTATCTGCAATTCAAATCAGAAAGTTTGGACAGCTTTCCAAGTATTAGTGCATACTTTGAACAGGTGGGACTAAAATTCAAGGAACTGTTGGCTGTTTTCCCAATACTGAGAATTCAACAGCTCCAGAGCAGAAGCCACAGGGGCATAGCTAGTCCAAACTGCTAATTTCATTTTACAGTGTGTGTAAAGCTTAGTCTCACAGTGTCTCTGCGATCAACAACTTTACTAGTGACTTTCTGGAACAATTTCCTTCCAGAAACATATATTTACTGCTTAGAGGTGACTTTCCCTTAATTTATTTGTGAAGTTAAAATTTTAAAGATAGCTCATGAAACTTTTGCTTAAGCAAAAAGAAAATCTTGAACTGAAATGTGCGAGGCAAACTATGCATGGGAATGGTTTAATATGAAGATAATCATTTGGACAACTCAAGTCCATCAACATGACCAATGTTTTTCATCTGCCACATTTCAAAATAAAACTTCTGGTGAAACAAATTAAACAAAATATTCAAACCTCATAGTGGCATTATTCTTTGTTTTACCTGTGGTCCTCTTAAACTGGTTTTTCAGTCCCTCTCCTCTTCCTCCAGAACCGAAGAATCTGTAATAAGATTCCTGGAAGGAACTGGGCATCTAACTGCTATACCAAATCTTAAGTGAATAAAACTTTACCAAGGCATCTCAGTTATTGAAAGCACTATATCATTTCATTTAAACACCCAAAACTTTATCAAAGACAAGTCTTACAGAATTTTCACAGAAGAACATTATTAAAACTAGAATGTGAAAGTCAACACACAACCTTGGAAAACTAGGCTGAATGCTAAACTGCCTTAGCCAATGGGCCCATTCTGCTCTCCTTCAGAGAGCTGATTTATTTTACTCTGAAGTTCCTAGACAGCATAATAACTTGGGCAACGAAGTTTCTTGAGAGAAGAAAATAAGAAGTGGTATTATATGATAGTTAGTTCAGGTTCTGAAGTCAGAACTGCTTGGGTCCCTGGCCCAGCTCTACTACTTGCTAGTTGTGTTACCTTGAGCAATTTATAAACTCCTGGCTCAGCTTTCCTGGCTATAAAATGGGGTATAATATCTAGCTCATGTGGTTTTTGTGACGATCAAATAAATGAGTTGATACAGGTAAAACATTAAGAATAATGCTTGACACATGTAAGTACTCAGTAGATTTAAACTATCATATTATTACTACTCATCTACGTACTTTCTGCAATACAAATCATAGCACCTTGCATAGAGTATGTGATTAACAAATGTGTTTTAAAAACAATATCCGGGCTGGGCGCGGTGGCTTACGCCTGTAATCCCAAGACTTTGGGAGGCCGAGGCAGGTGGATCACTTGAGTTCAGGAGTTCGAGACCAGCCTGGTGAACATGGTAAAACCCTATCTCTACTGAAAACACAAAAATTAGCCAGGTGTGGCACGTGCCTGTAATCCCAGCTACTCGGGAGGCTGAGGCAGGAGAATTGCTTGCAGTGGGCCGAGATTACGCCTCTGCACTCAAGCCTGGGGGATACAGTGAGACTCCTTCTCAAAAAAACAAGACAAAACAAAACAATATCCAAGTTTTTGGATATGAAATTACATTGATACATTATCTTCACTTGCAAATCTAACAGAGCCATGCCAGCTGTTACATCAGGCAGGTAAGCGGCTGGACCACAAATAAAAAGAAACTCTTCTTAGAGACATAGTATGAACTTCAGCCTAAAGACAGTCTTGCGAAAGACCAGGTTAGCTCATTTGTGTGATAGGCAGGGTCCAAGAGCTACCTACTTTGCAGGTCATCTAGGAATAAAGATGGGTTTGCCTTATCTTTGGCAAGATTGAACTACAACCTTCCCTTAGAGCTGGTTTATAGAAGGATTCTTTTTAAAATTTTTCTTTCTTTTTTTTTTTTTAAAGACAGGGTCCCACTATGTCACCCAGGTTGGAGTGCAGTGGCACGATCTTAGCTCACTGTAACCTCGAACTCCTGGGCTCAAGCAATCCTCCCACCTTAGCCTCCTGAGTAGCTGGGACTACAGGAGCATGCCACCATGCCCAGCTAATTTTTGTATTTTCTTTGTAGAGATGGGGTCTCACTATGTTGCCCAGGCTGGTCTCAAACTCCTGGCCTCAAGTGATTCTCCCACCTTGGCCTCCCTAAGCACTGAGATTACAGGTGTGAGCCACTGTGTCTAGTCAAGAAAGGTTTTTTATGTTGTTACTGTTAATAAGTTAATGAATTTTATCCTACAATAGATTTAGACTCTATTCTGGACTAAATGGGAGGCCATGATTGCCTAGAACACTTGACCTCTCTGAAGCAGATTTTAAAAATTTGAGATTTTGGAAAATGCCAAAATTAGATAGCAACTTGAAATTTGGTAGACACCTACAAATACACTATCTCTGGGCTTCATGCCTGGTAGTATAAAGATCAATTTTCATTCTGTTGTTTATTTAACTCTGAGTCATGATAGGAGAGTGCTATTCTCTTAGCATTGTATTTCTTAGGGCTCCTGCTGGTAATATAAGAAGAATAAACCTTCTGCAATCATAAAAACATTTCAAATAACTTATAAATCTGTCCTAAAGTAATATGGTTTACATGTATTTAACTTAATCTTTGTAGTAAGTTAAAGATTATACCCTAACAAGTTTTTAGTCTTTTTATTCTAGTGTCTGTGAAAGATAACCAAGTAAGAAAAGAATGATTCCACTTACAATGCTATGACCTTGCCCTGAAAAAAAGGCCATCTTATCTTAAACTAGCTCACTTTTCAGTTTTTTTTTTCTTCTTGACACAGAGTTTTGCTCTTGTTGCACAGGCTGAAGTGCAATGGCACGATCTTGGCTCACTGCAACCTCCACCTCCCGGGTTCAAGCTATTCTCCTGCCTCAGCCTCCCCAGTAGCTGGGATTACAGGTGTTTGCCACCACACCCAGCTAATTTTTGTATTTTCAGTAGAGATGGCATTTCACCATGTTGGCCAGGCTAGTCTCAAACTCCTGACCTCAGGTGATCCGCCTGCCTTGGCCTTCCAAAGTGCTGGGATTAGAGGCATGAGTCACCATGCCCAGCCACTTTTTAGTTTTATCAGTGGAGTTAACTGGTATCAAATTATAATTCTATACATAATTATAGGAAAGACTGATGAATGAACTCAAAATTTTAACCTAAACACAGATACCCCAAATTTTAATGTAATCCATCATGCTTTCTTTGAGCTGTGAATGAAATGCGTATCTTTATAGCAAGTCAATTTAATCTCCTTTGTCTCAGTTTTTTCACCCGTAAAATACAAATAATATGATTTACTTTATAAAACTGCTGTTACGTATTAGATAATCTATATAAAGTACAGTGTCAGCTATATAGGCCTAAGTGTTGAATAAATGTTACTGAAATTATTATTTTCCTGCCAAAGCTTGCTTAAAAAAATCACAAAACTGTGAAATATTCAGAGTTGGAAACACCACTGGCAAAACTGTTGTTAGGGGAATCTGATTCCATTTACAATTAGCATGCAGATCTGTATAGCTGCTATTCTTATTTTTTTAGAAAGACAAGGCACTTAAAGAAAACACTATGAACATGGGGATGAAATTAACACAACCCCACCCCCAGCTCTTTTATTTCAGAAGTCTTTGGTCTAAAGTAAACTTCAGAAAACATATCAACAAAGAACTTAGAAGAATTTTAAATATATAAAAGAGTGAGGGTAAAAAAATATATATAAATGAGGTAATGGAAAATGGGGATGTAATTCTGGCTACAGAAAAGGGGCTAGCTGCCATGTGGTCAGAGCTTATTCTCAAATCCAAAAGAAATTCAGTGAAGATGCTTTACTGCTGTTTCAGCATACAATATATAACAACATATAATTAAAAGAATAGGGTAATCTATAATGTATATTACTGACAAATCAAATTAAAGAAAGAAAAATGGAATAAAACTTAAAAAATTAAAAGCCAATGACATTTTTTGATCATTAGGCATTTTTGAGATCAGTGTCAAAGCCTCACATATTGAAGAAAAATTATATCAAAGGAGAGGAAAAATCTCCTTTTAATTCCTACAGATGAGCAAAAAGACTTGGACTTTGTTGAAATTATCTGAATAGAAATATGAATAAAAAACTCTTATTTTTGAAAATATTTTTACATGAGTTAGAAATTTCTAAAACTAAATAACTATATTCTACTGAATATTTAACAATTCAATCTATGCAAAAACGACTGAAAACCAAATCGGTAAGATTCTTATCATGTTAGATACGCTTTAAAAATGTCATTAACTATGATGAGGACACTACTAAGAACGTAAGGCACAAGGCAATGATATGCATCTCTACCAGGATATAGAAAAGAGGAGAGATCATTCATGAGGTAATGATATCCTGGACCTTTGTTATTACAGAGATATTAAGTTCTATAAAGGCAGGGACAAAGCCCATTGTAATCTCCTGCTATATATTTAGCAACAAGCACAGTGCTAAGTAAATACTAGGTGCCAGCTGAGGCACCAAAAACAAAACAAAATAACAACAACAAAAAAAATCAGGGGTGGGTAAGGAGTTGAGTTGATCCATGCAAACACGCCACACAAATACATTTATTGTTTAAACAGAAATTAAATCAAAATTACTGAAACAATGGGAAGAGCCAGAAAGGGATAATTAGTTGAACCAAGAAACATTTATTATATGACTACTTTTGTTCTAGATGCTATAAGGATAAACCCTTAAACCAAGACAAATAGAGGCTTACATTCTGTTGAGGAGGAGACAGATTAATGAAAATATCATAAATAGGGTGCTTTGCAGAGAGCAGTAGGCTAGGAACACTATATTACAGAGGGTTATAAGAACAGCATTTCTCTTCTAACAAAAAAGTCCTATTATGAAAACCTGACATATTAAATTAAAAATTAAATGGGGAAGGGGAAGGAGAAATCTCTCTCCAATAGGAAAACCGAGTCATATCTAGATCCATCAAAAGAGTATATTCTACAGAGGGCTAGAGATTTTACAAAAACTTTTCTGTTACATTCTGCTTCTACTTAATAGGAAACAGTATAGAGTACTGCAACAATTTACTGATTTCCATGGTTCAAAAAATACGGGTTTTTTTTTTTTTTTTTTTTTTGAGATGGAGTCTTGCTCTGTCACCCAAGCTGGAGTGCCACGGTGCGATCTCGGCTCAATGCAGCCTGCACCTCCTGGGTTCAAGCAATTCTCCTGCTTCAGCCTCCTGAGTAGCTGGGAGTACAGGCATGTGCCACCACACCCAGCTAATTTTTTGCATTTTTTAGTAGAGACATGGTTTTGCCATGTTGGCCAGGCTGGTCTTGAACTCCTGACCTCAGGTGATCCACCCGCCTCAGCCTCCCAAAGTGCTGGGATTACAGGCATGAACCACCGCAACTAGCCAAAATATGCTTTCTTGGTCGAGCTACTACATCTTTGTAGTACATAAAGTAGAAATGTGGCTTAGAAAAGGCACATTAAAGAATATTTATCATGTTTCATACAACTAAATTATTTTTTTCACAATCTTCTAGTTTTCTCTCATCAGCAAAATAAAACTCCCCATGCCAAATTCTTCAACAAGCCCCTTAAGACTGTTCTCCAACGACAAGAACAAATAAGGGTTGTTAATGACTTTCAGATTTAAAAGCAATAATTCTCCTATAAAGCAATTTTTTCCTTGAGATTTGCCAACTATTCCTCTCTAGACAAATTATATCCTTATTCTAAGAATTTTTCACGATATTGTCCAAGCTGACTAATTTTTACCTTGAATGCAAACCAACAGAAGAGACAATTTTTAAAGGGATGATGTGTTGAGAGCCAAGAAAACATTTCTACTTCTTATAATTTAATCCACATTGAACTACAGATAAATTTGGTGGTATCAAAATAAGAGTTCTGTCAGCATATAGGCCTCTACCCCCCCCCCTTTATAAGCTTCACAAAAATTGGTAGCTTTTGGTTCTCATTTTTAGGGGAGAAAAAACTATTAGTTTGGACCATATCCCTCATGTTAAGAAATCATTAGCTGTTACCTTTATTCTATGCACTTTCATTCTTTCATTGATATATTCTTTCCATAAGAACCTCTGCAGACATAATGAATAAAGCATAGCATTATGCAAACTCTGTATACTTGAAGAGGAATAGTTAAATGAAGCTACCAATATGCATAATGAGTATTATCTTTTAATTGTCTTTAGGGCAACTTCTAACCTATCAAATGCACAGCATTTATAAAGGCTGAAGTTTTTGTCAACTGTACTAAGCCTAGCTTCACACAAATAGAAAAGGATTCTGAAATCAAGACAAATTAAATTTAAAAATCACAAGCAAATTAATTTTAAATTAGAAAACAATATAAAAAAGTAAATATTAACAAGATATAAACTACTGTTAAATCTTCATTCTTCAGTATACTTCAGTACTGAAGATAAGCAATAAAAAAACCCATATGTAGATGATGTAAATCAAGCAGTAAAAAAGTTGTAAAACAGATTTGTGTCACATTTTCTTAGGAAAACTATGTATATTTTAATAGATTAAATACATTTAATCTCAAGGTTTGCTATAAGGCAAAGCGGTCATTACATTAAAAGGATGATTTTCATACCGGAAACGAACTGAATCATAAAAACTCATCTGATAAATGTTTCATTTTCCATTCCCATGTCTACCAAATATTTATGCCAAGGAGTCCCCAATAATCTCACAATCAAGATGCTTCTGCACATACCCAGATAGGGATGAACTATATGAAGAATACCAATATCTAAAATTATGCAAATTCTATAGTGTATGTTCTCTTTTAATGTCTTAATTTCCTTCCTTTTTTTTCCCTTTTGATTTCTAATTCTTGGATAACCCTCAGACACATGCATTTTACTAGTGAATATGAGAAGCAGAGAGGAGGAAGGAGAAATGCATTAAAACACCAGGCTGTAGTGTGGTACCGCAGTGTTAATAATACTACACTCACTGGTCACTGGTAGAGTGAGCTATAGGAAATAAGATGGGGATCAAGTTTGGGGGAAGGAGGAGAGATGATGAATTCCCTTCTGCACATGATGAATGGAAGATATCTGTAGATTTTTCTCACTTAGTATCTAAAAATGTTAGAAGGCCCCAGGGATTAAGTAGATAGCTAAGATACAAAGATAGATATAAAATATACAATGATATACAAAGTTAGACAGATTTAGTCTAGATTTGGAAGATCAGGGAATATATATAAAACACCTGATGAGATCACTCCGATTGTATAGAGTAAGAAAAGAAGTGGACTGGCTGAGCCCAGTGGCTCACACCTGTAATCCCAGCACTTTGGGAGGCTGAAGTGGGAAGACTGCTTGAGGCCAGGAGTTTGAGATCAGCCTGGGCAACATGGCGAGACCCCATGTCGACAAAAATTTTTTTTAAATTAGCCGTGCTTGGTGGTACACACCTGTAGTCTCGGCGACTCCAGAGGCTGAGGTGGGAGGATTGCTTGAGCCCAGGAGTTTGAAGCTGCAGTGAGCTGACTGTGCCACGGCACTCCAGCCTGGATGACAGAGTCTCCGAAAAACAAAAACAAAAACAAAAAAAAAAGAAAGAAAGAAAAGTAGACTGACACCTCTCAAGAATACATTTAAAGGATGAAGGTAGAGTAAGAGCAGCCAATAAAACAAAAGCCAGAAATGCAGAAGGGAAGCCAAGAAAGACTGGTGCTACTTGGGGAGAATTTCAAGGAGGAGAAATAACCGACACCAACTCTCACACAATTAAGATGGGGCTTGAGAAACACCTATTAAATGTTTCAACCAGGAAGTCACTGGTGACAGGAAAATTTTTAGAGAGTAAAGATGGAGAAAAAGGAGACAAGAAGAATAGGATACTTTTAAATTAGCTTAATTATAAAGTGAAGCAGAACTACATGGCAAGACTGAAACATAAGATCCTGCATCATGAGAACATATAAAATGAAAGGGAACTGAAAAAAGGAGTCATTGGAGATGACAGGAAAAATGGAAGATACAGGAAAAACAATGCTTGTAATATTTTCTCCAGATTAACATCTGTACCTCAACATTTTCCTCATTTGCTTTAACCCACAGGTATGATTACTTTTTGTTTCAGGTACCAGGGCTGAGAAAGAAGAGGTATATTCTCCAATAGAAAACCTTTCCTGATTCCACTGAACTCCAACTTGGCTAGTGCTTTCTTCCCCAACTTTCTCTGTGTGTGTGCATGAGAGTGCCTGAGTGTACCTAAGCACATATACAGATGCACACAGCTTCAATCCTGTACTGATGTCTCCACTGTGGAAAAATGTCAAGAAGGTCCAAGAGTACAAGAAGTTCCCAAACTAGAAATGACAGCATAAGGATTCCTATTATTTTATTTTCTCATTTTGAAAGGAAAATAATCTTAATTCTTTTCCAGAAGATATGAATTATGAAATTTAGTTTGAGAAAAACATATTTCAATGAGAAAAGGAAAGCAATCATAAAATTGGTAAATTTTAAAATGAGAGTTCAGCAGGTATAATTAGAGCTCTCTAGGTTAAGACTTCAGAATGCAGACCTGTCAGTAACTAGGTCTTAGGACTATGAGCCAGGTCTTCCATCTTTCTGGATCTTGGTTTTCTCAATATTAAAATAAGTTAATTAGAAGACATCACTACAGCTGGGTGTGATCGCTCATGCCTATAATCCCGGCACTTTGGGAGGCTGAGGTGGGCGGATCACTTGAGGTCAGGGATTCAAGACTAGCCTGGCCAACATAGCAAAACCCCCTCTCTACTAAAAATACAAAAATTAGCTGGGTGTGGTGGTGCACGCCTGTAATCCCAGTTACATGGGAGGCTGAGGCAGCAGAATCACTTGAACCCAGGAGGTGGAGGTGGCAGTAAGCTGAGACCGTGCCACTGCAATCCAGCCTGGACAACAAGAGTGACTGGGTCGCAAAAAAAAAGAAAAGAAAGAAAGAAGATACCACAATGCTCTCATCCAGCCTTAAGAAGAACATGATTCTAGTCCTATGCATGCTATTTCTTTTTTTTGTTTGTTTTTTGAGACAGAGTCTTGCTCTGTCGCCCAGGCTGGAGTGCAGTGGCACGATCTCGGCTCACCACAAGCTCCGCCTCCTGGGTTCACGCCATTCTCCTGCTTCAGCCTCCCAAGTAGCTGGGACTACAGGTGCCTGCCACCACGTCTGGCTAATTTTTTTTGTATTTTTAGTAGAGACGGGGTTTCACCATGGTCTCGATCTCCTGACCTGGTGATCCACCTGCCTCGGCCACCCAAAGTGCTGGGATCACAGGCGTGAGCCACCGCGACCGGCCTATGCATGCTATTTCTAGGTAGAGAACAAGACTCAAAGAAGAAAATTCAATGACTTGAAAAATTAGGACTGTAGAGTCACTGTGGAATTGAGGATTGCCAATTCTCAGTCTAAATATTCTTCACACTATAAAAAGTATACATTCTTCTGAATTATGAAGGCATTATTTTTGAAAATATTCCCTATTCCTTCTCTCCTTGAATTATATTTGCAAGCCAAGGCTATGGTAAAACACAGAGCACCACACTGGGTGTGGTGGCTCATCCCTATAATCCCAGCACTTTGGGAGGCTGAGACGGGTGAATCACTTGAGGCCAGGAGTTCAAGACCAGCCTGGCCAACATGGCAAAACCCCGTCTCTATTAGAAATACAAAAATTAGCTGGGTGTGGTGGTGCACGCCTGTAATCCCAGTTACTTGGGAGGCTGAAGCAGGAGAATCACTTGAACTTGGAAGGCAGAGGCTGCAGTGAACAGAGATCGCACCTCTGTGCTCCAGCCTGGGAAACAGAGCGAGACTGTCTCAACAAACAAACAAAACAAAACAAAGAATGACAGCAACAACACAAAAATGTAAAGCGCATACAGAATGTCTTTCTCCTAATAGCCAGCTTAGAGCCTCTCTGATAAGAGTCATGCTTACTATGGTCCTAAGTTGTTTACCAAAGAAACAGGATAAAATATTCTGGGATGCAGTGGCCATTAACTCTACTGTGCTTAGGGGTATTCTGCCTTCAACACAAGGTACACAATAGGTCCCCATTCTCTGCAATCCTAGGGTGTCCCACAATATTCTAAAGAGTTAAACTCTTCTCTGGGAAAGTAAGGTTGACGTTCTATAGTAGCTAAATGGGCATGTATCAACTGCCTTTGTCTCTTCTTTGTCTTCTAGTCACTGAGACTGTAAAGACTTCAAGGTGACACTGTAATCACTCTCAGAAATAGCTATCTTGAAATTCAGTGTAATTTCATAAAACACAAAATCTGGGGGAGGACCAGAAAACACCAAATCTTCATCATTTGATTACTCTCTACATAGGATCAAATCATTTCATTTTAATATATACTAGGTATGTATCATATATTTTCCTTATGCCTGATTTACATATCTATTTAAAAGAACAATTTATTTGGGTCTTCTTTTCATTCAAACACCTAACAAAGCATTATTCCTATTTCGTTAAAAATAATCTTACAATGTTATTGGTTAAATACTTCTTGAACTTATAAGCTGTCAGATATATAATAAAGAGATAAATTCTTAATTAGATGAGATGCGAAATACAGAACTGTCTCAGCACGAAGCTAAATTGCGACAGCGAATCAACTGATTTCATTCTGGTAAACAATACCAATGTGCATTGAGACTACTTCAGAATTCACACTAAAATATCTCCTCACTATATATAAGGACTTTGATCAATTTCCTTAATGTATTAAACACCATTACAAACTATTATATTCTTTAAAAGCATTACTAAAACAGTTAAAAAATAATGTTTTACTATATGGTCCTACTCTAAGAAAACATTATAGACTATGAAAAACCTTTAGGGCAAAAGACTAATATGAAAATACATTCCAGGTAACAGGGTAACAACTATCTTTAGTCAATTTTTTTCAGCTTACCAAAGGATACAAACATTCAAAAAATACCTTGAATTTCACATAAATTACTGATTAAGGAAGAGGAACAACTAGAAACAAAAAACACACAGTGACATAACTCACCTAAATAGGGAATGCAAGGTGTCATCTTTAAGCTACTTATATAGTCTCTGAGTCTTTTGTAGTTATCTTCTTTACTCATTACATATTCTAATTTTTCAAAGGTAGTTTTGTCTTTTCGACTTAATAACTAAAAAACAAACAGAAAAACCTAAGTTATTTACAAATCTCATTTTGTTGTAGCAAAGACCTGAACTGAAGTTGCATTTACTGTGAATATGGATTTTAATTTCAAAGTTATATCTTCTTTAATTATATCTTTGTAGTATATAAATAAAACAAAATCAGATTCGTCTATTAATCCAAATTCATTATTTGTAAGATATCCTTTGTATGTTCATAAAATTAAGTAAAAAATTATAACATTTTCATGTTTACTATTTTAAAGTAATCAATTTTTATTAATCACCTTCCTAATTTTGGAAAATTATGCATTCATATTTAGCTCAAATGTCCAAGTATTTTAATGAACTGTCCCTTGCCACCTCAAAGATAAAGATCATTCTTGCATAATCATTAAGAAATAAACACCAAATTTTGTGATTAACCCTTTTTCTTGATAAATCTAGTCATGGCTAGTCCTAATAACTTTAAAATTCTGTAATTCCTTACATTTTTTGATTTCTGACATTTTCTTCTCTTTGATCAGTGCTATATAACATACAGCATAACTAAAAGATACTGTTATAAGACACTTGAGAGGTAGATTTGTAGTAAGTGCCCTATGAGATCAATGTAAATAATCAAGGGGAGTTAAAAAAAAAAAAAAAAAAAAAGCAGTCAGTCACCCACAATGGTGTTCACTAAAAGGTTCAGGAAATAGTTTTTCAAATCATTCCAAAGACTGAAAAAATTATTTTTTTTATTTAAACATATGAAGTTTCCATTTCATTACTAAATAAGATTTCACTTTATTTCATATTAAAATATTGGTGTTGTTTCACAGCATGCAAAACATTTCCACCTATATAAGTCTCATCTAATTTTCCTATGAGATTAACAAAAAAGTATGAGTATTAATTTAGAAATGAGGAGACTGAGATCACAAGGTTAGCAAGTAGTGGAATACAATACTCTCTCTTACTCACTCACTCACAAAGATGTATGTCCTTGTTTTTCAGGGTCTTATAGTCTGGTTCTGGAGATAAGAGTATTCTGACACCTAATCCACTACTCTTTCTAGTATTATACGTAGTACAGTTGGGATCTATTGTTCAGAGGCTCAAAGATGCAGATTATCTTCAGATAATCTGTATTAGAAAAATGTTTCAACAGTATTGCTCCCTCTTCAAAATACAATGTCAAGGGGTCCTTTGCTTTAATGTTTTAGATGGATATTCCACGGTCTAAAACAGTGGTTTTACAAGTTTCTCTTACTTCACTTTTAACATACTTGATTAGCAGCCTCAAGATTAGGTGCAAATGTTTGCTTGTTGCCTGTAAATCTAACTATCTCTTTCCCACTTAAGGAAGTATTTGGATATGTAAAATATAGCTATGGGACACAGGGATAATGATAAACCTGCCTTTTTTTTTTTTCCCAAGTCAATCATTCAACAACTTTGGCACAATATCAGGAGAAACAAATTACTTGGAACTCGTAACTAACCTTGCCACAGCTGAAACACAGAACTGTTGTAACAAACTATATGGTCTAACACATAAAAAATAACATGATTTTGTAATTTTCATAATAAATCAATAATCAGATAAATAGAATTCAATCCGAGCTGTAGTAGGAGAGACTTGTTTCCAGAAGACTAGAGGAAGAATATGTATGTAAAGAACTCATTAGATGTTAATATAGGTATTTCCTGAGTGATAGCTCAGAAACTCTATTAACTGAGAAGTCTTGATTTTCTTTCTTCTTTTCAAATTTTCTTTTGACATTTATAATGTTATCTTTATAAAGTCACTTTACTATATCTTCCCCTCCAAAAAATGCTGAGGGCAGGGGGGTACAAAACACTTCACAGTATTCTAACTTCACATGTCCTTGGCACCAAGAGCATGACAAATGCAGGCAAGGCTCTTCACACTTTCATTGGTATTAACGAAATAGGAGACACACAGAATTCTAGATGTTCCTGACCAGATATCTGACACCACCTTACCACCACAATCTGTTTTGGGGGAAAACCTAGATGAATGCCTGCTCATGTCAGTCACCCCAGGAAACACAAACTCCCAGATTATTCCTCATCACCTTGATTTGTATCTTCACACAGTATGTATGAATGTGTGTATCTGCATAAATGAATACTTCATCTTAGACCTGGGGTGCAGATTAATTATAATCTTTTGTTTGTGACACTCAATTATCATTAGAGCCTGGTATGGCTTTGTTAAACGGATTTAAACTTTATAATGAATACACATGACTCACCTTCCATCCAATTGCCTTGACTGCCTTTAAGAGGTAACCAGTAACCACTACTCTGAATGTTCTGTTTATCATTCCCCTCAAATTTTATTTCATTTTTGGCAAATTTTATTCCCTTTTAATTTTTATTTCATTTTTAGTCTTTGGCAATTACTTTGTTCATTAACATTGTGATATTAAAGCTTCATCCATGAAGTTGTGGGAAGCCATAGTTCATTCATTTTCACTGCTTCTATGTGTATCCTCTCTTCTCCAAAATACTTTTATAATGTTAATTTTTCTATTTTTTTTTCTTTTTTCTTTGTTAGAGTTCTTTATATATTCTGGATACATATTCTTGTGTTGGACACATTCTAGTTGGACAACTGTTGTATGTATCTCCCCCCCACTGCATCCTCTTTTCAATTTTAAGATATCTTTTGATGAACAGAAATTCTTACTTTAACATGACAAAATTTATTATCTTTTCTTTCATTGTTGGAATGAAAGATACTTTCTGTATCTTATCTAAAAAATCCTTACTTATCCCAAGCCAGAAATCTATTCAGCCAAACCAGAGAGATATTCACATATATTTTTCCTTCTAAAAAACTGAAGTTTTTCATTTCACATTTAAGCCCTTGAGTCATAAGGATTTTTGTAAATGGTGTAAGGGGCCTGATTTCATTTTTTTTCCCCAAACTGGTGACCAATTTTGCAGCTCCAATTATTAAACAGTCCCTCATTTCTTCAACTTACAATGCCATCTCTGTCATACACATATCAGAATTCTGTAAAAACAAGGAGGTATTTCTGGGTTCTTCATTCTGTTTCATTGGTAGATATGTCTAAAACTGCAAGAATCATACACTGTCCAAAGAATATAGTATATCCTGACATCTGTTAGGGCAAATGCTTATGTCCCCAACTCCCATTGTCTTCTTCAGCTATTCCTGAACCTTTGAATTTCCATATATACTTTACAATCAATCTTCCACCAGCAGTACTGAGGTATAATTGACAAATTTAAATTGCATATACTTGAGGTGTACATGTTTTAATACATATATATATAAAATGAAATTATTATCAAGCTATCATGCTAATTCACATATCCATCATCTCACAAAGTTAGTTAGTTCTTATGTATTTGTATGGTAAGAACATTTAAGATTCACTCTCTCATGTCTCACTCTCTTGAGACATGGTGGCTCAAGCTTGTAATCCTAGCACTACAGGAGGCCAAGGCAGGCAGATCACTTGAGGTCAGGAGTTTGAGATCAGCCTGGCCAACAAAGCAAAACACTGCCTCTACTAAAAATATAAAAATTAGCTGGGCAAGATGGTGGGCGCCTGTAATCCCAGCTACTCAGGAGGCTGAGGCAGAAGAATCGCTTGAGCCGGGAGGTGGAGAATGCAGTGAGCCAAGATTGCGCCACCTCACTACAGCCTGGGTGATAGAGCGAGACTCCATCTCAAAAAAAAAAAAAAAAAAAAAGTAAATAATAAAATAAAAAAAGATCCACTCTCTTAGAAAAATTCAAGCATACAATATAGTCTTATTAACTACAGTCAACTACAGTCCTCATGCTGTACATTAGATCTCCAGAACTTATTCTATCTCCATTAGTGGGTTCCTAACCTATTTGGCACCAGCGACTAGTTTTGTGGAAGACAATCTTTCCATGAACACGAATGGGGAAAGGTTTTGGGATGAAACTGTTCCACCTCAGATCATCAGGCATTAGATTCTCAGTAGGAGCACACAACCTAGATCCTTCACATGCGCAGTTCACAAATAGGGTTCACGCACCTATGAGAATCTAATGCTGCCGATGATCTGACAGGAGACAGACCTCATGCAGTAATGCTCACTTGCCTGCTGCCCACCTTCTGCTGTGGCCTGGTTCCTAACAGACCACGGACCAGTACTGGTCAGCAGCCCGGGGTTTGGTTACCCCTGTTCTAGACAACCAAAGCTTTGTACCTACTGACCCAACATTTCCCCTGCACCTCAGCAACCATTCTTCTACTTTTTGCTTCTATGAGTTCAGTTAAGATTTCACAGATAAGTGAAACTGTACAGTAGCATTTGTCTTTCTGTATCTAGCTTATTTCACTGAGGATAATGATCTCCAAATTCATCCATGCTGCTGTAAATGTAAGGCTGAATAGTATTCCATTGTGTATATAAACCACATTTTCTTTATCCATTCATCTGCTAACGGACATTTAGGTTGGTTCCATATTTTGGCTATTGTGAATAATACTGCAATGAACATAGGAGTGCAGATATCTCTTTGACATATCAATTTCAATTTCTCTGGATACATACTCAGAAATGGGATTGGTGGATCATGTAATTGTTCTATTATTATTTTGGGGGGAATCTCCATACTGTTTTCCATGACTGTACCAATTTACATTCCCACCAACACTGTATAAGAGTTCCCTTTTCTCCACATCTTTACCAATACTTGTAAGTTATCTTTTGGCTTTTTTTTTTTTTTTTTTTTTGAGGCGGAGTCTCGCGCTGTGTCACCCAGGCTGGAGTGCAGTGGCGCGAACTCGGCTCACTGCAAGCTCCGCCTCCCAGGTTCACGCCATTCTCCTGCCTCAGCCTCCAAGTAGCTGGGACTACAGGCGCCCGCCACCACGCCCGGCTAGTTTTTTGTATTTTTAGTAGAGACGGGGTTTCACCATGTTAGCCAGGATGGTCTCGATCTCCTGACCTCGTGATCCACCCATCTCGGCCTCCCAAAGTGCTGGGATTACAGGCGTAAGCCACCGTGCCCAGCCTATTTATTTATTTTAAAAATCAATTTCTTTTTTTTCGGGGAGCCTGCTCTCACTGTGTCACCCAGGCTAGAATGCAGCAGTGCAATCATAGCTCACTGCAGCTTGAACTCCTGAGCTCAAGGGATCCTCCCATGTCAGCCTCCCCAGTAGCTGGGACTACAGGCATGCAACACCACACCTGGCTAATTTTTTTGTGTGTATTTTTAGTAGAGACGGGGTTTCACCATGTTAGCCAGGATGGTCTCGATCTCCTGACCTCGTGATCCACCCATCTCGGCCTCCCAAAGTGCTGGGATTACAGGCTTGAGCCACCGCGCCCGGCCTCTTTTGGCTTTTTGATAATAGCTATTCTAACAGGTGTGAGATCATGTATTATGTGGTATTGATTTGCATTGCCCTGATGATTAGTGATGTTGAGCACCTTTTCATATACCTGTGGGACATGTGTATGTCTTCTTTTGAGAAATGTCTATTCAGATCCTTTGCCCATTTTTTAATTGGGTTGTTTTTTTGTTATCACATTGTCTGAGCTCCTTATACAGTTATGTGCTGCATAAAGACTTGTCAGTCAAGAACAAACTGCATACACAACAGTGGTCCCATAAGATTATAATACTGTATTTTTTACTGTGCCTTTTCCATGTTTAAATATACAAATACCACCGTGTTATAACTACCTACTCAGCACAGTAACACAGTGTACAGGCTTGTAGTCTAGAAGCAATAGGCTGTACCATATAGCCTAGGTGTATTGTAGGCTATGCCATCTGGGTTTGTGTGATTACACTCTATGATGTTTGAACAACAAAAAGGGCATCAAACAACACATTTCTCAGAAAGTATCCTCAGCGTTAAGCCATATATGACTGTATTTTGTATATTAATCCCTTATCAGATGTATTGTTTGCAAATATCTTCTCCCATTCCATAGACTGTCTTCTTTGCTGTACAAAAGCTTTTTAGTTTGATGCAATCCCATTTGTATATTTTTGCTTTCATTACCTGTACTTTTGGGGTCATAGCCAAAAAATTGTTGTCCAGATCCAATGTCAAGAAGCTTTTCCCCTGTGTTTTCTTCCAGTAGTTTTACAGTTTCAGGCCTCATGTTTAAGTACTAAATATGTTTTGAGTTCATTTTTGCAGATGGTATGAGGTAAGGGTCCAGTTTCATTCTTTTGCATGTGGACATCCAGTTTTTCTGACACAATTTATTGAAGAAACTATCATTTCCCCATTGTGTGTTCTTGTTATCTTTGTTGAAGATCAATTGACTGCAAATGTGTGTATTATTTTTGGGCTCTTTATTTTGCTCCATTGGTCTACAAGTCTATTTTTTGCTAACCATAATATTGTGATTACTATAGCTTTACAGTGTATTTTTAAAATCAGAGAGTATGATGTCTCTAGTTTTGCTGTTGCTCAAGATTGCTTTGGCTATTCTGAGATTTTTGTGATTCCACGTGAATTTTAGAACTGTTTTTTCTATTTCTGTGATAAATGTCATGGAAATTTTGATAGTGACTATACTGAATCTGTAGATTTATTTGGGCTGTATGGACATTTTAACAATATGAATTCTTCCAATGCACAAACACAGGATACCCTTCCATTTATTTGTATCTTATTCATTAATGTTTTATAGTTTTCTGTGTATAGATTTTTCACCTCCTTGGTTAAACTTAATTTTTGATAGTTCGTTATTAATGTACAGGAATGCAACTGATTTTTGTATGTTGATTTTATATCTTGGAATGTTACTAAATTCATTTATTTAGTAACATTCAGTTTATTTTACAGTTCCAAAAACTGGTTAGAACTCCAATAGTTCTATCCACGAACACGGGCTATTGCTCCCTCTATTTAGTTCTTTTTTAATGACTTCCTGTAAAGTTTTATAACTTTCTGCATATAGGTCTTACACATTTTATTCCACTTATTGTTTGATATTTTGTTTCTTTTGTTGATATTGTAAATGATGTCCTTTTAAATAATATTTGTTGTTTCCAATATAACCGATTTTGTATTGTTCATATATTCAACCACTTTAAGTAAACTATTTTTAAAAAACTGTGGTAAAATATATACATAACATACAATTAACCATTTTCAGGTGGCCATTTCAAGGATAACACCAACATCCATATTCAAAACTTTTTCATCTTCTCAAAATGAAACTCCATATTCATTAAATAATAACTCCCAAATCCCATTTCTCCCCATCCCTGGCAACCACCAATCTAGATTCTGTCTGTATGAATTTGATTACTCTAGGTACCTCATATAAGTAGAATTACAGGAATTATACAGTATTTGTTCTTTTGTATCTGGCTTATTTCACTTAGCATAATGTCTGAAGGTTTATTCATGGTGCAGCATGTATCAGAATTTCATTGCTTTTTAAGAGAGATGAATATTCCATTGTATGTATATACTACATTTTGTCTATTCATTCATCCACTGATAGATGTTTGGGTTGCTTCTACCTTTTGACTACTGTGAATAATGATGTTACGAACATTAAAACATATACAATAGCAATTGTATGTTGAATACAACAGTGAAATTGAGCATCCTTTTCCTTGATGTTAAAGAAAATGCTCCTAATATTTTCCCTATATAGAATGTTGTTGTCTTTTTGGTACATTCTCTTTACCGGTTAAAACAAAACAAAATCATCCCAAACCTTTCCAACTGTATCCTCTTGAATTCATCATCCATCCTCTGCAAAATCCCCATCCTTAACATTTTCTGTAAGCATTCCCTTCCTTTTCTTATAAACCTTGCAACATATGCCTGGAGGTAGGTTAGGTGTAATCTTTGCTCCTTACTCTTCACAATTTCTTCCAGCTCATTATCTCACCCTGCTCCCTAAAATCCTCCAGCTTCTCTTAAGGTGAAGGCACTAGGGTCAGTGCTGTCCAATAGAATTTTGTGCGACGGTGAAAATCTATGCCTGTGTGGTCCAACATGATAGCCACTAGCCACATGTGACTACTGAGCACTTGCAATGTGGCCAGTATGATCAAGGAAATAAATTTTTAATTTTATTTAATTTTAGTGATTTAAGTTTAATAGCTACATGTAGCTAATGGCTATCATATTAAACGAGAGAACCCTAGATTACAACACTTAATGTTACTGTCATTTATAGATCTATAAGTCATCTTTCCCCTGTATCTTAAAGATTTTGGTAGTTGGAGAAAAAAAAATCCATGAACCGAAATTATTCTTATCATAAATCTTGGTGATTGCCATTTCATGGAGATAATACTCCCAATATTCTGGTTTCTTAGTTTCTGGACTTCTGCTCCAACGATCTTATCTTCTACCACCCTTAGCTTTCACTCCCTTTCTCATTCTGATCCAGTGATTATTTGACTCCACTGTGGCTTTCAAACCAGTGACCAGCCTACCTTTTCACTGTTCATTATCTCCCTCCTTTTACTTGGTTTAGTTTCTTCGTCTGTCAATAAAACAACTCATATTTTCTGTCTTTCACCTCTTGTGCTACCCTTAACCCCTCTGGTATAAAAGCCTCAAAAAATCCCAACTCTGGTTAAACACAACTCTTGGCACTATTGAAAGCTTATGCTGAATATCTGAACCTGGCTGGAGAATACATAACTCTGCTGACTGGTTTTACTTTAAAGATACATAAGATCTATCAAACCTATTAGGTTTTCTTAGTTAATGGACTCTCACACTCTACAGATGACTTTTATATCCTCTCCTCTTTCTTCAAACCTCCAACACCTCTCCCATAACACTCTCAACTAAAGACCTTGCTTTTTTATGTCTGAGGAAACAAAACAATCAGAAGAACTTCTAAGAACCCCACCACAAAATCTACCAACTTACTTGCATCTATAACTAAATGTGTTCCCTTCCCTGCTGTTAAAATGGATAAATTCTTTTTATTTTTGAGACAGAGCTCTGTCACCCAGGCTGGAGTGCAGTCGCGCAATCTTGGCTCACTGCAAGCTCCACCTCCCAGGTTCACGCCATTCTCCCGCCTCAGCCTCCCGAGTAGCTGGGACTTCAGGGGCCCGCCACCACGCAGGGCTAATTTTTTTGTATTTTTGGTAGAGACGGGGTTTCACCATGTTAGGCAGGATGGTCTCCATCTCCTGACCTCGTGATCTTCCCAACTCGGCCTCCCAAAGTGCTGGGATTACAGGGGTGAGCCACCGCACCCGGCCTAAAATGGATAACCTCTTACTGATACACTAGAGTACTATATCTAATTCTCTTTCATCTAATCAAGCGTATCACTGGTGTAATCCCTCATTCTCTTGTCATTTTTTTCATTCTACTAGATTATTGCCACCAACATAAAACATATTGCCATTGATGCCATTTCCAAAAACAAAACAAAATACCACAAATCTTTGGTCTCACATTCCCTTCCAGATACCATATTTCTCTACAAACCACACTGCAGCCCTTTACAGTAAAATTCCTCAAGAGCATTCTCTATACTTGCTGTCCCACTTCTTCACCACCATTCTCTCAACTCCAGTCAGTTTTTCACCCCACTTCTCTACTGAAATCACTCTTCCTGAGGTCGCCAATCCTTTCCAATTATCAGGTCATCAAAAACTTTGTGCCTTATTTGAATTATTAGTAGCATTTGACAAAGGTGATCAATCTTTACTGAAACATTTTCTTTACTTGACTGAAAAATGTGTCCTACCCGTAATTTCCTTTGTTGATTCCTCCTCATTTTTCCAATCTCTACTTGGGAATCCTGGAGGCTCCCAGGGCTTTTCATCTATGCTCCCTCCTTAGATGATTACCATCTAGCTTCAAATAGTTTACACTGATCATTATAACAATCTCTCTCTAGCCCCAACCACTCCCTTAAACTTGTACATCTAACTCTGACCTTACAGTTCACATGAATGTTTACTAGCCAACTCAAGCACAGTATGTGTAAAATAGAACCCCAGCCCACAACGGTCCTTCTCTATACCTCTCCGAATATGAGTAAACAGCACCTCCATTATCTGATTCATGCTACCTCTTTGAAATAATCTCCTACCACCGGGTACCTTCCTAGCTTATTCTACTGTCAACACTGACCACTCTGCCATTTGAATGTATCTGGGCCTTTTTACTTGTTATTACCTCTACTTGGAACTCTCTTCTCCCAGATATCCAAATAAATGGTTTCCTCAATTCCTCCAGGTCTCTACTGAACTGTCATTTATCAAAGATTCTCTTACCATGTTACATAACAGTACTGTCCTGCCTTTCTTTCTATTTTTCTTCAGAGCATTTATCGCTATTTAAGTCATTTATTTATTTGCAATTTACTTTTCCCCAGCAGAATGTTAGCTGTATGAGAATCGAACATTGTCTAGATCATTCACTACTGTATGTCAAGCAATTACAGAGTGCATAGCACAATATGAAATATTTTAAAATAAAAACCATCAAAAGTTTTATTCAGATAAATAATGAAGCTGTTACCAAATAACAAGTATTATTTTCCATGCAAATACATAAGGGAAGCAATGAAAATATCTTCAAGGAAAATAAAAATTAACTTCAGAAAAATGTACCTCATTACCAAACCAAATCATCAATAGAAGTATAGGACTGGGTGTAATGGTTCATGCCTGTAATCCCAGCACTCTGGCTAAGGCGGGAGGACCGCTTGAGGTCAGGTGTTTGAAAACAGCCTGGACAACACAGTGAGACCCCATCACTATAAAAACTTTTTAAAAAATTAGTTTGGCACGGTGGCATGTGCCTGTAGTCCAGTTACTTGGGAGGCTGAGGCTGGAGGATCCTCTGAGCCCAGGAGTTGGAGGCTGCAGTAAGCTATGATCATGCTACACTCCAGCCTGGGTACAAAAAATAAAAATAGAATTTTTTTTCCACAGAGTATAATTCTTTTCCCTAAAACTTTAAAGATATAATTCATAACTGTATATTTATAATCATTTCCATTCCTCCACGAAATTCAAATTTTAAGAAAAGACAATAAGGCCATAATTACTAAAAAGAATTTTTAAAGAAAACTCTTCACACTCAGGTGTTTCTATAAAAAAGAAAAAAGAAATATAAAAAGGATCATAAGCTTTTCCATACTAATGTTTTTCCAATATAGAAATCTACACTGGTTTTCATGGGAAACATCTGTCTCTTCAGATACTATAAAAAGCAAAAGCAGCCCTTTGTTAATTAAAAACAGTTATATTTTAGTAATAAAAACATATTTTAAAAAGTCAATCATGATTTTAGCACAGGACCTTAAAAACACATTGATCCTTTGTACAAAATGTAATAGATTCTAAACAAAATCATCGCTCTTTAACATTTAAGAATAGTACTGAATATAAATAAATTTAATTGAATATAAAATTTTATTTATATAAAATCTAAATGAAAAATACCTGAAAAGATTGAGTACAGTATCATGTTACTCAAATATGAAAATACACAAATTTGCAGAGGTCAAAATTCATACTCTGATCTTGTATAAGTAATAGAACCAAATATGATTAACATAACAGTATCAGCATGTGCAGTAACAGCAAATAATTCCATGTTAATCATCAAGTTTTCCATTATTCCTAAGGAAAAAACTTAAGATTAATAATGGAAATTGAAATCAGTAAATTTTTTTTGAAACCTATGATTTAGATATTCCTCAAACTTTCCAAAAGCATAATCTTTATGATTAAATGCATTTTTTTTTTGTATTTATACCTTCCCATCAGCTGAATATTAAACACTACGTTGTCAAAGATACTGAAAGTGTTCCAACAAAAATGATTCTCTAAGGAGCAAAAACCAAGCACCAAACTGCACCCCAAAATTACCTTACACCCAGTGCACTGCTTAAGGAAAAAAAATGTAGGTATCAAAGAATAGAGTACAAAGCAATTTAAAAATCCTTATCGATTATCATTATATTAACCTTAATAAGAATTACAAAGGAAATGAATACATCTTTCCTTTCCACAGGAAATCTAACCTTTCATTAACTAAAGAATATTACTCACCGCCCATGTTTTAGTCAACCTGAAAATTGGGGCACTCTGTAAGCCAGAAACCACTGCCATAAGTGCATGAAGGTTATTCAGCTCATACAGTTTCTGAAGATTAAAAAAAAAATGGGGGAGAGGGATGAAAAAGAAACAACATGAATACAAGAAAAATTTAGACTAACAAGTACAATCTTGGCAACTGGTAGTGTTAAGCATATACTACCTTCATTACTAAGATCTGTCTTTAGAGTACCCACTATGTTTACACTAAGTTGCTTTGGTGCACAACAGAACTTACATGTTCTACTGTGGCACTGTCCCCAAGCTCGGGGAATAAATCTACCTCTAGCTGAGTAATATATTAAGAAAACCAAGGTTATGTCTCATTATCAAGTTTACATGGTATGATCACGAAAGCTGGTTTCTAGTAAACAGTCTCCCTTATACTGAACTATTACTAAGCCTCTGCTTTATGTTTCAAGTTTCAAGAAAGGGTCAACATCCAGGATTCTGATTTGGTTTCCCAACCAGTACTCCCATTATTCCATGGCAAGGGTGAAACCTGCCTTTCACAGTACAGTCCTCCTCAATTTTCTGCTTCCTCCTACCCAAATTCCCAGATCCTTTTTCCCTCATTCATGCTGAGGCACTGATTTTACAGTCTGCATGCAGAAAACTCCTACCTAACACTGGTTCCCAGTACTTTCCCATGAGATCTGCACATTTATTGCTGATTTCCCAGATTTTTAAATACTACCTGACACTTACATCCCGCAAGTCCTGTCTAAAAATTACTCATTTTACAACTGTCCTAATCCTACTACCAGGTAAGTCCCAGGTCTAGAAAATGCTGCGGATAGAGCATTTAAGTGAAAGCCCGAAGAAAACAAATAAAAACATAATAAATTAATAACACAAAACATAATATAAATCTTCACACAAGGTTATACAATCTAACTGGGAAACCATTCAACGGATGTATTTTAAGCATTTATTATACTAGGCACCATATTAGACAGCATATACAAAAATGAAAAAGACCTATCAAGAAGCTTCAGTCTAGTGAGACAGACATGAAAACAAATACAAATCCAATTTGCATATTTCTAGAACAAAAGTATATACAGCGTTCTATAAATAAAAGTATATGTAGGGTTCTACAGAATAATCAGCCTCTAACTTTGAGAGATTCTGATTTCCAGAAATGACACTTGAGAGCGAGGGGCTATGAGAAAGAGGGACTACAATATACAAACAGCACAAAGCCATGAAGGTGTCTGGAAGCTGAGTATCAGAAGTATCAGAGTATCAGAAGAAGAGAACAGAAAGGGCCATTTTTACATGTGAAGCCTCTTTGGAGGCTAGACTTACTTTCATGAGCAGTAAGAACTCCAGTGGAGGATCTGGAGAATTTTAAAATTTGAGAATGATATAACTGAATGCCAGGCATCAGTTCACAACCCTTTATCTGCAATTCTGAGATCTCAAACCTGAAAAGTCAAAGTGTTGTTTATTTGGTAAGTGTGGTCTCAAGTTCACTAGGCGGGAAAATCTAACCTGATGTGAGGCTAATGACAGACTTTACTGATCTCACTTAAGGTGAATAATTACATGTTTTGCTCCAAAAATATTAAATGTGTTTGATTTCAAGGTATTACATAAGCAGGAGGTGGAGGTGATTGCAATGAAAATGCCACAGATGGTATATGAACTACATACACCACCTTTCTAAAATCTGGAAAAAAAAGTGTATTCCTAAATATATCTGGCCCCAAATGCTTTGGGTAAGATATTATGGATGTGTACTACATTTTTGAAAGATCAGGGAGCAGAAGGTGGCATATACAGAAAGGGAATCAGTTCAGAGACTACAGTGAGAGATGGTGAGAAGGATCTGACACGTCAGTGTCAGCGGAGTTGAAGAGGGGGAATGGATTCAAAATTTAGTAAAGGCTACATACCAGAAGTCTGGCAAATTAGACACCTTGACCTACTCTTCCAATGAAAATAATTAGAACACTGGGTAAGATATGAAATACATCTTATGAAAATTCATTGTAAAGCTAGCAATAAAATTAAGAATACTTAGGACCCTAAAACTAAGAGAAGGAGAATCCAGAGATGTAAGCTGAACACCAAAGCTGGCAATCCCTTGGAGGACATACGAAAATCTGGTTAGCTTTCCAAGCTTCAGGGGACACATTGCCCAGGGCCTGCCTAACCTGTGGTGGGGGTTCCAATAAGAGACTCTCATTGCCTAAAGCAGAGACACTGAAGGACTCATAGCCTGAGTGTAAGGGCAGGAGAGAAATAATCCTCACCCACCATCAAGAGACTGCCAGGCAACAATGCCTGTTGTGAACCTTAGTGCTAAGTGAAGAGGGGAGGGGTATTATGGAAGTTTATAGCCCAAATAACTACTTCATAGTAAGAATAAACAGAGGCCGGGCGTGGTGACTCACACTTGTAATCCCAGCACTTCCGGAGGCTGAGGAAGGTGGACTGCTTGAGCCCAGGAGTTCAAGACCAGCCTGGGCAACATGGCAAAACCTTGTCTTTACCAAAAAAAAAAAAAAACAAAAAAAAACAAAAAAAAACCCACAGAAATTAACCAGGCACGTGGTGGCATGTGCCTGTAGTCCCAGCTACTCAGGAGGCTGAGATGGGAGGACTGCTTAAGCCCAGGAGTCAGAGGTTGCGATGAACCGTGATTGTGCCACTGTACTCCAGCCTGGGCGACCCAGGAAGACCCTGTCTCAAAAAAAAAAAAAAAAAACAAAAAAAACCCGATAAAAACCTCATGCTGAATAGTAGCTTCTGCTACTAGTAGCAAATGTAGAACATGAGAAACCATTGCTAAAGCCATAACGGCAAGAAAACAAAATAGATAAACTTAGAAAGAAAACCATTTTATTAAAAACACTGGAGAGTTGTGGACACAAAGAACACAAATAACTAAATTCCAAAGTAAAAAAAAAACAACAGCCTTTAAACAGTTTTTTTCCCCCTGAGGGCATATGCTGAATCTCTACAAGGCTAGGCAAAGATGAAGCCTCCAATAGGCAGATTTTGCTAAAGTAAGAAGAAACCAGTGCTTTTACAACCTTGTGGGCTGGTATAACGGACTAGAATCCGCAGGAGTTTCAAACCTAGAGTTGGCTCTGTGTCCACTGATTCACTCCTAACGGAACTTTCTTTACTGTGTGTCAGTGCTGGAGGCTGACAGCTGGGTTAGAAAGCAGAGAGGCATCTCTGGGACTTAGATCCCAGGGTCCTACTAGAGCAAGAGGCCTGTACCACACAAAGTACAGATTTCGCCCTGAGTCATTTGTGACCAGAGATGACTTGAAACTATCTAAAGCTAAAACTCAGCCCTATCCACTTCAATTCCTAATGGGATCAGAAAAATCAGTTTCTCTCTTTTTTTCTTTTTTGAGACGTGGTCTCGCTCTGTTGCCCAGGCTGGAGTGCAGTGGCATGATCTCGGCTCACTGCAACCTCCGCCTACCAGGTTCAAGTGATTCTCCTGCCTCAGCCTCCCGAGTAGCTGGGACTACAGGTGAGCTCCACCATGCATGGCTAATTTTTGTATTTTTAGTAGAGACAAGGTTTCACTATGTTGACCAGCTGGTCTCGAACTCCTGACCTCAGGTGATCTGCCTGACTTGGCCTCCCAGGGTGATAGGATTACAAGCGTGAGCCACCATGCCCAGCCAGAAAAATCAGCTTCTCATTCTCGTTCCCCCACAGAGGACTGGGCTTAACCACCCTGGGAGAAGAAAGTATTTACTCCAGTCTCTACCATTCTTTTAGATATAATGTTTAAAGGTAGAAAAGTCAGAAAGGAAGAAGTCAAATCTGCCTTTATTTTCAGATAACATGATTGCATATGTAGTACCAAACAATTAGAAAATGAGACGGAAAAACATTTACAATAATATCAGAACACTGGCTGTCTACTAGAAATAATGATATGCAATATGCAAGAGTGCTTCACTGAAAATAAAGTACTGCTGAGAAAAATTTTAAAAAACTTAAACAGAGGTATATCATATTTGTGGATTGAAGTCTTAATATTGTTAAGTTCTTCCCAAAGTGATCTATAAGTTCAATAAAACCTCAATCAAAAATGCAAGCAGGCCATGTTGCAGAAATTGATAGGCTACTTCTAAAATTTCTACAGATATAAAATGGAGATAGCATAGACAAGAAAAGAAGAAGAAAAAAAAATTAGAACATTATCAGATTTCAAGGCTTACTACAAAGCTACAGTAATTAAGACAAAGAGATATTGGAATAAGAACAGACAAATAAATCAACGGAACAGAAATATACCTACACATATTTGATCAAGTAATTTCCAACCAAAATGTCAAAGCAGTTAAACAGACAAAAGAATGGAATTAGCACAATTAGATATTCTTTTTTTTTTTTTTTTTTTTTTTTTTAATTGAGATGGAGTCTCTGTTGCCCAGGCTGGAGTGCAGTGGTGTGATCTTGGCTCACCACAACCTCTGCCTCCCGGGTTCAAGTGATTCTCCTGCCTCAGTGTGGGTGACAGGAGCAAAACTCCATCTCCAAAAAAAACCACTTCAAACTATAATACTTCTAGGAGTGATCAAAGGAAAATGTCTTTATGACCCTGGATTAGGAAAGGATTTATTAAACAAGACACAAAAAACACTAACCACAAAGACAAAAATAACAAATTGGACTTTGTCAAAACTGAACAGTTCTGCTCACTAACCAAAAGACAGCATTAAGAAAATAAAAAGGCAAGTCATAGACTGGGAAAAAATACATATTTCTGAAAAGGGTTTGTATTCAGAATACATTAAAAAAAATCCCTACAACTTGATAAGACAAACAATCCTATTAAAAATATGGGCAAAACATTTGGAAAGGATAGTATCACAAAACAAAATATCCGAATGCTCCACATACATATGAAAAGATACTC
This sequence comes from Papio anubis, assembly GCF_008728515.1. Classification (NCBI taxonomy): domain Eukaryota; kingdom Metazoa; phylum Chordata; class Mammalia; order Primates; family Cercopithecidae; genus Papio; species Papio anubis. The sequence continues at coordinate 183,146,986 of NC_044976.1, forward strand.
AATCATGACTATAATCAGAAAAATACAAATTAAAACCACAATAAGATACTACTACACACCCAAAAGAAAGGCCAAATTAAAAAAAAAAAATTAAACACCAAGTACTGGCAAGATGTGTGGAGACTCTTATTGCTGACTGAAATTTAAAGTGGTAAAACCAACAGGGTTACGTTGGAAAATAACAATATTTGGCAGTTTCTAATAAAGTTAAAACATATTCCTAATCTATAACCCAGCAAGTCCACCATTCCTAGGTATAATACAAGAAAACTCAATGCATATTCCATAAAAATGTTCATAACAGCTTTATTCATAAAAGCCAAAGTAAAAACAAATGTTCATTAATAAGAAAATGATATACTGTGGAATATCCATACACTGGAAATCTACTTAGCAATAAAAGAATTATAGATAACATGCAACGTGGATGAATCTCAACAACATGGTAAGCAAGAGTAGCCAACCACAAGCAACAGCTTTCTGTAGGATCCCACTTATATAAACTCCCAGAACAGCGTTCATCTATACTGTGGCAGTGGGGTGTGTTGGCGGGGCAGTACAGAGAAAATGTTGTTTGGGCAAGTGCTTAAAGGAACTTTGTTGTAACATGAAAGGGCCTTATGAGAAATGGGCCCTTACCAGACACTGAATCTGCTGACACCTTGACATTGGACTTAATCCTCACAGTTCTCTAGAATGTTTGTTGTTTATAAATGTTTGTTTTTACAAGCCACCTAGTTTATGGTATTTGTGTTATAGCAGCCAGAACAGACCAAGACAGAAATTAAGGATCAGTAAATCTGACTACTAAAATTAAGAACATGTAAATCAGAAAATATGAAAAAATTGATAAGACAAGCCACAAATAGGAAGATACATGCAAAGCTTATGAGAACTGGCATCTAGTTATATAAAGAACTCCTATAAAAATCAATAAAAGACTGCCAGGTACGGTGGCTCATGCCTGTAATCCCAGCACTTTGGGAGGCCAAGGTGGGCGGATCACCTGAGGTCAGGAGTTCAAGACCAGCCCGGCCAATATGGCAAAACCCCGTCCTACTAAAAAAAATATATATATACAAAAATTAACTGGGCATGGTAGTGTGAGCCTGTAATCCCAGCTACTTGGGAGGCTGAGGCTGGAGAATCACATGAACCCAGGAGGTGGAGGTGCAGTGAACCAAGATTGCACCACTGTACTATAGCCTAGGCGACAGAGTGAGACTCCATCTCAAAAAAACAAAAACAAAAAACCACACACACACACACACACACACACACACACACAAAATAAAAGACCAATATCAAAATAGAAAACTGCTGAAAGATCTTAAACAGACCTTTCAAGAGAGAAAACCTAAATGGCCAACATAAAAAAAGATGTTTACTCCTACTGGATTCAATGAAAGGCAATTAAAACTAAAACGAGATACATTTCACAACCACCAGAATTGGCAACAACGAAAAATTTTGACAATATCAGATGGTGACATGGATGTAGAGCAACAGGCATCTTCATACATTGCTAGTGAGCATATATAAATGTAACTAGTTTGGAGGTTATCTATAACAAAGCTAAAGAGATGATGGGCCGGGTACAGTAGCTGGCACTTGTAATCCCAGCACTTTGGGAGGCCAACATGGGAGGATCACTTGAGCACAGGAGTTCAAGACCAGCCTGGGCAACATAATGAGACCTTGTCTCTACAAAACAACAACAACAACAAAACAGAAATTAGCCAGGGGTGGTGGCATATGCCTGTAATCCCAACTACTTGGGAGGCTGAGGTGGGAAGACTGCCTGGGCCCAGGAGGTCAAGGATGCAGTGAGTTGGGATTATACCACTGGCCTTCAGCCCAGGAGACAGAACAACATCCTGTCTAAACAAAAGAGAGAGAGCCTCAGTAATTTCACTGCTAGTACAAACTCTGTATTTTAGGGCATCAATCGTCACATAAGCACCAAGAGACTCATACAAGAATGCTTATGGCAGCAGGGCTTATAATAGCAAAAATCTGGAAATAACCCAAAGTACACTGAATAATCTGTGATATGTACAAATAGGATACTCTATAACAGAGCTACTCCCAAAACCATTAAGTAACGCTGCTGAGTTATGAAAGTACAAAAGTAAATACAGAATAATTCAATTTAAACAAAATCCAAAAGCATGTATTTGCAACAATATATAATTCAGAAACATACATACTGTAAAAGAAAAACGAAATTCAAGGCAATGGTTCCCACTGTAGTAGAAGGGAAGGAGGTGGCATATGAAGAGGCATATGAAAATTTCCAGTGGTCAGTGGGTGCATGGGTATCCACATTATCATTCTTTTGATACTTTAAATATTCTTATATTCTTTTGTATGTATGTGATGGTAAGTTTGATGTGTCAACTTGGCTAGACTATTAGTATCAGTTATTTAACCAAACCCTAATCTAGGTGTTGCCATGAAGATATTTTGTAGATGCGGTTAATATCTACAATCAGTAGATTGTACAATAGACCTGTACAATCAGGAGGCAGAGTTTGCAGTGAGCCGAGATCCCGCCACTGCACTCCAGCCTGGGCCACAAAGTGCAACTCCATCACCAAAAAAAAAAAAAAAAAGTATTTATCTAACATATCATCACAAAGAATTTTAAAAAAATATTTTGACACTTTTGCAAAATATCAAAATTGTAGAAGGCTAGCTCTGCCACCTAGTGCCATAGAATGTTAGAACACAATTGCTCCCATGTTCTTAAGGAAAATAGGAAAGAGTTATGACTCATAATAATTGTAAACATGGTACCCTCATTTTATTCTGCCTTCTTTCATTCACAGGTGAGGAAAGTTATGTATTTATTACAAGAGTAACGAATGAACGTGGCTACAATTACCATACTTCTTAGAGAACTTTAAAGGAAACCAAAAATATCCTAAAATATACTTCTTTGACATATTTTAAGATGGCTATTCAGAGGGCCTACAGACAGAAATAGCCCTGAAAAGTTGCCTTTTGTAGAGAAGAATCGCATTTGTAGAATCTACATTGGTGAAATGAACAGCTAGGCTTTCTCTGAGCATCCTCTCCCTTGTCCAGATCTAGGAAAGATTAACTCAACCACAGGCTACCCCAACTATTCTTTCTGAGGGTAGCTCTGAGATTATCTGAGATATTTCCTTGAGGTATCTGTCTTTGCTTAATATGTTTTTCTCCCTTTGCTCTCCCATAACCTGTAACGCCACCTCTCCCAGAGCTCAGGGAAACTTGGTCTCAGGATTTTGTTCTCTGGGCTCATCCATTTTCCCTGAAAATCACTTACTCTTATGTACCTCCTCCCCAAAAACTCTCCTCTCCCCAGTGAAGAAGATATTTAAGCATCAACCATTTGGCCCTGCTTTGAGTTTATACTTTGTATGACTCCTATGCACACGTAATAAATCTGCTATGCTTTTCTCTCATTAACCTGTCTTTTGTTATAAGGCTGCCAGCCTTGACCCTTCAAGAAGAGCTCACTCCCCCTTTCTGCCCCTACAACTTAATTCAGAGTTGTTACAAGTTTTAATAAAATCTTGGTATCCTTTGTAGAATATCCTGTATCACCCTTCTAATTTCCAACTACCTTTGAAATCCATGCTCTATTTCTCTTGCTGTATTTATTATCTATGTCACACAATAACTGTTCAGTTAACAATGTGGCAACATCACATATACCATTCTCTTAAAAATAAAGTCTTATTCTTCACATGGTTCACTTTGGAAGTGAAGTAGTATTCTCCTACTTAATCCTTATGGCTTTCCTCATCACCTGCAGAATAGTCCAGTATTTTATAAATATCATACTTTACCATAATCCAACCTTTGTCTACTTATTCAGTAAAACAGATCACATAATTCAGTTACTCAGAGAGTAGGAGGAAGAATATAAAAGAAAGGGTAGGAAAACAGGAAGAATAAAGAAAAAGGCAGAGAAAGTAGGCAACCAATTTTAAAAATTGACTTATATAAATGAACCTTATTTTTCCAGTATCAGTAAACAGTGAATAAAGCATCATGAATATCTATTCACTTACAAACATTTATGAATGGTTGAACTCAAAAATAAAAACACAAGTTTTTCTTACCTTAGCAGTTTTAATATAGTGGCTCAAAACTTCTGCTCTAATTTTTAATGTTTGAGCATGAAGAATCTCTCTAACAACCCAAAAGCTTACCTGTAAATAAAAATTTTAGATAACTATCACTATGATTTTTAATTTGTAAGGTTTTTTTTTGCTGTATTCTAAAAATTTCTGGCAGAATTAGGTAGGCTCTAAAATTAAACATTGTAAAGGATGCTACTTATAGCAAGTTCTTCTGTGGCTGTGTAATTCTACATGACCGTTTATTTAGATTGAGTAGAATCATAAGTGAAGATTCCCAAGTAGGGTTTTCTTGGTGTAAATAAAACAAAATATCAAAAGAAAAAAATATATATCTAAGTTAACATTCTAACATTAAAACTGCATTTCAAAAATTTTGTAATGCTTTCAAATAAAACCATCTTGATTTAAAAAATAATTAAAACTAATTTATTAGAAGGCAGATTAGATATAATATTAAAATACTCTACTCTGAACAGTTTGCTTATTATATGATACAATATGTCCATGTAATACACTTTAATTCATGTACTATGAAAACAAAGTCAAAGCACTGTAAGTTGGTTCACTTATACAAATCTAAATACAGAATATAGTTCGAAATTATTGTGCAAAAAATAATGCCACTGCCTCATATTTCTTCACATTTTTAATGAGAAATATTTCAGATTTTACCTGCAATTTTCATCTGTAAACAAATGTCATTATGTATTTTACATATATTTTACAAATATGTATGTAAATATAAAGTATACATATTTTACAAAGTCACCTTAATACTTGTTACTGTACTTGGGCTACTAATAGTAATAATCCTCCCCAATTCTAACACGGTTTACTCCAAAAAAAAAAAAAAAAAGTTATGCTATGGGAATCTTAATAACCTTAGCAAATATCAACTATTCAAATCTATTCAAATCTCAAATCTATTCAAATATCAAATATATTCAAATATCAACTATTCAAATTCAGATTTGAATATCAACTATTCAAATTCAAATCTAAAGCGCATGTTCACCAACTTAATTAAATTTAACATCAGGCAAATTTTAAGACAAATATTATGGTGATTTGTTTTGTTCTGGAGACAGAGTCTTGTTCTGTTGCCCAGGCTGGAGTGTAGTGGGGTGATCTCGGCTAACTGCAACCTTTGCCTCCCAGGCTCAAGTGATTCTCCTGCCTTAGCCTCCTAAGTAGCTGAGACCACAGGTGTGAGCCACCATGCCCAGCCAATTTCTGTATTTTTTTTTACTTGAGACAGGGTTTTGCCATGTTGCCCAAGCTGGTCTCAAACTCCTGAGCTCAAGTGATCCACCAGCCTCTGCCTCCCAAAGTGCTGGGATTACAGGCATGAGCCACTACACCTGGCCAACACGATTTGTTTTTTTGTTTTTTTGTTTTTTTTTTAAGATGAGGTCTCAGTATGTTGTCCAAGCTGGTCTTGAACTCTTGGGCTCAAGTTCTCCTGTCTCAGCCTCCCAGCAGCTGGAACTACAGGCACTTGCCACTGCACCTGGCTTAGACAATTTGTCTATGGTGCTTTTAAGCATACATTCTTTGTCACTCTCTCATCCAAAGTTAGGACGTGTATCACTTCTTACTGAATCTGGGCAAGCTTGTGACTGCTTTGATGAAGAAAGTATTAGTGAAAGTGACACTGACTTCCAGGACGAGGTCATAAAAGACCATGCAGCTTCCTGCCTTGATTGCTGGAACATTCTCTTGGAGAGCCCTAAGCTACTATGTAATAAATCCAGCCACCCTGAGACCCCTATACTGGAAGGCTAAGTGTACATGCTCCCCAAATGACAGTCTGTTAAAGCCAACCACATTTAAGAACGCTGACCCAGAGTAACTAACACCAAGACACGGTTTCATAAAATTACTGGACTCATAAGAAAAAATATTTTTGCTATAAGCCCCTAAAATTGCTAGGTTACATATCACAAACTTCTTTTTTTTAAAATGTATTTCTGAACGGGAAGAAAAATAAAGGATTTCTTCTAGAGATCAAAAAATAAGGAAATAAAAGCAAAGCAGTGGTTATAAGAGTGGGTACTGTAGCTGCCCGTGGAGGATTTCCTATCTCAGTGACATAGGGGCTTGGGACTTAATGCTCCTTCAAAGACATAATACAAGGCCTCACACCTCTCCACTCCTCCGTTTCTATCTAATGCTACTCAAAGGTCTATAATCTCAGTGAAAAGGTAGACTAAAACAATTCACTTATTTTTCAATTCCCTTGAAAAAGGGAGACAACATACAAGTGCATCTATAATAATGTAGGCTCTGGGTGGTCAAGGAGAAAAAAAGAAAAACTCTTTCATAAGAATTTGTAGACTGGGCATGGTGGCTTATGCTTACAATCACAGTGCCTTGAGAGGCTGAGGCAGGAGGATCGCTTGAGGCCAGGAGTTCGAGACCAGCTTGGGCAACATAGTGAGACCTCATCTCCAAAAAATAATCTTTTTAAATTAGTCTGGCATGGTGGTGCATGCCTGTAGTCCTAGTTCCCTGAGAGGCTGAGTCAGGAGGACTGGTTGAGCTCAAGAATTTGAGGTTGCAGTGAGCTATGACTGCACCACTGTACTCCAGTTTGGGTGACAGATAGAAGCCCTGTCTCTAAAAAAAGAAAAAATTAATTTAACTTTAAAAGAAGAATTTGTTAACTATAGGCTGCCTTTAACTGGATTTGGTATCTAAATTTTTACTACAGAGAAGTACAAAGATGCCCCAAGCACAACAATAAACATAAAAAAACAGTCTCAGGTCTGCGACAGCCCTGGTTATGAGCAAAAGCAAACAAAGAGCCTCTTAGAATATGTATTCCCTCAATTGAGGCAGCAGCAAAATTCTCATGGATAAAGCTTAAACAGACACGAGCTTTCAAGCCAAAGATACAAAATTCATTTTATATCTTTGAAAAAACCACTTTAAGAATGAGCAGAAATATAGTAGTATCCCAAGAAGTTCCAATAATAACACAGAAACTACATTGAAAATTTATAAATTTTAAAAATAAAATAAAAATAAGAAAAGAGCATGGCTGGTGTAAAAGCATACAGATTTGACACAGATAAAACACACCTAAAGACAATCAGTGAACTGAAATGTAGATCTAAGGAAATCACTCAGAATGGAGGACAAAAACAAAGAAAATATGTAAGGTAAGAGACAAGGAGGAAAGAACGTCAAGTTCCAATAAATTTTCAACAGGAATTACAGAGAAAAAAAAAACAGAGATCATGCACAGAGACAATACTTCAGAGATACTGGCTGAAAATATTCCAGAACTGATGTAAAAAGTTAAATTATTTCTTAAGGAAAAAGTATATCTTGAGGAACTAAATTTCAGATACAGCATCAAAATTTATAAACTCACATGATTGAATCTTCTTGTGAAGGCAACTGCATTTGGTGCAGAACTGTACTTTTCTTTTTTATTCCATCCACAACTTGAAAGCTCCTGGAAAATTAAGGTGAAAATTAAATATTAGTAATAGCCCAGTTTTCTTGCCAGATTAAGGCTTTCAAAACATTAAAGACAGTTTGTGTTCTTTTCTAGAATCACTTTATTTAATGGGAACATACATAATATTATATCCATTCAGTTAAATCACAGAAGCAAATTTGATTAGCAGGACGTAAGAGAGCACAATGACTGAAAACATAGGCAAATTTACATTCCACAGGCAGAATACTGGCGGATTCTTCTCTGAAAAGATTTGAATCCCAAGAGGAAAAGATCCACAGATGAAGATGAGCATCCCACAACATACAGTGAAGACTACTAGTTGTCAAGCTCTATTCAGTCGCCCAGAGCTCCCAATCAGTTTTCTAGTATCTCACTCTTTGAGCTAACAGTCAATCACTCCAAACATTTGAAGAAACCTTTAATAAAACGGATCATGATCCCCCAAAGTGCCTGTTGACAGAATACAAAGGGCCCACAAACTTGTATAAAAAAATTAAAATTCATTTTACACTAACCTCTAACTGAAATAAGACAGTTCTTTTAGTTATAAATGTAGGCTACAGATTACAGTGGTATTGGCAATGCATGTGATGTAGTTACCAATCAAAATCACTGCTACTTTCGTATCACATTACAGTTGATGCAGATACCTTAAAAATACAATTTACACTCATCACTACTTCAAAGTTATGGTAGTTGTTTTATTTGAGACAGGGTCTTCCTCTGTTGCCCAGACTGGAGTATATTGGTAGGATTACAGTTCGCTACAGCTTCGATCTCCCTGGCTCAAGCAATTCTTCCACCTCAGCCTTCCAAGTAGCTGGGGCTAAATGTGTGTACCACCATACTCGATTAATTTTGTTTTTATTTTTGTAGAGACAGGGTCTCACTACGTTGGCCAGACTGGTTTGGAAGTCCTATGCTGAAGCAATTCTCCTGCCTCAGCCTCTCAAAGTACTGATTACAGGCATGAATCATCACACCCAGATATGGTAGTATTTAAGACTGGCCTCTAGATTTTACTACATTAACAAGGAAGCACATGCATTGCTGTATAACAGCTTTAAAAAATATTTTGATGAGTATATTTTAATAGAACTGATTTCCTTTTAAAGAAGGGCTAGCGTTTCATAGGCTTCAGTCTGCCGGATGGGCCCAAGGTCCGAAACAGGTTAACAAACCTCTATAATACAATAGCCACAGAGAGAGAGAAACCACAAGAAAAAAGAAAAAGAACTCTGAGGAAATAGAGTTAGGGCAGAAAACAGAAGTCGAGTTAGGGCAGGGAACAAAGAAAACTGAGAAAAGAAGAAGCCAAAACCATACAATTATTATTTTTTAATATATGAAGAAAGACATTGTACCCATTAAGCAAAAACAGGAGGATATATAAAAAGAAATATACAGAGAACAAAATAGTTTTTAGAAATAAAAAATACAGGATAAATTTGAAAGTCAGTAGAAGAGTTGTGAAATAAAGGTGACTAAATCTTTTAAACAAAAAGTTAATGATAGCAGTAAAATGTTTTTATGCTAATTTGAAGACCGTAAGAGTCAACATCTGAATAACAGGAATTTTAAGAGGAAACAGAGAAAACTGAGCAGAGATTCAAACACAAAACAACAAAAATAGCACATATAGGAAAAAAGGTATCAGAAGGCATCAGATGTCTTAATAGCAGCACTGGAAGTTAAAAGACAACTGAAGCAATGCCTTCAATTTTGAAGAATTCAATTTTCTAGAATTCTATATCCAACACGAATATCAATTAAGTTTGAAAGTAGACTACAGAAATTTCCAGACATGAACATCTCAGAGAATGTGCCTTCTATGTACCTACTCTCAGAGAACTAGTAGAGTATGTGTTCTATCATAACAAACTAGCAAAGAAAAAGGAAGATATGAGACCCAGGAAACTGAAGAGCCAATATAGAAAAAAAATATATATTGGGAATCCTCTGATTAGCAGCAATGGGAGATCCTGGGGCAAAGCTACAAGCAGACCTTTAAGAAGAAGAGTCAAGAAAGGAGCAAGAGGATAGAAATTCCAACAGACATCTGTCTCTGAAAGTGAAAAAAAAAAAAATTCCTTATGTGTTTGGAAATATTAAGAAGAGACATTCAGTACACTCACTTGTGGCAAAAATTTAGTGATGGATACAAAGAAAACTAAAGTACATTTTAGCTCAAAGAAAACAAAACTTGAGTAAATCATCACAGTTCAATTGTAAAGAATATAGTTAGTTAAAACTATGATATAACTGTATGTGCAAAAGAAGGAGAAGTGAATTATATAAATGGGGAGGAGAGAATATAAGACAGTGAAATCATCTTCTATAGTAAAGAGTCAATGTATCATACTTAAAATAGAAAAATCAAGGAAAAGTAAAGATTTAGATATATTATGTGAAAAACAGACATAAATTCCTCGGAGGAGAAACAGCTAAGAGATCTGGATGGGAGTGGGGCTCCAGGATCTAGGTTGGAAAGATGAGAATAACTGAGTTAGGGTTTTGCTATATTTTGTTCTCTTATGCAAATATTTGACTTCTTAAACATGGTACATGCCTAACTTCAATAAAATCTTAACATAGAAACCAAAAACAAAAAAAAGAAAACAAAAAACAAATAGATTGAGTCAGGGGAAGACTGAGGAAACAGTTAAGATGATACTATGGTCCTTCAAAAAAAAGGTAATGTTCCTCAACCAGGGCACTGTCAGTGAATATGGAAAAAAATGATAGCAATTCAAGACATTCTGGAGGCAGACAGGACTTCGTCAAGAATTGGACTCGTGATGTAAGCTAAAAACGAAGTCTGCAGAAGTACTAAGATTTCAGGTTTCTTCCTTGAGCAACTGAGATAGGGAATACTGAGGGGAGAGATGACAATTATTTCTACATAGTAGATAAGGAGTGACTGCTCTGGAGATAAAAACTGCCTTTTTAAATCTTAAAATTAGATCATATCTTTCAAGCTTGAAATTTCTGAAAGAAATAATGAAATGATAAAGAGAATTCTATAGTAAAAATTAAAATTTCTGGATATTCAATTAGCCTAGCTATATGATCATTTTATGTTATCTCCATGTAAAAGAAGAAAACAATTGGTAGTCAAAATTATATTCACACAAAAAGGATATGATGACAATGATACTGAAAACATCAAACTGCTAGAAACATTTTTGTTCTTTCCAAAATCACAGCTTACACACACAACTACATAAAGATGTCATATTTTAGGATAAATTTCCTAAGATGAAATCCCTAAATAACTGAATCTGTTTTTAGCCAATTACTATAGTTACAAAATTTATATTAATGCTATAATCAAAGTGTCTATCAAATTAAACTTATCAAACCACTTGAAGTAGCCGTTTGACAAAGAAGTCAAACTCAATTATAGGCCTTTACACAAAAGGCTAATTTCATTTTCCTATTGTAAGTAATGCTATAATTACAATTAATATCCTTGCACCTTTTCTGACATTTCTCATCATGTCTCAAAAATATAGTCCTAAAAGAAATCACGAGGTCAAAGCGTATGAACCTTTTCAAGGCTTTGCTACCTGTCAAACTGCCCTCCTGAAACACTGAATCATTTACACTCCCACGAGAAATGAATGTAAGTTTCACAACAGTCTTATCAAAATGAGGTATTTAGTTGACCCTTGAACAACATGGGTTTGAGCTGTGTGGGTCCACTCACACATAGATTTTTTTCAAAAAATATTTTGGAAATTCTGTCTTGAAAACTTGCAACAATTTGAAAAAAACTTGCAGACAAACCGCATGGCTTGGAAATATCGAAAAATTAAGAAAAAGCTAGGGATGGCATGAATGTATAAAATACTAGTCTATTGTATCATTTACTGCCATAAAATACACACAGATGTATTATAAAAAGTTAACATTTATCAAAATTTATGCACACCAACAGACCTTACATGCTGCCATATGCAGTCCAGAGAAATGTAACATACACAAAGGTGCAATATTAAATCATAACTGCATAAAACTAACTGTAGTACATACTGTTCTACTATAATAATTTTGTAACCACCTCGTGTTGCTCTTATAGTGAGTTCAAGTGTTGAGAGTATTCCCTTAAAACACCCTGTGATGACACTACTCATATCCACATGAGCAGTTCCTATTGCCAGTACATTTTGTTATCACAGTAAAATGTGATCTCTCACAGTCTTCACGTTATTTTTCATCATGTTTAGTGCAATATCCTAAACCTTGAATAACACCACGGGACCCATAAGAAGTACCACTAGAGATGCTGGAAGTGTTCCTAAGAAGCAAAGGGAAGTCATGACATTATGAGAACAAGTTGAATTGCTTGATATGTACATAAACTGAGGTCCTGCTGCCATTTCAGTCAATACATCTTATAAACAGACTATGTAAACTTATGATATACAATACAGTACTGTAAATGTATTTTTCCAAATAACATTTTCTTTTTTCTAGCTTACTTTAAGATTATATAATACATATAACATACAAAATATGTGTTAATCGACTGTTTATGTTATCAATAAGGCTTCCAGTCAATGGTAGGCTAGGAGTGGCTGAGTTTTATGTGCAAATTTTCGACTTCTGGGAGGTTGGTGTTTCTAACTCGAGAGACATTGAAGGGTAAAGTGTAGTTCTGATTATTGTTGTATTAGATAGGCTAGTGATGTAACATTGTTTCATGAATCAGTTTCAGAACTGATTCATTCTGTATCAGAAATGTTTTCTGATACAGAAACTACCATCTATTATGAGGTTCAAAAACACCTTGTCTTGTTTCTAATTATAAGCTTCTTTAGAATGGAAGGCTTCAAATGGAATTTTAATCCAGCTGCTTCCAAAGAATTTGACTACACACCTCTCCCTCCCTCCCTTCTACCCATCAAGTCATCTTTTGTTAATTCCTCTGGTGTGGTGTTTATCAGCTCTTGAATTTTTCCAAGATCCGTATCTTGAAACTTGTAGCTCCCTACCTTCTTTGCTATATCCACAATCTCTTTCATGATTTCCTTTCAGTCACCTTCCAAAGTTTTCTTCAAATGACAAAGCATTTATTCCATTAAATTAATGATGCAGAAATGTTCTAAGAATTGGATGGACTTTCCAAAACCTCTTGGCATTTATTTGAAGAGTCAGAAAAATATTACAAAATTTTTTAATGTAAAAATGAAGCCACAATCCACCATACTTTTGTCTGGCTTCCTTATTTATCATGATAAATTATAATGATGAAATAGGATCAAATGGGTTGATATGTATAAAGCCTTTAGATTGGCACATAATAATCTCTGTATTAGTGTTAACTATTATTATTATTATTGCTACTATTAAGACATCTGTTTTCAGGATTGGAAGGACTTTTAAAACATAGTAGATTAAATTACACAGCAAAGTATACGTACTGGCTACCTTAAAAAAATAAACAACAAAAAACACCCACATATACACATAAAGAAGATTGGGAAGGCTGGGCACAGTGGCCCACGCCTGTAATCCTAACACTTTGGGAGGCTGAGGTGGGTGGATCACTTGAGGTCAGGAGTTCAAGACCAGCCTGACCAACATGGTAAATCCCATCTCTACTAAAAATACAAAAATTAGCTGGGCTCAGTGGCACATGCCTGTAACTCAGCTACTTGGGAGGCTAAGGCAGGAGAATCACTTGAACCCAGGAGGTGGAGGTTAAAGATTGGGAAGATGTTTATATACGTTTTCTTTGGGGTTTATAGGTGATTCACAGCCCCCTCTCCACCCTTATTTTCTCTCTACTTCACATCAAACAACTTTAGTCTCAAAGTTGGGAAATTAAGTCAACCATATATAGAAAGAGTAGTAAATACAGTTGACCCTCAAACAACTCAGGGGTTAGGGGCACTGACCCTCCAAGCAGTTGAAAACCCATATCTAACTTTTAAAATTATGCACATATAACCTTTGACTCCCCCAAAACCACTAATAGCCTACTGTTGACCAGCCTTACTAAAAACATCAACAGGTGATTAACATGTATTTTGCATGTGATATGTATAACACACTATATTTTTACAATAAAGTAAGCTAGAGAAAATAAAATGTTATTAAGAAAATCATAAGGAAGAGAATTTACTATTAAGTGGAAGTGGATCATCATTAAGGTCTTTATTATTGCATCTTCATGGTATATAGGCTGAAGGGGTTGGTCTTGTTGTTTCAGTGGTGGCAGAGGTGAAAAGAAGGCCAGAAAGGCAGGGACGCTTGGCATAACTTTACAAAAACATATGTAATTTAGGTCTGACTTTTTTTGCTTTTTCTATTTCTCTAAAGATGTTTCCATATGGTACCGTACAATCTTTCTTCCGCAGTTTCCTTTAGTTTCAGTGCCCGTATCATAGAAGGGTCCATGTTGTTAAAGAAGTCAAACGCAGTCTTGAATCACTGGAACTCTTCTGCTGGACTGTCTAATGTCAGTTTGTTTTCTGGTGCTGCTTTTTCTACATCTTCCTCATCATCTGGCACTGGTTCGAAGTGTTCATCTCCATCAAGTCATCTTTTGTTAATTCCTCTGGTGTGGTCTTTATTAGCTCTTGAATTTCTCCAAGATCCATATCTTGAAACTCTCAGCTCCCTACATTTTTTTGCCATATCTACAATCTCTTTCATGATTTCTTTGACTGGCTCTATCATAAAACCAGTGAATTCACATATAACATCTAGACATAGTTTTCTCCAGCTATTTATTGTTTTGGGCTTCATGGCTTTTTCTTTAACAATGATGGCATCTTCAATAGTGCAATCCTTTTAGACTTTGATGATGTTCTATAAGGGTTTTCTTCCATATCACTGACAATCCTTTTCATAAAGTATTGTGTGTAATAAGCCTTTGGTGTTGAACTCATGGGGCTCTGGGTGGCCAGGGGCATTGTTCAGAATCAAAAGAACTTTAAAAGGCAGTCCCTTACTAGCAAGGTTCTTCCTGGCTTCAGAGACAAAGCATCAATGGAACCAATCCAGAAAAGGGGTTCTCATTTTCCAGGCTTTCTTATTGCACATCCAAAGACTGGCAGCTGGTGTTTACCTTTTCCCTTCAAGACTCAGGGTTTAGCAGCTTTATAGGTAAGGGCAGTCCTGATCATAAACCCAACCGCAATTGCACAAAACAGTAGAGTTAGCCTATCCCCATCTGCCTTAAATTGTGGTGCTTGCCTCTCTTTCTTGCTAATATATGTCCTTTGTGGCATTTTTTTTTCCAGAGTAGGGCACTTTCATCTGTATTAAAAACTTGTTTGGACTGGGCGCAGTGGCTTGTAATCCCAGCACTTAAGGAGGCCGAGGCAGATGGATCATGAGGTCAGGAGTTCGAGACCAGCCTGACCAACATGGTGAAACCCCGTCTCTACTAAAAATACAAAAAATTAGCCAAGCATGGTGATGCATGCCTGTAATCCCAGCTACTTGGGAGTCTGAAGCAGGAAAATCACTTGAACCCAGGAGGTGGAGGTTACAGGGAGCAGAGATTGCACCACTGCACTCCAGCTTGAGCAACAGAGCAAGACTCCATCTCAGAACAACAACAACAACAAAAACTCGTTCAAGCAGATACTCATTCTCCTTAATGATTTTCTCAACGGTGTCTGGGAGCCTGTCTGCTGCTGCTTGGTAGGCAGAAGCTGCTTCTCCTGTTATGTTGACATTTTTTAAGCAAAACTTCTTTCTAAAATTATCAAACTATCCTTTGCTGGCATTAAATTCTCCAGCTTTAGATCCTTAATCTTCCTTTTAAGTTGTCATATAATGACTTTGCTTTTTCTTGAATCATATTCGAGTCTATGGGTATACTTTCTCATAGCAATCCTGGACCCATTTAAAAAGCTGCATTTTCAATACAAGATAAAAGACACAATATTTCATAAAAAGTGTGGGATTTCCATACCTGCTGGTGTATGAAAAGTGATGATTTCACAAATTTCCTTTTTTTTTTTTTTTAAACAATGGTCCTTACATTGGATTCATTTATCTTGAAATGGCAGACAACTGCAGCTACAGACCTCAATCTATGGTACATACCAAGCAATTCAACTCATTCTTGTAATGTCGTAACTTGTCTCTGCTTCTTAGAAGCACTTCCAGCGTCATTAATGGTACTTCTTATGGGTCTCATGGTGTTATCCAAGGTTTAGGATATTACACCAAATACAGTGAGAGATCACATTTTACTGTGATAACGCAATTTACTGGAGCGAGAAACTGCTCATGTGGAGATGATTAGCATCATCATTTTCAGCAGATACTCTCAACAGATACTCTCAACTTGAGCTCACTGTAACAGCAACACGAGGTGGTTACAAAACTACTATAACAGATTTGTATGGACTACAGTCAATTTTATGCAGTTATGATTTAATACTGCATCTTTATGTTTGTTAATATTTCTCTCGATCACATATGGCAGAACACAAGGTCTTTGTGTGCGTAAGTCTTGATAAATATTCACTTTTCTTAATTCATTTGGATATATTTTATGGTAGTAAAAGATAAAACAGACTAGTATCTACATGTATTTTACACAGTCATGCCATCCCTTTTTCTTAATTTTTTGATACTAAGCTATGTAGTAAGTTTTTTACAAATTGTTGCAAATCTTCAAGACAAAATTTCCAAAATATTTATTGAAAAAAATCTGTGTATGAGTGGATTCTCACAGTTCAACAAGATGAAGAACAGATTTGTGGTTGCCAGGGTTAAGGGTGGTGAGGAGTAGGGGAGGAGTAATGGGATGGGTGTGACTATAAAGAGGTAGCACAGGGAGAGATCTTTGTGGTAATGCAATAGTTCTGTATCTTGACTGAGGTAGTGGTTAGACAAATCTATATATATGACAAAAATCACAGAATTATACAGACATGTATTATAAAAATATCAATTTCCCGGTTTTGATATTGTACTATAGTTATGTAAGATGTAACTGCTGAGGAAAACTGAATGAAGAGTAAGTAAATGGGACTTTTCTGGACTATTTTTGTAACTTCATATGAGCCTCTAATTATCTCTGTACTATTTTCTTGCAACTTCTTGTAAATCTATTATCTCAAAATAAAAAGTTTAAAAACGGCAATTAAAAAAACTACATAATGAATTATGAAGCTAAAATTACACTGGGACTCCAAGAACTAACCCACTACTTTCTTCTTAAACTTTGACATACATTTATGGTTACCTGGCATTAAAGGAATGTTGCCCTGCCCCACCTCTACCTCTCAAGAGCTGCTAAATTTATCTGTGATTTAAAAAAAAAAAAAATTGCTTTTCCCTTTGTCTTTATCTCTTTCCATTTCAGATTCTAAGATCTTCCTCCAAGTCACACTAGAATACAATCCAGGAAATAAATTACGCCACAGGTGCCATCTTGTATATTGACAGTTCAGCCTGGTCAAGAGTTAGTCTATACTAAACTATCTCCTATGAACATCAAAAGGTTGAAGTAAACTCAGCAACTCAAAGGATGCTTTTTTCAAGGGTCTGACTTAGGAATAAAACTATTTTGTGTATACTATGTAAATAAGCCTCCATTTTAGCGAAGGCTAAATTAAATTTAGCAGTCCTGACTCCTCTTAAAATTTGTTCCAATGGGTTTAACTTGCAATTTTAAAATCACGTAGTAAAGAGAAATCTTCCAATAGTAAATCATATATAAAGGCAATTTCTTAACAGTCATTAAAAGTGTATTTGAAAGAATATTCATTGATTAATTTTAAACTATGAAACTACTAAGCCAAATTGTCACTTGCATTTATTTTGGAAGCACAGGGAGGGCAAACTCCCATGACTGATGACCACCTACCCTATGAAAGAATTACTGAATTCACAGGAGTCACAGCTTCCTTAAATCTTGTAGGTTTGTTCTGCAAAGAAATTCTTGATCTAAATTTCATCTTGTAGGTTCCAATACTCTTAAAAGGAATGTTCTAAGGGTGATGTTGTAGGGATACCTACAGATAGAAGAGAGAAAAGGCCAATATAGACTAGCATGTAGATAGAGATTGAGGGAAGAAAAGAAAAAGCGATGAAGTCTGTAAATGACTGGAGGTAGGGAGGGCAATGGGGCTGAGAGATCCTAACAAAGAGAGGATAATTATTGCTGAGACATCTCTGTGCTCAAAAGAGGACAGCTTTAGAGGAATACGGTATATCCATTAGCATTCTGCCTAATATGGTTGGTTATCTACAAAGAAGTCTCAGTCACACATGAAGTGCTCGCTACTATTCCTACACCTTAACCCACAAAATAAACTTTAAAACTAACTCCTAGGTATTTATATAAAAAAAAAAACTCTTCTATTTTCTAATGTACTCACATCCTCTTTTCTCTTCCTTCCTCTCAATATGTTAAAGCTGCCCACATAATGAGATCACAGATACAGGCAGGAGCTTTCTTTTACTATCAGTGATGTCATATACACCTACACTACCAAACACTTTTCTTCTCTACCTTCCTTAATCCTAATCTAAGTCTTACCTTACTATATATTAAAGAAGTTCATACTGATGAATAGCAGTAATACAAACTGACAAAACAGCTGCAACTTGCTTTTAACAGAGCAATTAGTTTATTCTGGTCTATATCGCAGAATAATTTCAAGTCTACAAGTCTTCTTTGCTTTCTTCAAATCTCTCACTTTATTTATGAATTGTTTATATTTTAATTTTAAAGCAAATGATTAATTTTCATTGAAACAAGGATAGAATTATGGTATTTCTGATGCTGCAACTTTGGATGTTTCCAAGATTATATTACCTTGACATACACTAAAAGGTTTGCACTAGAAGCTTTTTATATATACTGTCAGAAATATCTCAAATGTTAAATTTTTCGAAATATTTTAATAAGATACCGGCCAGGTGTGGGGGCTACACCTGTAATCCAGCACTTTGGGAGGCTGAGGTGGGTGGATCACCTTAGGTCAGGTGTTCGAGACAAGCCTGGCCAACATGGTGAAACCCTGTCTCTACTAAAAATATAAAAATTAGCCAGGTGTGGTGGTGCACGCCTGTAATCCCAGCTACTCAGGAGGCTGAGGCATGAGAATCACTTGAACCCGGGAGGCAGAGGTTGCAGTGAGCCAAGATCGCACCACTGCACTCCAGTCTGGGCGACAGAGTAAGACTGTCTCAAAAAACAAACAAACAAAAACCACCAAGAAATATGTTAATTAATAAGATTCAGAATTATCTATTATGTTCTTTCCCTCATTTAACCAACATTCTTCCTTGATCCCTAGTGATCCCAGTTATATAGAGGGACTTATTATTCTTTGTATTTAATGTCTGTTTGTTGATATAATCTAAATGACTGACTTAATGTATTAATCTGTGAGAATAAATAAAGTATAAAACTTTTTTTTTGTTGTTTTGTTTTGTTTTTCAGTCTCACTCCATCACCCAGGCTGGACTGCAATGGCACAACCTCGGCTCACTGCAACCTCCACCTTCCTGGTTCAAGCGATTCTTGTGTGTCAGTCACCTGAGTAGCTGGAATTACAGGCATGTACCACCATGCCTGGCTAAGTTTTGTATTTTTAGTAGAGATGGGGTTTTTCCATGTTGGCCAGGCTGGTCTTGAACTCCTAGCCTCAAGTGATCCACCTGTTTCTGCCTTCCAATGTGCTGAGATTACAGGCGTGAGCCACCACGCCCAGCCTAAAACTTTCTTCTTTGAATGCTCTGTATGTCAGACTTTCAGGTACAGCCTGTCACCTTATGAATACTTGATAACCTCATAAAAGAGGCAAACATTACCTAATTAATAACTACAGCACAAGTTTCAAGCACAGTTGATCCCCTACTTAATACTTACCAAAAGCACCAGAGAATTGCTACTGGAAAGAAAACCAGACTGCAAACCACCTTTTTGTCATAACTCACCCTGTGCTTAGTAAAGAGAGTTCATTCTGAAGAGAAACCCTATTAGTGTAATCAATGTAGCAATGCCTTCTGAAGAAATACAAGCTCTATAGAACATCAGAGAATTTATAACAGACAAAAATATAAAACAAAAATCCTATAAATGTAGTAACATGGAAAAACCTTCAGAATACAGTCAATGCTTCTGCAACATGAAAGAACTCACACTGGAGAGAAGCCTTATAAATAAATGTGTTAAGAGCCTTCTAAAAGAAAACAAACCTTCATGATCTAAGCCAGGTGTGGTAGCTCACACCTGCAATCCCAGCACTTTGGGAGGCCAAGGCAGATTACTTTAGGTGAGGAGTTTGAGACCAATCTGACCAACATGGTGAAACCCCGTCTCTACCAAAAAATACAAAAATTAGCTGGGGTGTGGTGGCATGTGCCTGTAGTCCCAGCTATTCTGGAGGCTGAAGCATGACAATCACCTGAACCCAGGAGGCAGAGGTTGCAGTGAACCCAGATCACATCACTGCTCCCCAGCCTGGGTGACAGTGTGAGATCATGTCTCAAAAAAAGAAAAGGGAAAAGGAAAGGGAAAGGGAAAGAGAAGGGAAAAGAAAACAAACCTTCATGATCAAAAGAGAAATCATATTGAGGAGAACTATGTATATAAGAAACGTGGAAAAACTTTAGTAAGTGCTGAGCTTTGACTGAATACCAGAAATCATACTAGAAATTAATGAAACTACAGAATCCTTTGGCAAAACTTCTGCCCTACTCAGCACTGGAAAATTCATACTAGGGAAGAAACCTGAAAACACAGTCTAAATTATGGGAAGAACAAACCTTTCTGTAGAAAGGATGCTATTTTATAAAAGTCACATTGGGTGGATAACAGACTTTTGCAAAAATGACTCCAAAATGATAAACAATGGAAGATCATATGCCTACAGGCTATATAGTATGAAGTTTCGAAATGGTCATTTATCAATCTCTAATAGTAAACAGGTGAGAAGGTATTATTCTAAGGCACTAGAGATACCAGTGAATGGAATAGTCAAAGATTCCTGCCCACATGGAATTTACATTCTTGAAAGGGGATGACAAACCCCAATGTGTACGTGCTTGACTTGTGACAGCCCCCCAATCTTTATCACCTATTAAGACTCCTGGGCTGGGCATGGTGGCTGATGCCTGTAATACCAGCACTTTGGGAGGATCACTTGAGCTCAGGAGTTCAAGACCAGTCTGGGCAATATTGTGAGACCTTATATCTTTAAAAAAAACAAAAAAACAAAAAAACAACAAAACAAAACAAAAACACTTCTGTAGTTTTTATCGACATTCTTATTTATTAAAGCCTTATAACTATTAACTGCAGCTGAACTCTGAAACTACCCACTTCCAGGAATTTCTCAGAGATCTATAAAGTATTTTAAAGATCAACCAGTCTAAATATCCTTTATTTTGATTTTTTAAAAATTTCAAGGCCGAAGACAAGAAATAGATTGTATTAGCAGCATAATTTATAAATGGCAAAGCTGAAACAAAAATACAAGTCTTCTGGCTCCTTGCTCTTATGGTTTGGCTACTAAAAAACTATCTTCTGTAATTTAAAGGGCTGTTAAATAAATTTTAAAATAAGTGTAATTAAGTAATTAAGGATTTATTGAGCACCCATTCAGAGAGCTGTGTGTTGGACACTGATTTTTAAAAGGGGGAGGGGCAGCAGCAACATATATGGCAATTTGTCTTCAGAACTGCTTTAAACTAAAAAAGAAAAGAAGGAAAGTGAGAGAGCAACTGTGTGAAAGTAAGAGTTGCAAGGGTATATTAATAGTGGTTGAATGTAGATGATGGAACTTTTCCCCTTCTTTATAATCACTATAATTACAGTTTACAATCACAACCGTGTTACTGTATTTTCTCCCCACCACTAAGAGACTACATATCGAGAGGAAGGAGGAACAGTAAAAACCAAGGTTTTGTGTGAAAGAGATCAGTATCCATAGAAGTATCCAAATTTGATCATGCTCCTTGGGCCAATGGGCAAATGGAATGTCTTAGGATTTCTGTAGCACCAGCATGGAAACACCAGGGCACAGTACTGAGGCCATGGTGGAGAGGGAGCTGTCATCATATATATAACTGACTGAGCTGAGACCAATCTCAGTCCCGACAACCACAGACAGACACTAAAGAATACTCCTATTTCTAGAGCCAATGAGCTGCAGCCTTGTAATATCATTTTATTCTTTCAATAAACAACCTTCAGAGTTGACAGGAGAAAAGAAGAGGAGAAAATTTAGGAGATAAAGTTAATGGGAGATACTGGAGAACAGGAGAAGAAGGATAGAGAAAGAACTGGAAAGGCTGAATTTTAGGTTTCTCACTTGTATTAAAAATGGATGGTTCAGAGCACTCAGACAGAGAATCTTAAAAAACATAACAAAATGTGAGTGAACATTTTTTTCTATGTAATTAGATTCCTACTAAGTAGTTTTTTAAATGACTGGTAAAGTTTTATGGTGAATTCTTTTCCTTGGTAAACATATTTTGCCTTTCGTCTCTATCATTACACAAAAAACTAAAAAATAAAGTACCAAAACCTGTTTTCTTGTTCTTCAATCTGAGGTAATTTCAAGTGTGTTACAGAATTGGAGAAAAACCAGGTTTAGCATTATGTTTGCTTCAGATCTGCTTTTAAAGACGTGATTTTACTTATCCAGTATTTTACCAATGACTAAGGACAATCTTTATACAAAGAAAAGTAATTTTTAACACTTCAGAAATAAGACAGTTTCTACAGTGAAATAAAAGACTTGGAATTTTTCTTTTATTCCCCTGAGCAATTCTGAATATATAGTACAACAGACATTGTAGGTGAGCAGCTTTATTTCTGAGCAAACAACTGTATTTCTTATAGTTGCCCTATAGTTTCTTCTTCCAAGTCAAGAATGAGTATAGGTAGAACATGTTTAGCTAAATTCTGCTTGACACGCAAGAGTTGAAAATGCAGAATTCCATAAACTAGTAAGAATTACCAGGTCCTGCTTAGGAAATTAAATCAGGAGTGGGAGATATATATTATACGTAACTCAGAAATTGCCTACATTATAGAAAGCTGAGACTTGCGAGGTTCAATCACCAATCTGCAACTAAAATCACTATACCACATAGTTGGATTCAGTATCTATATTCTTCAAAATTGAAATTTAGTTCATATTTTAATAAAAATAAACCATCACCTAAAATAATGTTCCATGTGGAAACACATAAAAATGAGCATTGATTTAAATAGTTTTCAGCCTGGTGTGCTGGCTCACACTGGTAATCCTAGCACTTTGGGAAGCCGAGGTGGGGGATCGCTTGAGCCCAGGCATTCGAGACCAGCCTGGGCAATGTAGTAAGACCTTGTCTCTACTCCCCCCACCAAAAAATAAGAAAAAAGAAAAAGAAAAAATTAGGCAGGTATGGTGGTGCATGCCTGTAGTCTTAGTTACTTGGCAGGCTGAGGTGGGAAAACCACTTGAGCCCAGGAGATCAAGGATGCAGTGGGCCGTAATCATGCCACTGCAATCCCACCTGGGCAACACAGTGAGACTCTGTCTCAAAAAACAAAAACAAAAACAAAATACACTGAAGATCTTGTAAACGGTTTTATAAAGTGTATGTATAGTTTTAATAAAAATTTATATACAATGATATATGAAGTAGAGACTTCAATATTGATATAACGGACAGAAACATAAAATTAATTTACTAGTTATAGACTCAGTTATAATCTTTGCATAATATCTGAGGTTTAATTTTGATTTAACAATAAGAATTCCTTTATCCCCCAGTGAAGGTAATATTCTAATGTATACTATATAAAGAGGCAGACATCATTTTCATCATTTTATATTAATAAAGATTAATACACTAAACTGGCTGACATCATGGGTTAAACAATCTATTTTTAACTTATCAGTAGCAAGAGTTTTGACATAATAAACGGTATCTGTACAATCATTTTGGAAAACAAATTAGCAGTAGTTGATAAATTTAAAGATGCTCTATAATCCAGTGATTAATGCACTAAAGTATATATATCAACATAGATGCTAATCAACAATGTTGACCATCAAAAGCATGCTAAAAAGACCAAAACAATACAACACCATCTACATAAAATATTTAAAACTGCAATAGCATGTGTTAAGGGATACCTATACTTAAAGAAAAAATATAACTAAATAGACAGGAATGATATAGACCAATACTGGATGGCGGTTACCTTGGTGGGAGAATGCAGAAGGCCTTTATTAGTACTGGTTAGGTACACAGGAATTTACCTTATTATTTACTATGCTTTGTTATATGTCTTTAATATATCATACTAAATTTCAAAAACATTTTTCTGCCAGGTAACAAAGGCTTTTTTATACTGGCCAGATTTAATACACTCCTAGTGTTCACATGAGACTAATACATTAAGAATATTTTGGCTGGGCACAGTGGCTCACACCTGTAATCCCAGCACTTTGGGAGGCCAAGGCAGGAGATCACTTGAGCCTTGGAGTTTGAGACCAGCCTGGGCAGCATAACGAGATCTTGTCTCTAAAAAAATTAAATAAAAAATTAGCCAGGCATGGTGGCACATGTGTATGGTCCCAGCTACTTGGGAGGCTGAGGTGGGAGGATGTTTGGGCCTGGGAGGTCCTGGATGCAGTGAGGCGTCATTGCGCCACTGCACTACAACCTGGGGAACAGAGCCAGACTCTGTCTCCAAAATAAAAAAACTAAAAGTATTTTGGTGCTACATCATTTCTTCCAATAGTTACTGCTGTCAATTTTTAAAAACACTCTCTCATTGGGCAGACGTTTACTAAATACTATGTTCACCCTCTCATTCTAAATATTGAGCTTCCACTACGTGCCAGTCAGATAAAACAGTAAGCAAAAATTGTCAGTTTCTGCCCTCATGTAGCTCAAAATCTAGTGGAGAGGCAAGCAAATCAAGTATCTGTATTCACTCTCTTGATAATCTCACCCACACTTTTAAATACCACCTCTACGCTGACATCTCCATATTTCTAGACTGGATTGGAAATATATACCAGTATACATTCCCTAACTCAACATTCTCCTTGGCTGTCTAACAGGCATGTTAAAGTAAGTATGTCCAAAGCCAAACTCCTGCTCTTGCCTCAAAATCTGTTCCTCTAGCCTTTCTCCACAAGGGTGCATTGTACATTATATTTTATATGAATAGCAGCCCCAGGAGTTGTATAGGAGAACAACAATAATTTTTTATCCCAGAGAATATCAACTACATGCATCTGGCTTCAGGCCAAAAACCTTGGTGTCATCCTAGACTCGTTTCACATACAATGTCTGGCAACTTCTCATTTATCTCTTCCATTCCCACCCTGATTGATCTAAGCCACCTTCATCTCTCACGTGGTCTCCCTGATTCAGTCCTTGGTACCACCTCTTCTTCCCCTATGCTCACTTTGCCACATACCCTAGTCAGCAGTCCGAAAGAGCTACTTAAGGTGGGGCGCAGTGGCTCATACCTGTAATCCTAGCATTTGGGGAGGCCAACGTGGGTGGATCACTTGAGGCCAGAAGTTTGAGACCAGCCTGGCCAACATGGTGAAACCCTGTCTCTACTAAAAATACAAAAATTAGCTGGGCATGGTGGCACGCACCTGGAGTCCTAGCTACTAGAGAGGCTGAGGTAGGATAATCACTTGAACCCGGGAGGCGGAGGGTGCAGTAAGCTGCACACCACTGCACTCCAGCCTGGGTGACAGAGCAAGATTGTCAAAAAAAAAAAAAGGAAAGAAAAGAAAAAAAAAGAGTGACTTAAAACCTAACGCAGAAAATGTCACTATCTGCTCACAATGCTCTAATGGCTTCCCATCTTTTTCACAATGGTGTTCAGGGCCCTACAACATCTAGCCCTCACCCTACCTCTCATCTTGTAGTATATTCCCTCCCTTGCTTACTCACTGCAGCTCACTGGCCTTTGCCCTGGCTTTCCCTTTGCCTGGAATACTATTTCCCCAAACACCCATATGGCTTGCTCTCTCACTCACCTCCGTTAGGTCTTAACGCAGATGTCATCTTCTCAGTAAGGTCTTTCTGATCATCCTATCTAAAGTTGCAACTCCCACTACCCTCACACTTCCTATTCTCTTCTCTCTCTGTTTTTCATGACACTGTATAGCTAACCTCACTCAAATATCAGATCCATGAGGGCAGGAATTTTAGTGTTTGCTTACTACTATACCTTCTAAACTAAACTAGATTTTTACAATAGAATATAACAGGCATACAATAGGCATCCAGTAAATATTTGTTGAATCACAACACAAATGTAAAATTGCAATTGACAAGTCCAGTGAAAAAGTAGAGTGCTAGGTGACCCTGTAGAAAGACAAAAAGCTTACCCGGGAAAGCCAAACTAGAGCTGAGAACTGACAGATGAGTAGGAGTTAATTAGGATGTGCACAGGTTCAGTAGTGAGAGGGGCTAAAGGAAGGCTGGTATACCTTAGACCAGAAAGAGATAGGAAAGATGCAAGATGGGGTTGCAGAAGGTAGAAAAAGGTAAAACTGTGAAGAGATCTGTAAACCATATTAAGATGGTTCTTATCCTCAGAGCAACAGGAAGCCAAAGAAGTGTTTTAAGCAGAGCGATCATATGAACAGATTCAACAGATGCTGAAAAGATTACCATGGCTACTGGATAAAAAAGCATTTTGAGGGGTCAAAGTAAATGCAGGTAGATCAAGTAACAGGTCACTGCAATAACTCACTTGAGAGAAGATGGTATTTCACTTTGGGGTGTTGGGAGTAGAGACAGACTGGATAGATAAGATACTTAGGAGGCTAAAAAAAAAATCAATGGGATAAAATAAAAGGAGTGAAGGTCAAGGGAATTTTAAGGTTTATTTCTAAGTTTCACAAAGTACTATCAGATGCCGCAAGGGAATAAAAAGTTCCCATAGATGTGAAGTCTATGTCTTCAAGTAGTATTATCTGGATCTTCAATGCTCCTAGCCACCAATGGCTACTCCAAATAAAGATGTACTAATTGTTGTATATGTTGGATTTGAAAGCTTAGTGGAGAAAAAAGAATGTAAGATATCTCAGTAATTTTTTACACTAATTACAAGTTGAAACGATAATATTTTCTATGTAGGTTACATAAAATCATTAAAATCAATTTCATCTTTCTTTTTACCTTATAATGTGGCTACCAGAAAACACAGTTATACAAATGGTTTATACTATATTCCTACTAGACAGCACTGATCTCATATAAAGCAGCAATACAACTGTTGCAGTTCATTCAAAAGGAAAAAAATACACCTAAGGAGAAGACACGTGAATTTTAGGTCAAAATACAATTTGTATAAAGAATTTCAATTTTTTGATTGTTTTTCAGGGAGGTGAAGAAATAAATATTTCTGGGTTTTTTTTTTTGCCATTTAAATACAAAAGTCATTTTCTATTTGTGCTTTATTTATAGAATATATTGTTCTTCTATTGCTAATCCAATGGTTCTATTTAGAAAGCCCTCTGTGGTATGGGGGAAAAGTTAGGAAAACACAGAATTGTGGAAATGATGGGAACTAAGAGATCATTGAGGCCTACCCCTTCATTTATAGGTACCAAACTTGAGATACCAAGACAGTAAGTAACTTACTTGAAAATCACAGGACTAATACGATCTAAATCATGTAGGACATAAATGGAAACTCATAGTCATTACAGTGTTCAGGGCCACTACAGACTTGTAAATATCACAATGAATACACTATATTTTGTTACCAAAAGAACTAAAAATGTATCTATTTTATAGTAGTGAATTTCAGGATTATCAATGACTTTGTTTGGAATACAAAATCACATTGAAATACTAGATAAGAGGTTAAAAAAAAAATCAGATTTGAGAGTCTGAAACCCAGTTCCACCACTTAGTTGTGTACCAAAGACAATGATCACTGTTTCCTCATCAGTAAAACAGAGATACCATCATACTCAGGATGTGAAAATGATAGGAACACTATACACACACCCCCACCCAATGCTTATAGTGGACAGATGTATAATGCCAGTCCCTTTGTTTTCATTAGAAACAAATGATGTGTTTCTTGATCCTTTCTCTTCTCTCCAAAATGTCAATGTAGTCATATTATTAAGTCACAAAATAAAGATGTAAGGGAAAAGATTACTAGAGTTAGTGGTGAAACCCAGTTTCAAATTTCCATCTTCCCATTAAAAAGCTTCAAAGTAACAGGTAAATCATTCAGCTTCCCTAAGTCTATTTCCTTTAGTCAGTAATGGAGCCAAATCAATCAAAATGATTCAAATACAGCTGACCTGTAAACAACACATGGGTCTACTTATACACGTATTTTCTTCCACCTCTACCACCCCTGAGATAGCAGAACAAATCTCTCTTCCTCCTCAGCCTACTAGATGTGAGGATAATGAGGACAAAGACTTTTATGATGATCCGCTTCCACTTAATGAATAGTAAATACATTCTCTCTTCCTTATGATTTTCTTAGTAACATTTTCTCTCTAGTTTATTGTAAGAACGGAGCAATTAATACATATGACATAGAAAATATGCATTAGTTGATTGTTTATGTTACCAGTAAGGCTTTTGGTCAACAGCAGGCTATTTGAAATTAAGTTTGTGGGGAATCAAGTCATAGAGTTTTCACTGAGCAAGGGTCAGTGCTCCCAACCTCCACTTTGTTCAAGGGTCAAGTATAGGCCCATCTATGACTCAATAATGAACTGCTATGAATGCTACATGGGTTTCTGAGGCCCAAATAGTATGTAGATAAGTTACAACACAAGCTTTAAACATTTTAAAATTAATATGAAGTATAATTTGACATTTCTAATACACATTAATTTGAGATTGATCGTTTTCTATATTTAAAAGGAACATTCTCAAAACTACTTACATCTGGTTGAATAGCTTTAAATACTGGAACATCCATTAATGTTATCTGACCCTGAAATATAAAGTGAAAATGATAATTTCTTCTTTGGAATCCAATACCATAACACGTAACCTAAATTAAAATTATATTCTATACTAAAATATTACCAAATACTCAATTTTATAAGGGCTTATGGAAAATAAAATTTAGCCCCTGTACCATTAAATAGAATTATTTCTAATTATCTCATGCCTATCTGTATTTTCTTGGAAGATAAATTGTGTAAAGTTAAAAAATAAAAATAATTTTAAAAATTTGGACAGTCACATTAAATTATAATCAAAAAATAAAAACCAGGTAAGTTCATGTAGCAGTGTTCTTGCTATGATGATTAAATTACAGCTCCTCAAACAGTGGTATAAAATCAGATATTACTAAAAAGGTTTTCTTCCTAACTTAAAAAAAATATAATGAAACTACACTAAAGCCAACATTATATCTAAGAGCTTTATATGCTATGGACCTATCCCACTTATGGCTACAGATATAAAACAAAATTCAACACTGTCAAGGAATAATATGCTATGACCAAGCACAGTTTATCTCTGGAATGCAGGAACGGTTTAACATTAGGAAATCAATATATTCTGTTAACAAATTAAAGGAGAATGAGAAAACAAATTTATATTAAGAAACAGATGTTTTTCTAGATACCTTTCATCCAACACCTTCACATTTCATTTTTCAATTTTTTAATTAAAAAAAACCGTAAAAATGTTTCTTAGATATGTCAATAAAATATAGTTGGCTTAGAGAAATGGTATAGAGGGATGAAAGCAATTACCATAATGGTAAATACATATTGCTACTTACCAAATTGAAGTGTAACTTATAAAGCTGTCCTTAAAAAAAATGTATAGCTTTTCTTACTTTTCCCACTTCATCCCTCTGTTTGCTCCACAGCTGTACCATCTTTCCCAATAATTCCCATATCCAGCTTTTTAAAAGCCATCTCTTTTGCTGGACCTACAAATTCTAACTCAATAGCACGAACATGTAAATTATGTGCAAAACTGGAGAAGGCAGAGGTAGGAGGCTTACCGCATATTCTTCTGGTGTAACCTTAAGAACATCAAATACCACAGCATCAAAGCTTTTCTTCAACTCAGAACCTTTGTCACTTAAGGATTCAGAGCTGCTACTTTTCTGTTAAAGTGAAAGAAAATGCAGCCTTTTTAATCCTGTCTCACATTCAAGTGACAGAAACTAGACTGGCCTTAAAAACTGAGAAAACAAAACAGTAGGTTAACAAATGCTGCAGAAAAGCTGAGCAGAATATGCTGCTTAGTTGTTAGAGTACCAGATAAAGGGTCAGACAACTTGAAATCTAAAACTGTGACTTTCAATTTTTAGGTTCTTGAATGAGTTATTTTCTTGTGTGTCAGTTTCCTCATCCTGACAACCTATCATTTCCTATAGAAATAAATGATTTTTAACTAGTTCAATGATTCTCAAATAAGGTAAAGGGAAGTCAGGGGAGAAGGCTATACACCTATTTAAAATTTTTAAAACTAATTTTTAGTAAGAAAAAGACAAATTAGCTTTATAACATAAGTCATCAGAAAATATTCAGAATGCTGTTAATTACAGAGTTACACATAATCCATTCTTAGTTATGTGATCTGTCTGTGAGAGTACAATTAATACTATTCTACCTATTATATTACAAATTTAAGTTTTCCCTGCTTAAAAATTACTGTTTCAAGTTTGAATATGCTGTGGCTATAGGCAGAATGAACGGTGGATTTTGGCCCTGAAAATCTTATTACTGTTAAAAATTTTCCACTTCGTCTGTGCCATGACATAATAATATATTCTGTATCAGTTGGCTAAATTCAGAGGAACATCAATATGAGAATATTTAGATCAGGCTCTTTTAAATGGTAATAGGATATGAGGCTACAGACAACAGCAAAAAAATTAACCAAAGTTTCAATTAGCACAGTACACAGATCAACCTACTAGCTATTATATATTAGTTTTAAGCACTTGTCATTATGCCTCATTTTTGCTTTTCCTCTCTTTTAGTAGCAGCTAAATACTAAATATCGAGCCATGATCATTACAAAGAAAGGGATCTGTCATTAACTTTGAAAAATTCTCAACTATTATTACTTCAAATATTTCTTCTGCTTCTTTCTCCTGTCCTTCTGGTGTTCCCATTATGCATATGCTACACCTTTCGTCACTGTCCCACAGTCCTGGGCTATTCTGTTCCTTTTTTTTTTCATCCTATTTTCTCTTTGCATTTCAGTTTGGGAAGTTTTACTGACATGTCTTCCAGCTCACTGATTCTCTCCTTGGCTGTCTACTGGTCACCAGTCTACTGGTACTGGTTAGCTCACCAAAGGCATTCTTCATTTTTGTCACAGTGCTTTTGAATTCTAGTATTTCTTTTCGATTCTTAATAGTTTCAATATCCCTGTCTATATTATCCATTTGTTCTCACATGTTATACGCTTTTTTTCATTAGAGCCTTTGGCATATTAATGACAGTTATTTTAACTCCCAGTCTGATAATTGCGAAATCTCTGCCATATGAGAGTGGTTCTGTTGCTTGATTTATCTCTTCAAATTGTGTTTTTTCCCTTGCCTTTTAGCATGGCTTGTAATTTTTTCTTGAAAGCTAGAAATGGTACATTGGGTAATAGGAACTCAGGTTGAATAGGCCTTTACTACTGTTAAGGGTTTATTTTTTATCATGCTAGGCATTATACTGTGCTTATAATTTGGTATTGTTATAGGTGTCTGAGTCTTCAATTTCCTCTAGTATCCTTATTTTTTCATCCTCTGTTGTCTTTGGGTTTCCCTAGAAATCCCTTCTTAGTTTCAGCCTTGCAGTTCTTTCAGCTGAAATCTTAGTATTATACAGAAGCCCTGCTGATGTGGTGGGGGTGGGAAGAGTATGTGTGTGTATTTGAGGGGTTGCTGGGGAGAGAGTGTCCTATAGTCCTATAATTCGGTTTTAGTCTTTCACTGAGTGTGTCCCCAGACTGTGAACTTCACAAATGATTCTCTGTCCCCCTGGCTCTGCTTAGGTGAGACAGGAAGTCTGGAAGGGCTTGAAGTTGAGGCTTTTTCCTCTTCCAAGTGAGTTAGGCTTTGGTGAAGTAGTTCCCCTTGAGGGCAGGTGGAGAACAGAATGCTCTGGGCATATTTCAATATGTTTACTTTCTATCTGGGTGTATTTCAAAATGGCTATTTCTTTCCTCCCCCTGCTAGAAGCAGAAGGGAATTTTTTTCTGTCTTTACTGTGAGAAGCTTGTGGGCATCTTAGAGGTAATAAAAATCAGAAAAGTAGAGGGTGAGAAGAAGCCAAGACTGGACCCCCAAGGAGTTTTTAACTCTCAAGCTAGTCCACACACAGTCTCCAGCAGTTCATCAATTAGGGTTTACGTGGCTCCACTGACTTCTGCTCCTGTAAGCTGTGATTCTCTATTTGCCTACCTCTCCAGGTTTCAGGGCATCACTGTTAAATGTGCTCTGTGATAGCAATTCTCTGATAGAGCTAAGAGGAGTTATTGATTTTCAGTTTGTTTAGCTTTTTTCCCATTGTGAGGACAGGAGTGAATTCTAAGCTCTTTATAAATCCAAGCAGAAACCTGAATTCCAGTGAATGAATCCAAGCAGAAACCTCAATAAAGCAGAAACCTCATAAATAAAATGGAGTTTCACTTCTTGTGTTTAATCTCTGTAACTATGACTAGTTTATAGTATGTCAACAATATTATTTTATGTCCCAAAACTAATACAAAATTTTATTCATAATGTTAAGTATTCAAATAGACATCAGTTAAGCAGTATACACTAATCCAATAGCTGTCCAAATAACTAGATGCATTCTGTCAGGTGAACACATGAATCATAAACATAAATCAGTAATTTTCTCCAAGTTTTTAACTCAGCCAAGTTAGTAAATCATCATGACAATTTTATTGCTTATCAAAAAGAATGAACACTTCTCTTTTTTCCTTCTTAATGCCATTAGAGGCTTAAAAAATTACTAGTGTGCATTTTGACGTGCTTCCCTAATACCAGGAATAAATTGGTAATGATAAGACACAATGCAATAATGTTCACCAGGAGAACAGCAGTAATTCATTCACGGCATGACTCAAAAACTACTGATACTTCTAAATGTCTGAAAACAAGTTCACTGTAATTCTCCTACTAACAGAAACTTCAAACACAGGTTAAATATAAAAGGTAATGAGAAAGGATAAGTCAGCCAACCAAGATAAAGTTTTTTATCCATTCTGTAAACTTATCACTTCTATAAGAAATTTGTACTTTGATGTTACTAGATCTGTATTTTAAGAGAAGGTGGAAAAATACAAAATTTTAATTTTATTTTCTTGCCACAATAAATGGACAATTTAAAGGGTGGTAAGTAATTTAAGTAATTCATTCTTACTTTACATCTGCTAATTATACTACTCTGAAGCCTGGTGTAATTAATTCACTTTTAGTAAAGTCAACAGAATTGTTTGTACAAGTGAATGACCTATTTTATTTAACAAATATTTGTATTCTGCTTCCTATGATACTAGAACAGGTATTTCTGAATAGTTAAAAATATACACATATATACACATATGTAACATATTCAAGAAATATGGTTACAAATATATGAAGAAAACAAACATATATTACAAACATATATATAAATATAATCCTATTGTTGTAAATACAAAAAAGCTATGTATAAATTTATGGAAAAAATTATAGAAAGAGATTTTTCTAAGTGACAGTTTTAAAAATAGGAAAGCTCCCATCTGTTTAAGGGATTAGGAAAAGCTTTATTAAAAGCATAGCATTTGAAATATGTTTGAAAGACAAAATGTTTTGTGTGTGCAGTGATGGGGAGGGGACACACCAGAATGGGAAGAAAAATTCCAGCTAGAAAAATTGGTATAGGCAAAGTTATGACAGAAGAAGGAAAATGTAATGGTTTATACAGACACCAGCAAATGTAGTATTCTCTCATTAGACTGTTAAGTTTCAAGTAGAGGATGAGTAGGCGTTAAATCCAAAAATTTGGGGCCATTTTGAAGAAAGTCTTGAATAAAAGGCCGAGTGACCATTTGAATTTAATTAGTAGGCAATGAGGAACCACAGACAGTTTTGGGAAAAGATAAAGTTTAAGAGTTGTATTTTAAGAACACTAATCTTAAATTTCAGTCAAAGGACCAGAAACAACAGAAAATCTAAGTGCAATACCAAATATAAGGCCATGGCACTAATCTAGACAAGAAATAATAAATGACCAAGCTAAGATGGTAGTACAGTAACAGAAATAAGGAGAAAAGTACTGGATCCCAGAGATAAAGCACAGTGGACAGGCTCTAAGATAGCTGCTGAAGATCTCTATCTCATGGTATTCTCACCCCTGTGTGATCCTCTCCCTTTGAGTGTGGGCAGAACCTGTGACTTGTTTCTAATCAGCAGAATATGGAAAATGAGATGAGATGTCACTTCCATGAATACATTATATAAGATTGTAACTTCTGTCTTGCTAGCAGACTCTCTCTGCTATGATGAGACAATGGTTGTGGTGGCAAAACAAAGTTAATTAACAACACATTGGCTGGGCGCGGTGGCTCACGTCTGTAATCCCAGGACTTTGGGAGGCCAAGGCAGGTGGACCACCTGATGTCAAAAGTTCAAGACCAGCCTGACCGCCGGGCACGGTGGCTCAAGCCTGTAATCCCAGCACTTTGGGAGGCCGAGACGGGCGGATCACGAGGCTCACAGGATCAAGACCATCCTGGCTAAATACGGTGAAACTCTCAGCCCCTAATAAAAATCAAAAACTAGCCGTGGGCTTTAGGTGAAGCGCGGGCTACTGTAGTTCAGCTACTTTTATGCTGAGGCAGGAGAATATGAACTCCAGAGGCGGAGCTTGCAGTGAGCTGAGATCCCACACGACTCCAGCCTACATACAGAGCGCAAGACTGGCCTCAAAAAGCATCAGCCTGACCAAATACATGATAAAACCCCATCTCCTCGCTAAAAGAAAAACTTAGCCAGGTGTGGTGGCAAGCGCCTGTAATCCCAGCTACTGGGGAGGCTGAGGCAGGAGAATTGCTTGAACCTGGGAGGCAGAGGTTGCAGAAGGCCAAGATCATACCACTGCACTCCAGCCTGGGCGACGAAAGCAAAACTCTGTCTCAAACCCCCCCACAAAAAAACCACACATCTAAAGATTTAAACTTAGATGGCTATGGAAATGTGATGCTATTAATGTAAGTTAGATAAAAGCCTTGGACTATTTTCTTTACAGTTGTGGAGCAGAACAGTAATAAGAAACTTGATATTGTGGACATTACAAATGTCTGGTCCATCAAAAATGCTTAATAAAATTCATGAGGGAAGCCAGGACTAGAGATAAAAATAAATAATCTACATAAGAAAAACAATGGAAACCACAGACTTAGAATATTTTCAGTGATATCAAGGCCTAAGTAACTGGCTGGGGCAAAATGGAGCCCATTTTGGAATGGAGTTGAGGCTATTAAGGAACTTTGAGGTCAAGGTGTTAAAGGGTCATAAACATTATTCTCATCCAATATACTAAGAGAAAAATAAAGAAGAAATATAGAAGCCAGATGCTAAAGTTACTAAGGAAAGCAGGCAAGTTCTCTAGATCTATACACAAAGAAAAAAAAGAAAAAAGTTGGGGCAAAAATACAATCATAATATATTCACTAGAGGTGTGAGCATCTAGTTCAGTCTTCACATCTCCATCTTAAATGCTAAACTTTAACCCAAGAACCAAATGTTTCTTTTAAAAATAAAGAGTTTTATGAGTTACCATTATTTGCCATTATTTTTCAAGTATCTTAAGTAGAAAAGGATTAAGTACATCTATGATGCACAGCAAACATATGAATCACTAAAGTAAAATATGTGTACTTCTGCACATGTACTTCTGCACATGTACTTCTGCACTAAATGCACTTCTGATTTAAGTATGTGAACAAACATAATGCTTGAAAACTTAGAAAGCCAGGTAAGAAAGTTTATACCTAAGCTTCTTAAGTATCTTACCTCAGAAGCAGTAGCTGCAATATTGACATTGCTTGCCTGCCCGTTCATTAGGTCCATGCTTTCCTCATCAGTCCCTGACCTTATGTTAACAGCAACAGAGGACTGATTGCCTCATGTCCAAGGCCACAAATACATTATTCCTGTAAAAAATAAAAAAGTTAAGCAAATGTCCTCCCTCGAAATTTAAGAAAACAACTCTATGCCTACCACCATGACAAGAAACAAAATATTTCAACTTTAGCTCAGCCACTAAATCCAGATTGAGGACAATCTTGTATGCTCTTTTCAAACAACTAGAAACACCAAATAAACAGTATTCAATAGATGTTACTGTTATGTTCTTCATAAGCAAAGCAAAAGCATAACTTTTCGCTAAGTGGTTATTGTGAGGGAAAAAAATCAAATGTACAACTTTTTTAAAGTAAATAAAATGTGTAAAAAAAAAAAAAAAAAGCATGGCAAAGTAACACATACCACAACACAATAAATTTTTAGTGATCCAAATGACACCTGTAAATCAACAATACTGAATACGCTTAGGGAAGATACATCATACCCACATAATAAAGAAACACAGAACTTCTGAGGACACAGGATGGCAAATAAGGAGCCAAGAGCAAGTTTCAAGTCATCAAAAATTCTAGTCAAATACTCTTTCCACAACACAGATTTTCTACTTTACTGGAAGTCAGAGTACTTACTTCAAGTTCTAATATCTTTCCATAAATAACTTGCCATATAAACTGAGTAGGTAACTTTACCTCCCTAGGTTAGAATTTCTTCCTCTCTGTAAAATGACAGCAGTAAATGAACTTTAAGATCCCTTTTCAACTTTAAAGATCTATGATGTATTTCATAAGAGAAATGTTAAGTGTCTATAAATTAGGTACTCTATGCTATATTCACTTTAAAAGCTGAGTTTTAAATGTCAATAATAATTACTTCAATGCTAAGTTTCCTTTCTCTGGAGAAGCAATATAGGATACAGTGATTTAAAAGTACAAATTTTGGAACCACATTACCTCTGTGTAAACCCAGGAAATTTTAACTTTTTTGTACTCAGTTTTCTCATCTATAAAATAGGGATAATAAGTACCTACACTTCATAGAGTTGTGGTGAAGAGAAATGAGATAATATACACAAAGCACCTAAAACAGTGTTGGTACTAGTAAATATGCTATTAATATGATGCAATGAAGATGCAGATGCTACTATCTACTTAATCCCCATAAGGCTTAAATTCAACAGAGTCTCTTAAATAAAAAAGAAAAGACAACACCTTAGAAATATATCTTTGGGAAGCAATTGTTGCTGAGTATCACTAAAAATCCTAATTGCAAACACAATGAATGAGAATGGCTAAGATCTGTTTCCTAGATGTAGTAAAACATGCTCTTGGTTTTGAAATGCTTAAAAATTATTACTAATGATAGCAGCCTTCAGTCACATCTTGAATTTATCTTAATTTATTCAGATACAGCCTAGGCACCTGCTAAGAGCAGAACATTGTGCTAGAATTTTTTAAATAGAAATATATTCAAAATCATGAAGTTTTAAAACCATTTAACAGTACCCACTTAGAAAATCAATGTGAAAATGAATAAACTATAAAACAATTTCCTCCTATCTAAACTATCTCATTCTATAAGCTTCATTATCCTTATATTATTAAGAATCAACTTATATTTATACTGCTATACAACAAAACCAGCTTGATAATCCAGATTCTCTGAACAGAGTCTCTCAGTTTGCAAGATATTTTTCAAATTATTTCATTTCACTCCAGTTTCTAGGCAAGATTAAGTATAACATGAATTTATAAATCAGGGGTGCCCCCTAGTGCTAAGAAAAAGACTTTAATAGTTAAAGGAGTTATATCTTTAACTTACTTTACATATCAAAATATACAATTTATTACTATTACTTAAAAAAAGGTAATACAGACCAGGAACAATATTAAAATATTTGTAAACTATAAGCATGAAGAATCATGTTTTCTCTTTTTTTTTTTTTTTTTGAGACAGAGTTTTGCTTGTTGCCCAGGCTGGCATGCAATGGCATGATCTCAGCTCACTGCAACATCCGCCTCCCAGGTTCCAGCAATTCTCCTGCCTCAGCCTCCTGAATAGCTGGGATTATAGGCACAAGCCACCACACCCAGCTAATTTTGGATATTTTTAATAGAGACAGGGTTTCACCATGTTGGCCAGGCTGGTCTCAAACTCCTGACCTCAGGTGATCTGCCAGCCTTGGCCTCCCAAAGTGCTGGGATTACAGACCTGAGCCACTGCACCTGGCCTTTTCTGCTTTTAAAATAAAATGTCACTCATGTATTTCATGAAAATTAAGGTTATAATGAAATCCATTACATATTTTAAAATACAGCAAAGCATACCTTAAAGAATATAAACTCTTCATAACTACTTACAAATGTACATGTCAATAGTATTTAATAATGTTGAAGCGTAACAGAGAGGCTTATATGATATTACAAAAATACTACAAGTTCTAAAAGAGATACAGGTTTATTATTTTAGTATGTGCCTCAAAAACTTTTCTATACTTTGCACCCAGAAAAGCTCACATTAAATATACCAAATATATGCTTTAATATTTTATTTACTTTTGTTAGTGTTATAAATGACAAGATCTTTCAACATGACTACCAACATCACAACAGTCATTTTTTGAAGAGATGATGTCTTGCTCTGTCGTGCAGGCTGGAGCACGTAGCACAATCTTAGCTCACTGCAGTCTCCAATTCCTGGGGTCAAGCAATTCTCCCACCACCTCAGCTTTCTGAGTAGCTGGGACTTCAGGTGTGCAACACCATGCCCGGCTAATTTTTTACATTTTTTAAGAGACAGGGTATCACTATTACATCGCCATCTATAAAATAGCAGACATTATTTCTCAAAGTGTAAAGAAAAGTTTAAAAATAGGCCGGTGCAGTGGCTCACGCCTGTAATCCCAGCACTTTGGGAATCCAAGACAGGTGGATCACCTGAGGTCAGGAGTTCGAGACCAGCCTGGCCAACATGGTGAAACTCCATATCTATTAAAAATACAAAAAATTAGCCGGGTGTGGTGGCATGCACCTGTAATCCCAGCTTCTTGGGAGGCTGAGGTAGGAGAATCGCTTGAACCCGGGAGATGGAGGTTGCAGTGAGCCGAGATTGCATCACTGCACTCCAGCCTGGGAGACAGAGCGAGACTCTGTCTCAAAAAAGAGTTTAAAAATAACAAAGTTACTTCATTCATTTGAGTTAAAATTGTTTTGCCTTCAGTCAATAAAAAGAGATCCTACATCTAAGTCTTCCGGATATAATTTTGTCAAATTTGAACTAAACTATGAAAGTACCGGCAGATTCATTTGTAAACTGTCCCACATCTACATAGAGAGGTTATATTTCCATACACCTAAACAGCTTGAAACTAAACAACTTGTGGGGGAAGACAGACTTTCAAATGATTAAATATTAAAGGGAGAAAAATCTATAAAATAATGCATTTAAAGGTTATGCTTTATCTCCTGTATAGAAAGTTCACTCAAGATAATTTGCTAAGTAATCCTAATAGACAAGAGCTGAGATCTCCTAAGATACCTGACCCAAAATATGAATATAGGTTAACTAGAAATTCAGGTAATAGAAAAGAAGTTCCAAATAAAAAGATAAACTGTGCTCCAAATATTTTGTGTTTTTGTTTTTGGTGGGTATGAAGGTATTTTGGCCAGATGCTCTACTCAAAAGACTACCCCATAAAAGTTCACTTAACTCATAATAGTCTGTATTTGCAATAAGACAAACAAAAAAACTAACATCCAGATACAATATTAGCAGTTAAAGCACGAAAACAACCCAAGTGAATCAGAAACAGGTTTAAATATTTGACAAAACTGTGCTACTGTGGACCTAGGAATGGTCAGAGAAAGGAACATAGCACATTAGTATGGAACAGCGGAACAGAAAAACAACATGGTAGTGCTGATGGCGTAAGACAGACATCGAGATTCCATGGTTGGAGGCTCTTGGGTGGAAGAGATTCCCTAAGCCCTAGGGGATAGCCATTAAGGATCTCTTGTACCTGGAATGTGAGGCTACACTGAACATCACAGAATAATCTATAGGCAAAGGACTGCTACACAATGGAAAACTATGCAGCCATTAAAATACTGTAATACTTACTGACACATGAAAAATATTTATAATATACTGCTATATAAATGAAGCAATTTACCAAACAGTATGTAAGGTATAATCCTTTTTGGTAATCATTATTATAACATAAAGAAGAGAGATGCACCAACATACACTAAAATGTGGTTATCGCTAGGTTCATAAGACAATTTTTCCCTAACTTTAGCTTACCTGTATATTTTTTAATTTCCTATAAAGACATTAATTAGAAAAAAGTAAAAGAACAAAAACAGTTTTTCCTCACAGACTGCTTATTAGTTACAAGAAAAAAAAATAAGTAACTATATTGTGTGAAGAACTGGACAATTCCTTAACTGAGTAGATCAAAATTATTATCAACAATGGGGAAAAGAGAGACATCATGTGCCTCCGGATGTGATGATACTCTGGGAAGGACACAACATAACTGACAAGAAGTTAAGCTGGGAACCCATAACTGAAATCTAATCTCAAGGACATGGACAAATCTCATCTGAGGAACATTTGATAAATATATTCTTCAAAAAACGCGAATGTTATGAGAAAGGCTGAAGAACTATTACAATTTAAAGGAAACGCAAGAGATATGGCAACTAAAGGTCCTGTACTGGATGGTAGTAAATGCTTTAAGAGATATTATTGGTAATTCACAAAATTGAAATATAGACTGTATATTACTGTATCAATTTCCTACATGTGACAATTTCCTGTAGTTATTAATACATAAAAGGAGGCTGGGCGCAGTGGCTCATGCCTGTAATTCCAGCACTTTGGGAGGCCGAGGCAGTTGGATCACCTGAGATCAGGAGTTCGAGACCAGCCTGGCCAACATGGTGAAACCCTGTCTCTACTAAAAATACAAAATTTAGCTGGGCATGGTGGCAGGCGCCTGTACAGGAGAATAGCTTGAACCTGGGAGCAGGAGGTTGCAGTGAACCAAGATCGTGCCACTGCACTCCACCCTGGGCAACAAGAGCAAAACTACGTCTAAAAAAAAAAAAAAAATTACATAAAAGAACACCTTTGTTTTTAAGAAACACAGAAATACTAAGAGGTAAAAGGGTGGCCAGGCCTGGTGGCTCACACCTGTAATCCCAGCACTTTGGGAGGCTGCAGTGGGTGGATCACCTGAGGTTAGGAGTTCGAGACCTGCCTGGCCAACATGGTGAAACCCTGTCTCTACTAAAAATACAAAAATTAGCCAGGCCTGGTGGCGGGTGCCTATTGTACCAGCTACTCGGGAGCCTGAGGACGCAGTGAGCCAAGATCACATCACTGCACTCCAGCCTGGGCGACAGAGTGCGACTCTATCTCAAAAAAAAAAGGCCGAGGTGGGCGGATCACAAGGTCAGGAGATCGAGACCATCCTGGCTAACACGGCGAAACCCCGTCTCTACTAAAAACACAAAAAATTAGCCGGGCGAGGTGGCGGCGCCTGTGGTCCCAGCTACTCGGGAGGCTGAGGCAGGAGAATGGTGGGAACCCGGGAGGCGGAGCTTGCAGTGAGCTGAGATCTGGCCACTGCACTCCAGCCTGGGCGACAGAGCGAGACTCCGTCTCAAAAAAAAGGAAAAGAAAAGAAAAGAAAAAAAAGGTATGAAGTATGCAAACTAATCTTAAATATTTCAGGAAAACAGTATGTATATGTGTGACAGAGAAAATAAAGTGAATATAAAGATAATGTGGCATCGTTTTTCCCCCAACATGGTTGATTAGAGGCTTTTAGCATGCATCAGCCACTTGGAAATATCAGAATAGCACATAAAGATCAACTGCGGGCTTCGCATGGTGGCTCAAGTCTGTAATTCCAGCACTTGGGGAGGCCGAGATGGGTGGATTGCTTCGCTTGAGTTTAGGAGTTCAAGACCAGCCCGGGTGACACAGTAAAATCCCATCCCTAAAAATACAAACAAAAAATCAGCCCGGCACGGTGACGCGCACCTGTAGTCCTACCTACTTATGACACTGAAGCAGGAGACTCACCTGAGCCTGTGAGGCCGAGGTTGCAGTGAGCTGTGATCATGTCAACAGCACTCCAGCCTAGGCAAGAAAGTGAGACCTTCTCTCAAAAAAAAAAAAAAAAAGCAATCGACTCTGTAAGCTTTAATTCAGGAAGGAAAACAGAAACCCAGTGGAATCATAAACGACACCCAGATCCCGGGAAGGAGAACAGAGGCTCATAAAAGTAAGTGAGGCCCCAGTATTCAAGAAAGGCAGAGAGCCTCCCTTTGTGACACCTTTTCCCTGGGGATCTGAGCAACCCAAGCCAAGGAAGAGAACATTGCTGCTCCTAATCCCTGAAGCTAACTGGGGTGT
This sequence comes from Papio anubis, assembly GCF_008728515.1. NCBI lineage: Eukaryota > Metazoa > Chordata > Mammalia > Primates > Cercopithecidae > Papio > Papio anubis. The sequence goes on from NC_044976.1 coordinate 183,189,062, forward strand.
TGGAACTGTGCTTTCCTCCAATGCAGGCCCTGGATGGCGGGGAGAGCTGCTACAGCTGCACTTTCTCCTGGACAATGAGACTTGCGGCCAGGGCCAGCTTGATGACCTGAAACCAGTCTCTGTATATTACTGCTGGGTGCCCCAGCATGCTCTCCTAAGATCATGGTGCAGCAGGGCCCTCTCCACTCCACCCCAGGCATAAATCTAGGCATTCGGAACACCCAGTTGCCTGGACCAGCAGCCTGGGCCACCCTACCCTTCATGGACATTGATCATGGTGCAGCAGGGCCCTCTCTGCTCCATAACCAGGCAGATCTCCAGGTATTCAGAGCATCCCTTTACATGGATCAGCAGGCTGAACCACCCTACCCTTTCTGTGCATAGATTATGGTGCAGTAGGGCCCTCTCTGCTTCACATTTAGGCAGATCTCCAAACATATGGAGCACGTGCTTGCATGGACTAGCAGCCTGAATCACCCCATCCTTCCTGCACATGGTGGGTCCTCTCCACTTCATGCCCAGGCAGATCTCCAGGCATTCAAAGCACCCACTTGCCTGCTTTGGCAGCCTGACCTGCCCCACCCTTCCTGGGTATGTATTGTGGTGCAGCAGGGCCTCTCTGCTCTATGCCCAGGAAGATCTCCAGGCATTCAAAGCATCTGTTTGCTAGGATTGGTAGCCTGAACAGCCCCACCATTCCTGTGCAGAGATCCAGGTGCAGGAGGTCCCCATCTCTGCTTCATATCCAGGCAGATCTCCAGGCATTTGGAGCACCTGCTCATCTGGAACAGCAGAGTGAGCCACCCTACCATTCCTGTGCAGAGATCCTGGTGCATGGGGGGCTACCTCTGCTCCATGCCCAGGCCCCAGGCATATCTCCAAGCATGTGGAGAATCCACTCTCCTGGATTATGAGTGTCGGCCGCCCCTATCTATGTGCAGAGAACTTGGGGTCAAGGTTGTTTCTCAGCTCCATACTTGGACACACTTCTGGACGTTTGGTGGCCACCCACTGGATTCTCCTTTGGCCTTGGTTCTTGTGCCTGCCACTGGGGGAACTGTAGGTGAACCTGCTTGGTCCAGCCCTGCCCACCTTCCACCTCTCCTCACACCTCCCCAGGGCTGAGGAGGGAGCACAGACCACTGTTTACTCCACAAATCAGCCCACTGCCTGAGGCAACAGACAACATCTCCCAGTAAACAAAGATCAAGTGTACACCGAGCCACTTTGGCCACAGAGAGCACTTACCCGTAAGCGCCCTCTACTGGCTGATAGGCAGAACTGCATATCCTAATTAAAAATCTGCCAATAGAAGTGCTTATGGTTATAGAAGCAAAGTCAAGACCCTACCCAGCATTCTTTATAGTCACACCCCCTAGGGAGTGGGGAAAGAGAAGGAAGAAAAAATCAATAATATCACAGAGAAAGAAAAAAAAATTCTGCCTGCACAAAAATAATTACAAAAATTAGAAGTGCCAATGTCTCCAGATGAGAAGGAACCAGTACAAGAATTCTGCACCATGAAAAATCTGAATACAGTGACACCACCAAAGGATCACAAAAGCTCTCCAGCAATGGTCCCTAACCAAAATGGAAACTCAGAAATGACAGATAAAGAATTCAAAGCATGGACTGCAAGGAAGCTCAATAAGATCCAAGACAAGGTCAAGTATCAATACAAAGAAACTTCTAAGGCAATCTAGGAAATAAAGGAAGAGATAAACATCTTAAAAAGAAATCAGGCCAGATACAGTAGCTCACATCTATAATCCCAGCACTTTAGGAGACTGAGGTGGGGGAATCGCTATGAGCCCAGGAGTTCAAAACAGCTTCCGGCCCATAGTTGTGCTCTGAGGGAACTCAGCTGGATGGCACAGCCTCCCGTTATCCCAGAAAGCTCCTAGGCGGCAGGACAGGCATCCCCACCCACCTCTGCTACTGGTAGCCAGGCAAGTTGCACCTGCTACAGCTTCCAGCCCAGTGGTCCTACTTCAGCCTGAATCTGTTGAGGAGCACAGCCTCCTGCCTTCCTGGAAACACTCAGATGACAGGGTGGTCAACTCCACCCACTCCTGGCCTGGCCTTTTGCAGTCAGACAGGCCATACCTGCAACAGGTAGCGGGACTACCCAGGAGTCTCGCTTCTGCCTGAACTCTATAGGCAGGGACAACACTGTGATTCCTGGGGAGTACATGAAGAGCAGAATAGGGCTTACCTGGCAAGGATACAGCCTTTGCATGAGACAGCCCCATGGACCAGAACATCCAATAAAAAAAATGCAGGCATAGAGGCAGTAAACAGAGGGGGCTCCTCCACAAGAGGAGACTAGACTCAAAGTCAGTCGACTGAACCCACCTTACACCATAATCAAACCCCCAAGGGCATCCAAGAAGATAAAAGCCAAAAAAAAAAAAAAAAAAAAAAAAGCCAAAGGACAGCAACTTCAGAGACTGAAGAAATATCAGCCCGCATGGATAAGAAATAATTAGTACAAAAAACTCCAGAAACTCAAAAGGCCAGACTGTCCTGTCTTCTTAACCCCAACTACATTAGTTCCCCAGCAATTATTCATAACCTGGCTGAAATGACAGAAATAGAACTCAGAATATGTACAGGATGAAGATAATTGACATTCAGGAAATAGTCAAAGCCCAATCGAAAAATTCTAAGAAATACAATAAAACAATACAGGAGATAAAAGATGAAATGGTCATTTTAAGAAAGAACCAAACTGAGCTGATGGAAAAACTCACTTCAAGAATTTCAGAATACAATCACAAGTCTTAACAGCAAAATCAACCAAGATGAGAAAAGAATTTCAGAGCTCAAAGACCTGCTTTCCAAAATAACTCAGACAAAAACAAAAAAACCCAATAAATATGTGATTATGTAAAGACAGCAACTCTACGACTCACTGGCATCCCTGAAAGGGAGAAAAAACAGGCAACTTGGAAAACACTTCAAGATACTGTCTGTGAAAATTTCCTCAACCTCACTAAAGAGATCAACATTCAAATTCAGGAAATGCAGAGAATCCCTGAAAAATACTACATAAGAAGACCAACCCCAAGACAAACAGTCATCAGATTCTCCAAGGTCAAAATGAAAGAAACCATGTTAAAGGTAGCCAGAGAGAGCAGGTAGGTCACCTACCAAGGGAACCCCATCAGGCTAATGGCTGTACTTTGAGCGGAAAACCTACAAGCCATAAGAGATTATGGGCCTATGTATTGGTTAGTTCTCACACTGCTATAAAGACACACTAACTGGGTGTGGTGGCTTACACCTGTAATCCCAGCACTTTGGGAGGCTGAGGTGGGCAGATCACTTGAGGTCAGCAGTTCGAGACCAGCCTGGCCAACACGGTGAAACCCTGTCTCTACTAAAAGTGCAAGAAAAAAAAATTAGCCAGGCGTGGTAGTGGACACCTGTAATTCCAGCTACTCAGGAGGCTGAGGTAGGAAAATCGCTTGAGCCCAGGAGGTGGTTGTGCAATGAGCTGAGATTGTGCCACTGAACTCCAGCCTGGGCGACAAAGCAAGACTCCGTCTCAAAAAAAAAAAAAAAAAAAAAAAAAAAAAAAAAAAGACATACCTGAGACTGGGTAATTTATAAAGAAAAGACGTTTAATCAGCTCAGGACACTTACAATCATAGCAGAAGGCAAATGGGAAGCAAGCATATCTTCACATGGCCAGCAGGAGAGAGAAAGCACAAAGTGGGGATCTGGTTGTTTTACACACTGTCAAACAACCAGATCTCATGAGAACTCTATCATGAGACAGCACTAGGGGGATGGTCCTAAAGCATCAGAAACCACCCCCAAGATCCAATCACCTCCCACCAGGCCCCACCACCAACACTGGGGGTTACAATTCAACATGAGATTTGGGTGGGGACACAGAGCCAAACCATATCAGCCTATATTCAGCATTCTTAAAGAAAAAAATTTCTAACCAAGAACTTCGTATGTAGCCAAACTAAACTTCATAAGCGAAGAAGAAATAATATCCTTTTCAGAAAAGCAAATGCTAAGGGATTTCATTACCACCAGATCTGTCTTACAAAAAGTCCTGAAGGCAGTGCTAAACATGGAAAGGAAAGACAGTTACTGGCCACTATAAAAATACACTGAAGTACACAGGCTAGTAACACTATAAAGGCACCACACAAGTCTGCATAATAACCAGCTGGCAACATGACAAAAGGAAATAATCCACACATCTCAATACTTACCTTGAATGTAAATGGACTAAATGCTCCAATTAAAAGGCACAGAGTGGCAAACTGGATAAAGAAGCAAGACCTAACTGTATGCTGTCTTCAAGAGACCCATCTCAAATGCAATGGCCCCACAAGCTCCAAGTAAAAGGATGGAGAAAAATGTACCAAGCAAACAGAAAACAGAAAAAAGCAGAGGTTGCTATTCTAATTTCAGACAAAACAGACTTTAAACAAAGATTTAAAAAAAAAAAAGATTAAAAAAAGGGCATTACATAATGGTAAAGGGCTCAGTTCAACAAGACCTAACTATACTAAATACATACACACCCAAAACCAGATCCATACACCAGCCAGATCCATAAAGCAAGTTCTTAGAGACCTATGAAGAGACACAGACAAACACACAATAATAGTGGGAGATTTCAACACCTCACTGACAACAGGCAGATCATTCAGGACCTGAACTCAACACTTGATCAAATAGACCTAACAGACATTTACAGAACATTCCATATAAAGACAAGAGAATATATATTCTTCTCATCTGAACAAGGCACATACTTTAAAATCAACCCACAATCGGACATAACACAATCCTCATTACATTTAAGAAAAAAAAACAAACCCCAAATCATACAAAGCATACTCTCATACCACAGTGTAATTAAAACAGAAATCAATACTAAAGAAATTCAGTCGAAACTGTATAATTACATGAAAATTAAGCAATCTGTTCTCGAATGACTTTGGGGTAAATAATGAAATTAAGGCAGAAATCAAGAAATTCTTTCAAACTAATGAGAACAAAGTATGAAGGTACAAAAATCAGTAGCATTCCTATACACCAACATCCAAACTGAGAGCCAAAGCAAAAATATAATGCTATTCACAATAGCCACAAAAAGAATTTAAAAACTAGGAATACAGCTAACTAGAGAGGTTTACTATCTTTACAATGAAGATTATAAAACACTGCTCAAAGAAACAGAGAGGACACAAACAAATGGAAAAGCATTCCATGTTCATGGCTAGGAAGACTCAATATTGTTGGCCAATGGCCACATTGCCCAAAGCAATCTAAAGATTCAATGGTATTACTATCAAACTACCAATGACATTCTTCACAGGATTAGAAAAAACTATTTTAAAATTCATGCGGAACCTCAAAAGAGTCCAAATAGTGAAGGCAAATCTAAGCAAAAAGAACAAAGCAGGAAGCACCACATTACTCAACTTCAAATTATACCACAAGACTAGAGTAACCAAAACAGCACGATACTTTTACAAAAACAGGCACACAAACCAATGGAACAGAACAGAGAGCACAGAAATAAGGCCATACACTTACAATCTGATCTTTGACAAAGCTGACAAAAACAAGCAATGGGGAAAAGACTCCCTATTCAATAAATGGTGATGGGGTAAGTAGATAACCATATGCAGAAGACTGCAACTGTACCCCTTCCTTATACCATATACAAATACAAAAATCAACTCGAGATGGAGTAAAGACTTAAAGGTAAAACTTAAAACCATAAAAACCCTGGAATGATAACCTAGGAAATATCATTCTGGACATAGGCCCTGGCAAAGATACAACAAAGACTCCAAAAGCAATTGCAACAAAAACTGACAAATGAGACCCAATTAAACTAAAGAGCTTCTGCACAGCAAAAGAAACTATCAGAGTAATTAGATACCCTAGAAAATGGAAGACAATATTTTCAAACCACACAACTGAAAAATATCTAATATCTAGAATCTATAACGAACTTATACAAATTTACAAGCAAAATACAACCCCATTAAAAAGTGGGCAAAGGACATGAACAGATACTTCTCAGAAGACCTAAACGTGGGTAATAAATATATGAAAAAATGCCCAACATCACTAATCATTAGAGAAGAGCAAATCAAAACCATAATGAGATAGCATCTCACACCAGTCAGAATGGCTATCATTAAAAAGTCAAGAAATAACAGATGCCAGCAAGGCTGTAGAGAACTGGGAATGTTTATACACTGCTGGTGGGAATGTAAATTATTCAGCCACTGTGGAAAGCAACTTAGCAATTTCTCAGAGATCCCAAAGCAGAACTGCCATTCAACCCACAATTCCACTATTTGGTATATACCCAAAAGAATATAAATTGTTCCAACACAAAGACATATATGCACATGTATGTTCATTGCAGCACTACTTGCAATTGCAAAGACATGGAATCAACCTAAATGCCTACTAACAGTAGAATGAATAAAGAAAATATGGCACATATACATCATGGAATACTACACAGTCATAGAAAAGAGTGACATCATGTCCTTTGCAAAAACATGGATGGAGCTGGAGGCCATTATCCTAAGCGAACACAGGAACAGAAAACAAAATATTGCATATTCTCACTTATAAATGGGAGTTAAACACTGAGTACAGTGGGTAAAAAGAGGGGAACAACTGACACCAGGGCCTACTTGAGGGTGGAGGGTGGAGGGTGGAAGAAGAGTATTGAGAAACTACCTACTGGGTACTATGCTTATTACCTGGGCAACAAAACAAATCTGTACACCAAACCCCTCAAAACACAATTGACCTATATAACAAACCTGCATACATACCCCTGAACCCAAAATAAAATAAAATTTAAAAATCAATCAGAGCTTCTGGAATTAAAGAACTTAAGAAATTTAAAAACAGGAGGCCAAGGTGGGTGGATTATTTGAGGTCAGGAGTTTGAGACCTGCCTGGCCAACATGGTGAGACCCCATCTTTACTAAAAATACAAAAATTAGTCAGGCATGATGGCATGTGCCTGTAATCCCAGCTACTTGGGAGGCTGAGGCAGGAGAATCACTTGAACCTGGGAGGCAGAGGTTGCAGTAAGCCAGGATTGCACCATTACACTCCAGAATGGGCAAAAGAGCAAGACTCTGCCTAGAAAACAAACAAACAAAGCACAATTGAAAGCTTTATCAATAAACTGAACCAAAGAGAGGAACGAATTTCAGAGCTTAGAGACCAGAGTCCCAAACAAACCCTGTCATGCAAAAATAAAGCAAAAAGAATTTTTTAAAACAAACAAAGGTGGGCCGGGTGTGGTGGCTCATGTTTGTAATCCCAGCACCTTGGGAGGCCAAGGTAGGCGGATCACTTGAGGCCAGGAGATCGAGACCAGCCTGGCAAACATGGCTGAAACACTGTCTCTACTAAAAACAAAAATTAGCCAGGCATGGTGGCACATACCTGTAATGTCAGCTACCTGGGAGGCTGAGCCACAAGAATCGCTTGAACCTGGGAGGCAAAGGTTGCGGTTAGCCCAGATTGTGCCACTGCACTCCAGCCTAGGTGACAGAGCAAGACACTCAAAAAAAAAAAAACCAATAAAGTCTTTGAGAAATATGGGATTATGTAAACTGACCAAACCTACTGGCACTCCTGAAAGAGACAGAGAAGAAGAAAACCACCTGGAAAATATATTTGAGAAAAATAATTCAAGAAAATTTCCCTAATCTTGCTAAAGAGATAAATATCCAGGTACAAGAAATCCAGAGCACCTGTGAGACACTATCCAAAAAGAACATCACCAAGGCATATCATCACCAGACTGTCGAAGGTCAATGCTAAGGAAATAATCTTAGAGACAAATAGGGAAAAAGGTCAGATCACGTACAAAAGGAACCCCATCAGTCTAACAGCAGAGTTCTCAAGATACAGAGTGGCACACTGGATAAGAAAAACAAGACCCGGCCAGGCGCGGTGGCTCACATCTGTAATCCCAGCACTTTAGGAGGCCAAGGCAGGCGGATTACGAGGTCAGGAGATCGAGATCATCCTGGCTAACACAGTGAAACCCCGTCTCTACTAAAGAATACAAAAAATTAGCCGGGCGTAGTGGCGAGCGCCTGTAGTCCCAGCTACTCGGGAGGCTGAGGCAGGAGAATGGCGTGAACCCAGGAGGCGGAGGTTGCAGTGAGCCGAGATTGCGCCACTGCACTCCAGCCTGGGTGACAGAGCAAGACTCCGTCTCAAAAAACAAAACAAAACAAAAAAAACACAAACAAACAAACAAAAAGAAAAGACTCATCCATCTGCTGTCTTCAAGAGACCTATCTCACATCTAATGACACCCATAGGCTCAAAGTAAAGAGCTGGAGAAAGATCATGCAAAGGGAACACAAAAAAGAGCAGGGGTTACTATTCTTATATCACAGAAAACAGACTTTAAGCCAAAAACAGTAAAAAAAGACAAGGGCATTACAGAGTGACAAAATATTCAATTCAACAAGACTTAACTGTCCTAAATATATACACACTCAAAATTAGAGCACCCAGATTCATAAAACAAGTACCTTTAAACCTAAGAAAAGACTTAGCCACACAAGTAGTAGTGGGAAACTTCAACATCCCCATGACAACATTAGATCATTGAGGCAAAAACCTAAAAAATTACGGACTTACATTTGACACAGACCAACTGGACCTAACAGACACACACAGAATACTCCATCAACCATATGTTCCAGAACAGGACAAGGATGCCCACTATCACCACTGTTATTCAACACAGTACTGGAAGTCCTAGCTAGTGCAATCAAACAAGAGAAAGAAAGAAAAAGCATTCAACTTGGAAAGGAAGAAGGCTAATTATCCTTGTTTACAGATAATATTATCTTATTTTTGGAAAAACCTAAAGACTCCACCAAAAAACTATTAGGACTGATAAACATTCAGTAAAGTTGCAGGGTGTAAAATGAACATACAAAAATCAGTAGCATTTCTATATGCTAACAGTGAACAATCTGAAAAAGAAATTTTAAAAAGTTATCCCATTTATAAGAACCACAAATAAAATTAAATACATAGGAAGTAACTTAACCAAAGAAGTAAAAGATGTCTACAATGAAACTATAAAACACTGATGAAAGAAATTGAGGAGGATGCCAAAAAAAATGGAAAGATATTCCATGTTAACAGACTCAAAGAATCAATATTTTTAACTTGCACACACTAACTAATTTACAGATTCCAGGCAATGCAATTCCCTATCAACATACCAATAATATTCTTCATGGAAATAGAAAAAACAATCCTAAAATTTATATGGAACCACAGAAGACACAGAATAGCTAAAGCAATCCTGGGGGACGGGGGGGAAAAGAAAGAACAAAACTGAGGAATCCTATTACTTGACTTCAAATTATACTACAGAGCTACAATAACCAAAATAGCTTGGTACTGGCATAAAAACATACAAATAGACCAACTGCACAGAACAGAGAATCCAGAAACAAATCCATATACCTACAGTGAACTCATTTTCAACAAAGGTGCCAAGAACATTCATTGGCAATGGGGAAAGGATAGGGCTGGGAAAACTAGCTATCCATGTGCAGAAGAATGGAACTAGACCCCTAAGTCTCACCTTATACAAAAATCAAACCAAAATGGATTACAGACTTAAATCGAAGACCTCAAACTATGAAACTACTACAAGAAAACACTCGGAAAACCCTCCAGGGCATTGGTCTGGAAGAAAATCTATTGATTAACACCCCATAAGCACAGGCAATTAAAATAAAAATGGACAAATAGAATCGTATCAAGTTAAAAAGCTTTTGCACAGCAAAGGAAACAATCAACAGAGAGAAGACTCACAGAATGGAAGAAAATAGCCTACCCATCTGACAAGGGATTAATAACTAGAACATATAAGGAGCTCAAACAACTCTACAGAAAAAAAAAATCTAATAATCTGTTTTTTTAAATGGGCAAAAGATCTGAATAGACATTTCTCAAAAGAAAACATATAAATGGTAAAGAAGCATATGAAAAAGTTCTCAACATCACTGTAAGTGTCCATCAACAGATGAATGAATGGATAAAGAAAATATTATACATATACATCATGGAGTACTATTCAGCCATAAAAAGACTGAGATCCTGTCATTTACAACAACATGGATGGAACTGGAGGTCATTATGTTAAGTGAAATAAGCCAGACACAGAAAGATAAACACTTTATGTTCTCACTTATTTGTGGGAGCTAAAAATCAAAACAATTGAACTCATGGAGATAGAGAGTAGAAGGATGGTTACCAGAGGCTGAGAAGGGCAGTTGAGGGGATGAGGGCGGGGATGGGGGGGTGGGTAAGGAAATGACAGATAATGGGTATAAAAAGAAAGAATGAGTAAGACCTAGTATTTGATAGCACTACAGGGTGACTACAGTCAGTAATAATTTAATTGTACATTTTAAAATAACTAAAAGAGTATAATTGGATTGCCTGTACAAAGGATAAATGCTTGAGGGGACGGCTACCCCATTTACCATGATGTGATTATTACTCACTGTATGCCTCCATCTAAATAGCTCATGTACTGCCTAAATGTATACACCTACTATATACCTCCAAAAATTAAAAATTAAAAGAATCAATGAAACCAAAAGTTGGTTCTTTGAAAGGTTATATGAGATTGACAGACCACCAGATAGATAAACTTAGAAGAAATGAGATCCAAATAAGCACAACCAGAATTGACAAAAGTGACATTACAACCAATTCCACAGAAATACAAAAGATCCTCAAAGACTATTATGAACACCTGTACACACACAAACTAAAAAATCTAGAGAAAATGGAATTCCTGGAAATTCCTGGAAAATCACAACCCCCCCAAGACTGAATTAGAAAGAAACGGAAACCCTAAACACACCAATATCAAATTCTAAAACTGAATAATAAAAAACCTACCAACCTAAAAAGGCCCTAGACCAGATGGATTCACAAATTTTACCAGACATACAAAGAAAAACTGGTAACAGTCTTCCCGAAACTACTCCAAAAAATCAAGGAGGGGGGACTCCTCCCTAACTCATTCTATGAAGCCAGCATCACCTTGATACCAAAACCGGGCAAAAACACAACAAAACAAGTAAACTACAAGCCAATATCCCTGATGAACATAGACGTAAAAATCTTCAACACACTACTAGCAGTACACCAAAAAGTTAATTCGCCATGATTAAGCAGGCTTCATTCTTGTGATGCAAGGTTGGTTCCACATATGCAAATCAATAAATGTGATTCACCACATAAACAGAATTAAAAATAAAAACCCTATGATCTCAATAGATACAGAATAAGCTTTTGATAAAATCCAACATCCCTTATGATAAAAACCCTCAAAAAAACTAGGCATCAAAGGAACATACCTAAGAGCCATCTATGGCAAACCCACAGCCAATCATACTGAACAGACAAAAGCTAAAAGTGTTCCCCTTGACAGGTGGAACAAGACAAGGATACCCACTCTCACTTAACATAGTACTGGAAGTCCTTGTCAGAACAATCGCACAGGAGAAAGAAATAAAAGGCATCCAAATAGGAAAAAAAGAAGTCCAACTAGCTCTCTTCACTAACCATGTGATTCTATACCTAGAAAACCCTAAAGACTGCAAAAGGGATCCTACAACTGATAAATGACTTCAGTAAAGTTTCAAGATACAAAGTCAATATACAAAAATCATAACATTTCCATACACCAATAACGTTCAAGATGAGAGCCAAATCAAGAACACAATTCCATTTACGATAGAATCAACAACAACAAAATACCTAGGAATACACAGAAACAAACAAACAAATACCAAGGAGGTGAAAGATCTCTACAAAAACTACGAAACACTGCTGAAAGAAATCACATGACACAAACAAATCGGTAAGCATTCCATGCTGCTGGTTTGAAAGAATCAAAAAAATTAAGAAGGAGGGACTCCTCCCTAAACTCATTCTATGAAGTCAGCATCACCTTGATACCAAAACCTGGCGAAAACACAACAAAACAACTAAACTACAGGCCAAATAGCCTGTGGTAAATAAACGACATGGCCAAATTAAAATGGCCACATTGCTCAAAGCAATCTGCAGATTCAACACTATTTCTATAAAGCTACAAACATCATTTTTCACAGAACCAGAAAAAAACTATTCTAAAATTCACATGGAACAACAACAACAACAAAAATCCAAAAACACAAAGCAATCCTAAGCAAAAAAACAAAGTGTGATGCATCACACACCTGAGTTCAAACTATACCATAACGCTACCATAAGTAACCAAAACAGCATGGTACTAGTACAAAACAGACATATAGACCAATGGAACATAATGGAGAACCCAGAAATAAAGCCAACAGCTACAGCCATCTGATCCTGTATAAAGCTGACAAAAATGAGCAATTGGAAAAGTCTTCCTATTTAATAAATAGTACTGGGATAGCTGGCTAGCCATATGCAGAGCAATAAAATTGTACCCCTACCTTTCACCATATACAAAAATTAACAAGATGGATTTAAAGATTTAAATGTAAAACCTAAAATTATAAGAATCCTAGAAAAAAAATCTAGGAAACGCCATTCTGGACATGTGCCTTGTGAAATAACTCATGACTAAGTCCTCAAAAGCAAATGTAACAAAAACAAAAATTGACAAGTGGGACCTAATTAAACTAAGAGCTCTTCCACAAGAAAACAATCAACAGGGTCAACAGATAACCTATAGAATGGGAGAAAATACTGACTGACTACACATCTGACAAAGGTCTAATATTCAAAATTTATAAGGAATGTAAACAACTGAACAAGCAAAAAAAAAAGGGCAAAAGATACAAACAGACACTTCCTAAAAGAAGACATACAAGTGGCCAACAAACATATGAAAAAAATGTTCAACATCACTAATCATTAGAGAAATGCAAATCAAAACCACAATCAGATACCATCTTACACCAGTGAGAACAGGTATTATTAAAAAGTCAAGAAATAACAGATGTTGGAGGCTACGGAGAAAAGGGAAGGCTTATACACTGTTGGTGGGGATGTAAATAGTTCAGCCACTATGGAAAGCAGTTTGGAAATTTCTCATATAAGTTAAAATAGAACTACCATTTGACACAGCAACCTCATTACTGGGTAAAACATTCAAAAGAAAATAAATTGTTCTTACCAAAAGACACATGCACTCATATGTTCATCACAGCACTATTCACAATAGCAAAGACATATAGAATCAAGCTAGGTACCCATCAATGGTGGACTAGATAAAGAAAATGTGGTCCATGTACACCACGGAATATTATGCAGCCATAAAAAAAGAAGGAAATCATGTCCTTTGCAGCAACATGGATGCAGCTAGAGGCCATTATCCTAAGCAAATTAACACAGGAACAAAAAAGCAAATACTGCCATGTTCTCACTTATAAGTGGGAGCTAATCAATGGGTACTTGTGGACATAAAGATGGCAATGATACTGGGCACTACTAGAAGGAGGAGTGAGGGAAAGGGGGAAGGGTTGAAAAACTAACTACTGGGTACTATGCTCACTACCAAGGTGATGGGATCAATCATACCCCAAACCTCAGCATCACACAATATACCCCAGGAACAAATCTACTACACATATACCCCACGAATCTAAAATAAAAACTGAAATTAAAAAAGAAAAAATCACACACACACTGGAAAAAAATAAAAAGAAAAAAGGAAATGTGACAAAATGTTAAAAACTGGTGAGCTGGCCAGGCACAGTGGCTCATGCCTGTAATCTCAGCATTTTAGGAGGCCAAGACAGGCACATCACCTGAGGTCAGGAGCTCAAGACCAGCCTGGCCAACAAGGGGAAACCCCATCTCTACTAAAAACACAAAAATCAGCCAGGCATGGTGGCATATGCCTGTAGTTTCAGCTACGAGGGAGGCTGAGGCAGGATAATCACTTGAACCTGGGAGGCACAAGTAGATATGCACCACTGCACTCCAGCCTAGGCAACAGAGTGAGACTTTGTCTCACAACAAACAAACAAACAAACAAAAACTGGTAAATTTAGGTAGAAGGTATATAGGAGTTCTCTTATTATTTTGAATAACTTTATATGTCAACTTGACTGAACCACATGGTGCCCAGACATCTGGTCAAACACTATTCTGGGTGTGTCTGTGAAGGTATTTCTGGATTAGATAAAAATTTGAATTAGTAGATTGAGTAAGGCAGATTGCCCACCCAATGTGGCAGAACTCATCTGTTGAGAGTATGAATAGAACAAAAAGGCTGAACGAGTGCTTTAACTGAACACTGGTGTTTTCCTCCCTTTGGACTCAAGACTGAAACATCAAAACTCTTCTCAGGTCTAGAACCTACTGGCTTCTGGACTAGAACTTATACCACTGGCTCTCCTGCTTCTCAGGCCTTCACACTCAGTCAGGAATTACATATTAACTATTTTGGGTCTCCAGCGTACCAATGGCATATCTTGGGACTTCTCAGCCTCCAGGATCATGTGAGCCAATTCCTTATAGTATATACAAGAAAGTATGTAGTATGTGTAATTAATTATGTAGTATGTGTAATAAATAAGGATTATGTATATAAAATATATATACACATCCTATTCATTCTGCTTCTCTGGAGAACCCTAACACACTATTATTTTAACCTTATTATTAGTTTGAAATTATTTAAAAATAAAAAGGGAGGGAAACTGTAAATTCTCCCAAGTTATACAGAAGCTCCTCAACTTAAAAACCTTCCACCTGCAGGCTGGGCACGGTGGCTCACGCCTGTAATCCCAGCACTTTGGGAGGTCGAGGTGGGCGGATCACGAGGCCAGGAGATCAAGACCGTACTGGCTAACACGGTGAAACCCTGTCTCTACTAAAAATACAAAAAATTAGCCAGGCATGGTAGCAGGTGCCTGTAGTCCCAGCTACTCGGGAGGCTGAGGCAGGAGAATGGCGTGAACCCAGGAGGCGGAGGTTGCAGTGAGCCAAGATTGCGCCACTGCACTCCAGCCTGGGCAACAGAGCGAGACTCCGTCTAAAAAAAAAAAAAAACAAGAAAGAAACAAACCTTCAACCTGCAAATTTTCATAGAAACCAACAAAGCTACACACCCAATAAACAGCACAACTCTAATGCAGGTACTGTTAAAACTGAAGTGTTTTATGGTCTTTTCCTCCTGTTTAAAGCATTTGGTACATAAGTATCTCTAACTCCACTCCATAATAAAACAGAGACGCTTGGTCCCCAACATTTTTGTTTGATAGTATTATGGTGAACGTTATGCTACAACAGAAATTTTAAAAGAAAAAGTACAATTGTTACCACCAACAGATGGCGTTAGTGATCACTTGTTTAGCGTCAATCTGGACTTGAGACAAAATAAGCTGAAGAACAGCTTTTTGGACCTAAGCTCATATATCCATAAATATTTTTGCCTCGTGCTAATAATACAGATGAATATTATTTAGGAGATGGAAGATATCTTAGAGATCTCAACTTAGGGTGCATTTCAAACCCCAGGTCTTTTAATACTTGCCTCGTCTCAGGGCCCATGTCCCAACCCTGAATACCATAGAGAATTATGGCTGTAGGAATTCATTGTAAAGTGATGAGAAAGTGTTGTATCTTTCAAATGTGTAAGAATGAAAGAATATGAAGGCAGAAAAAAAAAGGACAAATTTG
Source organism: Papio anubis (assembly GCF_008728515.1). NCBI lineage: Eukaryota > Metazoa > Chordata > Mammalia > Primates > Cercopithecidae > Papio > Papio anubis. The sequence goes on from NC_044976.1 coordinate 183,204,803, forward strand.
CTAACCCACTGCTTTGTTCCAATCCTGATTTTACAAAAGACAACACCAATCCAATGCCAAGGTCATGTGATCTTGCCAAGGCCACATAACCAATTAATGGCACAGGTAGATCTTAAATTCAAGTCTTCCGTTTGCTAATCCTTGGCACTTTCCGTCAGCCCTTCTTGAATGTTTAAATGCTATGGAAATGTGTGAGTGGCCGGGTGTAAAATAACTGGTTTCTCTCCTTCTTCATTTCTGATAAAAGTTTTTTAGTTGAGTAAGATGACAAAGGAAACAGTATGTACAAAGGAACAGTGAAATCCCTTCTCATATTCAGTGGACTGCCAGTAGTTCAAGTACAGTACAGAGGGCAAATGCAAACGGAGATGGGAAGCATCAGGAAGTGAGTCTGAAGAAATAAAGGGCAATGTTTGTGACAATAATAGAAAAGCCTGGACTGTACACAATGAAAAGGTACAGTCCATATTAATGGACTATTAAATTATATCTTACAAATTCCATTCAGATGGATATACACAGAAACAGAAAGAGAGACAGAAAAAGAGACAGACCATACTGAATTCAGAAGTCTCAACAAATGGATACCTAAGCAATGAGTTCAACTACAATAGACCCTTGGTATAAGTTTATGAAGTATTTTTTCCAAGACAACTTGAAAGATTTCCAAATTGGAGAATACTACTATGGCATATAAAACATTAAAGTAGAATTATTTTTTAACTCCTACAGACCTTTAATAATTCTAAGAAGATTTAAATAATTTATACTTATTCACATTACTATGTAAACTGTAAAGGTGACTCATATGAATCATGAATTAAAGCCATCACGAAATGTTACATTTTACTCTTTAATTTACTCTAAATTCTTCCTTCTATAGCTATTGCTTTTTGCTTCTCTTTGATCACCAGCAGTAGGAGCTGGCTCCAGCTGTAGAAAGATAGTGCTGGCAACAAAAGTTACTATGGCCAGGCCACATGGCTCACACCTGTAATCTCAGCACTTTGGGAGAGGGAAGTGGGAGCGCCACTTGAGCCCAGGAGTTCAAGACCAGCCTAGGCAACAAAGCGAGACCTCCATCTCTACAAAAAAAAAAAAAAAAAAAAAATTAAAAATTAGCTGGGCATGGTGGTTCATGCCTATAGTCCCATAGTCCCAGTTACTTGGAAGGCTGGGGTGAGAGAACTGCTTCAGCTTGGGAGGTCAAGGCTGCAGTGGGCCAAGACTGCACCACTGCACGCCAACCTGGGCAACAGAGTGAGACCCTGTCTCAAAAAAAAAACAAAAATTACTACACAAATAGTACAGATTAGCAAATCACATTGAGATTTACCCACTCGGTAGTAGACTAGGACCAATCTGGGCTCAGCAAATTACAAACTATCAATATGCCATGCATCCTCCCTGTCATTCATGGAATAGTGAGAACCCACAATTGTAAGTGTTAATTTGTGAAAGCCAGGAATCTATTCTATCAGCAACTGACTAGGAAAAAAAAAAGTTTTTTGCTCTAATAGTAAAGATCCCTCTGGTTTTTTAAAAGTAACAATACCTATAACAACATAAATATTTGCATAGTGACTTGTAGCTTACCCACACAGTTTAATTTCACCAGAAGGATTTCAAGAAATGTTCTAGTAAATTTATGACCTAGTTTTTCAGCACAACATTTTTATTAAGAACTGAGAGTACCAGGTCTCTGAACATACACTTACTCCTTCCTGCATAAGTTCCAGAAGCCACCTAATGACCAGAAGAAGGGAATTTCCTGTATAAGTATTGAGGTGTTACAGAGATTCAAACACTGCTCGTCATTTATTCTAACACCCCTCCAAGATAAATATTATTTATCAATAATGTAATCAATTTAAGAAACTGATAATCAGTTTAGAAAAGGAGGCTTAGAGAGGTTCAGAAGGTTATGGAATAGTGTTCTCTCTCAAGAAGAGCAAATAAAGCTTTCCAATAAATCTTCCTTCCATCTTCCTCCCCACTCCGAAAAAAGGTGTCCCTATTTGTTTCATTTGCTAGAATTTCTTCATATTTACTTCTGTCTGCCAAGGAAGAGATGTCAGGAATATCTTCACAGAGAATCTGATATCTGAGATGAGTCTTAACAAGTAGAAAATGGGCATATGGAAGGGAAATTTATGGTAAGGGCAATCCTGGCACGAGGAAATGCTATTTGCAAAGCCACAAGAATGGAAGAAATTGCCGCAACGGAGGAATGTTGGTTCTTTGTAGAAAAAAGCACAACGGGTTGGGGAGGTGGAGTGCATGGGGGGTGGTGTGTGTGTGTGTGTGTGTGTGAACATGGAAGATAAACTACAAAGATAGACTCTAGCCAGCTCATGAAGCACTTACGACAGCATGGAAAGAAATGCACTTTAATGTAAATCAAGATTTCCTAACTAAGAGACATGCATAATACTTTAGGGCCATACATTGCCCAGTTCCCCCGAAGTATGAAAACTGTGTACATGAACACACACAAAAATAAACTCATTTTCCTGGGTCCATAGCTATTAGTGATTTTCAAACGGACTCAGGAATAAAAAGCAGTTAAGAACCACTGCTCTGGGCGACTGGGAGTCCCTGCATAATTATAGACAGAGAAATGTACCACAATACTTTTATTTTAGAAAGGTAACTTAGGTAACATTTGTGGACATTGATGAATTTGAGAACCTTAAATGCAGAAGGGGCGATAAGGAGGTTTATTATCCTACTGCAGCCAAGAAATTATAAATACGAACATTAAAAAACCTAATTCCAGAGACTTTTCAAAGTAAAAGTGCCTGAATTCATCAACCAGCTGCATGCAGACTGTGAGAGAGAAAAAAGCTAAGGTTGCCTTATTCTACTTCTTAAAGTTCACGTCATTCACTTATTACATACCATCATCAGTAAAAGCCATTACACACAGCACAGTAGCTGCAAGTGAAAGGGTGCCACTCTCTTTTATTTGCAATAAGCCACCACTGGAAAATTAAGCAGAAAATGTCAAATATCCCAAAGAGGAAACACTGGTGGCCAAAACAGCATTTGACAAACTGGCCCACAAGCTAAATCCAGCCCCATTTTTGTAAATAAAATTTTAACAGAACACAGCCACTCATCCATTTATGTGTTGTCTATGGCTGCTTTCACACTACAAAGGCAGAACTGAATAGCTGCAACAGAGACTTGCATGGCCTGCAAAGCGCAGATTATTTACTCTTTGGGCCTTTAGAGGTTTGCCAACCTCTCACCTAGAACAAAAATGGATAGATTCTACTTTATTTATTTATTTATTTATTTATTTATTTATTTATTTATTTATTTTTGAGACGGAGTCTCACTCTGTCACCAAGGCTGGTGTACAGTGGCGTGATATTGGCTCACTGCAACCTCAACCTCCCAGGCTCAAGAGATCCTCCTGCCTCAGCCCCCCACGTAGCTGGGACTACAGGTGTGTGCCACCATGCTCGGCTAATTTGTGTGTGTGTGTGTGTGTGTTGTTGTTGTTGTTTTTGTAGGGATGGGGTTTTGCCACACTGCCCAGCCTGGTCTTGAACTCCCGAGCTCAGGCAATCCACTTGCCTCAGCCTTCCAAAGTGCTGGAATTGCAGGCGTGAGCCACTGCACCCAGCCAGAAAGCATTGCTTTAGTGCAATAGATGTGAGTAATATGCAAAGTAAGGTACTCTCTACCTCTGTGCATGGATCAAATCCAGTCATACAGCCATCAGTCTTCTGGAGCAGCTGTAGATAACTGCAAGAGCAGCAAGCTACTTCTAAGATCCTCATCAAAATGAACTTACAAAATCCCAAGTATTACTCCGTTTATAAAAATACCACTCCTCAAACACAACATATTAGGGGCCAACGTTTCAAACCAATCCAAATAATTGTCCTTCCTCCTATTCTTCCATTCATATCTACCTTCTCTCTCCTCAAGGTTCTCTTTTAAAATGGAAAAAGAAGAAAATACTAAAGATCCAAGGGTTATCGGTAAAACTGCTAAAGTTAGATCTAAGATCCAGTATCTTGGCCTATTTATGGAACACTGGAAAAAAAGCTGGCTAGGTAGGCATTCAAAATTAATAAATCTTAAATCTAAATTTCAGATTTTGAATAGCCACCACTTATTTTTTTAAAAACTAATTTTTAGTCTATCAATTAAAATTAAGCTCTACTGGTGGCCTCTATCAGACTAGGTTGGGGAATGAGGTGTACAAGTGGTAATAGTTCAACATTTTTTTTCAAAGGATATGAAAACAAGTACTGCAACACATCCAAATAGAACTCCAGGTGGCTACACAAAAATAATTATTTCATGAATCAAAGAGTCTCATGAACACATCATCCACACATCCCCAAAGGCCGAATACACAATTTTCTTAAAAGGTTTTTGTTTAGCAACTTGTTTTGGCAGTAACATATTCAACACATGAACATGTAATAACACATGATTAAATAATAAACAACTAAAATTGACTTTAGATACTCCAAATCAGGGTTTCTCAACCTTGGCACTGCTAACATCTGGAACTAGATAATTCTTTGTTGAGGAGGACTTTGCTGTGCATTGCAGGCTGTGTGGAAGTATCTCTGGCTTCTACAGTGGATTCCAGTAACAGTTGTGAAATCAAATGTCTCCAAGACAACAGTCTCCAGCTGAAAACCACTACTCCAAAGGAATTTTATTTCTTAATGATTTCTAAAAACAAAATTTCTTTCAACTTTTTCTGCTTTGTATATATTAAAGTATATGAAAAATGAAGTAATGATGCATGTGATAGTTAATACTGAGTGTCAACTTGATTGGATTGAAGGATACAAAGTATTGATTCTGGGTGTGTCTGTGAGCGTGTTGCCAAAAGAGATTAACATTTGAGACAGTGGGCTGGGAAAAGCAGACCCACCCTTAATCCGGGTGGGCACAATCTAGTCGGCTGCCAGTGTGGCTGGAACATAAGCAGGCAGAAAAATGTGAAGAAGAGACTGGCCTAGCCTCCTAGCCTACACCTTTCTCCCATGCTGGAGGCTTCCCACCCTCAAACATCAGACTCCAAGTTCTTCAGTTTTGGAACTCAAACTGGCTCTCCTTGCTCCTCAGCCTGCAGACAGCCTATTGTGGGACCTGGTGATCCTGTGAGTTAATACTTAATAAACTCCTCTTAATATATATATATCTATTCCATTAGTTCAGTCCCTCTAGAGAACCCTAATGCATGTTATATAAAGTTTTTAATCAATCTTTTATCATTTTCTATCTGTAGTAAATCTTTATTGCGCATATATATATATATATATATATTTTTTTTTTTTTTTTGAGATAAAGTTTTTGCTCTGTTGCCCTGGCTGGAGTGCAATGGCGTGATCTCGGCTCACTGCAACCTCTGCTTCCTGGGATCAAGTGATTCTCCTGCCTCAGTCTCCCGAGTAGCTGGGATTACAGGCACCAGCTAATTTTTGTATTTTTAGTAAAGACAAGGATTCACCATGTTGGCCACACTGGTCTCAAACTCTGGACCTCAGGTGATCCACCCACCTTGGCCTCCCAAAGTGCTAGGATTATTAGGCTTGAGCCACCGTACTGAGCCTGCATGAATTTAAAAATGTTTAAAAACAGATTTGGTCCAAAAACAAAAGCTAAATTTTAGTCTATCAATTAAGTGATAGACTAAATGGGTTGTTGGTGGTGTGTACCTGTAAGCAAGAGGACAGCTTGAGCCCAGGAGTTCAACACTAGCCTAGGCAACATAGCAAGACTCCATCCCTATCAATGTAAAACAAACAAACAAACAAACAAAAAACAACAAAAAACCTTTATTTATATATATAGGCTACATGTAATAAATTATATAGTTCAAACTATATAGTATACACCTATGAAAAATCAAGATAGGGAACATACTTAGTCACCACCAAAGTGCCTACCTTCTTTTTTTTTTTTTTTTTTGAGATGGAGTCTTGCTCTGTCACCCAGGCTGGAATGCAGTGGTGCCATCTCGGCTCACTACAACCTCCGCCTCCTGTTCAAGCGATTCTCCTGCCTCAGCCTCCTGAGTAGCTGGGATTACAGGTGTCTGCCACCACAACTGGCTGATTTTTGTATTTTTAGTAGAGATGGGGTTTCACTATGTTGACCAGGCTGGTCTCGAACTCCCGACCTCAGGTGATCCACCTGCCTCAGCCTCCCAAAGTGCTGGGATTACAGGTGTGAGTCACCGTGCCCAGCCAGTGCCTGCCTTCTTTTGCTCTGCATAATTATTTTGAGATTCATCCCTGTTGTTGTGACTACCAATAAATAGTTCATTCATTTATATTGCTAAATAGTATAGTTATATCACAATTTGTTTATCCATTTTTTCCAGTTTGTGACTATCATAAATAAAGCTGCTGTGAACGTTAGTGCACAAGTCTTTTCAGTAAATACCTAGGAGTGGAACTGCTGGTAGGTGTACGTTAAGGTTTTTTTTGTTTGTTTTTTTGAGATAGAGTCTTACTCTGTCGCCCAGGCTGGAGTGTAGTGGCGCAATCTTGGCTCACCACAACCTCCGCCTCCCGGGTTCAAGGGATTATCCTGCCCCAGCCTCCCGAGTAGCTGGGATTACAGGCATATGCCATGATGCCTGGCTAATTTTTATATTTTCAGCAGAGACAGGGTTTCACCATGTTGGCCAGGCTGGTCTCGAACTCCTGACCTCAGATGATCCACCTGCCTCAGCCTCCCAAAGTGCTGGGATTACAGGCGTGAGACATGGTGCCCGGCCTGTATGTTAACATTTTAAGAAACAACCAAACTGTCTCCTAAAGTAGTTGAACTGTTTTACAGTCCTAACAGCAAAGTATAGAGTTCTAGTCTTTCACATCTTTGCTAACACTTGGTATGGTCAGTCTTTCAGGTAGGCAGTGCTAGTTCACTGACTTTAGTTCCCATTTCTTTAGTGACTATTAACATGATAATTAATATAATACAGGCTCTCCGTGGATCGTGCGGGGCCTGAGCCTCTCTGCTGGCACAGGTTCTGCTCACACCAGCTCGCTCCTGCTGCCATGCCCACCACCATTGAGCGGGAGTTAAAGGAGTTGGATGCTCAGCATCGCTGACAGCCGCTGTACTTGATGATCACAGTTGTGTTAAACTGCAAAATGCTGAGAATGATCATATTAATGCCAGCTTAGTTGACATAGAAGAAGCACAAAGAAGTTACATCTTAACACAGGGTCCACTTCCTAACACACGCTGCCATTTCTGGCTTATGATTTGGCAGCAGAAGACCAAAGCAGTTGTCATGCTGAACCACATTGTGAAAAAAGAATCGGTTAAACATGCACAGTACTGGCCAACAGATGACCAAGAGATGCTGTAAAGAAACAGGATTCAATGTGAAGCTCTTGTCAGAAGATATGAAGTCATATTATACAGTACATCTACTACAATTAGAAAATATCAATAGTGGTGAAACCAGAACAATATCTCACTTTCATTATACTACCTGGCCAGATTTTGGAGTCCCTAAATTACCAGCTTCATTTCTCAATTTCTTGTTTAAAGTGAGAAAATCTGGCTCGTTGAACCCTGACCACGGGCCTGCAGTGATCCACTGTAGTGCAGCAATTGGGCACTCCGGCACCTTCTCTCTGGTAGACACTTGTCTTGTTTTGATGGAAAAAGGAGACGATATTAACATTAAACAAGTGTTACTGAACATGAGAAAATACCGAATGGGTCTTATCTCAGACCCCAGATCAACTGAGATTCTCATACATGGCTATAATATAAGGAGCAAATGTATAAAGGGAGATTCTAGTATACAGAAATAATGGAAAGAACTTTCTAAGGAAGACTTATCTTCTAGCTTTTGATCATTCACCAAACAAAATAATGACTGAAAAATACAATGGGAACAGAATAGGTCTAGAAGAATAAAAACTGACAGGTGACTGAAGTACAGGCCTTTCTTCTAAAATGCAAGATACAATGGAGGAGAACAATGAGAGTGCTCTACGGAAATGTATTCGAGAGGAAAGAAAGGCCACCACAGCTCAGAAGGTGCAGCAGATGAAACAGAGGCTAAATGAGAATGAACGAAAAAGAAAAAGGCCAAGATTGACAGACACCTAATATTCATGACTTGAGAATATTCTGCAGCTATAAATTTTGAACCACTGATGTGCAAAGCAAGACCTGAAGCCCACTCTGGAAACTAAAGTGAGGCTTGCTAACCCTCTAGATTGCCTCACAGTTGTTTGTTTACAAAGTAAACTTTACATCCAGGGGATGAAGAGCACCCACCAGCATAAGACTTTGCAGAACCTTTAATGTGATGTGTTGTGAAGTGTTTATAATATGTGTATGAAACGCAGAAAGATATACAAGAAACAAATTAGGAAAGATTACTTTGTATTGTACTGCCATTCCTACTGTATTTTTATACTTTTTGGCAGCATTAAATACTATTGTTAAATAAAAAAATATATATATAAAGACTAAACATCTTTTCATATACTTAGCATATCTTCTGTGGTCAGGTATCTATCAAATATTTTGCAGATTTTAAAAAATTGGATTGTTGGTGTTTAGTTGAGAGTTCATTAGTATATATTCTATATACAAGGTCTTTTTTTTTTTTTTGAGACGGAGTCTTGCTCTGTCGCCCAGGCTGGAGTGCAGTGGCCGGATCTCAGCTCACTGCAAGCTCCGCCTCCCGGGTTCACGCCATTCTCCTGCCTTAGCCTCCCGAGTAGCTGGGACTACAGGCGTCCGCCACATCGCCCGGCTAGTTTTTTGTTATTTTTTAGTAGAGACGGGGTTTCACCATGTTAGCCAGGATGGTCTCGATCTCCTGACCTCGTGATCCACCCGTCTCGGCCTCCCAAAGTGCTGGGATTACAGGCTTGAGCCACCGCGCCCGGCTATACAAGGTCTTAATCACACATTTGATTTGCAAGTATTTTCTCTATCCTGCAGCCTGTCTTTTCATTCTCTTAAGAATTCTTTTTTCAGCTGGGCATGGTGGCTCACACCTGTAATCCCAGCACTTTGGGAGTCTGAGGTGGGTGGATCACCTGAGGTCAGGAGTTTGAGACCAGCCTGGCCAACATAGTGAAACCCCATCTCTACTAAAAACACAAAAATTAGCCAGGTGTGGTGGGTGGCACATGCCTGTAGTCCCAGCTACTTGGGAAGCTGAGGCAGAATTGCTTGAACCCAGGAAGTGAAAGTTGCAGTGAACCAAGATCACACCACTGCAGTCCAGCCTGGGTGACAGAAAGAATCTTAAAAAAAACAAAACAAAAAAAAAGAATTCTCTTTGGAAGAGCACATTTTCAATTTGATTAAAAAAAATCATTTTATCAATGTGCTATTTTATGGATCATGCTTTTGGTGTTATAACTAAAAATTTCGCCTGACTCAAAATAAAGATTTTGTCCTAATTTTGCCAAAAGTTTGTAATTTTAGGCTTTACCATTTAGGTCTTTGATTGATTTTGAGTTCATTTTCACAAACAGTGCAAGATATAGACTGAAGTTCATTTGTTTGCATTTGGATATCCAATTCTGCCAGCATTATTTGTTGAATAGACTATCCTTTCTCTGCTGAACTGCCTTTGCACCTTGTCAAAATTCAGTTGTCCATTTATGTACAGGCTTACTGCTGGACTCTGTTCTATTCCATAGATCTATTTTGCCATTCTTATACAAACACAACATTGTTTTGACCACTATAGATTTATAATAAATTGTGATGTTAGATAGCATTAGACCTCCAACTTTGTTCTTCTTTTTTCAAAGCTGTTTTGGCTATTCTACGTCCTTTACGTTTCCACATGAATTTCAGAATCAGCTTGTCAATTTCTATCCCCCTGCCCCCAAAAAAGCCTGCTAGCATTTTCACTGGAATCGCATTGATCAATTTAGGGATAATTGTCATCTTAGCAACAATGAGTCTTCTCACCCATAAACAAAGAATATCTCCCCACTTATCTAAGTCTTTACTTTCTTTCTACAATGCTGTGTAGTTTACAGTATTTCATATCTGATACTATTATCAATGGTACTGCTTTTTATCACATTTCAATTTCTAACTGCTCATTGCTAAATAAATACAATTGATATTTATAGACTGACTCTGTAATCCACAACTTTATTAAATTCACTTAGTCCCAAAAATTTTGCAGCAAGTTCCATCAGATTTTCTACAGACTATCATGTCGTTTACTTCCTCCTTTCCAATCTGGATGCCTTTTCTTTTCTTTTTTTTTTGAGATGGAGTCTCACTTTCTCGCCCCGGCTGGAGTACAGTGGTGCGCCCTCCCAGTTTCAACTGATCCTCCTGCCTCAGCCTCCTGAATACCTGGGATTACAGGCACCCGCCACCATGCTGGGTTAATTTTTTTGTATTTTTAGTAGAGACGCGGTTTCACCATGTTGGCCAGGCCGGTCTCGAACTCCTGAACTCAAGTGATCCACCCCTGCTCTCCAGCCTCTCTAAGTGTTGGCATTACAGGCGTGAGCCAGCACACCCAGTCTATTTATTTTTCTTGACTGTATTGGCTGCAATGCAACTCCAGCACACTGTGAAACAGAAGTGGTGAGAGTAGCCATCTGTTTTGTTGCTGGTCTTAGGGAAAAATCATTCAGTCTTTCACCATTAAATATGATGCCACCTACAGTTTTTTTAGAGACATCCTTCACTGGGCTGAAGAAGTTCCTTTCTAATCCTAGTTTTCTCAAAGTGACTACCCAGAATGAAGGTTAGATTATCAAATGCTTGCCTCCCCTGTCCCCAATTTTCTGAGATGATCATATAGTTTTTCTTTTTTACTTATTGTAGTGAATTACAATGATTGCACTTTTTAAATGTTAAACCAACTTTGCATTCCTGAAATAAACCCCAGTTAATTATGATGTATTTTTTAATAAACTGTTACATTCAATTTGTTAAAATATGGTTAGAACTTTTTTATGTATGCTCATGTGAGATATTTCTGCGTAATCTTCTTGTCTCATAATGTCTATCTAGTTTGAGTAAGAAGGTAATGCTACGCTCACAAAGTACGTGAGGAAGTATTTCTTCTTCTGCAATTTTCTGGAAGTGTTTATATAGAACTGGTCTTAATTCTTCCTTAAACGTTTAACAGAATTTACTTGTGAAGTCATCTGGGTCTGAAGTTATTTATTTATTTATTTTTTGGTGTGGAAATATTGTAATCACAAATTCAATTTCTTTAACAGATACAGGGTTATTTCAGGTTGTCTATTCTTGAGTGAAGCTTGGTAGTATGTGTCTTTCAAAAAATTTGTCCAATTCATCTCTGTTTTAAAATGTATAGGCATAAGGTTATTCACAGTATTCCTGTTATCCTTTTATATCTGTAGACTCTTTAATGATGCCACTTCTGTCATTCCTGATTTCAATCAGTATAGCTAGAGCTTCATCAATTTTATCGATGTTGCCACAGAACAAATTTTTTAACTTAAATTGGTTCTGTGGCAATACTAATAAAATCAATTTTCATTGATTTTTGTCTAATTAGTAGAAAGTTTAAAAACAATAATTTCCACACTGATCTTTATCATTTCCTTTACTGTAATTGCTTTCATTTTACATCAAAATCATTTTCATTGATTCTTTCTAATGAGGAGAAAGTTAAACAATAATAATATCCACACTGATCTTTAGTATTCCCTTTCCTGTAATTAGTTTAATCTGCTTTTCCTCTAATGCCTTAAGGTAGAAAATGTAAGTGAATGATTTGAGATCTTCTTTTCTTATGTAGGCATTCAGGGCTATAAATTCTGTCTGAGTTCTACTTCAATAGTATCCCACAAATTCTTTTTTATTTACTTATTCTGTTAAGAGACAGGGTCTCACTCTGTTGCCCCAAGCTGCAGTGGCATAATCATAGTTCACTGGCCTTAATTTCCTGGGCTCAAGTGATTCTCCTTTCCAGTAGCTAGGACTACAGGTATGTGTCACCATGCCTGGCTAATTTTTAAATTTTTTTTTTGTAAAGACAGGGTTTTGCTATGTTGCCCAACCTGGCCTTGAACTCCTGGCCATAAATGATCCTCCCACTTCAGACTCCCAAAGTGTTGGGATTACAGGCATGAGCCACTACAACCAGTACCACAAATTCTGATACGTTGTTTTCATTTTGATTCAGTTCAAAAGACTTTACAATCTCCCTTTTGATCTCTTCCTTGAACCATAAATTATTTTAAATTCTGTTGTTTAGTTTCCAAAGACTAGATTTTCCCCCATTTTGTTAACAGTTTCAAATTGAATTACACTTTGATCAGAGAACATCGTCTGAAGGATCTCAATCCTTTTAAATTACTGAGACTTTTTTGTGGCCCAAAATATAGACCATCATGAAAAATGTTCTGTAGATATTTGAGTAAACTGAGAATAATCTGTTATCGTCGGGTGGAGATTCTCTAAATATTAATTAAGTTAAATTGGCTGACAGTATTGTTTAAGACTACTATATATACCTATGATTTTCTGTCCGCTTATTATATCATTTATTGAAAGAAGTATCCAACTCAAATTGGGGATATGACAATTTCTCCTTTGAATACTATCAGTTTTTGTTTAAAGTATTTTGAAATTCTGATATTAAGGGCATAAATGTTTAGAACTATTACATCCTCTTGATTAACTGCCCTCTTTATCATTTTATAATGACATCCTTTATCCCTGGAAATACTCTTTGCTTGGGTCTTGTCGGATATTAATACAGCCACATAATGCTCTTTTGACAATTACAAGCATGGTGTATCTTTTTCCATCTTTTACTTTTAGCTTATTTGTGTCTTAATATTTAAAGTAGGCTTCTTGCAGGCAGGAGATGGTTAACTCTTGTTTTTTTATCCAATGTCACCATTTCTGCTGCTTTTTTTTTTTTTTTTGACAGAATCTCACTCTGTTGCCAGGCTGGAGTGCGGTGGCATGATCTCGGCTCACTGCCACCTCCGCCTCCCAGGTTCAAGCAATTCTCCTGCCTCGGCCTCCTGAGTAGCTGGGACTACAGGCATGCGTCACCATGTCCGGCTAATTTTTGTATTTTTAGTAGAGACAGGGTCTCACCATGTTGGCCAGGATGGTCTCAATCTCCTGATCTCATGATCTGCCCACCTCAGCCTCCCAAAGTGTTGGGATTACAGGCATGAGCCACTGCGCCCAGCCCATTTCTGCTTCTTAATGTGTTTAGGTCTTCTAGATTTTATAGGTTTAAGTCTATTATATTTTGCTATCTGCTTCATATTTGTCCCATTTTTTTCTCTTTTTATGCGTTCTTCTGAATAAATAAGTGTAGTTTCTAATTCCATTTTATCTCCTTTGTTGGCTCTTAGCTACAACTCATTGTTTTACAGGATTGTGTTAGGATTTATAGTAAACCTTTAACTTTTCCTTCAGATGATATACCACTTCATGTACAGTACAGGAACGTTACCAAGTATCACATCTTGCCCACCTAAGTTTCTAGACTTGTGGTATACTACGTCTTTGTCAAAATGGGAGAGAAGCAAGTACTAGAAAAACATAAAAGAAATAGTAACAACAAACTGAGACCTCCTCCTTAACTTCTTTTAAAAAGGAAGAATTGAAAAGGAATTAGATATTTAAAAATTAAAACTCTGTAACTGAACCACCTGGGTTTGAATTCTATTTCTGTCCCTTACATATTGTATAATCTTGGGCAAGTTGGTTAGCCTCTCTGTGCCTTAGTTTCTACATCTTTACAATGAAGGTAACAGAAACATCCAATGAGTTAATACAGGTAAAATGCTTAGAACACCAAGCACCTATTAAATGCTCAATATATTATTATTCACACTGTATAAGACAATATTTTCTAACTCCTTATACCTTATCTTGTTTACCCAGCCCCCATCCACACAAGATTACTCTGCTCTAAGTGAATCAGCAAGGAGATTAACTATAGTTAGACTCTTTTAGTTGCAAAAAAAATCAAATTACCTCAAATATCATTACATATATGATACTACTTATTGAACATTTGTTATACGCTTAGCATTGTTCTAAGCTTTCCATGTGTCATTCTCACTTAATCCTCACATTAATCCAGTGAGAAAAGGTATTGTTATGATGCTCATTTTACAGATGAGAAAGATTTGAGACAGAGAGGTTAAGCAGTTTGCCCAAGGTTGCAGGGGCTGGTAAAACAGCCAGAATTCTAATGTCAAATGTCTAACACCAAAGCCTACAATCTTTCCTGGGGGTGGGGAGGAATGAATGTAGTCTCAAGAAGGGCAGGAGCCACAGAAGTACTAAAGGAAGAACAGCATCTACAGTGCCAGAAACTAGAATCTTCACTCTCGTGTTGTGTGCCTCTCTCTCAAACCACATGGTTTCTCTCAGAATTTTGCACTTCTCTCAGCACATATGCCCTACTCTTTTATAGTTACCAAATGGCTTCCTCATCTCCTTTATCATTTCTGTAATTCATAGCTTCTGTTTACATCTACTTTCCATTCCTTTAAACTTTAGTTTTACAGGACTCTACACCAACACATCTTTCCAGCTTCAGCTCCCATGGCTCAATGGCAAATTAACTCTATGTTTTCTATAACTGACTATAAATTTTCCCAACCAGACAATCCTGGGTTTTTAGGTGGCTGATGAATTAGCAGCCCTTAGGTTAAATGCCCACTGCTGGACCAATCCACTGCAATACAGTTTTATATGGTTAAAAAAAAAATTGCTATTGAGGTCTGTTCTTCTGCAATGTACTGTAGAAAAAGCAGATTTCCTCCAAAGGAACTGTGGGCAAGCCAGAATTATAAATTACATACCTAGGATACTGGCTCAGATAAATCACTACTACTCTGGGACTCAAAAGTCTTGCCAGGATTTCTAATCTACTTAGTTATAGTAATTAAGCAGTTATAAATACAAATTTTGGTTGTTACTAAGGGAATCATATAATTCACAGCATCACACAAGACATGAAATACAGGTCCAGTGACTATTAAGTCAAAGGTTGCCATACTCCGTCAAGAGTACCACAACCGAGGAGGAAAACCCACTATCGTCTATTATTTCAAATACTGTTCAGAGTCAGAAGTAGTATCAATGACCCTATTCATCCTTACAGCTGTATCTATTAGGCCGTATTGGAATCAAGCAGATGAGGGGGCTAGGTTTGTTAACTTGATTCCTACAGCCAGTTCAGCTGTCCAAACTGTTTAGATAAACAAGTGCAGCACAGATGGCTTCATTAGTACTGCTTGTTCCCTTAAGTCCAAATCTTCAAAGTGGTATCTTTAAAAACCTTTTGGCAATGAGTTCTATCTGTCACCTTTTGGCTCTCTTGAAGAAAGGAAATAGAGTGACATGCTAAGCTACTGAATAACAATATGTACTATCATTTCAATTCTAATTTCCCCTGCTTCATTTCTAAGGACTGAATATTTAGTCCTACCACATCAAACGTACTGTATTTCCCGCCACATTCCAAACAAACCCTTCAATCCAAATCGTGCCAACAAAACCTAGTTCTTGCTGCCACATCTTGAGTCATGCTGTTTCAATAATCAGTACGTTCTTTCCACCTAAATGAAACACATTCCTTAAGGACCACTCCTCCTGTCCTCACTGAGCCTCTTCTTCTGTGAACTGCTAATGCTCTTCAATCTGACACAAAACAACATATTGTTTTATGTTATTTACTGTGGTTTCACATATAAGACTGCCTCTCACCAAGAAGACATGAACAATACTTCCATGATAACACTCTCAGGTACTGTGCTTACAAGAAAACATTAAAAAATGCCAGTGACCAAAACAAGCAAGTCAGAAGTAGAGTTTCTTATCCATAAGATATTCTCAAAATGTTTCCCTTTAAGTAGACTTATTCCTGTCCCTCTAGCTTTAAGAGATAGCATCTAAACTACACAAACATACAAAAATATATCAGCATATCAAAATTGCAAAAAAAAAAAAAAAAACCTTACTAATCATCCACCTACAAACCCCTAAATTATCTATGAATATTTCAGCACATACACAAAACTGTAGCTTAAGAAAAGCAACAGAAAACATACAGATTTGTCACGTAAGCTAATTCCAGAAGGCAAAAAAATGTTCTAGACAAATCCTGGAAATCTAAATCAGGACTGGAAGAGGTATACAAATAATTTACTCCAGTAACCCTAGAGATCTAGAATAACCACAGATGCAACAGAATCTGGGCTATAATTACATTTGATCTTCAAAATTCTGAAAGAAAGAGTAAAAGAAATCCTTACAATGATCCTATGAGAAGGCACTATTATACCCATTTACAAATAAAAAAGCTGAATGTTAAGTAACTTGCCCAGATTCATACAGACTTTCATCAAAGAATTATAACCATTGCCTATCCTTAAAAAATGTATTTAATTTTAACTTAGTAAACTATATGACTGATCCCAAGAACATGCAGATACTCATTAGAAATTTAAGGAAACATAAAATTCAAATTTAGTTTTGACGTTCACATTCCTTACAATGCAAATTTAAGACATACATCTATTAGCTGACCTTCGTGGCTCACACTTGTAATCCTAGCACTCTGGGAGGCCAAGGCGGGTAGACTGCCTAAGCTCAGGAGTTCGAGACCAGCCTGGGTAACATGGTGAAACCCTGTCTCTACTAAAACACAAAAAATTAGCCGGGCATAGCAGCATGCGCCTGTAATCCCAGCTACTTGGGAGGCTGAGACAGGAGAATCGCTTGAACCTGGGAGGTGGATGTTGCAGTGAGCCAAGATCGTGCCACTGCACTCCAGCATGGGCGATGAAGTGAGACTCCATCTCAAAAAAATATATATATATTCATCTATTAGAAAATAAAACTGATAATTTTTGACTAGACCCAACCAAAATCCAAAGCCATATTGTTTTCCTAGCCAGCTCATTTGAGCATATCACTACTTGTTCGAAAATCATTAACGTGGCCAAGCGTGGTGGCTCATGCTGTAATCCCAGCATTCTGGGAGGCTGAGGCAGGAGGATCACTTGAGTCCAGGAGTTTAAAACCAGCCTAGGCAACATAGTAGAGATTATGTCTCTACAAAAGAAAAAAAAAAATTAGCCAGGTTTGGTGGTGTGCACCCATAGTCACAGCTACTTGGGAGGCTGAGGCAGGAGGATCACTTGAGCCTGGGAGGTCAAGGCTGCAGTGAGCTGTGATCATGCTATTGGATTCCAGTCTGGGTGACAGAGTAAGACTCTGTCTCAAAAGAAAAAAAAATCATTAATATCATTTAACTTTTTGACAACTGTTTAACCATCTGGGTAAAAAGACAAAAATTAGATCTTACATTAAAATAAGATGAATTAAAAATGAAAAATATTTAAGCCATAAAAATACTAGAAGTAAACACAGGTGAATTTTAAAATATATTTTGACAAAGGAAAGGCTTTCTAGGACTCACAATAGAAACAGAAACAAGAGATTGATCATCTGGTTAAAGGCAGCACCGGCCAGATGCGGTGGCTCACGCCTGTAATCCCAGCACTTTGGGAGGCTGAGATGGGTGGATCACGAGGTCAGGAGTTCAAGACCAGCCTGGCCAAGATGGTGAAACCCCGTCTCTACTAAAAATACAAAAAAATTAGCTAGGCGTGGTGACGGGCACCTGCAATCCCAGCTACTCGGGAAGCTGAGGCAGAGAATTGCTTGAACCTGGGAGGTGGAGGTTGCAGTGAGCCGAGATCATGCCACCAGCATTCCTGCCTGGGCGACAGAGCAAGACTTTGTCTCAACAAAAAAAGGCGCAAGACAGTGAAATACATGTATTTCATCAATTCTTAGATGTGCATTTTCTTACCTTTTAAAATCTCTGAAATTAGGATTAGGATGCCTCTTAAAATCGAATGCCATTTCTTATTTTTAGATGTACATAAATAGTGCATCTTGCAACTGAAGCCATTTTAGATTCAATGAAATACAGTAAGTTGGGTGACAAAAGATAAAACAGGGAAAAGTAAAACAAGAGACAAAGAGCCAATCTTTTTAATACATAAAGACTTCTTACACATTAATGTGAACTAGTAGGGTGCTTCAACTGCATTGATTAATTTCTTAAGTTAGGGATTAACTGTATTATTCTTCATATGCTTTTGGTTTTGTTTTTTAAAACAGGGTCTCCCTCTGTTGCCCAGGCTGAAGTGCAGTGGCTCGATCATGGCCACTGCAGCCTTGACCTCCCGAACTTCAATTCTCCAGCCTCGGCCTCCTCAGTAGCTGGGACTACAGACACACACCACCTTGCCTGGCTAATTTTTTTGTAGAGACAGGGTTTCACCACATTGCCCAGGCTGGTCTTAAACTTCTGGGCTCCAGCAATCCGCCTACCTTGGCCTCCCAAAGTGCTGAGATTACAGCTGTGAGCCACCGCGCCTGACTCTATATACTTTTTTGCATAACTATTTCATTAAAAGACTTTTAAAAGATTGAACAAAAAGAATGGGTAGGATGTGAAGAGAAAGCTGGAGAAAGTAGTATAATATCACACATGTGAAAACAGTACTTTCATTGAAAATGTTTAAAATGCAAATCAAGTGCAGTGGCTCACATCTTTAATCCCAGCACTTTGGGAGGCCAAGGTGGCTGGATCACTTGAGGTCAGGAGTTCAAGAATAGCCTGGCCAATAAGGTGAAGCTCTGACTCTACTGAAAATACAAAAATTAGCCAGGCATGGTGGCGGACACCTGTAATCCCAGCTACCTGGGAGGCTGAGGTAGGAGAATTGCTTGAACCCAGGAGGCGGAGGCTGCAGTGAGCCGAGATCACCACAGCACTCCAGGCTGGGCGACAGAGTGAGACTGTCTCAAAAAAAAAAAAAAAAAAAAAAAAAAAAAACCACACACAAATTAAAAGAATTAGAGAGCACTTATTATATAACACATCAACACATATAGATTTCTAAAGCTAACTGCCAAGTAAGTAAGAGCATAGAGAAACAAACATGCACACCATAAGCGCGTATGCAAACATCCTTAACCTCCAAATAACTTTCATTTTAGGAATTCATCAAAAGGAAACCTATAAAAAAAAGATATTACAGGACGAGCTATAAAAAAAAGATGTTAACTCTATCACTGTTAATACTATCTAAAAGAAACAACTTAAATGCTCATCAAGAGTTTAAATGATGATACAGATGATACATTCACACAATACAATGCCACCATTAAAAATGATAGTAGAGAGAAACTACCTTTGAATGCAACACAATTATCCCCAGAAGTATACAAATACTTTTGATGTAAGTACAATATTTTGCTTATTTTTATTTTTTATGGTTTCATTTGTTTTACTTTTGAGACATACAAACATAATGTACATATCTAAGGTATTCTGTGTGATGAATTTTAGCATGTAGACACCCACGTAACCACCAATCAAATATGGTGGTCCGTCTCTACTAAAAAAAAAAAAAAAAGGCCGGTGGCTCAAGCATAATCCCAACACTTTGGGAGGCAGTAGGGTGGATCCACCCGAGATCCAGCAGATGAGGCCATCCTAGCTAGCATGGTGAAACCCGTCTCTACTAAAATACAAAAAAAAAAAAAAAAACAAAAAACTAGCCCACGGCGTGAGGTGGCGCCTCTAGTCCCAGCTACTGGGAGGCTGAGGCAGGAGAATGGCGTGAACCAGGGAAGCCCGAGACTTACAGTGAGCGCCACTGCACTCCAACCCTGGAAGCTGACCTGGCGAGACTCCCGTCTCAAAAAAAAAAAAAAAAAATAGCTGGGCATGGTGGCCCTACCCTTCGCCTACAATCAACTACTCAGGGCTAAGGCAGAACTGCTTGTTGGGGCCGAGGAGGGTTGCAGTGAGCTGAGATCCGCGCCACTGCACTCCAGCCTGGGCCTGATCTCAAAAAAAGAAAAAGAAAGAAAAGAAACATAGGCATTTCCAGCACTCTAGAAGATTCCTCTTTGTTGTTCCTCTTACCTTCTAGCCCCAACTCCTAAACACCATGCTCATGCTTCTATCACCACACATGAGTTTGACCTTGCCCTAAACTTTATGTAAATGAAGACATGAAATAACTACTTCTATTAATTATTAATCTACGATTTTAATTCTATTAATTAATCTACTATTAGGCATCCTAATTTCAGTATGACTTCATGAAGTACATACTCTTTTGTGTCTGGTTTCTTTTGCTCACCATTTTATCTGTGATATTCACCCATGTTTGCTGAGTACAGCCACAGTTCATTCTTTTCCACTACTGTACAGTGTTACACTATAAGGCTATACCACAAATTATTTATCCCATTTTTTTGTTGTTGTTGCTGACAGACTGGGAGTGATGACAAAGTTGCTATGGACATGTCCTGTTTGCTATGGCTTTGGCAGTTTCATAACTTATTTTTATTTTATTGCCTCTTAATTTCATTTTAACTACTTCTATTAATAAAATAAAAAGGATCAAACAACCAGAAAAAATAAAGAAAAAAAGATCTGCTATCCCACCACACAGACAACTACTCTCAACATTTTTAACATTTATAGTTCACATAACTGAGATCTTGCTATACATGCTATTTTTTTCTAAATCAACTCCTTTAGTTATTTTCTCCCTTTTTTCTCTCCCTCTCCCTATTTTAGACCAACAAGAAAATGAACATTTACATTTAGTGTGCAACATTTTCCACCTTACAAAATCGTCTAAACACATACAGACATAAAGGTTTCGGAGTTATTTGCTTCATACAAATACTTGGTATATCCCTCTTCATCTTGCTCTTCTCAAATATTATGGCAACACCGTCACATCACTGATTATTTTTCCTACCTTTAACAGCTTTGCTGAGATATAATTCACATACCATACAATTCACCCATTGAAAATGTACAAGTCAATGGTTTACAGCATATTCACAGACGTACAACCATCAACACAGTCAATTTTAGAACATTTTCATCATCTCAGAAAGAAATCCATGCCCTTTAGCTACCACCCCCTTACCCCTGCTACTGGCCTAAGACAATAATCTGTTTTCTACCTCTATCTGCTGTTCTAGGAGAGGAACTACTGGGTCATATGGCAACTCTATGTTAAATCATTGGAAGAAATGCCTCATGGTCTTCCAAAGAAGCTACATCCATTTACATTCCCATGAGTGTATGAGGATCCCAACTTCTTAATATCCTTGCCTACACTTATTATCTAACTTTTTCATTCAAGTGGTGTAAAGTGGTATCTCACTGTGGTTTTGATTTCATTTTCCTGATACCTAATAACGTCAAGCATCTTTTCATGTGCTTATTGGCCACTTGTTTATCTTTGAGAAATTTCTATTCAGCTCCTTTGCCTGTTTTTAAACTGAGTTGTCTTTTTATTACCGAGTTATAAGAGTGTTTATACATTCTGACTATAAGTGTCTTGTTACATACAACTTGCAAATATTTTCTCCAATTCTGTGTATTGTCTTTTCACATTCTTGATGGCATCCTTTGGAGCACAAAAAATTTAATTTTCAAGTTCAATTTACCTCTTGTTTGCTTTGTTGCTCCTGCTTTTGGTGTCATATATAAGAATCCTTCACCTATTCCAAGGTCATAAAGATTTACCCCTATGTTTTCTTCTGATGCACATATATACTGATTTCTATTAGGTCTATGCCTAGACATGAAACTGGTGGATCACAGAGCACATACAGATACAGTTTTAGGCAAATGCTGCCAAAGAATTTTCCAAAGTGGCTGTACCAATTTTCAAACCCACTTGAAATGTATAAAGGTTCCAAATGCTCTACATTCTTGTCAACACTTTGTATTTCAGATTTTTTAATTAACACCATTCTGGTAGGTATGTAGTGGTATCATATTATAGTTTTAATTTACAGTTTTCTGAAAATTATGTATCAGTACTTTTTAACCTTGGCCATCTGAACAATTCATTTTCTAAAAAGCCTGTTCCAGTTTTTCGCCCATTTGTTTTAAAGCTGGGTTGTCTGAATTCTTTTGTATTGATTTGCATACTTTTAAATATACTCTATATACAAGTCCTCTGACAGATATAAGTATTGCAAACACCTCTTCCAGTGTGCTACTTGCCTTTTTTTCCTCTTAATAGTATTCTTTAATGAATAGACGTTCTTATTTAACGAAATACAGTCTTTTCTGGTTAGTACTTTTTGCACCCTGGTTTAAAAAGCCTTTGCCTCCAAGAGAGTCATACAGATAATTTTCCATGTCTTGTTTTAGAAATTTTCATATTAAATCTATAGCTCCTTCAAGGAGCAAAGAATCTCTATTTACAGAACTATTTCTGATAATGGGGGGAGAAAAGAAAGCTTCACAACTGATTTCATGAAGTCAGCGTAATTCTGAATTCAAAATACACCCATATAAACCTCACTGATAAATGTAGATCTTAAAGAACTCTAAGACACCAGCAAGTCAAATTCAGCAGTGTGGGTGAAAAAATGCACCACAGCTAAATATGATTTAACTCAGGAATGCAAAGATGGTTCAACAGGAGATAATCTATTAATGTAATACATCCTATTAACAGATTAATGGAAAAGATGATTATCTCTACCTGCAAAGAAAAAGCACCTGAAGAATTCAACACTTTTATGTTTTTAAAAAACAAAACAAAACAAACAAAAAACTCTTAGAAAACTAGTATGACAAAGCATATCTACCAAAAGTCTTAAGTTATTTATCAAAACTAATATTAAGGCATTATAATTAATGATGAAACGTTAAAGGTACTCCTATTAAAATCAGGAATGTGGCTGAACACGGTGGCTCACACCTGTAATCCCAGCACTTTGGGAGGCCAACGCGGGCGGATCATGAGGTCAGGAGATCGAGACCATCCTGGCTAACATGGTAAAACCGTCTCTACTAAAAAAACAAAAAATTAGCTGAGTGTGGTGGCACGGGCCGGTAGTTCCAGCTACTTGGGAGGCTGAGACAGGAGAATTGCCTAAACCCAGGAGGCAGAGGTTGCAGTGAGCTGAGATCACACCACTGCACTCCAGCCTAGGCAACAGAGTGAGACTTCATCTCAAAAAAAAAAAAAAATCAGGAACAAAAAATTCAGAATCATGTATCTCAAGGGAGTCCTTACTACTGCCTGGCAATCATACTCTCCCTCTTCTATTCACTTTTTTACTTTTTGACAAATGGCTATGTCATGTATTATTCCTTCTCAAACCTCTAATACTTATTCCCATTCTTCCTTACTCTCAGATGATGAGCTTGGTCTCTATACACAAAGGTAAACTGAAACACTCATGAGAATGTTCTCAAGCTACCACCATGATGTGTCTATCCATATACTTGTTTTTTCTCCTATTTCTATAGTAACTCTTGCTACTCCTGGTAAAGCAAAGGCTAATCCTTTTGCTTGTACAAGATCAGGTGTCAGCAAACCACAGTCCACACTGCTTATGCCTGCTTTCATTTGACAACAGCAAAGCTGAGTAGCAGTAATGGATTGTATTGCCCAAAATGCCTAAAATACTATCTAACCTTCAAAGAAAAAGTCTGCTGACCTCTAAACTAGATCATATCTCCTCTCCATATAATCATGAACACTGCTGGTTGCAAGTGCCCACTAAATTCAGTGCACAAGAAATAAAGTAAAATCCCTACAAGATACATAAAATATCAGGGACATATCAGATATACTGAAGACAAAAGATCTTAGGGCCAGATCACGTATGAAGCATGAAGATTTTGAATGGCATAAGATTTTTCAACAACCACTTCAAACTAGAAAATCAGGCCAGACATGGTGGCTCACACCTGTAATCCCAGTACTCTGAGAGGCCAAGGTAGGTGGCTCACTTGAGTCAGGAGTTTGAGACTCGTCTGGCCAACATGGTGAAATGCCATCTCTACTAAAAATACAAAAATTAGCCTGGTGTAGTGGCGTACGCTTGTAATCCCAGCTACCTGGGAGGCTGAGGCAGGAGGATCACTTGAACCCAGGAGGCGGAGGGTGCACTGAGCCAAGATTACATCACTGCACTCCAGCCTGGGGGACAGAGGAGACTCTGTCTCAAAAACACAAAAACCAAAACAACTAGAAAATTATAATCATCTGTTAAATTTGGAGAGAAAATGATTTTTACCTTGGAATTCTATACCTATCCCTGCCACATTATCAACCAGGTGTCAAGGCGGAAGGAAAATATTTTCAGCAACACACACATCTCAAAAATTTTACCTCTTCATATACTCTTTCTTGAAAGTTACCAAAGGATGCATTTCACTAAAACAAAGGAGTAAATCAAGAAAGTGGAGGACATGGATCCAGAGATCACAGGCTCCAACACAGAAAAATGGCAAAAAGAATTCTCAGAATCAGCTGGTGCAGTGGCTCACGCCTGCAATCCCAGCACTCTGGGAGCCCGAGGTGGGTGAATCACTTGAGGTTGGGAGTTCGAGACCAGCCTGACCAACATGGAGAAACCTGTCTCTACTAAAAATACAAAACTAGCCAGGTGTGGTAGCGCTAGCCTGTAACCCCAGCTACTTGTGAGGCTGAGGCAGGAGAACTGCTTGAACCCGGGAAGGGGAGGTTGTGGTGAGCTGAGATCATGCCATTGCACTCCAGCCTGGGCAACAAGAGCAAAACTCTGTCTCCAAAAAAAAAAAAAAAAGAATTCTCAGAATCATGATGAAGGGAAATCACAAGTATAGCTACACAGAATAAGTGGTGGGCAAAGTGCAGATTTGAGCAAGAAGATAAGAGAGCTCAAGAAGAATTTCATTTTTTTTAAAAAAACTGAGTGGTCAATTAATTACCTGATGTGTTTGATGATATTGGGACACTTTGTAGAAAAAAAATCAGAGACAAATAGGAAACTAAGAAATAAAAAGAAAAAAATCAACTCCAAGAAATATAATCATAGTACACTGTAAGGTTCCACTGTAAACATATTTACAAAGCCATAATAATGTAAACAATCAATGATTTAATCAAAAGCATGACTATATTGGGAAGACAGTGGGAAAGAAATTTCAAGGTGGCACAAGAATCCTAAAGCACAGACTCATCTACCACAGAAGAAAGCCAATAGATAACATCTAAAATTGAAAAACAGGGCCAGGCATGGTGGCTCACACCTGTAATCCCTGCACTTAGGGAGGCCGGGGAGAGCAGATCAACAGTTGAGGTCAGGAGTTCGCAGCCTGGCCAACATGGTGAAATCCCATCTCTACTAAAAATACAAAAATTAGCCAGGCGTGGTGGCACATGCCTGTAATCCCAGCTACCTGGGAAGTTGAGGCAGGAAAATCAGTTGAACCCAAGAAGCGGAGGCTGCAGTATGCCAAGATCATGCCACTGCACTTCAGCCTGGGCGACAGAGCAATACTCCATCTCAAAAAATAAATAAATGAAACTGAAAAACAAACAGTAAAAGTATGTCATTTTTAAATTATGTAAATAAATATCAGAAGCACCTATGGATGCTCTGAGAGCAGGACACAGGAGGGAAAGTCATAAAGAGATGAGACAGAGGACTGGAGTTTTAATTACAGGTTATCTGAGTACCTGGCTTGGGGCCAGAAAAATTCAGATTTCAAATCTTGTTGAATTTCAGATTTTGTCAGATTTTGGAAGACTTGCATTGCCAGTTGGGCATCCCAAATCCAAATATTTAAAACTCAAAATGCTCCAAGGAACATTTTCTTTGAGAGTCATGCTGGCACTCAAAAAGTGCCATTTAACATTTTGGGTTTCAGATTTTCAGATTCGGGATGCTCAACCTGTATAACCCTTGTAGTACAATTTTCTTTTTAACTGCACAGCTGTATAAGTCAAATATTAATTTTTTTAAAAAAGGGAACAAAACCAGGGGTCCTTTGTTATTCATTACAATTAATATCCCACAAATATCTGAGCATCACTATGTGTCAGATACTTTTCTAGGTGCTAGGAAGACAACAGTGGACAAAATAAGCCCTTGCTCTCATGAAGCTTACAATCAGAGAGGGAGGCAGATAATAAACTAATGTATGTTCTAATGTCAGATAAAGCAGTGATGTAAAAATAAATAAATAAAGCAAGGCAAAGGCATGGAGTACGATGGGGGATGCTATTTAATAGGGTTTTCAGAAAAGACTTCTTCCAGAACAACAAAAGGAAATCAAACTAAAGAAAATCTGTTCTGAAAAAAAAAAAAAAGGTCATGTAAGTGAAATAATAGAAAGCTATCAATTAAATTCAAGATGAGAGATTCAAGTCTTTTACACTCCAAAATAATGTATTATTCAAAAGCCAGAACCAAAAGTTTCTCTGTAATGAAATAAACTGCCAAGCCTCCTCAAGCTAAGTCATACGAACACTGCTATATCCACATACCTGCATGTCTATATAGATCCTTCCCATATCCCTAACTAGGTACTTAGTAAAGTAACTATGTAAATTTATATTCAAACTTTTTTCTTTCCATAGAATAGGTAAATGTAACACATTTTAAATTCCAGTGTTTTATTTCTATTATGTAGTTAAAAGTTTTCCTAAATCAAAAGCATTAAATGAAAAAAGATTCCACATTAATTCCATGGTACTAAAATTTACCACACCCAATCTTTATTCTCTCACTAAAAAGGAAACAACAGGAAATTTAAGACACATTTAAAGAAACAATTTATAGGGTAATGCAACACATTCATTTTCCTCTCCAAGGAACCTCAGGCTGGGGTAGTTTCAAGCTATTTGAATTATCTTTCATTGAAAATTAACTTAAAAAAAAAGTAGTCAGATTAAAGTGACAATTTTATTCCAAATACAGGCATTACACAATATCTCATATTCAAAAAATGGATACATTTCAACATATCTTATTCTCAAATCGTGTATCATTAAAATTAAAAGTAAACCCAAACTATGTGTCTATTTTACATAGCAAAAAAAAAAAAAAAGCATGCTTTGGGAGAAAATAAATGGGTTTAAAGTTTAACTCACAAAAGAAAATAAATTTGATTAAATAAATTTCAATTAATAGTTTAAGGTTTAAAAGTTATTTTAAAAATTTCTGGAAAACCAGATTGTCAAGGAATTGGTTCACTCATAGTCAGCTAGAAAGAAAACGGTGATATTTTAAAATTTTAGACCAAAAAAAAATTTAGATTCCCTTATAAATAAGTGCCAAGAGAGAATATTTTCAGCAAACATTTCATTTAACTACATAAACCAAAAGAATAAGGCTGTCTAACCACATGTAAACTATGCATCATCTGACTTCAGGTAGAATATTTATCTTTGGTATACTTGGTAACCAGAAACCCAAAGTATATAAACATAGGCATATTTTAAAAACATTTGTCAATGTTTTTGTTCTCCAGGCAATAATTCCCACTATCCTCAGAAAGAGAAAAACAATATCCTTAACCAAAAAGTTATCAGAGGAGTTTCTACTTCTTAAACTTTTAAACTAACATTTTTGCCCACTTATTATTAAACTCCATCAGGGCACAGACCTGTCTCTTCCCCTGTTGTGTCCCCAACCTCTAGGGGACTAACTGGCACCAAGTAGGTACCCAATAAATACGTGCAGAATGAACTGAGCCTCTGGAAAAAGCGTAAGTGTTTTAAGTTGCAATAGGACAATTTCACCTATATCGATCATTCACTACACTCAACTCTAATGACGTAATAAAAAGACTCGTACTAGGTATTTAAAAACACACACACAAATATATTACTCACATATGTATCTGACTCACAAAGCCAGATATTTTCTCTCAGGAAAATTTGTTGTATTCTTTCGAGTATTACATATAAATATTAGAAAAGCATGTTGTGTCCTGACAAATGCAAGTGTTATCTTCAAATTTATGTTGCAATCTGAAAAAAATCTAGGCAAACTAAACAGTATTTCCAGGGTCCTGCCCCAAAGTATTACTAAAAGTCAAATTCCTTAATTCAATGAAAAGTGAAATAAGGCACAGTGGGGCTCACGCCTGTAGTCCCAGCTCCTTGGGATCCTGAGGCGGGAGGATCGCTTGAGCTCAGGAGTTTGAGACTAGCCTCAGCCAAATAAGGAGAATCCACCTTAAAAGAAAAAAAAAAAAGTGGAATATAATGGAAAAAATGTACATCTTACCGTTTAAAAACTATGCTGAATTTTAAAAAGAAAAAATGAACTAGGCTTAAAATACACTGAAATTATTTATCCCAAATGGCATTAATGCCTTTACATCTTGATATTTAGATCTGCCTAAAAAGACCTTTGAAGCTACATGATAAACTTCATGCCTACAAAGCTTGAGTTAGAGGTTATCTTTGTTAAAATAATACTGTTTGGATGTTTAGTTTTGGAAGTTTCCTCATAATTCTAAAGTAAGATATTTAGCAGTAAGAGTAATACACTTATATGTACGATTCTATAGCACTTTGTTCTATAGCACTTGTACAAGCATAATTATCTTGAGTGGAACAGGCTTTATAATGAGCAAGCTATGATCTGCCTAACAGCAATACTCTGCAAACACGGACTGAAAAGTTTCCTAACATTCTGATGGTCATCTTCAAAGAAACTTGAACAGGAATCGATCTAATGGTCGATACAGAAAAATACCCAAGACAACTCACAAACACTGGTAAGAAAACAAGGCTCTCTATAGCAATTAAAGTGTTGGGGGAAAAAAATCCAGGGAGCATAAACGATAAAGCTCAATTAACTGCTGCCTGTAGGTTTCTACTTTATGGTCTTAAATACACACTAGGCATTAGGTATTTCTTTTAGAGCTTTTTTTTTTCTTTTTAACAGAAATTTAGTATTTCAATTGCCCCTCCTCCACAGCTAACATCAGTGCCCTTTCTTCCTCCTCCCTTACCCCTCCCAGCTCAAACAAATTAACATTTGTACTAGGTACCTCCTATCAGCTCGCAGCTTCTTCCCAAACACGCCCACGTACACTGAAACTGGCCTGCGTCTACAAAACACACAGCTACAGGAAAAGAGCTTGGGGGTGGGGGGAGCTGAGGGGGGGGAATAATCGCTCCGCACAGGTTTGCGGCGATTTTCCAGAAATTAGCTCCTCGCGCATGGCTCGCGTTTCTTCCAAATCACCTCCAAAGCACGGTGTTTATGAGCCTACCTAATCCGATACTGCAATGGAATTCCGGATATTTGCAGATAGATCTCCCGGCTTTGCAAGTGTTTGATGAGATACGTTCAGAATCTCCTTTTTTCTAGAGCCCGGTTCCTGGCTGTACAGCAAGCCGACCTGAGGCTGCGGCCCCTGCCCCACACCCGGGCCGCGCGACCGGCCCGAGGCCAGCGCAGGACGCAGCCCCTCCGGGGCCGGGGCTGGCGGGGCAGCTTGGGCTGCGGGCCGCTCTGCAACAGGTCACCCTGACCGCGAGTCCGCGGGTTCGCGGGCGGCCAACTCTGCGGCCAGGCTTCTGGGCGCAGCCGCCGGGGCCAGGGGAGGGGGTGTGGCCCGGCTTCGGCTGGTCCTGGCTCCGAGGTCCGGGATCGGGCTCACCTGAAGGGAGGCTGACGCGCCGCTGGGCGTCAGAACAGCGCGGGTGGAGGCTGGGGGCTTCCGCCACCCAAGAAGGAGAGCGAGGCGGGTTCAAGGGGTCGCCGCGCCCCCGGCTTCAGGACGGCGCCCCCAAGCGGGGACCCCACGACCGCTCCGATTCTGAGAACCCGCGGCCGAGGGAGGCGCGCCCCCCAGCGCCCCTCTACCTCAGCCCCAGCTCCGCAACCCTCTCCCTGCGCGCAGGGAGAGCAGCCCCGGGGCCCGCGGCCGGCAGAGCCACACTCCGCAGCGCCACCGCGGCCGCCATTCCCCGCGCCGCCCGGGGGGCGCCGCGCACCCACCCTCCCTTGCTCCCCCGCATCGCCCCGCGGCCTGAGCCCACCGACCTGTGCAGCCGCGGCCGTCGCCTCAGAGGATGGAAAGACGACGCCGGCCTCACGCTTCGCCGCCACGGCCGCCGCCTAGAGTAACGCTCGCCGACCCGAACAGTCACCGTCTCTCATTCAGCGCCCGCAGCAGCCGCCGCCGCCGCTGCCGCCGCTCGGGGGAGGAGAGTGAGCTGGAACCACCCCGTCCGCGCCAGGGGTGGGGGAAGAGAGCGGATCTGGCGAGGGCGCGCGCCAAGCGGGCGGGGCGGAGCCGCGCGCGCGCGCGCACCAACGGAGCGCGCTCGCGGGGCCCGCGAGCGCTGCAGCCGTCAGGGTCTTAACCTCGCGCGTCCCGCCCGCAGCTTTTCGGCCCAGCCGAGCCCAACTGCCGCCGGGGATCGGTGTCCGCAGCGCGCGCAGCCAGCCGCAACCCCCACTGCCCGGCGCCTGCTGAAAGAAGCGGCTCCCACCGGCCAAAGAAGGGGGCGGGAAGGGGTGGGAGGATGGACAGGTGGGGCGTCCGCCACCGCCTGGCCACCCGCTCCCGGCACGCGGCCCTCTGTGAAATCCGCGGTGATGTCTGTGGCCTTCAGCGCCCGGCTCTTCACCTTTAAGGCCAAAGTCTGGAAGCACTTGGCCCAAAGATCAAATATTCAGCCCACGCCAGCGGTGTTTTTATAAGTCACTGAGGACAAATGAGGGGGCTCCAGATGTGGCGAGTCACCCCACTGCCGTAGATAGGGTCATAAATTATGGTGATCAGTATCCTCACACGTTAAGATTCGGGAGGTGTTAGAAGTAGGCCTTTGTAGATGTCACGCAGGGTCCTACCCTTGACTTAAGGGGCAAATGACAGAAATTGGGCGGAAAGGTGTTTCAGAGAGTGTACTAAATGGGTGGCCTACTTAAAACTAGCACCATTTGATGCAGTGACTGTTAACGGAAGGTTTTAAGTGAGCCGCCTTTGTATCTGCTGTCATTAGACCATTTGGAAATGGATAATTATTTGATGATCTGCAGTTCTTTCTCTAGGCAATGTGCAGTAGAATGTGGAAAGAATACTATGTACCAGCATTAAGTGTAAAACATGAAAGGACCAATAATTCACTATTCCCATTTGGTTTCTTTCCTCCCTTTAATAACCGCTAAACAGAACTGATTAATCTTGAACGTTGAAGAATGCTAATTATTTCCTCCTTTGATTGCCTTGTGTCATAGCCCTTTTACTCTAGTTGGGGAAGCAAGAATGCCCTTCAACCCCCTTCTCTCAAATAGGGTTACTTCTGTAAAGCACCCCAACGCAAAGTTAAGTCAAAAAGAGAAACAGCAAGGATAGGCAACAAAGTTCATAGTGTTTCATTTTTATTCCATTTTACTTTCAAAGAAAGTCTTGAATCATGACGAAATCACTAGAAGAAGTAGAGCAATCAAAAGAAGAAAAAAAGCGTTCCCCCGCCACCAATATTTCAAATGATAAGAGTCCAAAAAAGAAAAGAAAAAGGAAGATGATTGGTAAAAAGGAGGGAAATGCATTATGTATACAGAAAGTATTCCCGTAGATGTTAGTTGCTTCAAGTCCCAAATCAACAACAACAAACTGAATTAGCACTTGGAGGAAAAACCCCTTCCAGTTATTGAGTTGGGTAAATGTTTAGTCTTTTAAAAGTGTTACTAAGAGATTAAGGAAAATGTTGTTGGCTATATGCCAACAATAATACATACAACATACATACCATTATCACACATAATTAAGTGCTCTTGAGAAATAGGAAAACTGAGGAATGGAACTCTTATGTTGTTAAATGTCATACAATTACTTGAAACTTGAATTAGGGTTTCATAGATATAAATAAGCCAGGATCCCTACATCTGCCAATAATTTTCACAGCTTATTGTAAAAGCAGTGAAGTTTTCACTTGGACTTTGAAAAGAAAAAACCATGTGACTCATGAGCAAGGCCATGGATATACTAAATTCTTATGCCTACTGAATTCGAGTTTGAATAATTAGCCCAAATCTGTTTCTCACGTTGATAACTTATAAAACAATACTTTTATTAACCTTAAGAGTTGTGTTAAGTTCAAATTTGTGAACTTGGTAAGATTAAGAATTTGTATATAGGCCGGGCATGGTGGCTCACACTTGTAATCCCAACACTTTGGGAGGCTGAGGCGGGCGGATCACCTGAGGTCAGGAGTTCGAGACCAGCCTGACCAACATGGTGAAGCTGGTCTCTACTAAAAATACAAAAAAATTAGCCGGGCTTGGTGGTTGGCGCCTGTAATTCCAGCTATTCAGGAGGCTGAGGCAGGGGAATCACTTGAACCCGGGAGGCAGAGGTTGCAGTGAGCCAAGATTGCGCCACTGCACTCCAGCCTGGGCAACAGACAGAGGTCCTACCTCAAAAGAAAAAAAGAAGTTGTATATAAAAATATAGAAAAAGGCCGGGCGCAGTGGCTCAAGCCTGTAATCCCAGCACTTTGGGAGGCCAAGACGGGCGGATCATGAGGTCAGGAGATCAAGACCATCCTGGCTAACACGGTGAAACCCCGTCTCTACTAAAAAATACAAAAAAACTAGCCGGGCAAGGTGGCAGGCGCCTGTAGTCCCAGCTACTCGGGAGGCTGAGGCAGGAGAATGGTGTAAACCTGGGAGGCGGAGCTTGAAGTGAGCTGAGATCCGGCCACTGCACTCCAGCCTGGGCGACAGAGCGAGACTCCGTCTCAAAAAATATATATATATAGAAAAAAATATAGAAAAAAGTTTGTCCTCAATCTCTTTTATAAAATAAGTGTCCCTTCCCATTCATTGATAAATGAAAGCAGTGGCTTTTTACACCAAATTTTCTTTACCAGAGCACTTTTATCACAATTAAATTCTGTGCGTTGCTTTATGGATTCCAATTGCTTTTGCCAAAATACAAGAAATATGCAAAGTCTTAGTATAACAAAAAGTACTAATGTATAAAATAGAAATGCCATTATGTAAAATAGAAATCAATAAGAATTGAATATGCTTAAAAGTCATTTCAGAGGAATCACCATTATGTAATAGTTTCATTACTATCCATCAAAATTATTTCCAAGGGGCAAGCCAAGGAACTAATTTAGATATAGAACAAACAGTTCAAAGAGACCACCACTGCAATAAACCAATCAACAAGCAACACAATTCATTACAGCTGTCAAAACAAAATCAAACTGGCATGGTAAGAAAGCTTATTTTTTCAGTAATACCTAATTCTATTACAACCAAAAGAATTTCAGTAATAACATATACCTTTGTTATTTCTCTAACCTTTAATCTTTTTTTTCAAATATATATAGTTGCTGGACATTTTGAAGAAATGTGTTGGTTGTGTTTACGATATCACAATTTAAAATATAGTCAAAGTTAGCATTCCCAAAATTCACCTTGTGGGAAAGGACGCGTAAGGGAACTTCCAAGGGCTAGACAGACATTTTCCAGAAAACTGACACTACGGTAGAAGGAGAGCCTGCCGTAATTCCCAATCAAGAGAGATGCGTCACAAGTCTCCAGATACCAACAACAAAGATAATCAACAGTCCGTTCAAATCTGAGCAGCATATTAATTTTACAGTTTACATTTACAGTGAAGTTGCATCTCACAGGGCAACTCTATGTGGGGTGTTGAGCAGCAGGGATTTATTTGCTTAATAATCATTAATGTTTTCCTAGAATAATTCTTCAAAAGGCCGGAAAGTATATAAATGTTTGCATACACTTATGCTTTTCAATATTAACTTTAAAGATAGTTTTAGTAGGCCGGGCGCGGTGACTCACGCCTGTAATCCCAGCACTTTGGGAGGCCAAGGCGGGCAGATCACGAGGTCAGGAGATTGAGACCATCCTGGCTAACACAGTGAAACCCTGTCTCTACTAAAAATACAAAAAAAAAAAAAAAAAAAAAAAAATTAACTGGGCGTGGTGGTGGGCGCCTGTAGTCCCAGCTACTCGGATAATCGCTTGAACCTGGGAGGCAGAGCTTTGCAGTGAGCCAAGATCGTGCCACTGCACTCCAGCCTGGGCGACAGAGCAAGACTCCGTCTCAAAAAAAAAAAAAAAAGATAGTTTTAGTAATGACTTGTTTATCTGACAGTATTAGGAAAGGGGGCAGTAAGGGATTGGATATAATTAGATATTCTAAATAACAGATTTTCATCTTGAAGTACTAGAAACAATTTAAACCATTTTTATTTATTTTTCCTGAAATATCACCAACTCTGTCTTAAAGTAATAAAACACAGTACAGTTGTCTTGGTATCCACAGGAACTTCCAGGATACCCAAATCCATGGATGTTCAAGTCCCTGATATAAAATGGCAGAGTAGGCCAGGTGCAGTGGCTCATGCCTGTAATCTCAGCACTTTGAGAGGCCGAGGTGGGCAGATCAAGAGGTCAAGAAATCGAGACCAGCCTGGCCAACATGGTGAAACTCTGCCTCTACTAAAAATACAAAAATTAGCTGGGCATGGTAGCGGGCACCTATAGTCCCAGCTACTGGGGAGGCTGAGGCAGGAGAATCGCTTGAACCCAGGAGGCAGACGTTGCAGTGAGCCGAGATCGCACCACCGCACTCCAGCCTGGCAACAGAGCGAGACTCTGTCTCAAAAAAAATAAATAAATAAAATGGCAGAGTTATTTGCATATAACCTATGCATATCCTCCCGTATACTTCAAATCATCTCTAGATTACTTATAATCTCGAATACAATGTAAATGCTATGTAAATCATTGTTAAACCATATTTTTAAATTTATATTATTTTTTATTGTTGCATTGTTATTTTTAATTTTTTTCCCTAATATTTTCCATCTATGGATGTGGAACCCATTGACATGGAAGGCCAACTGTATAGCTGAACCTATTTCTGATAGCCTAGAGTTACCTCAGGAATAGATAAAGATAAAAAACAAAGCTATAGTACCAAGATATCTTCAGGAGCCAACAAGTACTGTACTTGGTACTCTTCACCATACGCTAAGTAATCACAGCCTTCTATGTTCCTGCATTCTTCTGAGTCTAATGGATTTGGTGGCCCTCATAATTGATCTTTCTGCTGTGCCTTCTTGTTCTTGCCTCTGTTGCTACAGACTAGCTCTGCACACACATTGCACACACACACACCTCCCCTTGAATTGTCTTATGTTAGAGTGGGCTGGGAAACTAAATAACCAATGTTTAAAAATGCATATAAGGCCAGGCGCGGTGGGTCACGCCCGTAATCCCAGCACTTTGGGAGGCCAAGGTGGGCGGATCACCTGAGGTCAGGAGTTTGAGACCAGCCTGGCCAACATGATGAAATCGTCTCTACTAAAAATACAAAAAATTAGCCAGGCAAGGTGGTGGGCGCCTGTAATCCCAGCTACTCAGGAGGCTGATGCAGGAGAATCAGTTGAACCCGAGAAGTGGAGGTTGCAGTCAGCCGAGATCCTGCCACTGCACTCTAGCCTGGGCAACAAAAGCAAAACTCCATCTCAAAATATATAAATAAATAAGCATATAAAATAAGAAAAGGCTAAAACAACTCTGATATTTTGGGAGCATTTACTTAGTGTAAAGACCTTTCACTTGCTTTGATATTTTCATCTGTATTTTGGATCATTACATTTACCAGATAACTTTTTTTCCAGATAAGTGAATTACTACTATATTCTACTTCCTTTATAACATTTTTAGGCATTATTCTTTACATTTAATGAATGAAAGGAAAGGATTTTTGATGAGTGTTCATCTCTATAGTTTTCTTTTTATATATTCTGCATGTTAAAATAGGTTAGAAATTTTTTTAAAAACAGGAATTCATAAATGCATACCAATAATTAATTGATAAAACAAATGAAGCAAAAGGAAACACTCTTGCTTATGGTAGAGTGTTGAGAGATTGTTGAAGTTAGAAAATCAACATTTTGCAACCAGTTAGGGCAAAGATTGGGTAAGGCAAAAACCATCTTATAGCTAAACATAGGAAGACATGTTGATGAGGAACAAGATATTTGCATGATCTTACAGTATTTTTCCATAGACTTCTTACTAGTTGCAAGGAAAGGAGTAATTATACACTGGATAAATTGGACAAAACCCTCACCAGGTGATCAAAATTAACATCACTGATGAGGGACAGATGGACATCCTTTGCCTCCAGATGTGATTCCCCGAAGACACAGCATCTAATGAGGAAATGAGGAATCCAATGAGGAAATACCAGACAAATCCCAAGTGAGGAACGTTTTGTTTTGTTTTTTAAAAGGGGTAGGGTGCTGTATCCTTCAAAGATGTCACTGTCATAAAAGACAAAGGCTGTGAAAATATTCCAGCTGAAGAGCCATGACAGCTAAACCTAATATGAGATACTAGACTGGATTCTTTCCTGGAGGAGGAAGAAAATGCTATATAGGACACTATTCAGTTAATTAGAAAACTGATGGTAGACTGATTAGATAAAAATATTTCATCAATGTTAAAGTCACTGAAACTGGTAACTGTGCTGTGGTTATGTCTCTATTCTTAGATAATATATACTAAAGTATTTCAGAATAAAGGGCCAGGACGTAGGTATGGTTCTAAAAATAAATACACACATATATAGTGACAGAGAAAACAGAAATGATAAAAAGGTAAAATGTTAATAATAGGCGACTCTGGGTAAACAGATATTCTTTGCAGTCTTTCTATAATTTTGAAATTAGTTCAAAATAGAACGGTTTATTTAAGGTTACAGTTTTAAAGAAGCAGGAGGAGCAGAAGTAAGCAATCCATAGACTATAACATCAGAATAATTTTAAATGACCACCTTACTGCAAGATCCCATATGCTTTCTGAAGTTGTTGACTGCCTCCATGAAATTGCCTCATCTTTCAGGTTAAAATTAGAGAGACAAGATGTCTTATAATTGAGGAGGCATCTTATTCACCTTTTCATTTTATAAATAAGGGAACTGAGGCTTAGAGATTCAAGAGACTTGCTCAAAGCCCCTTAACCAGTTATGACAGAGGACAATCTTGATTCTACTTCTATCTCTACAACTGCTAAGCTGCTATGGCCAGTTTCTATCACTTTCTCTCTTTTCTCCTTCCTGACTTTGCGTTTCCTAATAGCTTTGTACTGTCTTCTTTCTATGATTATACAAGGAATCTATATGCAGCCTTACTCTTTGAACTATCACTGCTCCACTGGTAATTCTTACCCAGGCTTCTGTAGCACATCTCTCATTGCCCCTATGATGTCTACATTAGGACATTTCATCATCAGTTCAACCTCTACAGGTTCAAACTGAAAAAAACCATAGAAGAAAAAATTGTAACGGCTAAGAAAATCTATTCATCCTTACCAATAATCAAAGAAATGCACATTAAAACAAGATTTGTTTTGCCTAATAGCTTGCCCAATTAATAAGATTTGTAATATTTTGTTCTAGCAAGGATGTGGGCTACAGACTCTTTCATACCCTGGTTAGTGTAAATAAGCATATCTCTTTCATGGACAATTTGCCAAAATCAATGAAAAACATAAATGTACAGAGACTTTGACCCAGCAATTTCACACACAGGTATTTGTCTTACAAAAATACTGTGATACTGTTCAAAGAGACATACAAGACTGTTCATTAAGCATTGTAATAGCAAAAATTGGAATATTATATGTCCATCAACAAGTGAGTCAGTAAATACAAAATCACAGTATTTTTTTACAATGAAAAGATAGCTCTATATGAACCAATATTGGGAAAAAAAGTTGAAGAGAAATATGCATACTATGATTTCATTTCCTTTTATGTACATAGAAATCAGCCTAGAAAGCTATACAACAGATTATTACAAGATAATAGAATTGGGGGATGGAGAAGAGGACTTTCATTTTCTACTTTATACATTTCTATTGTTTGTTGTTGTTGGAGGGTTTTGTTGCTAGAAGCATGTATATCTTCTATAAAAACAACAAAGGTGTTGCTTTCTTTTTAAACTGAAAATATTTAATTCCTTAATCATCATCCCCTCCAACATCACTGTTTCCATTATTTCTTTTCTCTCTCAGGCTTTAAAATGACCTTTAACTCTTTTTCTCTCCTTCGTCATGTATCCATTTAATCCTGATTCTTGTAAAAAAATTTTACTGCAATTATTAGCACCAACCACATATGTAGAAAGGTAATTCTAATTGATCTCTTAGATTTAGCTACTCCTCACACCTTTCTTTTCACACACCTTTTCCTACA
The DNA here is from genome assembly GCF_008728515.1 of Papio anubis. Lineage (NCBI taxonomy): Eukaryota > Metazoa > Chordata > Mammalia > Primates > Cercopithecidae > Papio > Papio anubis. Next base: position 183,242,898 of record NC_044976.1, read on the forward strand.
CCACTATTTTCATTGTGTCACACGTCTTCCTCATCCCCCTCACTTCCCAATTCAAAAATCTCCAGCTGTTGCTTTTGATTTAGTAAGGTGATATCTAGGGACTAACGTAAGCCCAGTCTCCCCTACTAATTCACCTCATCACCACTCTACACACTAGCCAAACCATTCTTTTATGTATTCAATAAGCGAACACTTACTCTCTGATCACCAAATACCCTCCTACTCCTATCATTTCACTCCAGTGCACCTTTTCCATACCCTTTCTGTCTGTCTGTTCTAAGACTTTCTTTAGGATCTGACTTAAGACCCACCTCTACTCCTTCCAAGAGGATGTGCTGATTGATACATCTATTTCACACTGACGTCTCCTTTCTCCAAACTCCTGTTGAGGTTTTCACTGGCATCCTGTCTCACTTTGGCAATTTATTATGTAATGCCTTACAGTTTTGTCAAAGTGTGAACTTCTCATACCAACAGACTGTAAATTCCTGGAAAGCACGATCCCTGATTTTTTCCCTGGATTCATTTTTGCTGAGCATTTACAATAGAAACACAACACATTAAATGCCTCACTTATGTCACCTTATTTAGTTCTCACAACAACCTTGAAAGGTAGATATTTTTGCCACATTTTGGTATTGGGACAAGGTTAAATGACTTGTCCAAGGTCATGATGGTAGGAAATGGCAAAGTTAGTTATCAGATCCAAGCAGACCAATTCACAGTCTCCATGCTCTATTGCCTCCCTATAAAACTGCGTTTCCCATGTATTCATCAGTTAACAACACAATGTCACAGATGTCAATGAGGCTTGGAAGATACTTATTGAATATAATATGCTTTGTGCTAACAATCAGCAATCCAACATGTGCTACCCGGTACATGTCTAATACAGGTTTAGTATTTTCTATAATTTAGTCCTGTTATAGAAACTTATTCAAGAGCTCCACAGAGTAAAACTAGTTTCAAAATCTTAATACTTTTAGAATAATGGGAAAGTTAAATTGGAAAAAAATGGCATTAGGTCCAATTCCTTATTTTGTCCACCCAAGTGAATTAAAAATATATGTTTCAGGAGATAATTTTCTACCATAATAGCACAGTAATAAAGTTAGTTATCACATTACAGATGGGAAAGGCTTACTGCATAACCACTGAGTCTACTTCCCTGGAGAGATGCAATTCTATCTGTGGTTTCACATTCCAGAAAGAAATATTCTTACTCCTTCTGGAAATTAGTAACATAAGCATTTTAAAGTACTTATGTTAGATCAACCAGTAAATTTTATATAATTTTTACTACATTTAATTGAGACTTCACTCAGCAAGAAAGACTTTCTTAATTATGATAAAATCCAACATATACAGGTTTGATATTCATTGTTGAGTGCTGGCAATTGTATTTGTCACTAAAAGGCACTATATCTATAACAGAGTAGTTATTAATTAAGATTATTAGACTTGGGAAAGTATAACTGGTAATAAAATTAGTTACAAATTGACTTTCAAACTACGACTCTAGTTAGAAAACATGACTTCAAAAATAAAAACAGCCTGATATGTTAGTCATTTTTCAAAAAATTGGTACGAATATACTGATATGTATTACACTATAAATGTTAACAGTATACACATTGAACCTAAAATAAAATCACTTTAAAACTAATGCGTTTTAGGACTGAGTTACATCTAAACATAAATACCTGCAAAGACTTACTTATATTTCAGTACTTTCTGTTCCTATCAATGTTATTAATTTTGAAATATACCCACAACAGAGGCAGTGCTTCTGGCAGATAAAAACCAAATTTACTGACCACCTTCTATACTTGGTAAATTGAATATACATGTTTATCCATGCTACCTCCCAAAATTTCCCTAAAATTATAATAAAGAACAAAAAGAATGGAAGAGATGGAAACAAATGCTAAATTTTGGAAGATAGAGAAAAAGACAAATAGTAATTGAGTTAGTTAAGCAGAGAAAAATGAAACCCACTGCCTACAGAGGTGAAAGGCAAAAATAAGCCAGCTGATCTGCACAGCAGAACTTTGGAAATTTTGGGAATTGGAGACACCAGATACTAAGGAAAATGGGGATGAGAAGTGCCTCTAAAAACAATATTGGATAAAAGTCTGTAAAAAGAACAGTTGCAGCCTCCGTCCTACCTCAAGCTACCACACCATCCCCACCCCAAAGGGAGAATGCACTTTTGCTCTGTGGAGATTTAAACCGGAGAGATTGAGGAGATGTATCCGACTCTTAATTATGAGCAAGCAGTGAAGGACCACCAAACATTTTAGGAAAGTCTCTCACATGCTAGGCAGAGAGCATCTCCCAGTCCCAACCAACACCCACCCCCACACCAGCCCCGAACATACCTGCCCCCTCCGGAAAACAAAAGGCAGAAATAGAAATTTTTTTAAGTTTAATTAATATCTGTGGAAAGATACAACATTGCATTCATTAACATTGCATTCAAACAAGGCTACGATGCTATGAAAAACTTACAATCAAAGAACAGAAAAAGGCTCTTACAAATTATAAATAGCTAACATAAAGATGTTAACAGGAAGTTGGAAAGTAAATTGAAGTTTCCCAGAGAGTAAAAGACTCTAGGTCAGGCATGGTGGCTCAAAGCCTGTAATCCCAGCACTTTGGGAGGCCTAGGTAGGAGGACTGCTTGAGCCCAGGAGTTCGAGACCAGCCTGGGCAACAAAGTGAGAAGCTGTCTCTACAAAAAAAAAATACAAAGATTAGCCAGGTGTGGTCGCGTGTGCTTGTGGTCCCAACCACTTGGGAGACCGAAGCGAGAAGATCACTTGAGCCTGGGAGGTTGAGGCTGCGGTGAGCTATGACTACACCACTGCATTCCAGCCTGGGCCACAGAGTGAGATCTTGTCTCTAAACAAACAAACAAAAAACTCCAGACCTAACCATATTGTAACTCTACACTGAGCTAAGAATGTAGGCAAATCAGTGCTTTATAAACTGCTGATGGGAAAGAAATTGGTAAAATTTCTACTGAGGACAGTTTGGCAATTTCTCTCAAAAAAATGTTACAAATTCCATTTCTAGGAATTTTATCCTCATTTGTGTTTAAAAAGAGGTATATGCAAAGACAGTAAAAGACTAAATATACTTAATGTCATCAATAGGAGACTGTTCAAAAAATTACATTACACCCATACACTGGAATGCTGTGCAGCCATTTTAAAAATGAGGTTGCTCTAGATGACCTGCATGGAATGATTTCTAAGGCATACTGGAAAAAGCAAGATATGGAACTTTGTGCTTAAATACAGAGAGCACATTTCTAGAAGAATACACCTGAGTTGACAATGATGATTACCTCCGACAAGGGGAACTGAGGGCTGGGGCATGGGTAAGAGGTAGACTAAGTTTTCAATGTTTGCCCTTTTGTATCTTTTTAATTTTGTATCTATTTTTTAAAACTATTTTTAATCTATAGGGTTAATGCTTCCATTTATCTTCATTAAAATGTATTCATCTCTAATCAAAATAAGGTTTATAACTCTCATCTGATTTATTCCTAAATCCTTTAGGATCTTTTGGTTAAAGCGCCCAAAATTAGAGCCTGAACTATAATAACCAATACCCTTGAATTGAACATGGCATCTTATTATAATCAATTAAGGTATACTGTCCTCTTTTTGGTTTTAATTATATGGCAATACTGATAACTGGTGACCCTATTTTATCATAGTCATTGTGCATGTACCTCTTTTCCTACACTTCTACCATGACCTATAGCCTCTAGTAAAATGGTGGTCCTGAGTGACTGTGAACCTGTACACATCCCTCCCTTGACCTGCAAAGGTGATGGAGGACCTAGGCCAAGCTCAATCTTCCTGCCTCTTCCGGAAATTTGGAAAAGGGTCACTGAGAAACAGTCAGTTAGCCTTGGAAGCCAAACCACAAGGTTATGTAGTGCTCAATTAATGGCAGAAAAGACACAAGTAAGCAGAGAAAGAAAGCCAGTCTCCAGAGAGAGGTACAAGGCTGATGAGGGACAGAAACCACATGAGAGATGATTCCTGTCTTTCCAATTCCAGACCCATTGGCCTTTTTTTTGCTTGTATATCCTGGTGCTTGTCTGCTATGTCTGTTTCTTCAGCTGGTGCAAGTAGTTTTCTATTCCTTGTGCCAAACCATTCCCTCCCTCCCTCCCTCCCTCCCTCTTTCCCTCCTCCCCTCCTCCCTTCCTCCCTTCCTTCCTCCCTTCCTTCCTTCCTTCTGTTGCTCAGGCTGCAGTGGAGTAGCATGATCATGGCTCACTGCAGCCTTGACCTGCTGGACTCAGGTGATCCTCCCACCTCAGTCTCCTGAGTAGCTGCGGCTACAGATGCGTACCACCACACCCAGCTAATTATGATACAGAGTCCTTCTTTTTCTTTCTCTTTCTTTCTTCTTTCTTTTTCTTTCTTTCCTCTTTCTTCTTTTTTTCTTTTTCTCTTTTCTTTCTCTTTCTCTTTTTTCCTCCTTCTTTCCTTCCCTCCCTCCCTTTCGCCCTTCCTTCCTCCCTTCCTTCTCTCTCTCCCTCCCTCCTTCCCTCTCTCCTCTTCTTTCTTTCCTTCCTTCCTTCCTTCCTTTCTTCCTTCCTTCCTTCCTTCCTTCTTTCAAATGGGGTCTTGCTGTGTTGCTCAGGCTGCAGTGCAGTGGCATGATCATGGCTCACTGTGAGCCTCCCACCTCAGTCTCCTGAGTAGCTGGGGCTACAGACGCGCACCACCACACCCAACTAATTATGATACAGAGTCCTTTTTCTTTCTCTTCTTTCTCTTTCTTTCTTCTTTCTCTTTTCTTTTTCTTTCTTTTCTTTCTCTTTCTCTTTTTTTCCTCCTTCTTTCCTTCCCTCCCTCCCTTTCTCCCTTCCTTCTCTCCCTCCCTCCCCTTCTTTCTCTTTCTTTTTCTCTTTCTTTCAAATGGGGTCTTGCTCTGTTGCTCAGGCTTGTGCAGTGGCATGATCATGGCTCACTGCGGTCTTGACTTGCTGGGCTCAGGTGATCCTCCCACCTCAGTCTCCTGAGTAGCTGGGGCTACAGACACGCACCACCACACCCAGCTAATTAAAAAAATTTTTGTACAGAAGGATGCCACTGTGTTGCCCAGGCTGATCTTGAACTCCTGGGCTCAAGCAATCCTCCTGCCTTGACTTCCCCAAAGGCTAAGATGTAGACTATTTTCCAGCCTCCTTATTAAAGACTGGTCTTTTATTTATTAATACTTCTCAAAATTTATCCCAGTAGAAATAATATAATAATGGGAGCATGTGATGTGGAAGTTAGTCATCGTTCTCCCAGTAAACCACAGTAAACAACTCAACCTTGCTTTCTATATCCAGTTTCTTTTACTTTAAAATTAGGATGAGAATATTTGCCTTACCTTCTTTATAACTTTAGTCTGAGGATTAAATTATATTACAAAAGCAAAGATAACTTTGAAAAGTGTTTTAAGGCTGGGCACTTTGGGAGGCTGAAGCAGGCAGATCACTTGAGGTCAGGAGATCAAGACCAGCCAGGTCAACATGATGAAACCCCATCTTTACTAAAAATACAAAAATTAGCCGGGCATGGTGGCAGCCACCTGTAATCCCAGCTACCTGGGAGGCTGAGGCAGAAGAATTTTTTGAGCCTGGGAGGTGGAGGTTGCAATGAGCTGAGATCACACCATTGTACTGCAGCCTGAGCGACAAAGCCAGACTCTGTCTCAAAAAAAAAAAAAAAAAAAAAAAAAGTCAAAAAATATCAGGTATTATAAGTAGTATTATGGTTATGTGTCATAATATCAATTTCAGAGCACTTCCTGAAATCAATGAAGTTAATTTGAGTGTTTGGTGTTAACTTGAAGTTGTAAGACCTGCAGGGTCTTAGTTGTCTCCATTTTCTTTCCTTTGTTTCCAAATTGCTGACCTGGATCAATACATCAATGTGCAGGCCGGGCTGTGTTTGCCTAGTTCCAGATTTGTCCCTCAACACTATCTTTCAGACACCTTCCGATTCTCTGCTTCCCCAACCCCTGGCTAGCCTTGTCCTACCCTTGTCCTACCCATGTCCAGGTCAGGCTCCTGGAAAATGAAGCAGGCCCACCTTGTCTGGAAAGGGAATTCAAACAAACTTACCTGGGTAGCACTTAATCAACCCACCCCATTCTCTCCTGAGTTGTTCACATGATAAACCCATGTCAGACTCCAAACTCGCATTGTAAAATCTCACTCTCCTGCCACATCTCTGCAATATCTTAGAGAGACAGCCACTTCATCGTATCAGATCAATTAATCATCTTTCAACATCTATCCCCCTTCAGGAAGGACAAAACTCCATCCCATCCTTCTTACAAACATGTGCTCTCTTCTGACTTCTTTTCCTTGGATATTTATTTCAATTTGATATTACCTGAATACATCTATTTCCCATTATGCAGGGCACCAGTATGATTTTCTCAGGTTTCATACAACCCCCTAGCGACAGCCAAATGGATGCTTAAGCTACAAATGAGTTAGGTTTCAAATGAGATATGAATCCTACTCAATTAACTGTATAAAATTTGTTATATAACCAGCAAACAGAAGTTTAAGTCTAAAAATAGTATTCAAGATCTAGGACAAGAGGTGGAGACAAAAATCAGGAAGAATATGAAATCCTCAGGAAAAGAAATAATTAAACTACTAGGTTAGTATTTGTTTTCTACAGAAAAACTTCCAACATAACCCATGCTATAGTGGAATTTAGAACATACCGATAAGAAAGTAAGTTTCCTCCCTGAATGTCATCAGGAAGAAACTAAAAGTGTAAACTTGGAAACTGCAGCATGCTAAAAATCTCTCTTCACATGGAAAAAAAGAATGTGTTATAATAGAAAAAATTATAAAAAGAGGAGTCTGGAAAAATAATTGTCTGGACACAAAAGTGATCATATAGTTAATACAAATATTCTTAGAGTGGAAAATGTCAATCTTTCTGACTCATACCAAACAATGTCTTGATATACAATCTATTCCTAAAATGAATCTCTCTACAAGCAATGGTGAGGGGTGGAGATGGAGAGAGGAGAGTCAGGGGTTTTACGGATGATCAGTTCTGTTGTTTAGCTATGTAATCTAATAAATTCTTATTCTGATTCATTTCTTGCTCATTTAATGAGAGTCTCATCAGCCTCTGAGCAGCCTGATTAAATTTCTCATCCTGCAAAGCCAAGGCAGAACTAGTCCCAATAGCTATTGTACCCCATGAGGCCCTTCCTAAAGGACTAGATTCCCCTCATGTTCCTCATGTTCATTGTTACATTTGGCATCTGGGCTCCTTTGTGCACCAAAGACTAACCCATTTTTCAAGTGTGCTTATCATTGTGTTGCCAGTTGGCACTGCCCTTCCAGGGCACTCTCTGTCTTGTATTTCATTAATGTATAACTTCTTAGAATAGACTGTAAGTTCCTTGAGGATAAAGGTGCCTTCGAATTTGTAGTCCTTTATTACCACCATCCCAACATCTTGCACAGAGAAAATTTTCACTAAAAGGTTTTCATACATAACAAATCAAGGTGAACAATACTGATAATGCACAAGTCACTTTACCAAAGTCCTCAAATTAAAATTTCCACAATCATAAACCACGATTCCTTCAAAATCCAGGTCATGGTTCACTTTCTCCAGAAAACATTCTCTTTTATCCCTTGTTTCCTTAATTCTTATTTCTTGATTTTTATTAGGGATATAACAGTGTATACCTTGATTAAAGAAGCTGTTTTTAATGTTATACATGTTTCTTTTTTTCTCTTTCTTTTTCTTTCTTTTTTTTTTTTTTTTTGACAGAGTCTCACTCTGTCACCCAGGCTGGAGTGCAGTGATGTGATCTCGGCTCACTGCAACCTCCACCTCCCAGGTGCAAGCTGTTTTCCTGCCTCAGCCTCCTGAGTAGCTGGAATTACAGGTGCACACCACCACTCCCAGCTAATTTTTGTATTTTTAGTAGAGTCGATGTTTTGCCATATTGGCCATGCTGGTCTTGAACTCCTGACCTCAGTGATCCACCCGCCTAATCTTCTCAAAGTGCTGGGATTACAGGCATGAGCCACCGTGCCCGGCCTGCTGTACCTGTTTTAAAGACATATTATAAGCAGATGCTTTCTCTTCCCAGTTAGTTTCTAAGTATTTTTGAAAGTAAGGAACCATATCTTCAATTTCCTCACACCATTCATACATGATTCTGCATACAGTTTTAACTAATATTTATCCAGTGCTTTCCAGGTGCCAGGTGGTTTTTAAACACTTCATATGGATTTGATCATTCAACCCTCATGGCAACGCTACAGTACTAGACATAAGTAACTAACTCAAGGTCACACAAACAGAAAGTGGTAGCACCAGGATTTGATCTCAGGCAGTCTTGCTCTAGGGCCCCTTGTCTTAACCACTCCACTTTACTGCCTCCTAAACAAAAAAACATTAATATAAATCTGCTTTATTGCCCTGTAGACAGAAAACATTACAGTGGCTTCAGGAACAATTGGTTTAATCTAAAAAGTTTATTAAAGCCATGCTTTTTGGTAAATGGTGGTTTGTGCTGTAGTCAGACAGAAGAGATTTTTCTGCTGCTTTTGTTTCTCTCTTTGCTTTTGTTATTTATACTGCTAAAATAGCTGCCTTACTACCATAATGTGATTCTGTTTTTCATGGAAAAGCTTGCATTACCACCAAGTTATCCATAACACCACAACTTCTTGACAGGTTGGTCATTTCTGACACTTGTGTATGTCTCAGAATGTCAGTCCCAAGGCCCCTTGCTGCTCCTGCCTCACATACAACAGCAACAACAGATTCACCTGAGGGTGGGTCTCAGCTCTGCTACTTACCAGCTGTGGAACCTTTTTTCTTTTTTCTTTTTTTAGTTGGAATCTGCTCTGTTTCCCAGACTGAAGTGCAGTGGTACAATCTCGGCTCACTGCAATTTCTGCCTCCTGGGTTCAAGCGATGCTCCTGTCTCAGCCTCCCAAGTAGCTGGGATTATAGGCATGCACCACCACAGCTGGCTGATTTGTGCATTTTTAGTAGAGATGGGGTTTCACCATGTTGACCAGGCTGGTCTCGAACTCCTGACCTCATGTGATCCGCCCACCTTGGCCTTCCAAATTGCTGGGATTACAGGCATGAGCCACCGCGCCCAGCCCCAGCTGTGGAGACTTGGGCAAATCATTGAAATTGTCTTCACCTCAGTTCTTCATCAGACAAACAAGGACAATAAAATCTTCATGAGAATGTTACTGTGAGGTTCAGAGATGATGTAGGGAAAGTAACTAGCACAGCCTCTGGCATACAGTAGGTGCTGAATTAACAGTAGTTGTTATTATTCTCTTAGCAATTCATACAGGTATTGCTGCACAAGAATGATCAACATAGAGCTGTTCTTAAAGATCTGCCCACTCACTGAGCCTCCTGTTACTGTAGCTTTTTTGTTGTGCTGTTGTTAAAACTGCTTGGATTATAAATCTCACAGATTCTTGTACCCCATTAATCAGTGAAAGGATATAGTGTCTTTATGGATTTGCATATTATTGCTTTAGATCCCAGTCACTCCAGAGAATTTTCTGCAAGGCAGCTGGTCATTTCACCTTCCTTGGTTAGCCCCACAGCTGTCAAATAGAGAGAACAATGACATCATTGATTTGGGATGTTTCTTGCAAGTAAAGAATAATAAATTAAAATTTTCCTATCACTCTCCTAATGCAAAGTTGTCTATAACTGTGTCTCATAGGTCCTTAATAATTTTTTTTTTTTTTTGAGACAGAGTCTCACTCTGTCACCCAGGCTGGAGTGCAGTGGTGTGATCTGGGCCCACTGCAACCTCCACCGCCCGGGTTCAAGCGATTCTCCTGCCTCAGCCTCCCTGGTTAGCTGGGATTTCAGGCATGTGCCACCACGACCCAGCTAATTTTTGTATTTTTAGTAGAGATGGGGTTTCACCATGTTGGTCAGGCTGGTCTCAAACTCCTGACCTCAGGTGATCCACCTGCCTCTGCCTCCCAAAGTGTTGGGATTACAGGCATGAGAGACCACACCTGGCCAGATCCTTAATACTCTGAACAATTCAGGGCAGATTGTACAAATCCATCTCTGTCAATGAGGAATTATGATTTGGGTTGTTGCAATACCTAAAAGGAAAAAGACAACAAGTTATTGACAGTATGATCGATTTTAAGATTAAGCAGTGTCAAACAAAATAATCTTGCATTTGGAGGAGACTTGAAGATCTCCCCATTTTCCTCCCTTCTTCCACCTCCTCCTACTTGATATTTGGATTCCTTTATAAAGAATGACAAAATGTCATTCAGCCTCTGCTTCACCCCCACCATGCAGCTCATGAAGACAAGACAGCTTGCAATTACCAATCTCTAGTTGGCCAATGCTGTTCATAAATTCAGATTGTTATCTTTTTAAAAGTAAGCATTTCGGTGGCATATTGTGCTCTTCAGCCCATTAAATAGCGATGCACATCGCTACTCTTATTTCATTGAACATCATTAGTTATGAAGGTAAAGCTAGTAAATTAGGGTTGTAGAGACCTGGGGACCTGGGCTGTAGCTGGAGTTGTGTCACTAGTACAGACAAGTCAACCACAGCAAGCTCCAGTTTATTCAATTGTGAAATGCTGGCTCTCCGTCTGACCTGCCCAGCTGCAACCTCCCCGCTCAGCAGACAGGCAGGCCCCAACTTACAAATGGATCTTGTTCCAAAAGACCATGGAAGCTTGTTATTTGGAACTCAGAAACTATTTTCCTGTTGGAACAACATCATAAATGACGGCTGGGATCTCAGTTTTGTCCACAGCAATCTACTTCATTCATAAAGGTAGTTAAATTATGATATCATTCCAAGGGTAAGAGGGATGAAAAAGGATTTCTTTTTCCCTTTCTGGATGCAAGTCAACACTAGACAAAACTTTGAAATATGTGCTGTTTACCTGGGCACCTTCCTACTTCCATTCCTTTTCCTGTCTTCCATCTTCTTAATGTCCTTTAGGGACCCAAAGGCTCCAACCCACACCTGTTTCACTCTACAAAGTTACTAACTTGCTCTCTCCTCTCCATTTCCACCCCACCATTCTACTGCTCCTCCACCCCCATCTTCCATCTATAACCCCGCTGGTCTTCACCCTACCCCCACCTTATCCTCCCATCCAACTTCCACTCCTTCAGTGAAGCTGTCCTCAGCTAGATTAGGAAGAAGGAAATCTGATTTAAATGATCTGTAAATACCTAAGCTTAATAAGAGCTGACACTTCACATAGTACTTCCTGTGTGCCTGGCACTATTTTAAGCATGTATCAACTCTCTAGATTCCCAACAACCCTGTGAGAGAGGTGCTATTATCTGCATACCACAAATGAGGAAACTGAAGCACAGAGAGGTTAAGTGACTTGCCCAAGGTCATAACGCTATAGTCAGTGGTAGAGGTGGTATTTGAATCCATGCAGTCTGATACTGGAGCCGGTGATCTGATGCTCATTTTAAAGAAGCCTATTTTCTTCTTTAAAATGAAATGCTTAACCCAACTGAGTCTCTACATCTTAAGCAGCATAACAGAGAAGTGAAAAACATTTAAGTAGTGTCAGAGAAGATATTCTGGGACAGGCAGGCACAAGGCCAGAGTGAAAATGAGAATGTGGCCAGGCGCAGTGGCTCACGCCTGTAATCCTAGCACTTTGGGAGGCCGAGGCGGGCGGATCACGAGGTCAGGAGTTTGAGACCAGCCTGGCCAACATGGTGAAACTCCATCTCTACTAAAAACATAAAATAATTAGCTGGGCATGGTGGCAGGCGCCTGTAATCTCAGCTACTTGGGAGGCTGAGGCAGGAGAATCGCTTGAACCTGGGAAGGTGGAGGTTGCAATGAGCTGAGATGGCACCACTGCACTCCAGCCTGGGCAACAAGAGCGAGACTCCGTCTCAGGGGAAAAAAAAAAAAAGGAAAAAGAAAAAAAAATGAGAATGCTTTGCAGTGCTCAATTAGGTGATGAAAACGAATAAATGGTGGCTTTACCATTGGTGGTTTAGATTGGATTCTTTCCTCACAGGCACAACCTATAGGAATGTTCTTCCTATTCACAGAAAAAAAGTTATCTCCTATGTTTCTTGATTCTCCCATTCTACCTTTCTCTTCCCAGTTTTGAAATAGATACAAGAAAAGGTTGACATTTCTCATAAGAGACCTATAATACAGGCAGCAGTGTCAGTGCCAACACTAAATGGAAATCAGACTGGGTACCTTGGTGTGCTGAGAGGCTCTCTCTGTGGCAACCAGAGAGCATGTATCCTCTCTAGAGAGACAACAGCTTCTCAGACCCAGGTGTTTTTTGGTAGGCAGGCAAGCAGACAATTTCACTCCAGAGCCTGGGCTCTTAACTGCTGTGTTATCCTTCCTGGGTTCAAGTCACACTTGGACAATGTTTTTAACATACTTCATTGTAAATGTATTGACTTTCACAGTTAATGGTTACATCTGTGAACAAATTAGAAAGATGTCTGTACTTATTACAACTCCTTCAGTTGCAAGTGCCATGAACCAGTTCAAATTATCTGTAAAACACACATGTGTATTGGGATGTAAGGACACAATGTCAGACATGAACTAAATCTAGGGACCCAAGCAATATAATTAAGCCCCCTCTTTCCATCTTTCAGATCTTCTGTTGGTGTGTAGATCTCATTTATTTCTACTGATGAGAAGATAGCACGCCAGAAACACATCCTTCCAGCCCATAAATCTCAAAACGAGGACAGGCTTCCACCCCAACTCCAGTTGAAAAGTACCAGTGGAGGACTTTGACTGGCTCATTTGGGGTTGTGTGTCCACCCCTGAGCCAATCACTTGACCTGAGGAGCCGGATTTCTTTGATTAGCCAGGTCTAGTTTATTTACTTGTCACCATGATGTGGGGAGTAGGTGGCAGAGTACTGTGACTGATAACCCCGCCATGCTCTAATAAAGTTGGATGGTTTTGGGCAATCAAAACTTAGCTGTCTACTATAATGTTCAATGTTATCTCTAGCTGGAAAATTAGGGAAACTAAAGAGACAAATAATAGCTTACATTGGATAACTCAAAAAGCCAGAACCAGCTTTAGGATAAACACTTTGTGTACTTAGTGTATGCCTTACTGGCTATGACAAATGTCTAAATAAAAAGTGAAAAATTCATTCAATCAGAAAGAAGTTTCAAAATATTTATTTTGGTGTCTTACAAAAATATAGGTAATTAGTCGACTGACTCTTTTTAAAAAATCTGGATGTTTTAATACTATATAAACCCAATTTAATGCCATTGAGAATCTAGAACAAGTAACCCTGAATCATAATTACATGATTTAAAAAAATTGGATTTTAATAGGTAATTTATGGTCTTGCCATATCATGTTTCCACTCAACAAGCTAGAGCTAAACCAGAGAACTAATGTAAGATAGAAGGGAGAAACTGCATTGCCATTACATTTCCATAATAGAGTTGAACAAAGAACTAAAATCAAGATATGCTTTATTTAAAAATTTGAAAATCATTGAAGTCTTTGTAAGTCTTTGCTATAATTTCCCACCACATTTAATTGGTATTTTGTGCAATGAAATACAAAAATGTCAAGGGAATTTTCTCTTCAAAGTTAATGCCTTGTCTGTTTCTCTTTCAGCATATTCACTATCAATAGAGTGTGCTAAATCTCCAAATTCTCGGTTGTGATATGCTATGCAAGAGTAAAATAAACGTTTAATTTTATATTGTTAAGTCAGACTTATTTCCCTACTTGTTAACAAAGTAAACTTATTGAAGTTATACCACGAGCCAGGCCTTCATGCTAAGCATTGTACACATATAACTCTTTTAATCCTCACCACAATCTTAAGAGAAAGAAACCATTTTACAGGTGAAGAAACAGGCATTGCTGTAATCCTTAAAACAATCATCTGGGGTAGATAACATTTTAGTCCTCTACACTGATGAGGAAACTAAGGCTCAGAGTGGTTATGAAAATTACCCAAGTTCACAGAGCTAATAAGGGATAAAACTGAGATTTGAACCCAGGCAGTCTGGGTTCAAATTTCAGTTTTGGCCGGGCATGGTGGCTCACGCCTGTAACCCCAACACTTTGGGAGGCCGAGGTGGGTGGATCACTTGAGGTCAGGAATTTGAGACGAGCCTGGCCAACATGGTGAAACCCCATCTTTACTAACAATACAAAAATTAGCTTGGTGTGGTGGTGCACTCCTGAAATCCCAGCTACTTGAGAGGCTGAGGCAGGAGAATCACTTGAATCCAGGAGGCAGAGGTTGCAGTGAGCTAAGATTGTGCCACTGCACTCCAGCCTGGGCAACACAGCGAGACTCTGCCTCAGAAAAATAAAATAAAATAATAAAAATAAAAATCTCAGTTTTATCCCTTATTAGCTCTGATTTTGTGCTTACACTCTTAATCACTATTGTTTTACTTCTTCCAATTGCTTAATAGTTAGTACATATAATATCAAATATACAACCTATAACTGTTGGTAGTTAATGCTTAACCATAAAACATGTGTTAAACCTTGTTTTAGGATAGCCTTGGTCAAATTCTTCTCTATAGATCTGTAGTTACCACAGCACCACTCTTCCCATATTCTCTTTTTGGAAAAAAAAAAGTGGAAATAACTAATAGTAACAATTATTGTTTTCAAGTAAAATACGCCAAGATCTGTGTGTACTTTTCTCAAAAAGACGAATTTCACAATATTGCAATAATACAACATGGAATGCTTACATGTGCCTGTGGAAAAAAAACTCTATGACCCAACTTGTGTCAGTTTCTTGTTTAATATTACAATAAAGAGCAGAGAAGGATCTGCTCATTAGGTCATTTGGACCCACCTCCAAAGAGAATTAAGACTGGGACCTCTCCATAACTAATCATTTTTGCACCAAAAAGAAGGTCTCACTCCCTTTCCATTTGAAGCAGCTGTTTGTGGGCAAAAATTCTTGTGTCTTGCATAACTCCCTTTCCAAAAAGTAAATGTGGCACATCCAGGATTGCTTGCATATATAAAAGTGAGGGGTGGTGGAGGGGAGGGCGACAGGGAGAAAAAGTATCACAGGCAGCAGCTAAAATCTTTGCGACTTTGTAGAATTTGTTCAGACTTCTTTTGTGACAAGATTGCAGCCTGAAAGGGCCCCACCTGGAATGACAATTGGTTCCAGGGAAGCCTTCTCAATGATTAATCAAAGCACCTTAAATCCGTGGGTCTTCCTACCTTTTAATGTTTTACCTATATTTCTGTTAAGAGTGAAGTTTCAAGTTAGAAATAGTGTTGGTTTCATGTTGGGATAGTTGAAATTCAGAACATTTGAAGCAGTACAGGCAAATAATTCTTATTCTTTTAAATGAAACTATAATATTTTAAAGTATAAAATTTTAAAAACATTTCATAAAACTAGCAAAAATTGTATGTGATTTATTTTAAAATTGGCATGATTTGTTTGATAAGTGCATCAGTATACTTCAAATAGTATATAACTATGTCCAAATATATATCAAATATGATATAGTCAAGTCATATCATAAAAGTATTCTAATTTTGGTAAATTGTCACCTGATTCTAGTTTATAAAATATTTAACATGTGTTCTCTTTTATTAGCAAGAAATAAACTTACTTAACCTTACGATGAAAACTGTATGTCAACTTAAATATGTGCAAAAGAACACATTTTTCAAAATTCTTATATAATGTGCATAAGCTACAAAGCTTGAAGATCACAGCTATACAGAATAAAATCCTGACTTCCAAAACCCTTTATAATCTGACCCCCTACTACCTCTTCAATTTTGGTCTCTTTCACATCTTTGTGTGAGGTTTTAAAAAATCTTAGGCAAGATAAATGCAAATTTAAAAAATCATATTTACATATCTCGTGTAACTGCAGAACAGCAAAGTGAAAGAGATCTCAAAAAAAGATGGGGGGCGGGACACATTATCTTCAAAGGAATGAAAATTAGACTAAACAGCAACAGTGAAAGTCAGAAGGTGGTAAATCGTATCTTCACTGGGTTGAGAGAAAATAATCTTCAACCTAAAATTGTGTAGCCAGAAAAAAATCTTTCCAGAATTTGAGTTTGCCAATTTAATGAGGAAAATTCTAAAGAATATATTTCAAGCAAAAGTAACATACTTTCAAATGGAAAGCCTGAGATGCAAGAAGAAATGAGCAAAAATGTGATAAATATGTGAGTAAACATAAATCTAAACTACATACAACAATAACAACACCTTATGGGGTTCAAAACCAATAAAGAATAAGTGCAATAAGTGCCCATCTACAATAACATGTAAGTCAAGGGATAAATAGAAATAGAATGTTCAAATGTTCTTATGTTATTTAAGAGGGAAATAAAGGTATTGATAAATGTTAGACTTTGATAAATTAAGTATGCAGACTAAAATGTCTTAGTCACTAAAATATTAAGATTAGAGTGTATAACTTTCTAATTCTTATAGGAAAGAACAGATGGAAGGAGAAAGATATATTCAATCAGTCTAAAAAAGGGCCAGAAAAGATAGAAAAAAACACAGTGGAAGAAAAAACAAGACAAATAGCACAAAATAAGATGGTAGAAATAAGCCAAAGATAGCCACAATTAATATAGATTATTACTATATAATTATATAGTAATAACCTATATTATGCCAGATAACATATTTATTGATTCTCTTCATATAGTCCAACTAAATTACTAATAAATATCAAGGAGATAACTAGTAAAAACTCACCCATTTGAAAATTAACAAACACATTTTGAAATAGCTCAGAAAGCAAAGACAATAATGAAAACGAGAAAATATTTGTAATTGAATCATAATGAAAATACTGCAGCAGTACTCAGAGAAAAGAAGAAAGTTTGAAAGTTAATGAGCTAAACACACAGCTAAAGCAGCACAGATCCAAAGAAAGTAGAAAAAAGAAATAATTTAGTTAAGAAAGCAGAAACTAATGGGAAAACTACATTAGATAAAATCGACAAAGTCAAAGTTTTCTGAAAAGATGAGCAAAATGGACAGAATTCTGGTAACTTATCAAGAAAAAGAAAAGAGAACATCAATAAACAATATTGGGAATGAAAAAGGGGCCATGCTGTAGACATTGCAGACACTAAAAGGTGAGAGAATACCCTGAACAACGAACATGTCAAGAGATTTGAAAACTTCGGTAAAATGGAAACCTTTCTTGGAGAGTATAACTTAAAACTTCCTCAAGAAGATATAAGAAACTAAGTCTACTATTTTAAAAAATAAAAAATACTTAGAAATCTTCCAACGAAACCAAACTAAAGCAAACATATACCATCACCACTACCTCCACCAGTTTTGCTGCCAAACATTCAAGGAACACATCACTCCAATATTTAAAAACTTATTCTAGGCTGGGCTTGGTGGCTCACACTGTAATACCAGCACTTTGAGAGGCTGAGGCAGGTGGATCACGAGGTCAGGAGTTGGAGACCAGTCTGGCCAATATGGTGAAACTCTGTCTCTACTAAAAAATACAAAAATTAGCTGGGCGCGGTGGCACGTGCCTGTAATCCCAGCTACTCGGGAGGCGGGGGCAGGAGAATTGCCAGAACCCAGGAGGCAGAGGTTGCAGTGAGCCAAGATCATGCCAACGCACTCCAGCCTAGGCGACAGCGTGAGACTCTATTAAAAAAAAAAAAACTTATTCTATATTATAGCAAAGGAGAAAATAATTTATAATGTTTGGCTAACATACCCTTGGAATCAAAACTAATAAGGACAGAACAAGAAATAAAAAGCTCAGTCTCAATTATGAACACAGTGGCAAAAATATAATACCAAGCTAATTATTCATAACTGACTCCAGCAGGTTGAATTTACCCCTGAAATATAAGATACCTTAACATTAGAAAATTGATTAATATAATTCACCACATCAACGGATAAAATGAGAATAATCACATGATTATTCTAAAAAATAAAGAAAAAGATTTGGCTAAAATTCAATGTTCATCCATGATCATAATTTCAGCAAGTCAAGAAAACAGGCTATGTTATCGTTTAGATAAAACATGTGAAGTATTTTATTTCTCCTCACATCAAGAGGTCCACTCGATTTTTGTTCCCCTTGAAAGTGAGCTTTCCTAGTGATTTCCTTTGACCAACAGAATACAATGGAAGTCACCTGTGTGATTTCTGAGTCTAGGCTTTGAGAGGTCTGTGGCTTCAACTCTACTTAGAAGCCCTAAACTGGCTGGGCGCAGTGGCTCACGTCTGTAATCCCAGCACTTTGGGAGGCCAAGGCGGGTGGATCACCTGAGGTCAGGTGTTCGAGACCAGCCTGGCCAACATGGTGAAACTCTGTCTCTACTAAAAAAAAAATACAAAAGTTAGCCAGGTGTAGTGGTGGGCACCTGTAATCCCAGCTATTTGAGAGGCTGAGGCAGGAGCATTGCTTGAACTCGGGAGGTGGAGGTTGCAGTGAGCCGAAATCATGCCATTGCACTCCAGCCTGGGTGACAGAGCAAGACCTCATCTCAAAAAAAAAATAAAAAGGCATGAAAAATAAAGCTCATGACATCCTCATCTCAGACTCCCAGCCTGCAAAACTGTGAGAAATAAATGTCTATTGTTTAAGCCAAAAAAAAAAGCTTACAAATAAAGGTAACAACAGAAGTGTATTATATCAAAAATTGTTTTTAAGTTTATTGAAATCATTAAAGATGGCCTAAAAATGGAAAGACATACTATTTTACATTTTAGAAGTCCCAATTTCATAAGCATGTAAGTTCTACCCAAATTGTTCTAAAAATTCCATGTAATTTCAATCAAAATGACAACACAGGGTTTTGTTTTTTTCTTTTGGAATTTAATAAGCTAATTTAAGAATATATATACAGGAACAAGTGGCCAAGAACAGTCTGAAGAAAAACATAGTTGGAGGTAGGGCAGGGGTAACTGCCTTATGAGACAGCAAGACTTACTATGAAGCCAAAGTAATTAGGAGTGTGGTGTTAGTTCAGGAATAGACAAATTGGCCAATAAAATGGAATAAAGAACCTATAAACAGACCTACATAGATGTAAAAAACTGAATTATATCAGCACTGTCAGTGCAGGTCATGGGAAGTCAATGTGGTATTAGGACAATTGTTTACCCATAAGGAAATAATTAATTTGGACCTCTACCTTATACTGTACCCCACCCCCCAATCAATTCCAGGTGGATTATATATTTAAAAGTAAAAGGCAAAACTATAAAACTTTTAGAAAATAATATAGGATAGGATAGGCGCGGTGGCTCACACCTTTAATCCCATCACTTTGGGAGGCTGAGGTAGGTGGATCACTTGAGGTCAGGAGTTCAAAACCAGCCTGGCTAACATGGTGAAAACTTGTCTCTACTTAAAATACAAAAATTTGCCGGGAGTGGTGGCAAACACCTGTAATCCCAGCTACTCGGGAGGCTGAGACAAGAGAATCGCTTGAACCCAGGAGGGGGAGGCTGCAGTGAGCTGAGATCATGCCACTGCACTCCAGCCTGGGTGACAGACTGAGACTTTGTCTCAAAAAATAAATAAATACATAAATAAGTAATGTCTTCACAATCTCAGTGTAGTGAAGAATTTCTTGAACCAGACTTTAAAATCACAAACTCAAAAGAAAAATGTTAATATTTTTAATTACATATATATATTTAAAACCCTGGTCATTAAAGACAAGCCACAAACTTGGAGAACAAATCTGTAAAACATAATGGCAAATAATTTATAACCAGAATGTAAACAACCCTTACAAAGCTTGATATAAAAAAGGGAAAAACATTAGAATAGGAACTTCACAAAAGAAACCTGAATGCTCAGTAAAAACATGTAAAGATGCTTAACTTTTTTCATAATCAGGAAGATGAAAGTTAAGATTACAACGTGACACTGCTATGAAACCAGTTTGACTACAACTAAAAATACAATAATATTAAGTGTTGACAAGTATATTGAGCAACAGGAAGAAACTCTCATAAACAACCAATAAGCATGTAAATTGGAACAATAATTTTAGAAAACTATTAGTATTATCTAATAAGGTTGAAGAGGATGTATCTTATAACCTAGCAATTCCACTGCTAGATAAATATTAATACCTCAGAGAAACTTACACGTGTACTAGGAGACACGCACAAGAAAGATCAGAGCAGCATGATTTGCAAAAGCCAAAACCAAGAAACAACCTAAGTGTTTATCAATAGTAAAATGGATAAATCAACAGTGGTATATTTCATAAAACAAAATACCATACAGTAGTGAAAATTAATGAATTACAAATATATGCATGAATCTGAGGAATATGATTTTGGTAAAAGAGCAAGTCACACATGAATACCAACTGCATGATCTCATTTGTAGAAAGTTCAAATACATGCAAAAGTAAACAATATAGTGTTTAGGGATAAAAACTACAAAGGAAAGTAAAGGAATGTTCTTTACAAAATTTGGGACAGTCCTTGCCTCTTAGGGGGAAAGGAAGAGGATGTACAGGGAGGAGTTCACAGGTTAAATTTTAGTTTTTAAACTTGAAGGTAGAAGGTTGGGTGAAGGATAACTATCTTATCTGTCAATCTATCTATCTATCTTTTTTTTTTTTTTTTGAGATGGAGTCTGGCTCTGTCGCCTAGGCTGGAATGCAGTGGTGCAATGTCGGCTCACTGCAACCTCTGCCTGCTGGGTTCAAGTGATTCTCCTGCCTCAGCCTCCCAAGTAGCCAGGATTACAGGCATGCGTCACCACACCCAGCTAATTTTTGTATTTTTAGTGAAGACAGGATTTCACCATGTTGGCCAGGCTGGTCTTGAACTCCTGACCTCAGCTGATCCACTGCCTTGCATTCCAAAGTGTTAAGATTATAGCCACTGTGCCCAGCCCAATCTACCAATCTATCTATCTATCTAGTCTATCAGTCTATCCTATATCTATCTATCTATCTATCTATCTATCTATCTATCTATCTATCCCTTTTACGGTTAGTATTCTCTTCAATCCACTCAATATTTACTAAAGATTTAGTCAAGTGTTCAAAAATACCCTCACATTTAATCAGGATGACCTGAGGTCATCCTCAGTTGCATCAAGTCATCCTGATTAAACAAATCTCCGTGTTTGTTTGCAACTAACAAAGCCTAAACTAACCAGTTGTGGTGGACTTTGCAAAAAGAAGGTCTTGGAAAGAGAATGATCTGATCTGCTTAGCCTCTCTAAAGGAATGCAGCCAGACTTAGTGGTACGCGCCTGTAGTCCCAGCTACTCAGAATGCTGAGTTAAGAGGATCCCTTGAGACCTGGAGTTCAAAGTGTAGTGCACTATAATGGCACCAGTGAATATTCACTACCCTCCAACCTGGGCAACATAGTGAGACCCCATGTCTTCAAAAAAATAAACAAACAGGTTGGGAGCGAAAGCTCGTGCCTGTATTCCCAGCACTTGAGGGCCAAGGCAGGTGGACTGCTTGAGCCCAGGAGTTTGAGGCCAGCCTGGGCAACATGGCAAACCCCATCTTTACAAAAAATACAAAAATTAACTGGATGTGGTGGCGCATGCCTGCAGTCTCAGCTACTCTGGAGGCTGAAGTGAGAGGGTCCTTGAGCCTGGGAGGCAGAGGTTGCAACGAACTGAGATCGTGCCACTGCACTCCAGCCTAGGCGACAAAGTGAGACCCTGTCTCAAAAAATTAATAGGCTGGGTGCAGTGGCTCATGCCTGTAATCCCAGCACTTTGGGAGGCCGAGGCAGGCAGATCACTTGAGGCCAGGAGTTCAAGACCAGCCTGGCCAATATGGCAAAACCCTGTTTCTACTGAAAATACAAACATTAGCCAGCCATGGCAGTGTGCTCTTGCAATCCCAGCTACTTGGGAGGCTGAGGCATGATCAGGAGGCTGAGCTGGGTGTGGTGGCTCACATCTGTAATCCCAGCACTTTGGGAGGCCGAGACGGGTGGATCACTTGAGATCCGGAGTTTGAGACTAGCCTGGCCAAAATGGTGGAACCCTGTCTCTCCTAAAAATACAAAAATTAGACAGGCATGATGGCAGGCACCTGTAATCTCAGCTACTTGAGAGGCTGAGGTAGGGGAATCGCTTGAACCTGGGAGGCAGAGGTTGCAGTGAGCTGAGATTGTACCATTGCACTCCTGGACAACAGAGCAAGACTCCATCCAAAAAAAAAAAAAAAAAAGAAAAGAAAAGAAGTCTGAGGCAGGAGAATCGTTTGAGCTCAGGAGGCAGAGCTTGCAATGAGCCAAGATCATGTCACTGAACGCCAGCCTGGGAGACAGAGGGGAAACTGTCTCAAAAATTAAAAAAAATAAATAAATAAGTAAATAAATACAAATAAAAAATAAACAAATCAAAGGAATGCAGAGAGCAAGAATTTGGCAGTGTCTGTCAAATCTCACCACACACACACCATTTTATATTCTACTCCCATAATACCTTCTACCTCATTCCATTCATATTAATTTGCATTTTCCATATTTTTCACTTCTCTGTATTTTGAGTGGGTTCCCAGTTTGTCTCAATGGGAGAAACTACATCTTCCATTGCAGCATTCCTGGGACTGGGGATTTTTCCCAGGCAAAATTTACCAGCAATAGAGTTAAAGCCTCCTCTTTGGTTTTGTAAAAATCTCAAGGCCCTTGAAGAGAATTATGAAGAGTGTCCCAGAGGAAAGAGAAGGGGGCAAATACTTCTTTTTTTTCTTTCTTTCTTTCTTTTTTTAACTTTTGGAGAGAAATGGTAATTCTCTCCAGAAATTCCCCTGGATGGAGAACAGAGGAGCCATGGGGAATGTCACACCGCTCAGCAGCAGTTTCCGGGAAGCAGCAGGAGAGGCTGGCTGCATGTTGTATCTAAGGGCGAGGATCTCAGCACCAGGAGCCCAGTCTCAGCAAAGATTCCTTGACCTGAGCACTGGGCTGTGGAAGGAGAATGCTGCTGGCTTTTAAGTGACCATAGGCTGGGTCCATGACATCATTGCCATTTTCAATTTATAGAGAGAGAACTGGAAGCTAATTCAGTCTTCTAGTTTGGCTGATCCAAAAAAACAAAAAAATTAAATTATTGATGACAGGGGTGCATAAAATACTTAACTTTTCACACAAATATATTCATAGTTTATAGTACTGCAATACAAATACATAGATTCTAGTAAGTTCTACTCTTCCTCATTCTCATCAAGAAAAAAAAAAATCGTGACAGGTTTATAATTGTATGTATTGGATAACCGTATGTATTACATAATTTCTTCCTGATGGGAGAAAACTCGCAATTTGAACAGGCATTCAAGATTACTGAAATTTCTACTTGCAACATTATGTATGTGAAGGCTAGAAGGGTTTCCCACAGATTAGCTTCTGACTCTACATTTCAAATCTTCTTTCTCTTTCGTTCCACTTACCTTCAATGCTAACAGGACATGTTCATGTCGCAATCTGGCTTTTTAACCATTGAGATCCTTGGGTCTCAATACCAGGTGAGCTGTCTCAGTGGCAGCAGAAGCATTCCCCAAAGGCATTCTGACATGGGGAAGTCAGCCCTCTAAACCCCAACATAATGTAGCTCCAGCTCACCTTCTCATTTGCCAGATCCCCAAAATGCTTGAGATACTCCAGTGCCACCCTACTCAAGAGGAAGTGTGACCGAGGAAGTCAGCACACAAAGAGACAGTAGTCTTAACCAACTGCATGTAAAATATCTTACTTTTGCAAATCTTACAAAAAGTATGAATGTATGAACGTATTATCAAGGCCCCTCCAACAGCCTTGAAAAGGCCCTTGTAAGCGAGGGCCATGAAACTTAAGCTTAAATGGCCCAGTAAATCTCCTAGTGGGCTTGTAAATGTTCACTGAATGAGTAAATGAATCAAATGTGAAGCACTTGTAGCCTAGAACTTTTTGTAGGGTAGAAATTCTTCATCTTATCCTATCTATCAGGGCCTGGATATGATGTCTTTTACTAATTCCATGCTCCTCAAATCTTCTGAATAAAAAAAAATTTCCCCAGGTACCTTGATATAGGAGAGGTGGTGCCTAGACAGCAGGCCTGAGCATCCCGGTTGTGAAGAAAGTACATCTCCCATTGCAAATAGATAAGTTGTCAATCTGGATTGAATATCAGACTATCAGGAGTTTGGGAGTTTGGTTTGTGCAGTTGGGTCCTGAGAACGTGACACTTCTGAGCATCCCGACAAAACTGAGTTTCAGAATTTACCAAGCCAATGTGCCTACATGGAAATGCGGCACCCAGTGTACTGCCACCCGAAAAGCCAGGTCACTGCAGCTAGGTTGGCCTTTCGTAGGGAGATGCATCTAACTCAACAAGCATATGGCAAAACTGCCACTTTGAAGACTCAAAATAATATTCAAATTGGGTGAGAATTATAGATTAACTGGATTTTATACAGGAGGATCTTAAAAAGGAGGGGTTGCTCTTTTGCCACTGCCTTTCCATACTTTAAAAATAATTAATGCTTGGCTGGGCATGGTGGCTCATGCCTGTAATCCCAGCACTTTGGGAGGCCAACACCAGCAGATCACTTGAGGACTGGAGTTAGAGACCAGCCCGACCAACATGGTAAAACTCCTGCCTCTGTAATCCCAGCTACTCCAGAGGCTGAGGCAGGAGAATTGCTTGAACCCAGGAGGCAGAGGTTGCAGTGAGCTAAGATTGCACTCCAGCCTGGGTGACAGAGTGAGATGAGACCCCGTCTCAAAATACATGCATACATACATATATACATAATGCTGTTTTCTTTTCTTTTCTTTTTTGAGACAGAGTCTTTCTCTGTCACCCAGGCTGGAGTGCAATGGTGTGATCTCGGCTCACTGCAACCTCCACCTCCCAGGTTCAAACAATTTTCCTGCCTCAGCCTCCCAAGTAGCTAGGATTGCAGGTGCCCGCCACCATGCCCGGCTAAATTTTGTATTTTTAGTAGAGATGGGTTTCGCCATGTTGGCCAGGCTGGTCTCGAACTCCTGATCTCAGGTGATGCACCCACTCCGGCCTCCCAGAGTGTTGGGATTACAGGGTGCCACTGTGCCCAGCCCACAATTCTGTTTTCATAATAACTAAAAATTATTTTAAAAATTTACTGGCCGGGCGCGGTGGCTCACGCCTGTAATTCCAGCACTTTGGGAGACCGAGGCAGGTGGATCACAAGGTCAGGAGGTTGAGACCATCCTGGTAAACACGGTGAAACCTCATTTCTACTAAAAATACAAAAAATTAGCTGGGCATGGTGGCGGGTGCCTGTAGTCCCAGCTACTCAGGAGGCTGAGGCAGGAGAATGGTGTGAACCCGGGAGGCAGAGGTTGCACTGAGCCGAGATCGTGCCACTGCACTCCAGCCTGGGCAACAGAGCCAGACTTTGTCTAAAAAAAAAAATTTACTTGCCAGTGTGTGCGGCCAGAATTTTTTTTTCTTTTTTTCTTTTTTCAGCTATGGGACAAGCAGTTCTTAAACCCGCTGGGAGAAAACAGAAGAACAGAAACCTCTAAGCAATTGCTTTAAAACTGCACAGGGACGCATCAGCTATTGTTTCGAGATCATGGTCAAATTCTTCACTCCTTCAAGCTTTAACTTTTGGGGAAAGAGAAAAGGACTGTGGTTACATTCACCATGTAACAGCAGATCCCATATTCTTATGGAAGTTTTAGAACTGGAAGTTGAGAGATCATTGCATCCAATTCCTTCATCTTACAGACAAGAAACCACGTACCTACAGTAAATTACTCCTGCAAGGTCACATGGCTATGATAGACATGTGGACTCTGGAACGGGCTTAGGATATTATTTTAGCCCAAGAAATCCAGAATCGACCATCACAGAGCCTGTAAAAGAAGATATATGGTGAGCCAGCCGCTGTCCCGGATTGTTTGCAGAAAGGCACTCAGATCCCCAACAGCTCTGCCAAATTAACAGCTGGTAACAGTTGGAAGCAACTGTCAGTTCTAGAATTTTGAGCTTACGAAAATCTTGTAATTAATGACATTAGGGAACCGTTGCTCCTCCTGGTCCCATCCATCATTCACTGGACGGTGACTGGGACCACCAGCTGTCGCATACAAACTTATTCCTAGCTAGAACAGAAACTGGATTTGGAAGACGATAAAACCAGTATCAACCAAGGGCACATTGGCATTTAGAAGAAAAGTCCGCAGAAGAGGTTAACTTGTCTTTTGAAAGAAGGGATAGGAAAAGAAGAAAAAGAAAGTATGGCAATATAAGCTGAAAAGGCCCAACTACATATCTCCTTGGGGAAAAAAGTGACAATAAAAGGAAACGATAATGGAATATCTCTGGCAGGAAAAGGAAGGAAGGAACTGATAATTGCCTCCCAGGAGGGAAACCAAGTGTTAGGAGTTTGGGCATGGAAAAGACTTGACTGAATTACCTTTTATACATTTAGACTTTTGAATCATACATTTTTAACCTTTTTTTTTTTCAATGTAACTTTTAAAAAGAAAATAACAAGGGAATATTTCTTAAGATTATAGTGATTTTAAAACAATCCTTGTGAAGGAAGAATAGGATCAGTTCAATAAAATCCAGACTTAACCTGACTCTTTTGAAGAGATTCAGAGACAGCGTGGCCAAGGGTGTGCTGCCTTAGGCCTGGTGCAGGAACAGCTGGCTTCGACTGGAGCATTACATTCTGATAGAAGGCCAATGCACATTCCTCATTCTTCTCTAATATTGCTTGCTGTAATACCTCTCTGAAACTAAATATTTCCTTTTTTGGAGAAGAATTAAATATAGGCAGAATCCTATTTTAACAACTATCATCACACTGTCCGGTTCAATATAACAAAGTTCCTTTCCTAGCCAACAGCCCATACTAGCATGGTTTTGTTTATATTTGTTGGTATGTATAGAGGCAACAGTAAAGGATTTTATACACACACACAGGCATGTATATATTTTCTTGAGAAATTATATATATACATACATTTTATGCATGCATGTGTATATATACAGATGAAAATATTCAGAGACATAGCATTATCAGGACTCAGAACTACAGAGGTGGTGTCAAATAGGATATAAAGTAGTTAATGTGTTATGTAGGATGTAGCAGCAGAGATGAGTGTGTAGCACAGAAAAACACAGCATTCAAGAAGCAGTATAGCATAGTAATTTAAGGCATGGACTCTGGAGTCAGGCTACATATGAATCCCAGTTTTACAACTTGATTAGCAATGCAACTTTTAGCAAGTCATTTACCCCCTTTGTGACTCAGTGTTAGCATCTGTAAAATGGGGCTAATGATAGCATAAGTCTCAAAGTCTTATTACAAAGATTAAGTTAGTTAATAGATAAGATGTCTGGAATAGTGATTGGTCACATGGTAAGAACTACCATAAATAAGTATTAGCTACTGTCATTCTACAAAGAAAAATTTGGTAATGTGGACCATGCCACATTCCCTTTGGCCCCTAGATAGATTTTTTTTTTTTTTTTTTGAGACAGAGTCTTGTTCTGTTGCCCAGGCTGGAGTACAATGGCACGGTCTGGGTTCACTGCAACCTCCACCTCCTGGGTTCAAGTAATCCTCCTGCCTCAGCCTCCCAAGTAGCTGGGATTACAGGCGCCTGCCACCATGTCCAGCTAATTTTTGTATTTTTAGTAGAGACAGGGTTTCCCCATCTTGATCACGCTGGTCTCAAACTCCCGACCTCAGGTGATCCATCCATCTTGGTCTCCCAAAGTGCTGGGATTACAGGCATGGGCCACCATGCCCAGCCCCCTAGATAAATATTATCACCCATGTGCGAGGATACAGTTTAACAGTCTCATCATGACCTGGGTGAAATAGTCCTCAAGACAATCCACTCCCTCTCTCTTAGTTCCATGCTCACCCAGCAGTTGTCTTGATTACTAATCCAGCTTTCCAATTTTCTACCCCTAGGAAAGGGAATGTTCTGAATGAGATGCAGGTCATCTATCTCCTGCACAGGGTCTTCTCCATTGAAAAATGAAAGCACTGGCATTCTGATTTACATGTCCATCTCATGTGAGTGTTCTACTGAATCTGCACCTCTGGGAATACACTCATAAAGTCTAGTTTATGGACGTGCCCAAACTGAGGTCCAGAATCTGGACCTTGGTAAAGTTACCGAGGAAATGCCAACCCAGAGGCCTCTTGGGGGTGCATGAGCTGTGTTCTTCCCCAGGAAAGACCTCTGGTGCTCTTACTTCATCGCTGATGGCAACCACTCAACATGTTTGCAAAACATGGTGGTTACTTTGCTTAGAAATTTTTTTTTAACAGTACTTATGTATAGTAATTCTTCTGAAAATCTGCAATTTGTTAAATACACATGTCAAAATTAAACTAAGCAAAGAGTTGGTAATTCTGTTTTTTGAAAGCTAAAGCAGAAACAGAAGGGACTTTGAACTTTTTATAGAAAAGGAACAAGTCAAAAGTATATTCTGAAATATACTTTCTATTTTCTCCTGCAAGCTCCTGGGTGTTTAGGGTTTGCGTTCCCAAACGATTTGTAAAATAGGTAGTTTTCTGGTGACAGTTGTTGGAATTGGGATGATCAAAATTCCAGTACAGTTTCAAGTCCAGACATAACAGCAATACATTCAGGTCCAGGCTCATTAGAAAGCCTCTGTGGCCTGCCATAGTCAATCTCATCTACAATAGTAGGTTGTGTTCTGGGAACCTGGTAAGCAGGTCACTGACGAACTGGAGTCTGTC
Organism: Papio anubis; assembly: GCF_008728515.1. NCBI lineage: Eukaryota > Metazoa > Chordata > Mammalia > Primates > Cercopithecidae > Papio > Papio anubis. The sequence continues at coordinate 183,271,688 of NC_044976.1, forward strand.
CAAAGGCAGGCAACTCCAGGGAAGAACCATCTCACACATATCAGTCGGGATATTTTCAGTCGCAAGTAACAAAACACTAGACTCAAACTGGGCTAAGCAAAACAGTTTGTTGACTTGTAGTTGAAATCACATAATTCTAAAGTAGAATTGAATTCAAACAAGGCCTTTCTGGGAGTTCACATGATACAAGAAGTACTCAGATTTTTCTCTCCATCTCTCCACCTGCTTTCTGAATATTGGTGCCTTTTTCAGGTAGGCTCTTCCCTTTGTGGTCCAAGATAAATGTCAACAATTCCCAAGGTTCCATGCATCCTCATCTTCATCTCACACTTTAAACTAGCATTTCTAGTTCAACTCCTGAGATTTGTTCTGATTGGACTAGTGTAGGTCAAGTGCCCACCCCCTGAACACATCTCTGTGGCCAGGAAAGAGGAACGTTAGCCTAAGTCATACACTCCACCCTTGGAGCAGGGGCAGAGTCAGCTTCTCCAGAACCAGATGGAGCCCCATTCAGAAATCAGGAGCTATTGGGTAAGGGAAGAAAAAAATAAATGCTGCAAGAGGTAACCAATAAAGGTATGTGCTTCATTATATGAGGAACATTTGAAGGAATAGTGTCCTTAGCTTAAAGATGAATAGACATGAAAAGGACGAGGTAGTTTAACATTTGAAAGTGTCATTTGGAGGAAGCGTTAGATTTACTCTGTGTAATTCTAGTACTGACGGTTATGGGGATGCAGATTTTGATTAAATTTAAGTAATTCACCCACAAGGGAAAAAAATACATTCATAACAAAAGGGCATATAATGAAACTTGAAAATCTTTCTCCTTCTTTCCCTTTCCTTTCCTGTGTCTCACCTTCCTCCATCTCTACTCTCCAGAGATAGCCTGTATGAACTGTTTAATGAAAAGAAAACCTTTCTTAAGATTAGAGTTACCCATAAGGACTTGGCTATGTCTTCAAGTATTGATTGCCCCATTGTCTCAAATAGGATATTTTAAAGATTTCTACTTTAGGTGGAACATGGACCAAGTCACTATAAGTAACTATAAGATACTAGTACTCCATGTTTGAGGCAGCACGATTTAAAGATGGGCTGGGACAATTTAAGGGGGAATTCCTGCTTATAAAAAGGTAAGAAAAATTTCAGACATTCAAGAGTATATGTTGTTTGTTGATGGAACAAAAGAACTGTGAAATCCCCTTTCCCTAAAACCAAAGCAATGATGGCAGTTGGAATGAGTAAGGTAAGGAGCATGAATAACCAGGTAGGAGGATGAATGAAATTGAGGTGAGTAGACATGAAGTTCAGTCCAGTCAAAAAGCACCTGAGGCCAGGTGAGGTGGCTCACACCTGTAATCCCAGCACTTTGGGAGGCTAAGGTGGGAGGATCACTTGAGCTCAGGAGTTTGAGACCGGCCTGGGCAATATGCCAAAACCCCATCTCTACAAAAACAAACAACCAACCAAAAAAAAATTAGCCAGGTGTAGTGGCTTGTGCCTGTAGTCCCAGATACTCAGGAGGTTGAGACAGGAGAATCGCTTAAGTGTGGGAGGCGGAGGTTGCAGTGAGCCAAGATCGTGCCACTGCACTCCAGCCTGGGTGACAGGAGTGAAACCCTGTCTCAAATAAATAAATAAATAAATAAAACAAATAAAAAATTAAAAAAAAAAAAAAAAGCACCTTGAACCAGATCACAGAGGCAGGAATTAGCAGAAAACTCAGGAGAAGCAACAACACTCACACAGATGGCCAAAGCCCCTCTGGCCTATGAAAAGGCTGGTTTGACTGAAAGTTATTCGGGATCTTTCCTTTACACATGAATAATTAAACATATCCCATGTATATTCTGAGCTACAGTAGAAAGAGCAGAAAATTACTTAACTTTCTCAAAATTATTTCACAGCTGAACTTGTTCCAATTTACTCCTAATATGTTCATGAAATAGTAGTGGTTGTTATTTAATGTTTCCAGTGTGATCAGAATCAGAAGCAAACAAAATATTCTAAATTTGCTCTTTCGTAGACTGTAAGAGTAACAGAAATGAGATTATATCTTGCAGGCCTAGTAAATAAGTAAACCTTAAATATATAAATAAATAAATAAATAAATAAATAAATAAATAAATAACATTCATGAGGGGTTGACTCTGTTTCACATTCAATACATCTATCTAGCATTCAACACATCTGATTTAATGAAAATTTCAGAAAACCCTATGAAGTTATTATTGTCTCTATTTCACAGATGAAAAATGAGGTCTGGAAAAGTTAAATAACGTTAAATAATCACGCAGCTAATAAGTAGTGGAAATAGGCCAGGCGTGGTGGCTCACGCCTGTAATCCCAGCACTTTGGGAGGCTGGGGCTGGTGGATCACCTGAGGTCAGGAGTTCAAGACCAGCCTGGCCAACATTGCAAACCCCGTCTCTGCTAAAAATACAAAAAATAGCCAGATGTGGCGGCGGGTACCTGTAATTCCAGCTACTCAGGAGGCTGAGGCAGGAGAATGGCTTGAACCCGGGAGGTGGGTGTTGCAGTGAGCCGAGATCACGCCATTGCACTCTAGCCTGGGCGACAGAGTGAGGCTCCATCTCAAAAAAAAAAGTACTGGAACCAGAATTGGGACCCAGTTCTATCTGACTAAATCCATATCCTTTCCATATCCCCCTGCCTTTATGTATGTGAATGTATAGACAGAGAATGTTCATGACTCTACATGGTCGAATATCATGCATGTGTACAGAGCAATCTCAAAACAGAAGTTTTTAGTTCTTTCTAAAAACGAACAAATTTATCCAGGGGAGAAGATCATCATAAAGACATAAACATGCCTACTGGATTTTCAGAGGCTCCTGTAATTTCTTTAGTACTTAGATATCTGGACTGCAAAATAGTCTTATTTTTTTCCTTTTGTTGTGGATTTATTTTTCAAGGAGTTGTATAGCAATGACACATTGGATTGTTATTTCTGAGGCTTGTTTTGAAATATGTATTGAAGTCTTATGAACTCTGCAGTTCCTGTGGTCACACATTTTTTCTTAATGACTGTTAAATGATGTGTTTTTTTCAAAAACTCTAAGAGAGTATGACCTTTACCCAACAGGTTTCAATTTTCAAAAAGTATTTCTTTACTTTTACAGTAAGCTAGATATTTCTTTTCATTTCCCTAGTTTCCCATTCACTTTAGCAGACCTTCATGTGCTCAGCCTCTATGCTAAGGCCTGTGAGGGCTTCAAAAGGAGGACACATGGGTTGGTTAAGTTTTCTAGTATCAGCTCCTCAGAGAGCCTGGCCTTCACCACCCAAGCAGACACCCTCCCCCATGCCCACCCTCATCATTCTCTTAATAAGTTACGCTTTTCATCTCTTCATTTCTTCTCACAATCTGTAATTGTTTAGTTTATCTACTTGTTTATTGACTGTTGTCCTCACATACTTTTTTTTTTTTTTTTTTGACGCAGAGTCTTGCTCTGTCACCCAGGCTGGTATGCAGTGATGCGATCTCGGCTCACTCTATCTCCCAGGTTCAAGCGGTTCTCCTGCCTTGGCCTCCTGAGTAGCTGGGATTACAGGCATGCACAACCACACTCAGTTAATTTTTTTTTGTATTTTTAGTAGAGACAGGGTTTCTCCATGTTGGCCAGGCTGGTTTCAAGCTCCCAGCCTCAGGTGATCTGCTCACCTCAGCCTCCCAAAGTGTTGGGATTACAGGCATGAGCCACTACGCCCGGCCGACATGACACAAGTTCTGAGAGGGCAGAGATCTCGTCTGTCTTCCTCACTGCTGTGTCCCCCAGCAACTTAGCACAGTACTTGGCACAGAAAGCACTGAATAAAAATTGTTGATTGACCGAATGAGTAAATGGATGCCTCCAGAACCTAGCAATGTCTACCACATGGTAGGCGCTCCATGAACCTTTTCTCATAATGAATGAAGTCATCAAGAAAGGAGACAGGATTTGACCTGGTCCTATAGAGAGGCATTCAACCTTTTGTCTGTACAGAACAGGCATTTTTTTTTTTTTTCCTGGCAAATGCTCCTTAAAACCATGTGGGGGCTACTAATCATGAAGTACTTCAGAGGTACGGCACATGCTCAGGTTGAGTTAATCAGTGTTCTTCTTTCCTCTGGGCACATTGACTGGTCCCTGGATAGGCACAAAGTCCCACCCAGGTCATTCAGTGTCTTTTTACCACTTATCTTCAAACTTAAGCAGAAGAAAGATATTCCTTTTTTCTCTAGTCAGAGAGCTGCAAGGATATGTGCCCAAGGCAGCTATGTCTTCAAGGTTGGTCTGAGAGGATGATGCCAACAGGCAGAAATTCAAAGGCAGGGGATGGTAAGTGAGCCCCAGTGACCAAGGGCCAGAGAACACGTCTTTTTCAAGGCTTAACTGTTCAGCTTCAAATCTGTGAGTGAATCTTGTGTCTTATCGTAAATAACCTCCCTAAAAAACAAAAAGCTTAAGTGGTTAGGTTGAATCTGAGAATCTCAAGTAATAAAAATATGGGTAGGTAGACAGGAGTAGGGATGGGCTTTTGGACAAAAGCACAAAGGTTAGATTAAATATGATTTTTAGGAAAGTTCATAATGAAACACTTAAATGATAGATGTTTATGACCTTCAGCCAATGTATATTACTGCTATCTCTAGTATGACCCTCATTTATACAGTTAGCTTTTTCCATTAAAATAGGAAATGGAATGTGATGACATAAAGAAATACTTAGGATATAAAACTAAGTGGGAAAAGATAGATATGAATACAGATACAGCTAGAATACAACTATATAGAGGACAAAGATGCAGTAAAATTGCAGAGTCATGGATTTTGATTTGAATTCAGTTTCAATTTACTAGGGTGTGAACTTCAGCATATTAATATCTTTCAGCTTTTGTTTTTCTAATCTGTAAATTAGAGATAATATTTCTGAGGGTTTTTGAGAGATAAAATGAAATATAGTATGTAAAACCCCTAGCACAGTGCCTGGCATTTAATAGATGTTAGTGTTCCATCCTGTTAAAAAATAGTAAAACTCGCTGCCTTGAAAACTAGAAGACCTAAGTCTAAATGTTAACAGTACTTGTGTTTAGATTCACCCAACAAATGTTTATTGAAGGCCAACAAGGTACAGGCACTAGGGATAAAACAGTGAACAAAGTGGACAAAGTCCTTGACCTCATGGAGCCTAAATTCTGGGTAGGGATATAGACAATGAACAAAGACATAAATTAAACAGGGATTCACACATCCTGAAGTGCTAAAGATCAGAAGAAGCCAGCATTTGTGTATGTGGAGGTGGTAGTGCAACAAGTTTAAACCAGATGTCCTGAAAAGCCTCACCAAGAAAGTGATATTTGAGCAAAGACTTGAAGATGAAGGATGGTAGGACTACAGATACTTTTCCTTTTTTCTTATATCTACTTTTCTGATTTTTAAAATGAGCATTTACATGTTATTGTCTTTAATTTCTTATTTTGAAAAAGGGTTTAACTTTTTCTAGTCTTATTAAGGTATAATTGAAAAATAAAAATTGTATATCTCTAAGATGTACAATGTGATGATTTTATCCACATAATAAAGATTTGAAAATATATATATGTTTTTATATGTATACATACACAGTGAAATGATTACCACAATCAAGCTGATTAACATATCCATTACCTCACATTGTCACCTGTGGTGAGAACACTTAAGATTTATGCACACAGCAAATTTCAAGTATACAGTAGGTCGGGTGTGGTGGTTCACGCCTGTAATTCCAGCACTTTGGGAGGCTGAGGCAGGCGGATCACTTGAGGTCAGGAGTTTGAGACCAGCCTGGCCAACATGGTGAAACCCCATTTACTAAAAATACAAAAATTAACTGGGTGTGGTGGAGCATGCCTGTAGTCCCAGGTACTCGGGAGGCTGATGTGGGAGAATCACTTGAGCCCAGGAGGCAGAGGTTGCAATGAACTGAGTTTGTGCCACTGCACTCCAGCCTGGGTTACAGAGCAAGACTCCGTCTCAAAAAAAAAAAAAAAAAGGATGCAATAGTTACCATGCTGTATGTAAATTCCCAGGATTTATTAATCTTAGAACTGAAAGTTTGTACCTTTTGGTTAACATCTCCCTCCACAACCCTTCCCCCTCACCTCAACCCCCTGGCAACCACCATTCTACTCTCTGCTTCTATGAGTTTGACTTGTTTAGATTCCACATATAAGTGAGATAATATTTGTCTTTCTATATCTGGCTTAATTCACTCAGCATAATCTCCTCCAGGTTAAAGCCTGTTATCACAAATCGTGGGATCTTCCTCCTTTTTCATGGCTGAATGATATTCCAATACGTGTGTGTGTGTGTCTGTGTGTGTGTGTGTGTGCACGTGTGTGTGTTATGTGTGTGTGTGTATAACATTTTGTTTACCCATTCATCTGTTGACAGACCCTTGAATTATTTCCATATCTTGGCTATTGTGAATAATGCTCAATGAGAATGGGAGTGCAGATACAGCTTGAACATACCTTATCTGAAATGTTTGGGGCCAGAAGTGTTTTGGATTTCAGATTTTGAAATATTTCCAGATTATGAGATATCTTAGGGATGGGAGCCAAGTCTAAACACAAAGTTCATTTATGTTTCATATATACGTTATACACATAGTCTGAAGGTAATTTTATGCAATATTTTAAATAATTTTGTGCACGAAACAAAATTTGTGTACACTGAACCATCAGAAAGCACAGGTATCACGATCTCAGCCACCCATGTGGACAATCTGTGGTTGTTTGGCATCATCATCATCCTTGACTGAATTTATATGCTACCAATAAGCAATCATTTCCTCAGACTTATTCACACATAAGTACTTAACAATAAAAAATGTGACATATCATTAATACAGTGAAAAAATAATGTGTTCAGGGTAACTAAGCAGCACAGTGGCATCACCAGAATACCCGTATCAGCTGTGAAACAATGACAATGACAAACAAAGCAAATGTTTTTGCTTCTCTGTCTACAATGCTGCATTTCAAAAATTACAACTGTACATTGTATTTATTTTTCTCTCCCTTCCTTCCTTCCCTTCCTTCCTTCCTTCCTTCCTTCCTTCCTTCTTTCTTTCTTTTCTTTCTTTTTCACAGAGTTTTGCTCTTGTTGCTCAGGCTGGAGTATAATGGCGCGATCTCAGCTCACCGCAACCTCTGCCTCCCAGGTTCAAGTGATTCTCCTGCATCAGCCTCCCAAGTAGCTGGGACTTTTTATTTTTAGTAGATATGGGGTTTCTCCATGTTGGTCAGGTCTCAAACTCCCGACCTCAGGTAATCCACCCACCTTGGCCTCCCAAAGTGTTAGGATTACAGGCGTGAGCCACCACGCCTAGCCTGTATTTCTTTTTTTAGGTGAGAAGAAACATCAAAAGAAGTTGAAGGACCAGGAAGTGGGTCCTCTAGGGATGAGGGGGCATCTGCTGGCTTTTTAAAGTGTTTCCTCCAGATTAGTCTGCTTCATTAACCACGGTTTTTGTCTTAGAAGTCTCTCTTGATTTTATAAACAGACATTATTTCTTGTTCAATTATGAATGCACACTGCTCAAATCCTTCAATAAGCTCATCACACATTTTCACTATGTCATCTGTAGGCACTTTTTCTGCAGTGTTAACATCATCATCTTCATCATCACTATGATCACAATCACCTTGATTCAGAATCATTTTCAATATTTTACCATAAATCTGTGAATGAACAAGTGGAGCCTCAGTATTGATGTTAAAAACGTCTTCAATATTTACTTCTTCCAGCTTACTTAGAGACTCCGAAGGTGTATGTTGTGCATATGTAAGGAGGTTGGGCATCATTTTATTCTCACTTGACATATGGAATTCTTTAGAGTCACCATCTTGTTCATCATCATCACTGAACATAGTTGCAGGACACAGGTTATGCCAGGCCAGTGGCTTTAGTCACTGTGTGCCCAGCATTGCAAAAGCATATATAGCATATATAGCTAAACTCCTTTTGAAAACTTTCCACACCCACACCTCTGTCCACTGCTCTTAGCACGCTGTTGAAGAAAGTGTTTTTATATTTACTCTTACCTAAGAATTCCCTGGTCATGTGGTTGAAATAATGGAGTCACATTTGGGGGAAAGTACATGGCGTAAACTTTATTTTTGATGAGAATTTCAGCTGGAGGATGAGAACGAGCATAATAGTTGCCAAGGAATAATGAAATCTTCCAATTGCCATCCAGTCCAGCTTCCCTGCAGTGAACACATGCCACTGGTACAAATTGTTTGTGAAATCAATCAGAAAAGATATCCCTGGTGATCCATGCCTTTTTGTTAATATAATCACAGATTGGTACGAAATTCACTTTTTGGAAACAGTGAGGATGCAAGCTTTTCCCTACCTCAGCAACTTTACACTTATGTAACTTCTGCATACCTGCTGTATTAGAACATCCCAGCATAGTTATTCTGTCCTTGGCATTCTTAATTCCTGTAGGAGCTGTCTCATTAGCAGTGGTCAGTGTCTTTCTGGGGCAACAATGCTAAAATAGCGATGTCTCATTAGCATTATTGCTACAGTTTGGATGTTTGTCCCCTCCAAATCTTACGTTGAAGTTTGATCGCCAGTGTTGGAGGTGGGAACTAATGGGAGTTGTTTGAGTCAGGCAGTGTGGGGCGGGGGTTTGCAAATCCCTCATAAACAGATTCATGGCTTCCCTGAGGGGAAAAGGCATGAATGAGTTCTCACTCTACTATAGAGCTGATTGTTAAAAAGGGCCTGGGACCTCCCCCACCCCTGCTTCTTCTCTTGCCATGTGATTTCTGCACAAGCTGGCTCTCACTTCACTTTCCACCATGAGGGGAAGCAATCTGAGGACCTCACCAGAAGCAGATGTTGGCACTGTATTTTTTGTACAGCCTGAAGACCCATGAGCCAAATAAACCTCTTTACTTTGTAAATTCCCCAGCCTCAGGTATTCCTTTATAGCAACACAAAATGGACTTAGACAATTACAAGCTTGTTCTGGCATCAGATTTTCATCAGTGATGACCTTGACAAATTCATCAATGAATTTCTCTACTGCTTTGTGATCAGCAGATGCTTTACCACAAAAAATCTTCAAAAATTTAATACCATATCTTTTTAAAAATTTCTGCAACCAGCCTATTGAATATTCACAGCTCCCTCCAATTTTCAGTTCATTGTTGATAGATCTTTGCTTGTTTCATGATCAGCATACCATTAAGTAGCATGTGTTCACTGCAATGCTGACAGATCCACTCTTTCAATACATAATCGAGATCTTCATTTTTAGCTTTATGCTTTTCTATTTTTCATAACTTCTATTTACTACTTTAAGCATAGAACTTCAATAATTTATCCTTCTGTTTCTTCAGGTCATATATGGTGGCCATTCCAACACAATACTCTTCTATAAGACGTTTCACACTTACACTGCTGTCCAGTTTCTCCAATAGCTTGACTTACTTTCTTTCTTTCTTTTTTTTTTTTTTTGAAGCAGAGTCTCCCTCTGTCGCTCAGACTGGAGTGTGCAGTGGTGCGATCTCTGTTCACTGCAACCTTCACCTCCCAGGTTCAAGCAATCCTCCCCTCTCAGCCTCCCAAGTAGCTAGGATTACATGTGTGCACCACCATGCCTGGACACTTTTTTTTTTTTTTTTTTGGATTTTTAGTAGAAACATCATTTCACCATGTTGGCCAGGCTGGTCTTGAACTCCTAACTTCAAGTGATCTGCCCACCTCAGCCTCCCAAAGTGCTAGGATTATAAGTGTGAGCTACTGTGCCTGGCCTGCAACCTCCTTCCCCCAGGCTCAAGCCATCCTCCCACCTCAGCTTCCTACCACCATGTCTTATTAATTTTTGTAATTTTTTTTTTTTTTATGGAGTCTTGCTCTGTCATCCAGGCTGGAGTACAGTGGTGTGATCTTGGCTCACTGCAACCTCCACCTCCCAGGTTCAAGTGATTCTCCTACCTCAGCCTCCCGAGTAGCTGGGACTACATCACATACACAGTTAATTTGATGGACTAACTAGGGGAAAAGTTAGTCCATTTCAAGTTAACTTTGTGTGTGATGTAAGATAAGGGTCCAATTTCATTATTTTGCATTAGAAAATTCAGTTTTCCCATGGCCATTTATTGAAGAGATAATCCATTCCCTATTATGTATTCTTAGTGCCCTTATCAAAGATTCGTTGACTATATATGCATGGAGTTTTTCCTGGGCTCTCTATTGGTCTATGTGTCTGTTTTTATGCCATTGCCATACTGTTTTGATTACTATAGCTTCGTAATATTATTTAAAATCAAGAAATGTGTGCCTCTACCTTTGTTCTTCTTATTCAAAATTGCTTTGGCCATTCAGGGTCTTTTGTGGTTCCACATAAATACTCAGACAGTTTTTTTCTATTTCTGTGAAAAACATCATTGGAATTTTCATTGGGATTGCATTGAATCTATAGAGTACTTTGGGTAGTATGGCTATCTTAACAATATGAATTCTTCCAGTTCATGAACACAGAATATCTTTCCGTTTTATTTGTGTCTTCTTTCATTTCTGTCATCAGTGTTATAATTTTCTGTGTACAAATCTTACACCTCCTTGGTTTAAGTATTTTATTCTTTCTCATGCTATTGTAAATGGGATTGTTTTCTTCTTTTTCAGATAGTTTGTTATTAGTGTATAGAAATGCAACTGATTTTTGTATGATGATTTTGTATCCTGGAACTTTACTGAATTTTAAAATTATTTCCAACAGTTTTTTTTGGAGGAGTTTTATGGTATCCTACATATAAGATCAGGTCATCCACAAACGGAGACAATTTCACTTCTTCCTTTCCTATTTGGATGGCTGTTACTCCTTTTTCTTGCTTAATTGCTCTGGCTAGGACTTCCAGTACTATGTTAGATAGAAGTAATGACAGTGGGCATGCTTGTCTTGTTCTTGATATTAGAAAGGAAGCTATCAGTTTTCCAACAGTGAATATGATGTTACCTGTGTGTTTGTAATATATGACCTTTATTACATTGACATACATTCCTTCTATACCTAATTTGTAGAGAACTTTTATCATAAAAGGATGTTAAATGCTTTTTCTGCATCGATTGAAATGATCAATGATTTTTACCTTAACCCTGTTAATGTGGTTTATTACATTTATTGATTTGTGTATGTTGAACCATCCATGCATAACAAGGATAAATTCCACTTGATCATAGTGTATGCTCCTTTTAATGTGCTGTTGAATTCAGCCAGTTAATATATTTTTTTTAATTTAAATTTTTTTGAGACAGAGTTTCACTCCGTCACCCAGGCTGGAGTGCCACTGTGCAATCTCAGCTCACTGCAACCTCCACCTCCCAGGTTTAAGCGATTCTTGTGTCTCAGCCTCCTAAGTAGCTGGGACTACAGGCATGTATCACCACGCCCAGCCAATTTTTGTTTTGTTTTGTTTTGTTTTGCTTCTTGAAACAGAGTCTTGCTCTGCCATCCAGGCTGAAATGTAGTGATGCAATCTCGGCTCACTGCAGCCTCTGCCTCCTGGGCTCAAGCTATTCTCATGCCTCAGCCTCCCAAGTAGCTGGGATTACAGGTGTGCACAATCACACCCAGCTAACTTTTGTATTTTTAGTAGAGACATAGTTTTATCATATTGGCCAGGCTAGTCTCGAACTCCTGACTTCAGGTGATCCACCCGCCTCGGCCTCCCAAAGTGCTGGGATTACAGGTGGGAGTCACCGTGCCTGGCCCAATGTTTGTATTTTCAGTAAAGACAGGGTTTCACCATGTTGGCCAGGCTGGTCTAAACTCCTGGCCTCAAGTGATCTGCCCACCTTGGCATCCCCAAGTGAGCCACTGTGCCTGGCCTCAGCCTGCAAAAATTTGATTGAGAATTTTTCCATCTATGTTCAGTATTAGCCTGTAAGTTTCTTTTCTTTTAGTGTTCTTATCTAACTTTGATGCAAAGTTAATACCAGCCTTGTAAAATGAGTTTGTAAATGTTCCTCCCTCTTAATTTTTTTTTTAGAAAAGTTTTAGAAGAATTGGTGTTTATTCTTTTCTGTTTGGTAGAATCCACCTAATCTTTTGTATTTTTGTGGTATCAGTTGTAACTATTCCTTTGTCATTTCTGATTGTAATTTTTTGGGTCATCTTTCTTTTTTCTTGGTTAGTTTACTAAAGCTTTGTCAATTTTGTTTATCTTTTTAAAAAACCAACTCTTAGTTTCTTTGATCTTTTAAATTGTCTTTCTGTTCTCTATTTCATTTACTTCCGCTCTAATTTTTGTTATTTTTCTCCCTTCTGCTAACTTTGGGCTTAGTTTGTCCTTTTTTTCTTTGAGACAGAGTCTCACTCTATTGCCCAGTCTAGAGTGAAGTGGCACAATCTCAGCTCACTGCAGCCTCTGCCTTCTGGCTTCAAGGAATTCTCCTGCCTCAGCCTCCTGAGCGTGCCTGTCACCAGGCCTGGCTGATTTTTGTATTTTTAGTAGGGATGGGGTTTCACCATGTTGGCCAGGCTGGTCTCGAACTCCTGACCTCAAGTGATCTGCCTGCCTCGACCTCCCAAACTGCTGAGGTTATAGGCATGAGCCACTGCACCTGGCTCTGATATCTTTCTTTTTAAAATTTAGGTATTTATCTCTATAAATTCCTCTGTTAGAACTGCTTTTGTTGCATCCCGTATGTTTGGTATGTTATGTTTCTATTTCTGTTTGTTTGAAGATAGTTTTTTATTTCTTCTTTGACCCACTGGTTGTTCAAGAGCATGTTGTTTAATTTTTATTAATACTATTTGTGAATTTTCCAATTTTCCCTTTGTTATTAATTTATAGTTTTATATTATTGATTTCAGGAAAGATACTTGATATGATTTCAGTCTTCTTTAATTTGTTAAGACTTGTGCTATGGCTTAATATATGATCTATCCTAGAGAATGTTCCATTGCTCTTGAGAAGAATGTGAATTCTGCTGCTGTTGAGTGAAATGTTCCATATGTGTATGTTAGGCCCATTTGGTTTATAGTATTATTCAAGTCTACTGTTTCCTTATTGATTTTTTGTCTGAATGATCTATCCATTGTTGAAAGTGGCATATGGCCAGGCATGGTGGCTCATGCCTATAATCCCAGCACTTTGGGAGGCCGAGGCAAGCAGATGACCTGAGGTCAGGAATTTGAGACCAGCCTGGCCAACATGGTAAAACCCTGTCTCTACTAAAAATACCAAAATTAGCTGGGCATGGTGGCACAATTCTGTAATCCCAGCTACTCAGGAGGCTGAGGCATGAGAATCACTTGAATTCAGGAGGCCGAGTTTGTAGTGAGCTGAGATCGCGCCACTGCACTCCAGCCTGGGTGACAGAGCAAGACTCTGTCTCGAAATTTAAAAAAAAAAAAAAAAAGCGGCATATTGAATTCTCCTATTATTGTATTGCTATTTTTCTCTTTAGTCTTGTTAATATTTCCTCTATATGTTTAGTTTCTCTGACATTGGGTGCATATATATTTATAACTTTTATATTCTCTTGATGAATTGACTCCTTTATCATAGTATAATGACCTTCTTGGTTTCTTGTGACAGATTTTGACTGAAAGTCTACTTTGGCTGATATAAATATAGCCACTTCTGCTCTCCTGTGGTTACTATTTGCAAAGAATATATGTTCCCATCCATTCACTTTTAGCCTATGTAGGCTAAAGTGAGTCTACTGTAGTCAGTATATTATTCGATCTTGTTTTATTTTTTAATTTTCTTAATTTTTTATTTTTTGAGATGGAGTTTGCTCTTGTTGCTCAGGCTGGAGTACAATGGCGCGATCTCAGCTCACTGCAACCTCCGCCTCCCAGGTTCAATCCATTCTCCTGCCTCAGTCTCCTGAGTAGCTGGGATTACAGGCATGTGCCACCACACCCAACTAACTTTGTACTTTTAGTAGAGATGGGGTTTCTCCATGTTGGTCAGGCTGGTCTCGAACTCCTGACTTCAGGTTATCCGCCCGCCTTGGCCTACCAAAGTGCTAGGATTATAGCCGTGAGCCATTGCGCCTGGCCTTGTTTTATTTTTAAAATCTATTCAACCACTCTGTGTCTTTTGATTGCAGAATTTAAACCATTTATATTAAAAGTAATTCTTGATAGGTAAAGACTTACTATTGCCATTTGTTAATTGTTTTCTGACAGCTTTGTAATTCCTTTGTTTCTTTCTTTCTCTCTTATTGTCTTTCTTTGTGATTTAATTTTTGGTAGTGCTATGTTTTGATTTTGTACCCTTTTATCCATTATGTATCTGCTAGATTTTTTTCTTTTTGGTTGCCATGAGGATTACATAAAATATTTTATAGTTATAATGGTCTATTTTAACCTGATAACAAATTAACTTCAATTGCATACAAATACTTTACATTTTTACTTCTCTTCCACCTTGCATTTTATGCTGCTGATGTCACATTTAACATCATTTTATTGTGTCTATTAACAAATTATTGTAACTATAGTTATTTTAAATATTTTTGTCTTTTTTTTTTTTTCTTCTGAGTCAGATTTTCACTCTTGTTGCCCAGGCTGGAGTGCAGTGGTGCGATCTTGGCTCACTACAACCTCTGCCTCCCGAGTTCAAGTGATTCTTGGGCCTCAGCTTCCTGAGTAGCTGGGATTACAGGCATGTGCTGCCATGCCTGACTAATTTTTTGTATTTTTAGTAGAGATGGGGTTTCACCATGTTGGCCAGGCTAGTCTTGAACTCCTGACCTCAGGTGATCTGCCTGCCTTGGCCTCCCAAAGTGCTGAGATTACAGGCATGAGCCACTGTGCCTGGCTATATTTTTGTCTTTTAACGTTTATACTAGAAGTGAAAATGATTTACCTACTGCTATTATAGTATTAGAGTATTCTGAACTTGACTATGTATTTACCTTTACCAGTGACTTTTGTGCTTTCATATATCTTTATGTTGCTACTTAGCATCCTTTTGTTTCAACTTGCAGAACTCCCTTTAGCATTTTTTGTTAAAGGATGGCTTTTCTGGGATTAGTATTTTGGTTGGCAGGGTCTTTTTTTCATTTTATTTCGTTTTTGTTTTTTTAAGCACTTTGAATATATCTGCTGAGAAATCTAGGATAGCCTAATTGAGGTCCCTTGTATGTGAAGAGTTTCTCTTGCTGCTTTCAAAATTTTCTCTGTGTTTGATTTTTGATGATTTGACCATGTGTCTTGGACTAGTCTTCTTTGGATTGATCTTGCTTGGGAATTTTGAGCTTTCACAAGTCTTGATATCCACTTCCCTCCCAAGATTTGGGAACTTTTCAGCCACTATTGTCTTAAATAAGATTTCTACTCCTTTATCTTTTTCTCTTCTTCTGGGACTTGCATAATGCACACATTTATTCAATGGTGTCCCATGTGTCTTATATTCTTTTGTCACTTTTTAAATTCTTTTTTCCTTTTTATTCCTCTAATTGGCTCTGGTCCGAAGTGTCTCTTCAAGGGTCTACAGTTGGATCCTCAGACAGAGAGCCTGTTACCAGGTGAATGGATACGTGTGGCTCCCTTCAGCTCTCTGGTAGGACTCCTACTAGGTCACTGGGATGGGTCCCTGGACAGGCGGTGATGGCTCCAAATGTTAGCTGAGAGGGGCTGGAACTCAGTCACATGGCTGTTTCAGGATCCACAGCTATGACTGAGGTCTAATCTATCTAGGGACTTGACAAGAGAAAGTCTTTATCTGCTTTTACTGGCAGAAGTGACTGTACCTTCAAATGCGCAGATACAAATGCAAGGCTACATGAATCATGAAGAAACAGGCAAAATGACACCATCAAAGGAAACTAATAAAGATCCAATAACTAATCCCCAAAGCAGGCTGGAGCTGGGTCACAGGGCTGCTTCAGGACCTGCAGTTGAATTGAAGTCAGTGGGACTGCCTCCAGGGGGACTGCCCTGGAAAGACAGCTCCTGAACCATGGCTGAGAGGGACTGAAGCTGGGTCATGGACTGCTTTAGGGTTCATAGTCAGGACCCAGGTCAGCCAGCCTGTTATCTGAAGCATGGGCAGGGGTGTCTCCTCCTAAGTCCCTTGATGGATGGTGCTCGTGGGGAGGACCTAGGCCAAATAGGGCTGTATCTCAGTCCATTGGCAGATGGGGCTATTTCTGGGTTTATAACCAGGATCATGGTCAGTGAATCTTCCACCTGGACATGGGCCTGCCTTCTTAAAATGGCTTACCAAGGTCTTGGGCTCCACCTGAGCAACCTCCTACGTAGATCCCAAAGCTCTCACAAAGACACTTTTGTCTGTGGACGGCTGCCAAATTATTGTTGCTATGGGGGGATATGAGCAGGGACCTCCTATTCAACCATTTTGCTGGCATCATTCTACAAATTGATTATTTTTTTGAGACTGAGTCTCCCACTGTCGCCCAGGCTGGAGTGCAACGGCACGATCTCGGCTCACTGCAACATCTGCCTCCCAGGTCCAAGTGATTTTGCTGACTGAGCCTCCCGAGTAGCTGGGACTACAGGCATGCACCACCACGCCTGGCAAATTTTTTGTATTTTTAGTAAGACAGGGTTTCACTATGTTGGCCAGGCTGGTCTCAAACTCCTGACCTTGTGATCCACCTGCCTTGGCCTCCCAAAGTGCTGAGATTACAGGCATGAGCCACTTCACCTGGCCAAACTGATTTTTAGATTTAAAAAATATAAATGAGGCTGGGCACGGTGGCTCATGTTTGTAATCCCAGCACTTTGGGAGGCCGAGGTGGGCAGATCACCTGAGGTCAGGAGTTCAAGACCAGCCTGGCCAACATGGTGAAACCCCATCTCTACTAAACATACAAAAATTAGCCTGGTGTGGTGGCAAACGCCTGTAATCCCAGGTACTCAGGAGGCTGAGGCAAGAGAATCGCTTGAACCCAGGAGGCAGAGGTTGCAGTGAGCTGAGATTGTGCCATTGCATTCCAACCTGGGGGACAAGGGCAAGACTTCATCTCAAAAAAACAAAAAACAAAAAAATATATACGTATATGAAAACCAAAACAATTGTATTAAAAGCATTTATTATTATAACTAATTTACTAATGATTCCTAGCTCTAAAAAATGTTTTTCTTTACACTATTCTGAAAACATCATAATATTCCTAGAAGGCAAGTAATATTTTATGCCTGTTTTACAAATTTAAAATGAATTTCCTCAAGGTCATACAATTAGTAAATGTTAGAATGGATTCTAGAGTTCAGACTTTCATGCCGCAGATCCCATGTTCTCGGGTAAATTCATACTTCTTACGGCCCCTATACACAGAATCATCTATCTTCTCCCAAAATTTACCTATTCAGCTATACCTTCAGAGGCACTACTCAATTTTAACAATGTAACAGTTATTTATTACAACCACTGGAGTGAGAACTACAACAATATAACAGTCCCTACACATATGGGAATCTACGTAAATTTTTTTGAGTGAGGTTGTATTACTTAAAAGGCCATATAGAAATGACCTTAACGTGCTATTTAGTATGATGCTTTTTAAATGGTACCCTATTCCAAATGTTTTCTGCTAAAATGTTTTCCCTAGAATGAAAACTGAAAACAAGAGGGCACTAACATCTATCAGTGTTATGTTCTGGGATAATGTCAAAATAGCCATTGTGCTCGTTGGCACTTTTTACAAAAGTGAGAGTTAGAAAATGTACCTTGAGCTTGTTAGATGTGAGGGAGTAAATGAGATATTCCATTTTTCTAAGAGCCTAATCCCCACTAGGTATTTCTCACCCTGACTTCCTTTATAATTTTTCTGCTCACTTCTGTGACCATTTTAACTCAAACCCAGAATTTATGTTTCAATACAGAATCAAAACATACAAATAAACTAAATACAACGGTGCACTACAACTAAAATATACAGTTATAATAAAATATCCTCATAAAAATATTGGCTTCGAGTTGTTAGAATTAACTTTGTGGTTTTCAACAAAAACACACTTTTTCTATTTGTTAGACAAATCCTGAAAGTATCTGAGTCTTTGAAATAGCAGTACTAAAACAAAGTAAGAATGACCTCTTGTTCCTGTTATTCAACACCACCAACACTACAACCAAAAAAAAAAAGAAAGAAAAAAAGAAAAAGAAAAGAAAGAGAGAGAGAATAAGAAAAAAGAAAATTTCTTAGCTGAGAACCAAAATATTTGCCTCAAGAAGACTGCAGTATTTTCACAGAACACAACACAAAGCAGATGTTCAATACCTGTTAGTTGAATCTTCATTTGAATCCAAATCTGAATGGATGGTAGAAAATTTGTGAACTGTAGCACTCATCAATTCTGCCATTTACACAACCTCTTTTGTGACTATTTCCTCAACTGATAAGACTTCATTGATTTAGGTATTAAACTCAATAGAACATTGTTTTTTAATTAAGCACTCAATATATTCGTAGCCTCATATATGTTTTAGAAGATTTGTCTTAATTAGCTTCCCTTTAAATCTCTCTTTTCCTCTCAAACCTCAGACAAGAGTCAGAGGCAGGGTGGAAGCTTTTTCAGGTCAGGATCTATTTATAAAGGGCATGGTGTGTTTAAACTTGTGTCATTGTCACAACTTGTAGGAAAATGTTCAAATATTTAAAAAGCAAACTAGATCATTTGAAGGGCAAAGAGAAATAGCTTTGATCCATAGATTTTACCAAGAACTATTTGCATGTTGTATTTTGCAGAGCCTGCACATTTATCTGCAGATTATGAAATGTTTTGTGAACACTAAAGCAGAAAACTCCCCAGAGTAGACAATCTTCTGTCTTCCCTTGTTACAACTTCTCTAAGCTGTGATTCTTGTTTCTGTGCTCTTTAGATGTCAGCAGTGGTAAGAATAGACTCTTTACATGGAGGGAGGAGGATCTGACTGAGAACAGGAGAAGTGGCACATGCCATGCTACCCAAAGGGCAGTTTCTGTCTGTCTCCCTCCCTCCCTCCCTCCCTCCCTTCCTTCCTTCCTTCCTTCCTTCCTTCCTTCCTTCCTCCCTTCCTCCCTCCCTCCCTCCCTCTTTCTCATTCTCTCTTTCTCTCTTTCTTCTTCTTCTTCTTTTTTTTTTTTTTTTGAGATGGAGTCTCACTCTGTTGCCCAGGCTGGAGCTCAGTGGCATGATCTCGGCTCACTGCAACCTGCGCCTCCTGGGTTCAAGCACTTCTCCCACATCAGCCTCCCGAGTAGCTGGAATTACAGGCCTGCACCACCATGCCCGGCTAATTTTTCTATTTTTAGTGGAGATGGGGTTTTGCCATGTTGGCCAGGCTGGTCTTTAACTTCTGACTTTAAGTGATCTGCCCACCTTGGCCTCGCAAAGTGCTGGAATTCCTGGGATTACAGGCATGAGCCACTGCACTTGGCTGATGACTCCACTTTTTAAACCCCTTTTTTAAAAGAAAAAAAAATTGAGCTCAACTGCATGAAATCCACTTTTTAAATCTCTGTGGAAGTAAGAGTAAGAATACCTATGGGGAAAATCATGGCAGGAAAGGTTAAAACCAAAGGGGCTACTTCCCTTCATCTCTCCACCAAAAACTAAAAACTTCAACAACACTTGAATCAACGGGCTTTGAAATTGACTGATCCTCCATCAGTTCTTTGGGTGAGAAATTGGTCTGGGCCATTTCCTTAGTAGAGTAGACCTACTAAGTTATTTCAAATACAGCAACAATCCAGGACTAGCCCATGTTAGATGACTGTGGCTTTTATAAACTTATTTTGTGTGTGGTAAAATATGCATATCATAGCATTTCCTATTTTAATAATTTTTAAGCATACAAGTCAGTGGCATTAATTACATTCATAACAAGTTTATTTAACATATCTTAGTTGAGTGTATGATATAGGGCATGCATACTGTCTGATCTTAAAAACAAAGGTCCCTGGTTTCTTGAAACTTTCTTCATTCTAGCAGAGAGAGGCAGAAAACGAATAGTAAACCTAATAAATAAATAGATTAGGTGGCATGTTAGTAGGTGCCAAAGGCTATGGTTAGGTCCTGGGGCACAGCGTGCCCATTGTCTGAAGGCTTCTGCATCTTTCAAACAGGCCAGAGACCATTGCTTATCTTCTACCTCCAAAGTCCCACTTTCAAAGACTATTAGTGAACTTGGAGAGTTCACTGGTGTATTAGTAGTTCGTTTTCACGCTGCTAATAAAGACATACCCAAAACTAGGAACAAAAAGAGGTTTAACTGGACTTACAGTTCCACATGGCTGGGGAGGCCTCAGAATCAGGGCGCGGGGTGAAACGCACTTCTTCCGCCGCCGCAGCAAGTCAGAAATGAGCAAGAAGCAAAAGCGGAAGCCTCTGATAAACCCATCAGATCTCGTGAGACTTATTCACTATCAAGAGAATAGCACGGGAAAGACCAGCCCCCATGATTCAATTACCTCCCCTGGAGTCCCTCCCACAACACTGGGGGATTCTGGGAGATGCAATCGAAGTTGAGATTTGAATGGGGACACAGCCAAACCGTATCTACTGGTTACCTGACTAATTAATAAAGAAAATGTGTTCCTTTGAACTGATCTATACGATAACTAAATATACAACAAACGCTGATGGCAGTTGCGGCTGTCAGTTAAAAAGTGTAAAGGTTCTTGCTACACATAGTTTGTTTTCCCCAGACAATAGTCTTCACTTAGAGAATAAATGTCAAGACACATAATTTAAACAGAAAGCCATGCTTTTCTCCACCAATAATGTGATTTTTTAATAAAAGAAAGAATTATATAGAAATATATAGGTTTTGGCCGGGCGCGGTGGCTCAAG
Organism: Papio anubis; assembly: GCF_008728515.1. NCBI lineage: Eukaryota > Metazoa > Chordata > Mammalia > Primates > Cercopithecidae > Papio > Papio anubis. The sequence goes on from NC_044976.1 coordinate 183,292,513, forward strand.
CCTGTAATCCCAGCACTTTGGGAGGCCGAGACGGGCGGATCACGAGGTCAGGAGATCGAGACCATCCTGGCTAACACGGTGAAACCCCGTCTCTACTAAAAAATACAAAAAACTAGCTGGGCGAGGTGGCAGGCGCCTGTAGTCCCAGCTACTCGGGAGGCTGAGGCAGGAGAATGGCGTAAACTTGGGCGGCGGAGCTTGCAGTGAGCTGAGATCGGGCCACTGCACTCCAGCTTGGGCGACAGAGCGAGACTCCGCCTCAAAAAAAAAAAAAAAAAGAAATATATACGTTTTGAAAATTCTGTCACCTCAAAACCTAAAGTAGCCAAGGACAGAAGAGATGAGGAATGCAGTGATTTATTATACTCTGCAATGACAATGGAAAAGGGATTTTGAAATGCTTTCTTTTGTCAAGTGCAATGATTCCTATAATATATTGAGCTTCTGCTTAGGCTCTTTCAGGTAGCAAGGAACACATATACTGTAACAGAAGTTTATTATAAGCACATATGTGGAAAGGAAATAATAAGCACATGATTATGAAACTAGACCACATCTTGATCATGATCAAAATTAACATTACCAATGCAGGACAGATGGACATCTGTGCCTCCAGTTGTGATACTTCAAAAAGGACACAACATCACTAATGTAGTATTCCAACCAGAAATGCATAACCTGTGAGAATATCAGGTAATATCAAGTTGAGGGATGGTCAGTAAAGTATCTGACTTGATTTCTTTAAAAATGGCAATGTTATGAAAGACATAACATTGAAAGGCTGAGCAACAGTTCCAGATTAAAGGAGACTGAAGAGTAGCATGACCAACTCTTCACCCGTTCACCTAGGACTGAGTAGTTTCCCAGGATGCAGGACTTTCAGTGCTAAAATGGAGAAGGTCTGGGCAAACAGGGTTATTCTGAATTGATGACTTGATCACCCTGCTGAGGAGACATAATCATTACATGCAATATGTAAAACATGTGATCCTGGACTGGATCATGGATTGGAGTCAAAAAAAAACCACGCTACAAGTACATTATTGGGATAATTCACAGAATTAGAATATCAACTTAATATATGGTGAAGTATACAAAAGATAAAACTTACCATTTTAACTATTTGTAGATGTACAGCTCAGTGGCATTAAATGCATTCACAATATTGTACAACCATCATCACCATCCTTCTCCAGAACGTTTTCATCTTTCCATACGTGAACTCTATACCTGTCAAATAATAACTCCCCATTTTCTCCTCCTCCCAGCTCCTGGTCACCACCATTCTACTTTCTGTCTCTAGGAGTTTGCCTATTCTAGGTATCTCATGTAGGTGAAATCATATAGTATTTGTCCTTTTATATCCAGTTTATTTCACTTAGCGTAATATTTTCAAGGTCTCTTTATGTTATAGCTTGTGCCAGAATTCCATTCCTTTTTAAGGCTGAATCATTTTCCATTGTATGTACGTATCACTTTTTTTTTTTTTGAGATGAAATCTCACTCTGTTGTCCAGGCTGGAGTGCAGTGGCATGATCATGGCTCACTGCAACCTCCACCTCCCAGGTTCAAGTGATTCTCCTGCCTCAGCCTCCCGAGTAGCTGGGATTACAGGTGCTCGCCATCACACCTGGCTCATTTTTGTATTTTTAGTAGAGATGGGGTTTCACCATGTTGGCCAGGCTGGTTTTGAACTCCTGACCTCAGGTGATCTGCCTGCCTTGGCCTCCCAAAGTGCTGGGATTACAGGCGTGAGCCACTGCGCCTGGCCACATTTTGTTCATTCAGTCATCTGTTGATGAACATTTGGGTTGTTTCTACCTTTTGGCTGTTGTGAATAGTGCTGCTATGAACATTGGTGTAGAAATGTGGGGTTTAACTTTGAAGTATTATATCAATGTAAAATTTCCTGAATTGGAGCTGTGTACCATGACTGTGTAAGAAAATATCTAAGGAAATACACACTGAAATATTAAGAGAAAAAGTGACACATGCATCCTAGTCTCAAATGCTTCAGCAAAAAAACGAGAAAGAGAAAGGAAATGTGGCAAAATGTTAAAAATTGGTGAATCTGGGTAAAGGGTATGAGTACTTTGCAATATTCTTGCAACTTTGCAACTTTTCTGTAAGTTAATTTTTGTTTAAGTACAAGAGAAAGGAAGGAAGCAAGGGAGAAATTCAATTTATGATATACGGGCCTTGTGGAGAAAGAAGAATCTATGAAAAGCTGGTCCTCACAGAGGATGCAATGTCATCAGGGGAATGATGCAATGTCATCGGGAAAGATAACGTAGTATTCATCACAGCTTACTTGGGCATCTTGTCCCTATGAACAGAAGTTGGCGACTATACCTATTTCTAGTGCTCTGCTCTTTCAGTTTCCCAACTACTCTCTGCTTCTGCCGCTACCAACTATTCTCCATCCTGTCCTCTCTTCCTCTTGTCTTCAGCTTGCTCATAGCTTCTATTTTCTTACGGCTTCTACTGCCTCTTCTCTGTGCATGTGTTGACTGCTGCTGCCATCTTCCTCCAATCCGGGCAGTTGTTGTGGTATACAGCGTGACAACCTTTGCATAGGAGGGCTGTAACCATGTAACATAAGTGTCTTGCTTGGCCAGTCTAGTCCAACTAAAAGACCATGGTTGGAGCACTAGGTGTGGTTTAGTGAGTTGGTGGTGAGAAAAAGCAAAACTCCAAATCTCCCCTGAGGCATTGTGACCCATGTTTGATTAACCTTGGAAATGTAAGGAGAAAAATAGAAACTGTGTATATGAAAGTTCAGTAGAATTGGAGGAGATAAGATTTCACTGTAGTTTTGGAGAACATTTTAAGGTTGAGTATTGGAAAAATTTGTCTCTCTCTCCCTCCCTCACTTCATTCCTTCCTTTTTCCCCTTATTTCCTTCCACAAAAGTTCATTATGTGCAAGGCATTATCATAGAGGCCATGGGGAATCTAAATTGTGTAAGATGTGGTCCCAGCTACAAGAAGCTTATAATCTAGGGTAGTGTATTTTAAACTACAGGCTGCAACCCATTAGTGATTAGTAGATTGTGAAATCAAATCGGTGCGTCTGACCAGCGTTTAAAAACACTGAAATTCATTAGAAAGCTCTTACAGTCCATCACACTTCGTCATGGTAAATATTGTTGAATGAATGTTTTTATAGGTGTGTATATGTGTACACAGGATTGTGATATAAAATGTATTTCTGCTGTGGGTTATAGAAAAAATAGTCTGAAAGCCATTGATCCAGTAGAACTTAAGCCTATAGCTTCAGTTATCATCCCAGTGCTGATTTCTATCTCCAGCCTAGAACTTCTTCCTGCTCCACACACGGCTTTTCAACTCCCAGCTGGACATCTCAAACTAAACATATCCCAAATTGCCCATATCATCTTCCTCCCTAAAATGTTTCCGTTCCCTACATTGAATGTTGGTTAACAACATCCACATCCATCTGGTCATTCAGGACAGAAGCCTGAGAGGTATCTAAAGTGTCTTCTTGTGCGCCTTCTCCACTCATTCTTCACATTCAATTGGCCAATCTGCCTCTCCTCTCTATCCTTATTAGCACGCTTTGGTTTAGGACCTGTATAATTTATCTCCTAGTTTCCAGCCATAGCTTATTTACTGGTCTCCTTTTCTTCAGTCTTGTTTCCTAACTCCTGTCCAACAAGTCTGTGTCCTACACTTATTCCCAAGTAATCTTTTAAAAATGCTGAGGTGAGTCCGGTGCACTGGCTCACACCTATAATCCCAGCACTTTGGGAGGTTGAGGCAGGAGGATCACTTGAGCCCAGGAGTTTGAGGCCAGCCTGGGCAACATAGTGAGACCCTGTCTCTACAAATAATATTATTTTAAAATACTAGCCAGGCATGGTGGTGGTTATGTGCCTGTGGTACCAGCTATGCATAAGGCTAAGGCAAAAGGATCACCTAAGCCCAGGAGGGCTGTGTTTGTGGCACAGTACTCCAGCCTAGGCAACAGAGTGAGGCCCTGTCTCAATCTAAAAAAAAAAAAAAAAAAAAAATGCTAACATGACATTTTTTTCTGGTTGAAAAGTCTTTGATGGTTCCCCACTGCTTTGAGAAAAAATGTCCAAACATGAGAGCCAACATCTTTCTTGATCTACTTTTGCTGCCTTCATCAGCCTCAGTGCCTCATCCTCTCTTAGCCTTACCCCTGATTCTAGTGGTACCAACTAGCTCAGGTGCTCTCATATTTCAGGGACTTTGACTCCTGCCTTGAATGTGCTTGCTTTGTTTCTTCACCTGTGTCTAAATCTTACCCCTCTTTCCCAGCACAGCTCTAATGTCACCTGGTCTTGGGACCCTTTCTGACTGCCCTCCAAGGTTCTCCTTGCATCCTAAGCACTCTGCTGTTCTAGCTAACGGCGTGGTCACTGTTGTTTGGGTTGTCTTGATTATGACCTAGTTGCTAGCAAGGGCTCTGTTTTGGTCATCTTTATAAAACAAGCAACTAGCCCAGTCCTTGACACACTAGGCACTGACCAAACATCTGTTGAAAAAATGAATGAAGATGAAATCTCTCAACAGTTCACTCCTTGATTATAATGATAGTACCAAAAAAATGTTAAATAATTCTTGACAATACTGTTGTTTTCAAAAGTCTTTAGAACTAGAGAGTGACTGCTTGGCTAGATGTGCTTTGTCTCTTTCTGTTTCTATCAGTCCTTTTTCCACCATCCCCTTCTCTGTCTAGTTCCTATGAGACTAAGAGAACATTGCCATCTGCTTATAGGAAACATCCAGGAATTCTCCCACCAACAGATTCCTGTTAAAAAACACACACACAACCAGAAAAGACAAGAAAAGAAGACAAGAATGCAATGTGCATTGTGTTTATTTTATCTTAAACCCACTTTGTTGTTCTTATTGTCTATCTGTATTGTGTTCTAGGCCTTAGGGAGGGATGTCAGGTCCTTTCGTTGCTTGCTTTGGATGTAAACATGTCCGGAAGCAGCGGGCCTGGTCCAGAGTGACTTTGAAGGAATCTTTCAGTCCTGACCCCATAATGCAGGGTCCCAAAGTCACCATATGAATTCATTTGCCCCCACAGAACTATCTCAGTTTCCTCTTTATTCTAGGCACTGGGGATATAGTGACAAAGAAAATGTGGCCCCTGTCTGGAGAAGAAAGGGATCATTTGTTTTTTTCCTTTGTATATTCTTCGTTGTCCTGGACTTTTGTTTTCTCAGTGTTTTTTTCTTGACATAAGTGAGAGGTAGCCATTTCTAAGTAATACAGCATTTTTTTTTCTTTTTCTTTTTTTTTTTTTTTACAAAGGGTTCCACCTCTATGTGACCAGGCAGAGCTAGTGTGTGTGTGTGTGTGAGAGAGAGAGAGAGAGACCCAGTCTCACTCTGTCACCCAGGCTGAAGTGCAGTGGCATAATCTTGGTTCACTGCAACCTCCATCTCCCGGGCTCAAGCGATTCTTGTGCCTCAGCCTCCCTAGTAGCTGGGACTACAGGCGTGCGCCACCATGCCTGGCTAATTTTTTGAATTTTTAGTAGAGATGGGTTTTCACTATGTTGGCCAGGCTGGTCTCGAACTCCTGACTTCAAGTGATCTGCCTGGCTTAGCCTCCCAAAGTGTTGGGATTACAGGCATGAGCCACTGCGCCCGCCCAACAGAGCTATTCTTATTGCAAAAGTTTGGAGTCCAGAAATGAGAGCCCCAAGGCTCACTATATTACTTATCCAAAATAAACAGATGTGGAGGGAAAATGTTCTCTGGAGTTTTTTCATATGTAACATGGGTGTGATGTTATCTCCTTCACATATGAAGACTCACTGAGCACCCAGCAGAGAGGTGGGTGGGTACCCAGGGATGTAACATCCGCTAGATGTAAGCCTTCTTCCTAGTGCATCAGAAAATAGGGGGGACTGAGGCCAGCGTAGAGGAAGGTAGCACAAGCTCAGTGTTCCCATCACCCATGGTGATGCTGTGGTGTATGACACAGTAGGAGGCACAATGGAGGCATTTTCTTTTTTCAAATGCAATAACTGGCCTAGTTACAAGCTTGGGAATAAAGTCAATGCTGAAGCACTCTTTAAAATGTTGCTTTGGTGATACATAATGAGGTGCCTTTCTCTTCTTTGAGGAGAGGTGGAAGCCAGGGTTTAACCATCCAATTAGTCACTTGATCTTAATAGAAAAAAAATGAGTGGGTCCTTTGGGATTTGCTGTGCTTATCTAGGTCATTTCCAGCTTCTAGTCACAGTAAATCAATTCTACATAGCTGGAACATTAGCAACATCTGGATTTCTCAAAAGGTCATGTGTGTGCATCATTAGAGCAAGACTGCAAAGTATCACTTTGAATCATAATGAATATTCCACTTCCAAAAGCAAGGATGATTTTAAGGCAGCTGCAGTAGAACTAAGGAGGCGATTTACTTGAAATTCAATTGTGATCACTTTTTGGTGATTAAAAACCTAACATTTTCCCAACAATATCTCCAATGTGCTTTCAGAAAGCCCCCCAGTGCCATGCCTTCATACAAGAACCAATACTTAACTGGATTCTATAGCAGCAAACAATTATTTCTAACCAGTGCGTATGTGAGGTCCTCCTGACTGGGCCCATTCTCAGATTCAGCTGTGAACTCTAAGCTTATGAGACATATTCCAAGAGCAAAGGGGCTTCTCCTTGGGATTTCTACTTACACTGTGGGGAAATCTAATTGTAGCACCCTTTATCTGTTCCCAAGATACTTTCCCTGAGTATTGTGCCGGCAGCAGAACACTCCTTTATTCCCAGCTTCAGTCACGACATGACACCACACTCATCCCTGACACCTTGACACCCCACTGGAAAATGTCACGTCCCCATCAAATAACTCCTCTATGTGACACATTCAACATTTGCTCGGATCTGACCCTTTTTAACCTATTCAACCTCAGTTCCTTTATGCATCTGTCATTCCTCTGCCTCTATTAGATCAGTTTATTTTTATTGCCACACGAATCTTGGGGTTTCCCCCACCTGCCTTATGCTAGGCCCTTTCTTCCTTTTTTTTTTTGCCTGCGCAAATATTTCCAGCCCTTCCAAAGCCCCAAATAGAATCTTTGTTTTGTTTTTGCTTTTTGTTGTTGTTGTTTTGTTTTGTTTTTAGTGTACCAATACTCATTATTCTTCTGATTCCCAAAACCCCTTTGTTATTAATAGTTGATACCCATTCCTCATTTGTTGTTTCATTCTTGCAACAAATATTTGCTAAGAACCCACTATTAGTGATATAGTTTGGATATTTGTCCCTGACTCACTCTCATGTTGGATTGTAATCCCCAGTGCTGGAGGTGGGACCTGGTGGGACGTGTTTGGGTCATGTGGGCAGATCCCTTATGGACTGGTGCTGTCCTCATGATAGTGAGTGAGTTCTTATGAGATCTGGTAATTTAAAAGTGTGTGGCAACTGCCCTACTCTCTCTCTTGCACCTGGTCCCACCATGTGAGACACCTGCTTACCCTTCACCTTCTGCCACGATTGTGAGCTTCCTGAGGCCTCCCTGGAAATCAAGCAGATGCCAGCACCATACTTCCTGTAAAGGCTGCAGAACCACAAGCCAATTAAACCTTTTTTCTTCTAAATTACCTAGTCTCATGTATTTCTTTATAGCAACACAAAAACAACCTAATACAGTTAGTGACCATTCTAGAACTCAGGATGCTATGGTGAGTAAGACAGTCTTTGCCCTCTTAGAGATTTTATTCTAGTATGACAGACAGATAATCAGGCAGTAAATAAATAAGTAGTATAACAGACTGAGACAAATGTCGTGAGAAAAAACTAAAAGGCAGGGTAAGGGCTAGTGTGTGACCACAGGAATAAGGCCATTTTCCATATGGTGATAGGGAAAGGCCTCTTTGAGGAGGAGACACTTGTGTTTGAGAAGACACTTGTGTTTGAGAAGAGACTTAAATTGTGAGAAGAAATCAACCATAAGCTGGCCGAGTGCAGCAGCTCACACCTGTAATCCCTGCACTTTGGGAGGCCAAGGTGGGCAGATAACCTGAGGTCAGGAGTTCAAGACCAGCCTGGCCAACATGGTAAAACCCCATCTCTCCTAAAAATACAAAAATTAACTAGGCATGGTGGCAGGCGCCTGTAATCCCAGCTACTCGGGAGTCTGAGGCAGGAGAATGGCTTGAACCTGGGAGGCGGAGGTTGCAGTAAGCTGAGATTGTGCCATTGCAGTCCAACCTGGGCAACAGAGCAAGACTCTGTCTCAAAAAGAAAAAAAAAAAAAAAAAAAAAAAGACAAGACAAGAAATCAACCATAAGCTAACCCAAGAGAAGAAAGGGAAAGGGAACAGGAAGTGAAGTCCCTGAGGCAGGAGTGTTCTAGAAAGATGAGGGGTGTTCTAGGAGAACAACAAGAAGGCTAACATGGGCAGAGTATAGTACGAGATGAAGATGCACGGGAGGCAGAGGTGAGAACCTGCAGGGCTTTGAGGGAGAGAAGAATCAAGTGCAACTCCTTAGGGTGGGTGCGGTGGCTCATGCCTGTAATCCCAGAACTTTGGGAGGCCAAGACAGGTGGATCACTTGAGGCCAGGAGTTCAAGACCAGCCTGGCCATCATGGCAAAACCCTGTCTCTGCTAAAAATACAAAAATTAGCTGGGCAAGGTGGCACATGCCTGTAATCCAGCTACTTGGGAGATGGAGGCAGGCGAATTGCTTGAACCCAGGAGGCAGAGGTTGCAGTGAGCCAAGATTGTGCCACTACACTCCTGCCTGGGCAACAAAATGAGACACTGTCTCAAAAACAAAACAAAGAGCAACTTCTTAATGTTAAGTCTAAGTGCCTGGATAGATGATGTTACCACATCTTGGTAGGGAAAGCTTGGGGAAGGAAGTGAATGCAAATTTGCATGGGGTTATTGAATCTGGAAACAAGAATTCCTTTTTGGACATGTGAAGTATGAGAGCCCTTGAGACATCCAAGTGCAGCTGTTGGGTAGACAGTGGGATATGTAAGACTCTGAAGCCCAAGGAGCCATCAGGCTAGAGATACAAGCTGGGCATTCACTTAAACTTAGGGATGGGAATGTAAATTGAGAAGAGGCCAGAACACCAGAGCCCACCAACATTTAAAGGTTAGGAAGGAGGAGCTAGAAGGAAACTCCAAACATGTGGCCCTCGAGGTATCCCACATATTCAGACACATCCATGGTGGTGTGTGGCGTGCTAATAGTTTCACGTGCGCTGGACTTACCATGAAAACCAAGGCTGCAAACTTCCTGAGACCGCTCATATTTCTCCATGAGAGCAGGGCTAAAGGTCCAAAGTGTTTTATTGGTGTATAGTCTTGGCACAGTCCCTGTTGACCATGTATTTCTTAGAGCAAGAAGTGTACACTGCCAGGCTATTGAGGGAAATGTGGCTACTTCCTTTCTCAAGGACTATATCTTTGAGTTAGTTAAGAATTCTCAGACTTACTTTACTGGCAGTGAACTGGTGCACAGAGAGATTAACTGATTTATGCCCGGCCCAAACTGAGTCAACAGCCATCCCAAGGCCACACTGCAGTGTTGATTAAATTATGGACTGAGGATTGCCAGCATCTCAGCCACCTGGTGTGCTGCTTTAAAAAAAAAAAAAAAAAAAAAAAAGGCCAGGAGCGGTGGCTCACGCCTGTAATCTCAGCACTTTGGGAGGGCCGAGGCGGGCAGATCACGAGGTCAGGAGATTGAGACCATCCTGGCTAACATGGTGAAACCCTGTCTCTACTGAAAATACAAAAAAATTTGCTGGGCATGGTGGTGGGCGCCTGTAGTCCCAGCTACTCAGGAGGCTGAGGCAGGAGAATGGCATGAACCCAGGAGGTGGAGGTTGCAGTGAGCCGAGATTGCGCCACTGCACTCCAGGCTGGGAAACAGAGCGAGACTCCGTCTCAAAAAAAAAAAAAAAAAAAAAAAAAAAGCTAACATATATGGGTTATCTATTAAGTGCTTAACAAATGGCAACTCTTAATCCTCAGAACAACTCCATGCAAGAGACGTAGTATCACCAATTTACAGAGGAGGAAACATAGGTTTCGAGAGAGTTCCATAGGTAGCAAAGGGGCAGATTAGTCTAGTTCCACGCTCCCAACCACAATGCCATACAGTTTGCTGAAACAGAATCTCTGGAAACGGGACACAGGAGTGGTCTGTATTTAGAAACTTCTGGGGGCATTTTTGCGTACTGTATATGAAATCTTGAGAACCGAAGTTTCACTGAATCTCCAGTTTGTTCTTTGAAGCTCAGGAAAACCTTAATATTTGCTCTACTATTTTTTTTTAAACATCTCCAAGTATCCATGTTTAAGTAAATGTATTAGTTTCAGACTATTCTTGGTAGTATTTTGTTAAACATAGGTAACAACTTACTGCACAGTTTGTCATTTCAAGAGGTAAAGCATATGACTGCACATGAAACCGGCTGGCATTGTCTAATATGTTGACAATAATTACCTAACAATTATTGACATTGTTGCATCCTACTGTCAACAGGAATAACGTGTCTCTTTTTCCCTGTGTTTATGACTGGACACATTTGCCTACTGAGATCCATAAACAATAGTGAAATAAATCAATCCTATGGCCAGTGCAGTAGCATGCATGACTCCATGGTGGCAGTTTGCCTTGCTGGCTGAGAGGAGGTGGTACTCTGACACGTCTCGGCTCTGCACTCCTCAGCCTAGTAAAGATACGGCCTTTTGATGCATGGGATGTCCCAGAGAGCTCAGACATTATTGTCTGCCGACCTTTGTGGATGGTCTCAAGAACTTATGGGGTGGAAGGGAAATGAAGTCATATAAGTATTTAAAAAAAAGAAAGAAAATAAATAAGTCCAGTTCTCATTTGAAAAATAGACACATGTTGAATATCCAAGGCCTTTAGATCACAGGAGATAACATTAAACAAACTCCTTTCTGTTAACAAGAAATTGTGTTTTACTGTCACAGATCTCCACCCAGATTGGCCCTTGAATTTGCATTATTCACACAGTGAGACTGGTTTCACCTGTTTGCAATTGTTTAACTATTAGTCATCAGTTCAGAGGTTGCTTAAGCTGATTTCGCCAGCAGTTTATCTTATATACATTTTATTTATTTATATATTTATATATTTTTGAGACAAGAGTCTCAATCTGTCGCCCAGGCTGGAGTGCAGTGGCACCATCTCGGGTCACTGTAACCTCCAGCTCCCAGGTTCAAGCAATTCTCCTGCCTCAGCCTCCCAAGTAGCTGGGATTACAGGTGTGCACTACCATGCCAGGCTAATTTTTTTTTTTTTTTTTTTTTTGTACTTTTGTAGTAGAGACGGGGTTTCACCACATCAGCTAGTCTGGTCTCTAACTCCTGTCCTCAGGTGATCTGCCTGCCTCGGCCTCCAAAAGTGCTGGGATAACAGGCATAAGCCACTGCACCTGGCCCTTATACACTTTTAAAAATTACACATTAGAAATCAACAAAGGTGACACACCTGTTATATATTGTCAAAGGAGAAAAAAGATCTAAAAACAATTTGGAAGAGAAGTGAGGCCATTACACCAGGGAGAACTAACATCTTAGTCTTTTTTATGAAAAGAAAGAAAAATAAATATATGGGGTGGAGGATTTGTTATCAGGTTTAGAAACAAGAAAGAAAGAGAAAAGAAAGAAAGAAGGAAGGAAGGAAGGAAAGAAAGAAAGAAAGAGAGAGAGAGAGAGAGAGAGATAGATACCCAATTAAGTTTGAATTTCAGATAAACAAGGAATAATTTCTTAGTATAAGTATGTCCCTTAGTATAAGTATATCCCTGAGATATACTTATGGTGAAAAACTATTTACTATTTATCTGAAATTCAAATTTAAGTGAGTGTCCTGTATTCTCTCTGGCAACCCTACTTAAGTAGTGCCTTTTTAATCTAAGTTTGAAAAAAATCCTTTTAGAAAACAGATGTCTTCAGGAAACTGGGTCATGGATTCAACAGCATAAATACTTGCCAATTACGTTGCACAGTGTCATGGGATTATATATTTATTAAATATAAATAAACTAGCAATAGTAGTGACTGAAACTTACTTTGATTTGAAAACCCATCCATTTTATTTATCTTTTTTTTTTTTTTTTTGAGACAAAGTTTTGCTCTGTTTCCCAGGCTGGGGTGCAGTGAAGCGATCTCAGTTCACTGCAACTTCTACCTCCCTGACTCGTGCAATTCTCCTGCCTCAGCTTCCTGAGTAGCTGGGATTACAGGTGCCACCACCACACCTGCCTAATTTTTGTATTTTTAGTAGAGAGGGGGTTTCACCATGTCGGCCAGGCTGGTCTTGAACTCCTGACCTCAGGTGATCCAACACCTGAGATAAACTGACTGGGCTTCTGCTCCCTGCAACAAAAGGAGCCTGATTACTACAGCTCTGTACCTTCAGGTAAATAAAACAACTCAGATTCTCAAGTTGGAATCTTTACCATCCTGATTTGAGAAGCAATAAAGAATCAAATCACCAGACAATATGTACTCACAGTTATCAAATACTGCCTTTACAGAGCTATTAGTTGCCTTAGGGAAACAAGGCAAAAAGTCATTAAGTGGGTGAAATGTTTGCATTTCTGTTCACATCTGCTGCAAAGAGCTGACACTAGTTTAAAACCTATAGACTGGAAGCAAACTGCTTTCCAGTCTGAGTATTATGCGTTATTCAGCCATTAGCAACATTGTTTTTTCTTTTTTTTTAACTTTACAAGAGATTTAAATAAAACTTTCTTTACCCTGAGTGGATTTCACGTTTGGGTCAACACTGGCCTTTTATTACCTACATAGTCCTCAAAGAGCAGCAATTAATTTCAAGTGTCTGAGGAGGAAATGAGTTCTCACAATTATATTTTGAAAGTGTTTTTGAAATTATCCATGGTATATTAAGGGAGATTTATCTGCTGGCTAATGGAAATTTAAACCTAGCATTCAAGAGAGAGGTTAGGACTATAGGTATAGAGACTGGGAAGTCATTGGCATATAGGTGATAATTAAAGCTGGAGGTAATTAAAACAAGTGGGAAGGGGGATTGTGTACAGTGAAAAGACAAGAAGACAAAGGTTACTATCTAGGGACTTTTCCCCAAATCCACCATCATCAGATTCACTTGTGGAACCTGTTGTTCTCAGGTCCTACCTTGGACCTATTGAGCCTAGAAGGTTGAGGCAAGGGAGACCCCAGGAGTCTGCATTTTGAAAAAGCATCCTAGGTGATCCTTATGCAACCCCACAGAGCCAAGGGTATATTTGCCTCAGTCAAAAAAAAGGATATCAAAAGAAGAAACGTATGAGTTGCCTCCTGGATGGTGGCTGCTGTTGGTTAAAGCTACATCTGCACATCTATCAGTGGTTCCTGGCACACAGGACTCAAGAACTGCAATATTCATGAGGCCACTGGGACCTCCAAACATCAGAAATTAGTTAAAAATACTTAAATGGAATTGGTCACAGCCTTGGTTCCTTGTCCCTGCACTGAACTCTCCCATCACCCTACTATGAACTACCTAGAGTATACAAGGATCATTTGTGAATTGCCATAGTGGATTCTTCTGGGGATTTCTTGGTAGGGTTTTTTCCTTGACTTAGTCACAGCAGTGGGTTGAAGGTAGAGGATCCGAGGTGGTGGCCAACTCAGAGGCTATGTAAAGTAAAAGAACATGACTCAACAATGAGTGATACATTGTCACTAAGTGCCCTGTGCCCAGCTTGGCCTTTGTACCAAGGCCTCCTCTGTGCCCTCTGCCAGTAGGTTGAGGAAGCCATAATCATACAGGCCAGAACTCAAGCACTATGAGAGATTTGGGAGTACTGGCAGGCCATAGACCTCTGAACCCAAAGTTACCTTTCTAGAGGTTGGTGAGGGGGATTGCACTGGCCATTGGCCATTGGGGCTGCCTGGAAGTTCCAGAATGTGGCCCCAGATGCACTCCAGGGGGTTGGGAAGGTATGCCCGGAGGGTTTATTTGAAGAGGGCGAGCTGTGTGCCACCAGAAAGAATAACTCTTACGCCTAACAGCTGCAACTGGTCTGGCACAGACCAGGAGGCAATGAGTCAGGTCAAACCAGTTCTAATAGTGCTTGCTTCCAGTGGTGCTTGGCAGTCAATCCTATAAGATGCTTTGATCTTTTTAACTGGTGACTATCTCGTAAAGAACTATTTTTATAATATATGGTATTTTTGCTTAAGTAATTTCATCTTCAGCTCACGATGAATTTGAAGAAGTGACTTTCCACAGAACTGGATGTTGCTCAGGAGTGACAGGTTGCTAACATGTAGGAGTGGGGTGGAGTTTCTTGGCGTGGAGCATGTTTCTGTAGGGGATTGATTATGGGTAGCTGTGAAGATCCTAGAATTGCTATAAATGTATATGGGGTTATTTTGAAATAAAAATGCTTATAACTTGTTGTCAGCATTGAACAATTGGGGCTGTTAAGTGCAAGTTTACATCATTGGGATAAAATGTATATGTTCTCTCCCTTTACCCTCCCAAGGGAGCAGATGTAAATCTTACCTGAAGAGTAACTTGCACTTTCCTTCTGGAGGGCGGGGTAAGCAAGCCTTGGGCAGCTTTACTGTGAGCCTTGGTAATAGCTATTTCATATATTGTGAGGGGCAGCTGCTTCAAATGGTTTTGCCTTCAGAGAAAAGCACCGGAGAGAGACAATAAAGCATGAAGTGGGTGTGTGTGCAAGCACGCTTACGAATGTGGCACGCATAAATGTTTATGCTTATTTCTCCTTGTTATACACACTCATTGTAAATATTTCCAAGATCATAGAAATATAAACCCATCTTCTACAGACAAGCAGGATTAACAGCTTAAATATTCTTGAAATTTTAGATACACAATCACATGGATGATCAAGAAACTGCTCTCCATAAAAGGTTAGGGATCATACAAATCCCTGGGAAAACACATTTCCTGTGGGAGGGATGAGATAAATGCTTGTAATAAGATGTATTAACCATCCTCAGAGACAGATCCAAACAGGCAAAAATCAACAGCAAACTGGGACGCGACTGCTGGGGTAGCTAGACGTCACCCTTGTATGCAAGAAGCCAAGAGATTTACCGAGCTCCCAGATGCAGGCACATCCTTCCTTTCTTTAAATCCGATTTTCTTGCCATCTGTTCCTTTACTCCAGCCTTGGCTGTAAACAAAGTTTATGCACAGCGATGCGTTGTGTTGCCAGGCAGCTCTCCTCGCTCCTCTGCAGCAAAGTCAGTTCTGGAGTGAAATCTGTGGGCTTCATCATTATCCATTTTCTCTAATAATATAAATTGTGAGAGAATAGAAATTGGTCTTATAAATTGGATTTTCAACTTCATTTGGGGAACATGGTATGACACACACTGTCTGGTTTTGAAAATTCTGTAAGGAAACATCTAAATGAGTTGGGAGGATTTAAGTTGTAGAAAAGGATTTCCCTGGCCCTCAAGAACGGTAAGGACATTGTGAAGGGGGCAGTCTCAAGGGCCACAGTAAATCGGTCAAGGAGAAACTGACGCAGCTGCTGCAGTGCGAAGGAACTTGCTGCCTCCAAGGTTGCAATTTGACATGGGGCGGGGTACGCGGTGGGGTGGAGGCAGGAGGAGTGCAAGATGACTTAGAGATGTGTGTCTAGGAAGTGAGCTGGTGGCCCTGAGAATGTACTAGCAGCTGTGAGGAGGGATTAGCTGACCTTTGGCCTCAAGCTATATAATATTTATCATGCACTCTTCCTGGGAGAAGCTTAGAGCGGGACACATTTTGAATGGATTCGGTTAATCCTTTTACTGTCCTATGAGTAATCAGAGAAGTAGAGAGAAGCAAACAGAAAAAAAAATTCCACATTTAAAGGGGTCACTGCCATGGCAAAGCAGAAAATAACATTCACTCTGCTAAGCAACAACAGGAAAAGTCAACCTTGTGATCCTTGCCCACCGATTCTCAGAGTCCAGGCAGTGGCAGAAGCGGGCAGAATTCCCTCAGAGTGTGCACTCTGATCACTGCAGGTAACTGTTCATTCAGTCCCCACCATGGTTGGGGAAAGGTACTTGCCTGTTTGGGGGAACCCATGGTAACGGGACAAGCTTTTGCCATTGCAGCTGGGACTGATGACATATAGGGATGATTAAGCAAAGAGGTGAATACATTGAGCATAATGAGAGTCACATTTCTTGCTGTCAGAAGGGAATTATAAATACTGAAAGGGGAATGGCTTGAACAAGCCCTGTGCTATTAGATTGGAGGAAGAGGAACCAATGTGAACTCATAGCTTTATGTAGACATTGACGTAGATGTTGACGTAGGCACCAATGTGTGCAGATGTTTATGTGTGTGTGCATATTCCCTGATCTGTGATTTTGCTTTCCTCAATTTCAGTTACCTGAGGTCAGCCTTGGTCCAAAAACATTACAGGGACAATTCTGGAAATAAACAATTCATGAGTTTTAAATTGTGTGCCATCCTGCTCTGTCCTGCCTAGGATTTGAATCCTCCCTTTGTTCAACATACCCACGCTGTCTACGCTCTTGCCGTTATTCACTTAGTAGCTGTGTTGGTTTTCAGATCAACTGTCGGGTCTCACAGTGCTTGTGTTGAAGTAACCCTCATTTTACTTAATAATAACCCCAAAGCACAAGAGTAGCAATGCTGGCAGTTCGGATATGCCAAAGAGAAGCTATAAAGTGCTTTTAAGTGAAAAGGTGAAAGTTCTCCTTAATAAGGAAAGAGAAAATTGTATGCTGAGATTGCTGAGATCCACAGTAAGAACGAATCTTCCATCTGTGAAACTGTGAAAAAGGAAAAAGAAACTGCTAGTTTTGCTATCACACCTCAAACTGCAAAAGTTACAGCCACGTTGTTTAGTTATGATGGAGAAGGCATTACATTTGTGGATGGAGGACACGGGCAGAAGTGCGTTCTAACAGCAATCGGGTTGGGTACTATTCACGGTTTCAGGCAACTACTGGGGGTTTGGAACCCATTTCCCACAGATAAGGAGGGACTACTGTATACACACAGAGATACATATACACATATATGTATATACTTATAAAATATGTAAATAGATATATACATATATA
The DNA here is from genome assembly GCF_008728515.1 of Papio anubis. Taxonomy (NCBI): domain Eukaryota; kingdom Metazoa; phylum Chordata; class Mammalia; order Primates; family Cercopithecidae; genus Papio; species Papio anubis. Next base: position 183,309,620 of record NC_044976.1, read on the forward strand.
TTTCCTAGTTCTGTGTGCTGTGAGGGCTGGAGGGAAAAACACCTGGTAGCGATGAGCACCCCTAGCTTGCAGGGCTTGGCTTCTAAATATTATTCTCCATTTAAAGGAACCAGGGTTCCTTAGAGAAATGGTTGACTCTAGGGCTGACGTACATAAAATGAAAGATGAGACAGGGACATCTTGTACTATAAAGTAAGGAAATGTCCAAAGCATGGTAGGGACATATCAAAAGGTCACAAGATCTGCCTTAAAAGAGTTCCCAGTGGGCCGGGCTCGGTGCCTCACGCCTGTAATCCCAGCACTTTGGGAGGCCGAGGTAGGTGGATCACGAGGTCAGGAGTTTGAGAACAATCTGGCCAATATGGTGAAACCCCATCTCTACTAAAAAATACAAAAATTAACTGGGCGTGGTGGTGCACACCTGTAGTCCCAGCTTCTTGGGAGGCTGAGGCAGGAGAATCGCTTGAACCTGGGAGGCGGAGGTTGCAGTGAGCTGAGATCGCGCCACTGCACTCCAGCCTGGGTGACAGAGTGAGACTCTGTCTCAAAAAAAAAAAAAAAAAAAAGGAGCTCCCGATGGTCAAGTCTGGGCAATTTGAGTATCTGAACAAATGATAGTTACCTATTTTTAACTCTTTGAATAAAATAGGAATCTGTGAATCTACATTGATAAAAAAAAAAAAATGCATAAATGGAGAAGAAAGGAAAGCTCTATCTGATAATAGAAGCATTAAGGTGTCTCCTCATGAAATACTTAGGGATGACTCAGTGGAGATACCCATGAGACACTATCTTTACCAAAACCAGTGATAGGAAAATTTGGCATAATATGCCTCCTGATAGATGCACTGAGAAGAGCAAGGCATTGCTTCTGAGGTGCTCTTGCTACAAACGCATAAATCACGAGGAAACGTCAGACACACCCACCTTGCGGGGCATTCTACAAAGTACGTACTTCAAAAAAATGTCAAGGTTGTGAAAGATAAAGAAAAACTGAGCAATTGTTCCAAAGTGAAGGAGATTAAAGAGAAATTATAACTATAAAAAGCCTGTACCTGTACAAGATATTATTGCAACAACAGGGGAAATTTGAATGGGGTCTGTGAATTATGTGGTAAAGTTGGATCAATGTTAATGTTCTGGTTTGTTCATTGTCAATGTTAATTGATGGTCTGAATGTGTAAGAAAATGTCCTTGTTTACAGGAAATACACACTGAAGGATTAAAGGGTAAGTAAGGGGGCATCATGTCTGTGACTTTTTCTGTCAAGTGGTCCAGGAAAAAACAAAAACAACTTTAATGCTTGTGTGTGTTTATTAGAAAGAATAAGGCAGATGTGATTAAATGGTCACAATTGGTAATCTGGGTGAGCACTAGTGTTTGGAGTACTTGGAGCTCCAAGTACTATTTTTACAATTTTTCTATGACTTTTAAATTTTGAAAAAAAAAACTAGGCCGGGTGTGGTAGCTCACGCCTGTAATCCCAGCACTTTGGGAGGCCAGGGCGGGTGAATCACCTGAGGTCAGGAGTTCGAGACCACCCCGGCCAACAGGCTGGTTAGTGAAACCCCGTCTCTACTAAAAATACCAAAATTAGCTAGGCTTGGTGGTGGGCACCTGTAACCCCAGCTACTCAGGAGGATGAGGCAGGAGAATTGCTAGAATCTGGGAGGTGGAGTTTGCAGTAAGCTGAGACAGTGCCATTACAACTCCAGCCTGGGTGACAAGAGTGAAACTCCGTCTCAATAAATAAATAAATACATAAATAAAAAATAAGTAAAAACAGAAAAAACTATCTACTATGAATCTCTATGTACACGGACCACGGTGAATCAAACTGAGCAGTTCAATTCAAATCAAGCCCAGTGATTACGAAGTAACAGTTAAGTTTAAGGTACTATGCTGCTTTACAAGACTCAATCCCTGCCCTCAGGTTACTCACAGAGGGTAACGAGAGCACAGTGAAACAGTGCAGGGTGGGAAACGGGATGGGAGTGCTAGAGAAATAACACCAATAGTAAAACTGCTACAGACATTCAAAGGAGCCAGAAACCTTCCTAGAGGAGGTGGTGCTTGCAGAGGTCCTGGATGGGATTTGGGCAAGATTGGTGGTTCTTTTCAGCAGAGAATCACAGGATTTAGGCATTTCTGAGACTTCTGTCTCTCTTTTCTTCTCCATCAGCATGCAGGCTGGTCTGTTTCTCACCTCCACACTCTTGCTCCTACTGCTGCTTCTGCCTGGAATGTGGGCAGTTAGTGAGATTGTAGGATCCATTGCATCCGTTTTTCAAGACTTAGCTCATGCCTTTTGCTCTGGATTTTCTGATAAGCTCACTCCCCTCCAGAAACAAAAGTCCTTTTCTCCCTTGTACCTCTACTGTTTTTAGTGCATGTATCGCTCCACACGTGGCTCTTTATGGCACTGGTCAGTTCATCCGTGCATCCCTCCCAGCCTGCAGTCTCCTTGTCAGCTTTGTATGTTTCTATCTCCAGTGTCTGGCCATAGTGGAGGCTCAAAAATTGTTAAAAATAATCAAATTAACCTAAGACTTCCCCAAACCATATTTCTTTCCTTTCTTTCCATTTTTACTCCTAGGCTAACCAAAGGCTTCCTTCCTTCCCTCTTTCCCTCCTTCCTCTTTCCCTCCCTCCCTCCCTCCCTCCTTCCTTCCTCCTTCCCCCTTCCTTCCTTCCTTCTTTCCTTCCTTCCTTCCTTCCTTCCTTCCTTCCTTCCTTCCTTCCTTCTCTCCCTCTCTCCCTCCCTCCCTCTTTCTTTCTCTGTTTCTCTCTTTTTTTCTTTTCTTTCTTTCTTTCTTTTTTTTGAGATGGAGTCTTGCTCTGTTGCCCGGACTGGAGTATAGTGGCATGATTTCGGCTCACTGCAAACTCCGCCTCCCAGGTTCAAGCAATTCTCCTGCCTCAGCCTCCCAAGTAGCTGCAACTACAGGCGCCCACCACCATGCCTGGCTAATTTTTTGTATTTTTAGTCGAGATCGGTTTTTGCCATGTTGGCCAGTCTGGTCTCAAACTCCTGGCCCCAGGTGATCTGCCAGCCTCGGCCTCCCAAAGTGCTGGGATTACAGGCATAAGTCATGGCGCCCGGCCTCTAAAGGTTTTCTTTACTAAATAAAATTGAATAAAGTACATGGGCTTTTAAATTTCAAATAGTGTGAATCTAAATTTAGGGAAGAATATTTTCTTCTCTACCCTGAGACCATCAGTGAAGGTAGAGGGAAAGATGGACTAGCATGTCCAGCATGTTAGTAATACCAACAAGATCTGCCATAGCAGTGTCTTACATTCTTGGTTTATTAATGATCCAGTGACTAACCCACATAGAAATATGCTAGCTACTCTTTGGGGTTACAGTAGGGAAGACACCATAATGACCACAGCTGAGCGTAAGATTTCCCAAACAAAACTATGTTAACCACTGGTGCTCAGGAGCTTCTTACATCAAAGTAGGATATTTATATAAGGCCAACAGACCTCCTATCCACAATAATATTATTACAGTAATAATTAGCAATTGCCAACATTCCTACAAGCACCCTTCATCCAGGCACCCTAAGCACCCAACAAATGTCACAAACTCTGTGTGCATAGATGCCACCTGACCTGTCTGTGGAATGAGGCAGCATGTGGAGGCAGAAACAGCTGCTACCCCTGAGCCCTGGCTTATTACTGAGGCTCTAGTTACAAAGCCAAATGCCTCCTCTTCTTCCCTCTCCATGGTAATTGCAGTTTGAGGTTTGAAAGAACATCTTTTGTGAGTCAATTTATTTTCCACCTCTTACTATACACCATGTATGAGATTGCTGTCTGCTTAGGAGCTGTAAGCCATCAATCTGCTGAAGAATGTTGAGGGATTTCTAAGTGGAAAAGTTTCTCCTTGCTGTAGTTAACAAGTAAGTGATAAAGCTTTCCTTTGTCTTCTGTCTTCAACAAATTTTAAACATTTGTTCCTGCCGAGTGTTGCTTCACCCTTGAGAGAGCAGCCTCCTCACCCCATAGGCAAGGTGGCAGCTGTTGGAAGAGTTTTCAACACCAGATTATTTTAAGGCATTTGTAAAGTGGGTGAAAACTAACTCTAGTGAAAAAAGAAAAGCCCTTAAAATAAACTTTTAGAAATAAATCAGAATAACATTCAAGCCCTGCAGCACAGCTGGCTCCTCCAAAACCTAGAATTTTACTTGTTACGCAGAAGCATTTGCAAAATTCCATCTTGAAAACCATGTTATGGGCCATTCTTAAAAAAGTATAATACCAATCATTTTCATATGCTCTTCAGCAGAGTGACATCTGACCAATAGCAGGACGGCAAAAAGACTACTGTAATTACAGTTCCTGGTTTCAGCAGCTTCACTCTGAGATGATAAAACAAAAAAAGCTCATTGGCATACGTTGCATAATTTCTAAGTGTGTACTAGTGGTAAATACCAGCTTGATTCCATATCTTGTTGACATGGCCTTAAGGCAAATTTAAAAACAAAACAGTTTTCATTTCTACACATAATAGAGTACAGCATATTTCTCTGTCTTATACTACCATTCACTGGCACTGCATCATACGATTGAGTAAAAGTAAATGAAGATGCTTACAACTCCCACTGCTACAATGTGCAGAGTCATTCACCATCAGCCCAGCCTCATGAAGCCCATAAGAAGAGGGTAGTGCTTCTTACCCTCCATCAACAGATGAAGGCCCACAGAAGATGCATGGCAGCCAGTCCTGCAGCAGGATTCTCATGGTCCTAAATTTAGCCCATTGAGTCATGACATCTCTCCCGGTGGGGGATTATGGCTTTAAAAATGATTCTTCATGCAGCAAATCGTTATGATAAACAATCTAATAATTCATGATGAAGGAACTAGAAATTCAGGCTAGCAACAAGTGTGTGACAGCTTGAATTTTCACCAGCTGTATTCCTTGGCCTCTGGCCAGGATAGCATCTGACCTTTAAGCTAACCAAGCACGTGGGTATTGCTTATCAGCACTCAGAACCAAAAAACTGCTGTGGTACTTTAGAGATACAGAATTTCATTAGAGAGGGAAAAGGGTGAAGAAAACATTTTGAAATGGACTTATTTCTTCTTAGATATGGCTCTGAGGGTGAAAAGCATCAATACTATTAATGTTGATTAATAGTATTTGTTGAGTACTTAATTATGAGTCTATCCCTGTATATAGATTCTGTGGAGAGTCAGAAAGGGTTAAGATATAGTTTTTAAGCTCAAAGATGTTCTACGTAGTTGTGGAGAATATGAACACAGAAGATGCAGTCTGAACAGCTGGCAAACTGTGGTCTATGGGTCAAATCCAGCTGGCCACCTGTTTTTGTTGCAGATCATGGGCTAAGAATAGTTTATTTTTAAATGATTGGAAAAGATCAAAAGAAGAACACATTTTATGACATGAAAATTACATGAAATTCAAATTTCAATGTCCACAAATAAGATTTTATTGGCACATAGCCACATTCACTGGTTTAGTGGTTGTCTATGGCTGCTTTCATGCTACAGTGGGCACAAGAGTGGAGTAACTGTGACAGAGACCATATGGGCCACAAAATCTAAAATATTTACAACCTAGTCCTTGACAGCAAAAGTTTGCTGACCCTTGAGTTAGGTAATACTCTAATGGTGCTAAGGGGGGTGATTTGGAGCCAGCTGAAGAACCAGAGAACTTCCACAAAGGAAGAAATGACTTTGAGTGAGAATAAAACTTCAAGGTTGAAGTACCTTGGAGCTTAAAGGATAAAGACATTGAGTATCATGGTGAGGAGGGAAGGGCAGCCAGATGTGGCCTGGCAGCTTGACTCCACTGCTGAGTGCAATGTGACCTCAGAAAGTTCTTTGACTTTTCTATATCTCAGCTTCCTCAGCTGTTGAGTGAAAATAATAATATCTACCTCCCAGGGCTGTTGTAAAACTCACAGCCAGATTTCATATGCAAAGCAGTTAGCACATTGCCTGGTATGGAGCTAGTGTGTCATAAATATTAGCTGTCAATAATAGTGACTGCAATTCATTCTCACACTTAGTATCTATTAATAAAAACAAGTCTACATTTCACATAAACAGTAAGCCTCTTAGGGGTTATTAGTGAATAAACTTTTAAAATATTTCTCATAAGATGAATTTGAGCCATTGAATTTTATGAAGTTATTTAAAATGGTGTCATAAAAGAAGAATAGCACAGGAAAATATTCCCAGGGTATTCTGTGAAAAGAAAAACAAAACCATGTTATGAATAATCCCCTCAATTTAAGATATTATAGTTAGAGTGAGAACAACAACAACAAAAGCATACCCCCTTCCTGATAGGCATTGTTTTACAGCACACTAAAGCACACTGTCTTCTTGTGGTCACTTCAGTTTTATAAGCCCAGAAATACTATCTTGCCAGTGTATCCAGATTTGAAACCCTCTATGAGAATCTGGTGAAAGCTATTGCCCCCTCTCCTTGATAAATGCACATTGCAAGGGCACACTCACACTTTTGCACGTAATCTTAGGGCTTAATGGATCCCTTGAAGCCTGCCCTTGGTTTACAGGTTAAGAACTCCTCCTCCAGTTGCTCATTCTTACAAAACCCACACGATATTGATATACGAACCAGAATGCCAAATTACTAATTTATGAAGAAGAAATAATGTCAAATGGACTAAAATCCTGGCATTGGCCGATCAGCTCATTATCTTGCTATGCAAAAGCTACACAGATCGCCAAAGCACAATTAAAAGTAAGGATGGAATCACAGAGAAGGGAATTCAAGAATGGTCTTAATGGCTCTTGTCGCCAAGCTATGATAGTCCGATGCATCTGTCTCCGCTGTCGAGGTAACTCTTGCCAAGGATGCTGGAACAGCCAGTCCAGGCTCTTTCCTGTGAACAATCCTTGATGTTTGTACTCTGTGCTTGCAGATGCAGTGAAGGCTAACTCCTTCTGTTATCACTCTTGCCAAAGAAAGTTACAATGGAAAGAGTAGAACCCCGGGTTTAGACATGCTAATTTCCTCATGCTATACCTAGGCTCTTCCATTAGGAAATGTCAGCCACATACACATTCCAGTTTAAGGCGGGTTAGTTGTGTTGATCTTTCATAATTTCCTTCTCAGAAGGGATCTTTATCTTCAACTTTAGGAGGCACCTTAGTGTCCCCCACCTCTTCACTTTCTCTAGTCCATCCTGACTGCCGTGCCTATGCCCTATTAACCTCAACAGAAAAGGCATCAGGTTGAAGAGGCCAAAGAAGAGACACAGAGCCTGAAATGAGATATGTGGAGGTTTTACTAGGGGGTGACATACAAGGGAGAGAGTCCAGTGGTGGACAAGATAACCTCAGGGCCCAGTGGGGGCAGACTAGGCAGAAGAACCAAAACCGCTTGCAAAAGGCATGCAATTTGGGTAGTGTTTTCACTCAGCACCCTTTCCCTAACAACCTGCACCTGGCACACCCTTTCCCTAACAACCTCCACCTGGCAACCTTCATCAACCCAAACTTGGGGCCTCCATCTCCTGTACAGCCTGTTTCATGGGACGGAACGATGGTTGGGACAAGGGCAGGCAGGGCTCAGATGCTCCTCATAGACAACAAATGAATCCTCGAGTTGGCCACACCTGGATTCTCTAGCTCAGAACACAAATTCGATGCATCCGCCATACAGGGTCATTCTAAGGGTGTGCTTAAGTTATTGCTGTCAGGTGTCTTTACCCTACATGGACCAACAAGGAAGAAAAGAAAAGAATCCCTAGTGTTTCCTTCCTTCTCCCCTTCTTTCTATCCTTGAGGTATTTAAAAAACCTTTTATTTTGCAATAGTATAAGACATAAGTTTTTGTTTTGTTTTGTTTTGTTTTTTGTTTGTTTTTTTGAGATGGAGTTTCGCTCTTGTCGCCCAGGCTGGAATGCAGTGGCGCAATCTTGGCTCACTGCAACCTCTGCCTCCTGGGGTTCAAGCGATTCTCCTGCCTCAGCCTCCCGTGTAGCTGGGATTACAGGTGCCTGCCTCCATGCCTGGCTAATTTTTGTATTTTTAGTAGAGACAGGGTTTCACCATTTTGGCCAGGCTGGTCTCAAATTCCTGATCTCAGGTGATCCACCCTCCTTGGCCTCCCAAAGTACTGGGATTACAGGCATGAGCCACAGCCCCCAACCAAGACATAAATTTTAGCCAGATGCAGTGGCTCACGCCTGTAATCCCAGCACTTTGGGAGGCCGAGATGGGTGAATCACGAGGTCAGGAGATAGAGACCATCCTGGCTAACACAGTGAAACCCTGTCTCTACTAAAAATACAAAAAATTAGCTGGGCATGGTGGCGAGCACCTGTAGTACCAGCTACTCGGGAGGCTGAGGCAGGAGAATGGCGTGAACCCGGGAGGTGGAGCTTGCAGTGAACTGAGATTGCACCACTGCACTCCAGCCTGGGAGACTGAGCGAGATTCCGTCTCAAAAAAAAGAAAAAAAAAGGACATAAATTTTAAACGTAGTAGTTTTCTTCCTTTCTCTCTTTCAAATGACTTTTATTTTAAAGAAGTTCAAGATTTACAAGAAGTCTTAAAAATAGTATAGAAGGTTCTCATGTATACTTCACCCAGCTTCCCCCAGTGAAAATAATTCACATAACATAGTACAGGTTCAAAACCACATTACAATGGTATGATATTCACTCAGGTACAGATGATACAGATTTTACTAGTTTTCACATTCACCGTGTGTGTGTGTTGGAGGGGGCATTCTACGATATTTTAGCACATGTGTAGAATGAGAAACCAACTCCACAATCAAGACATGAAACTTCCTCATGTTATTCCTGAATAACCAGTGATTTTCTTTATATACTCTATTCTCAGTGTTATAATAGAAATCTTAGTTCAGCCAACTTATACAAATAAACTCACGGACAATAGTTGTGACGTCATCAACCTCCTTCTCTGGTAAACATATTTAATATGACCAAGGCCTCAATAGCAATTTTTAGACTCTAATTATCTTGGGCTTTATTTCTGAATCGCAATATTTTTTGTCACTTGGCAAAAAATTTTAAATGTATATTCTTGCTATTCTGTAAAAACAGTCTAGAAAAGGTTAGGATTTCTTTCGAAAAGATTTTTGAAAAGGTTAGGATTTCTGACCACAGTTTCTTTAACTATAGTGGCATAATAAAAAAAAAATTCTAAGGTAAATTTTGTGTGACGTGTTGGTGTATATCTTCTTTAACCTTACACTTGTTTGGCTTTTTCCCTAAACTTGTTTCCTCTGGCCTCCAAGGTTTTCTATATACATGTCCTTTGTGCTAACTTTTACCTTAATGAGTTTCATGTGGACACATTTGGGACCAATGTACTCTTATGGAAAATACCACCTGAGGTTGCACTTTTGCGAAATCTATTTTTGAGGAGTTCAGTTTCCTGGCAAATCTTCTGAGCTGTATACTGTTGTTTGCCTCAGAGTTTACATAAATACCTTTGCATGACTATTCCCTGAGATAGTTAAAAATCATACTGATGAGCTAAGTATTTTAAATAAATAGATAATGACACATGTGTATATTGAGTGTACACATCATAAATGACTACTGAAGGTAACTGTAGAGAACAAAAGTGACATTCAACCCAGGAAAACATAGCTGAAACATTCTCAGTGACCTCATTGAATCTTAGAGTAAAAAAACTGGAAGTGGATCAAAGATTAGAGGATACTTGTCTTATGTCTTAGGGAGGAGAAGTAACCCAATTGCTGGTGGGAATGTAAAATGATAAAGCCACTTTGGAAAGCAGTTTGGCAGTTTACAGTTGAAAGTTAAATATGAAATGGCCTGGCAATTCCACTCCCAAATTTTGTAAGAGAAATGAAAACATATGACCACAAAAAGACTAACATGAGAATGTTCGTAGCAGTGTTATTAATAATCACCAAAAGCCTAAATGTCCATCAGCTGGTAAATCGTACATAAAATGTGCTATACTCACATGATGGAATGCTACTCAGAAATGGAAAAGGAATAAACTACTGGCACACGCTATGTTATGGATGAACCTCAAAAACATTACACTCAGTAAAATAAGTTAGACACAAGAGACCACATATTGTATGATTCCATTTGCATGAAATATCTGGAAAAGGCACATTTATAAGACAGACAGTGATAGTGATTGCCTGGGGCTAGGGATGGGAATAGGGATGAGGGCATATGGGATCTTACAGGGAAGATGAAAATGTTCTAAGACTGGTTTAAAGAGATGGCTGTGCCATTTGGTAAAGTAAAAATAAGTGAATTGTACAATCGAAATGGAAAATATACTTTGATAATGCTGTTTTTAAAAAGAAAGTGATGCATATCTTTCTGGAATCAGCAAGCTCTCTAAGGGCCCTTAGAAACCCTGCACATGATAAGGGATTTTTCAGATCTCAACAAATCACTCTCTGGGTGTCAGCTATCTTCACAGTCTTTCTCTCTTTAGAAGGTGTTCTTCCCTTCTAGTTTCTGGCTTGGGGCTGGAAAAGGTTTATAGTTCTGGCTAGTACTTGAGAGAAAGGACCAGCACTTTTGTTTCCTATTCCACCTTCTGCGTCTTGGAATGGGAAGGGCCAATTCTGCAGGCTCCTGATGGAAAATCTTCCTGGTAGCAAGACAAGCTTATTTTTAAGTCCGTTGTGGGGTAAACCCAGCCTGAGGAATGGGAAAGCGCTGAGTGGAGGCCTGAGGAGTGAGTGCTCTGGAGACCTAAGGGAAGGAAGGGGCTGGTTTGGGGCCTACAAGTTTCCCTTTGGGAGGAGCCCAGGGGGTGCGGTGGGCACCCAGACCTAGGGAGAAATCTCACACTGTGATGAGAATCTGCCCATCTTACCCAGGGACTTTTGTTACTGTCAATGGTCCTGTCTCATCCAGGACATGCTTAAGACAACAAGGCCAGAGGAAGCGAGGTTGATGAGCAGGGGACAAGCGTAGCAGTGTAGACCAGGAGAGGAGCCCAGAAAGCAGAGATCCAGTCACAATGCCCAGCAGTGTCCAGAAGAGGATAACTGGACTAGGAATGTATACTGTGCGCACATGGGACTGTTTATATATTCATATATATCACTTTTAAGCTCTGTGTTCTTGAGCAAATTACTTACCTTCTCTGTATCAGTTATCTATGACTATGTCTATTTCAAAGTATACATAGGTTACATTATTAGTATCCTAAAACTTAGTGACTTATAACAATAGTTCTGTAGTTGCTGACTATGGTTCTTCCACTGTCCTTTTCTAAGTGGCTGCACACTCAGGAAAAGGGGAGGAGCTGAGATGTTGAGCCAGCTGGGCTTCTGTCACCATGTGCTTCTTTTTAGTCACCAGTTTGATCTGGGGTTCTTTTCTTTTCTTTTCTTTTTTTGTTTTCTGCAACAGAGTCTCGCTCTTTTGCCCAGGTGGGAGTGCAGTAGTGAGATCTCGGCTCACTGCAACCTCCACCTCCTGGGTTCAAGCGATTCCCCTGCCTCAGCCTCCTGAGTAGCTGGGATTATAGGCACCCACCACCAGGCCTGGCTAATTTTTTGTAATTTTAGTAGAGATGGGGTTTCACCATGTTGGCCAGGCTGGTCTTGAATTCCTGTCCTCAAGTGATCTGCCCACCTCAGCCTCCCAAAGTGCTGGGATTACAGGCGTGAGCCACCATGCCTGGCCCTGGTCCAGGATTCTTAAATGGTGTCTAGCTTCCAAAAGGAAGAATTGATCAAACCACCGCTTAAGTCATGTTTGCTGATGTGCCATTGGCCAAAGCAAATCACCTGGGTAACCCAGGAATCAATGTAGGAGGGGGCTGCATGAGGATGTGAATTCTAGGAGGCCTGATTCATTTGGGGACTATCAGCATAATAGTCCATCACACTTCCCAAGCCTCAGCTTCTTCATCTGTAAAATGGGGATATAATACTAGTTTATTAGGCTTCTTATGGAGAATAAATGAGGTAATGTAAGTAAAGCATCTATCACAATGTCTGGCCTTTAGTATTGATGACTGCCTTTTCATTATCATTAACATTGGTATTATGTGACTACTATATTTTCTCCTCAGTGTTTATCAGAGGCAGATGTGAGAGTGAAAACTGGAGGGCCTGATCTAATCTAGGAAGTCTGGAAAAACTTTTCGAGAAAATGGTATTTGAACTGAGATCTGATAGATACATTAAAAGTTTCAGCAGTTTGGGAGGCAGAGGCGGGCAGATCGCGAGGTCAGGAGAACGAGACCATCCTGGCTAACATGGTGAAACCTCATCTCTAGTAAAAATACAAGAAAATTAACCAGGCATGGTGGCGGGCGCCTGCGGTCCCACCTACTTGGGAGACTGAGGCAGGAGAATGGCATGAACCCATGAGGCGGAGCTTGCAGTGAGCCGAGATTGTGCCACTGCACTGCAGCCTGGGTGACAGAGCAAGACTCCATCTCAAAAAAAAAAAAAGTTTCCTAGGCTAAAGGGATCAGTGGGGAAGAGCATTCTAGGTAAGGGAAAAGTGTAAGCAAAGGCCCTGCGGTTGGGGTAGTATGTGGCAACTGCCAGTCATGAAAACAGATGATTATATTAAATACAATGCTAGCACTGCAAATCTAGAGCTATTCCCGGGGCATTATGAGCAGGCCCACATTTAACATCTGCAGGGCCCAGGGCAAGAGTATAAAGAGAGGCCCATGGACTATATGTCTAAGTATTTAAAAGTTATAAGCCAAGCTAATGAACTATCAATGAACTATGTCCTCTCCTCCCACCTTGTCAGATAATCAGATATATCCCTAGCTCAGCCCCTTGGGGCTTTCCCACCTCTAGCTCCATCCTGTTCCACAGAGTCAAGTGCATGTGGACTCCTGGGACCGCAGATCCAAGCTCTCTGGCAGCAAATGGTTTTTGCCTGGTCCCTCTTCATTCCCCCCAGAGCGTGTTCACCAGCAGCGTGGTCCACTTTCAGGATGGACCTACAGAAGAGGGCTCTGGGCTTTTTAAGGAGGGTATTCTGGGATGTTGGGTACCTAGAATATCGTCCGAAAGAGAAGGCCTCTGGGCGGGCACTGTTTGTCCTGTAAGGAGGGGTCAGTCAAAAAGAGGGTCAGAGGGAGGCCCCCTAAAATCACAGGACCCAAAGCAGAACAATACTGTTTATTGGTTATGGGAACCCAGGGAAAATAATCGAGGCCAGTGAAGGGAAGGCAGGGCGAAGAAAGGATTCCTGGAGGTAGAAATGTTTGAACCCAATATATTCCTGCAGAGGAAGCATCTGTTGCAAAACTGAAGTACATGACATAATAAATCTAATGTTCCTCGAAATCAAATATGAAATATTACAACCAGGTAGCAGCTGTTTTAGCTTTGGTTAAGAAGGTATTTCTCTTTTAACCACTTCGTTTGGCAAGATTACCATGTTCTGATAGACTGCGGTTTCTGTTGAGATGTCGCTCTACCAGGCTCAAATATGGCTTGGTAGAGAGCAGTTAGAGGTCCATGTACTCATTTCTAAGTTATCAGGAGGATAAGAAAAAAAATTGTGTTTTTTTTTTTTTTTTGAGACAAGGTCTCACTCTGTCACGCAGGCCAGAGTGCAGAGGCACGATCACGGCTCACTTCAGCTTCCATCTCCTGGGGTCAAGTGAGCCTCCCACCTCAGCCTCCCGAGTAGCTGGGACTACAGGTGAGTGTCACCATGCCCAGGTAATTTTTAAATTTTTTGTAGAGATGGAGTCTCCCTATGTTGCACAGGCTGGTCTCCAATTCCTGGGCTCAAGCAATCCTCCCACCTCAGCCTCCCTAGTCTGCACCACCACGCCTGGCTACTTTTATATATTTATTTATTTTAGTAGAGACAAGGTCTCACTAGATTGCTCAGGATGTGAAAGATATTCTTAACTCAAGCGCTACACTATGAAAACTTTTTTTTGAGATGGAGTCTCGCTCTGTTGCCCAGGTTGGAGTGCAGTGGTGTGATCTTTGCTTACTGCAACTTCCACCTCCCGGGCTCAAGTGATTCTCCTGCCTCAGCCTCCCGAATAGCTGGGATTACAGGTGCCTGCCACCATGCCTGGCTAATTTTTGTATTTTTAGTAGAGACAGGATTTCACCATGTTGGCGAGGCTGGTCTCAAACTCCTGATCTCAAATGATCCGCCCGCCTTGACCTCCCAAAGTGTTGTTATTACAGGTGTGAGCCACCGTGCCCGGCTGAAAACTTTTTAATGGCTCACATGATTAGGTCTAATGCAGTCCTTGGTGTGGAATACCCATTGGCTAAAGGTGGGGTGGGAGAGAAGATGGTTGAGATAATATAGATTGGAATGCAGAAATGGCAGCATTGGCACCCTTGTTTTCCTTCAAATTCTGACTGCTGTCAGTGAGGCAGTCATTCCATTGTCCCTCCTTTCCTCCCTTATGTCAGGATAGCGGTCCTTTATATTTCAGGACTACAATACTTGACAGACGGAAGGATTTGTTCTGGTATGTATTTATTTATTTTACTGTGAAAATGCTAATCGTGCATTTGTTCGTGGAAGTCCAAGGGAAGGGAGGGAAATGTAAGCTATGGTGGAAAGATTAAATGCACTAAAGAAAGCCAGGAAACCTTGTATTTTTAAATATATCTATCTTGGTCATTTGGCCCAGGGGGAAATAGCAATGTCAGGAATGAACTACTAATTACCAGCAACATCCCAGAAGAGAGACTGAGAGAGTCCTTGCTGGGAGGGGCGTGGGGCAAAGGCATGTGACCCTTGAGCTGAGAAGTCTCCTCCGCAGCTTAGTCCAAGAGCTCTCGCAAGAAAAGGGCAGCTTCCCAGGGAATTTCCTCCTAATTCTTCTTGCCCCATCCAAGTCCCATCAAGAAGGGGACGATATAAAGATAGATGAGGCCAAACATCTGGAATGGAGAAGGAAAGAGAAAAAAAAAAAAACAAAAAACCCAGAGCTTGGCAGTTTGGAAGACTGGGGGACTGTGGGTGGGGAGGCGAAGTAGAGGGGAAAGTCATACATAGATATTCAATTTGGGGAGAATTTCATGGTATCATTACTGTATTATCCATAGTGAATTTTACTGAGTGCTTACTATGTTTCCAGCGGTGTGAAAGCTTACAAGTCTCGGCTCTATGGGGAATATACACAACACCCTATGAAGAAAGTGCTATTATTAGCCCATTTTACTGGTGAAAACAAACAGGCTTAAAGAGGGTGGGTTCAGGGTAGTAGGGAAGATGATGGGGTTCATTCTAGGACATGGTGACTTTCAAGGGACATCAGTTCTAAGAGGGAATCCTGGCTGGGTGCAATGACTCATGCCTGTAATCTCAACACTTTAGGAGGCTGAGGTGGGAGGAATGCTCAAGGCCAGGAGTTCAAGACCATCCTTGGCAACATAGCCAGACCCTCATCTCTATGAAAATTTTCTTAACTTCATGTCTAAAACACCAAAAGCAACGGCAGCAAAAGCCAAAATTGACAAATGGGATCTAATTAAACTAAAGAGCTTCTGCACAGCAAAAGAAACTACCATCAGAGTGAACAGGCAACCTACAGAATGGGAGAAAATTTTTGCAATCTACTCATCTGACAAAGGGCTAATATCCAGAACCTACAAAGAACTCAAACAAATTTACAAGAAAAAAACAAACAGCCCCATCAAAAAGTGGGCAAAGGATATGAACAGACATTTCTCAAAAGAAGATATTCATACAGCCAACAGACACATGAAAAAATGCTCATCATCACTGGCCATCAGAGAAATGCAAATCAAAACCACAATGAGATACCATCTCACACCAGTTAGAATGGCGATCATTAAAAAGTCAGGAAACAACAGGTGCTGGAGAGGATGTGGAGAAATAGGAATGCTTTTACGCTGTTGGTGGGATTGTAAACTAGTTCAACCATTATGGAAAACAGTATGGCGATTCCTCAAGGATCTAGAACTAGAAGTACCATATGACCCAGCCATCCCATTACTGGGTATATACCCAAAGGATTATAAATCATGCTGCTATAAAAACACATGCACACGTATGTTTATTGCGGTACTATTCACAATAGCAAGACTTGGAATCAACCCAAATGTCCATCAGTGACAGACTGGATTAAGAAAATGTGGCACATATACACCATGGAATATTATGCAGCCATAAAAAAGGATGAGTTTGTGTCCTTTGTAGGGACATGGATGCAGCTGGAAACCATCATTTTTAGCAAACTATCACAAGAACAGAAAACCAAACACCGCATGTTCTCACTCATAGGTGGGAACTGAACAATGAGATCACTTGGACTCAGGAAGGGGAACATCACACACCGGGGCCTATCATGGGGAGTGGGGAGAGGGGAGGGGGGAGGGATTGCATTGGGAGTTATACCTGATGTAAATGACGAGTTGATGGGTGCTGACGAGTTGATGGGTGCAGCACAGCAACATGGCACAACTATACATATGTAACAAACCTGCACGTTATGCACATGTACCCTAGAACTTAAAGTATAAAAAAAAAAAAAAAAAATCACTAGGTTACAGTGGCTTGTGCCTGTAGTTCCAGCTTCTCAGGAGGCTGAGGTGGGAGGATCTCTTGAGCCTAGGAGTTTGAGGCTGCAGCGAGCTATGACTGCGCCACTGCACTCCAGCCTGGGCGACTGAGTGTGACCCTGCCTCTCAATAAATAAATAAATAAGTACACAAACAAACAAACATAAAAGTAGATCTCCAGGATAGTAAAAAAATTAGAAATTGAAGTTGGAGGATGATGCGGGAGGGGTTACAGTCAGGGAAAGGAAGGACATAGTGCATATAGATTTGCACTAAATAGCCTTTTGCATTTCTCGAGTTTTGAATCATATAGGTGTATTGTTTAAGAAATTAAAATGTACAAATAAAAAAATCGGAAATTAAAGTTAAGGAATGTTCAGGACTAAAAAAGTAGGTTTGGGAGTCAGGTGGTGTTGAAGATGAGGGAGTAGGTGTGATGGGAACCTCTAAGAACCAGGACACAGTGGCAATCCAGTCACCAAGATGGGAGAGATTTTGTTTGTTTTTGTTTTTAATCAGCCAATCAGAAGCAAGCTTAATACTCTGTTGGGCCACAGCTTAGACTCTTAACAGACAAGAGTTGGCTGAGTTTGTAGAATGATTTAGAAGGTACTGGGAGAGACTCTCGCCACCCGAGTAATCCAGGAAACATTTATCCTGCAGAGAAGTCTGAGGTAAACCTTTCTATAGCTAGTAATAGAAACATGCCAGAGTGATTCACAGCCTTATTCCTCCTAGAAGCAACTGGCTCAAGCATTTTAGTGAGAAGCCAAGGCAGATAAGCCACTGCATGGAACTTAATTATGCATCACTCGGTTTCTTTAATGTTTCCTTAGCTAAGTAGGGTTATTAAATGTTCTACGTTTAATCTGTACCTATTGCAAGCAGAGGTTGAGTCTGAATGCCCAGGAGAACTGTTCCTCCGAAGTCCCAGCACTCCTGGTTTCCTGGCCAGCCCTTTGTCAGCACCAAATAAATGATGAATGACTTGGGGGAAGGCTGTCCTTTTTGGGAATCGGTTGTCTTCAGCAGGAGAGACAAATGAGAACCACAGAACATTAAGGCTAAAGGGACCTTAGTAATCAACTAGGGCAGCGGTTCTCACACTTGAGCATACATCAGGATCTTTTGAAGGGCTTGTTAAAACATGGGCTCTATTCCCAGTATCTGATTCAGGTCTGGGGTGGGACATGTGCATTTGCATTTCTAACAACTTCCCAGATGATGCTGTTTTAGAAGCACCACACTTTGAAGACCACTGAGCCAATGCAAATGAAAAACTGAGGCCCAGAGAGTTTAAATCACTTGTCCTAGATGCCCCAGCTAGTAATGCTGGAACTAGAATTTCAATTTCCCTCCCTTTCCCTCATCCTTAAATACTTTAATGTGTATTTCCTAAAAGCAAGAACACTTTCTTTCATAACCATAGTACAGTTATAATATCAGGAAATTAACATTAAAACAACACTATTAACTAATCTACAGACCTTATTCAAATTTTGTCAATTATCCCACTAATGTCCTTTATCTGGCCCAAGATCCAATTCAGATTCAAACAGATGTAGTTGTCATGTCTCTTCAGTTTCCTTTCATCTGGAATAACTCCTCTGTCTTTCTTTGTCTTTTAGGACCTTGACACTTTGGAAGAGTATTGGTCAGTCATTTTGAAGAACAGCCCTAGATTTGGGTTTGTTGGAGTTTTCTTGTGGTTAAATTCAAGTTCTGTGTCTTTAGCACAGACACAGCACAGTACAGCCATGGTGTAGTGTCCTTCTCAGGGCATGATATCAGGAGGCACATGAGGTTGCTAGAATCCGACTGTAAGGAAAAGTTTTCCCTTTGCCCCCATTCATTCATTCATTCATTCATATTAGCATGGGCTCCTGGGTTTTATTTTCTTTTATTTCATTTTTTTGGACACAGAGTCTCGCTCTGTTTCTCAGGCTGGAGTGCAGTGGTGCAATCTTGATTCACTGCAACCTCTGCCTCCTGGGTTCAAGCAATTCTCATACCTCAGCCTCCTGAGTAGCTGGCACTACAGGCGCACACCACCATGCCCAGTTAATTTTTTGTATTTTAGTAGAGACAGGGCTTCACCATGTTGCTCAGGCTGGTCTTGAACTCCTGAGCTCAGGCAATCGGCCTGCCTTAGCCTCCCAAAGTGCTAGGATTACAAGCGTGAGCTTCTGCGCCCAGCCCTGGATTCTTTTTGTAAAAAATTCTAGAATTCATCTCTTGCTACCCAAGTCAGTTCTTTTCCCACTATATGACCCTGCTGCTAATACCATTATTTCAGAGATGATTTATTAGTTTATCACATTCAAAATTGACATATTTCAAAACATGTTGTACATGATATCATGTGTATATTTATACAGGTTTCATTTGTTGATTAAAATAATTAGTTTTAAAAATGGATTAAATACTATAACAGAACTATCTAATAGAAATATCATGCAAGTTGTAAATTAGAGCCACATGTATAGTCTTCTTTTTTTTTTTTTGAAACGGAGTTTTGCTCTTGTTGCCCAGGTTGGAGTGCAGTGGCACGATCTTGGCTCACTGCAACCTCCGTCTCCCAGGTTCAAGCAATTCTCCTGTCTCAGTCTCCAGAGCAGCTGGGACTACAGGCATGCACCACCGGGCCCAGCAAATTTTTGTATTTCTGGTAGAGATGGGGTTTCACCATATGGTCCAGGCTGGTCTCAAACTCTGGGGCTCAAGTGATCCACCCGCCTTGGCCTCCCAAAGTGCTGGGATTAGAGGTGTGAGCCACCACACCCGTCCCACATGTATAGTCTTACATTTCTTCAGCCCATAAACTTTATGGTGGTTCTCCACTTGCCAGTGCAGGTTCCAAGCTATAGCCAAGGAATCCCAGAAGTCTTAAGGGGTACTAGAACAATTGCTCTGGGTGACATTTTCTGGGGTTATAATAACAATCTGAAAATCTGCCTTAAAGCCATCGTGTTCATCATCTTCATTCTCTTTAGGCCTGTGTGTGCTGAGTCTAACCACGCTCATGCTGTGGTGCTTAAGCTAAGGGAGGACCCCACCTCAAGGTCAGATCATGGGAGAAGGGGCCAGCAGAGCTGGCCATGACCAAACCTAGATTTCTATGAAGGGGGGGGGGGAAGAGCTGCCTTAGTTGACAAACTCTCTCTGTGATTGTCCTCTCCCTCCATTGTCCCTGGGATACAGGAAGAGGGACACTTGACTTGCATTGGTGTTTGGTTGTATGAGTCCAAAGGAGAATACCAGCTCACAAGTAAATATTTGCCATTTTTGGCTACTAATTACATTATATGATGAGAAAAGCCCAAACATTTACCACATTCTTGATTTCATTATCATGCCATTGTGCAAGAAAAATAAATCAGCTATTTAGCAGGAGCAAGATGTGACTTAAAAAAAAAGAAAACCCAAACACAGTTTGCTTTTTAGAAACATACATTGTTGACTCAGAATCATAAAGAAATTAAAATGTCATTGGGTTCCATACACCTCTTTGTCCTCTAAGATGCATTCTGAGGGAACTTCCTTTCAGGATTTAGCCACTTATGACCAATATTAGAATTAATTGCGAATAAGACACCAAATCAAGCAGTTTGAAATACCTAATGAAGTGGTTCTTACATTAGTATGATACTGTCCCACGATGGGGTATTTGACAGAAGTTTTTTTTTTTTTTCCTGGTTGTCACAATCAGTAAGGTGGGATGCTATGGGCATTTAATGGACAGGGGCCACTATGTGAAATGTCCTGCCAGGGATGGGACAGTTCCATAGAGCATGACTTGCTGTGCCTAAAAGGCCAACAACGTCCTGTGGAGATATAACCAAAGGGTTCCCCAAGAATTTAGAATTGGACTAAGATTCCAACCCAGTATAACTGCTCTCTTGAACTGGAGAGCTGTGTCTCCAGGAGATGTTAGGAACTATTGGCCGTGGCCATTATTTAGTTTGGGGGTTGGAAAGAGAACCAATCTGCAGTGAGAGATGACTGATACAGATAAGTAAAAAGAGATAGGGAAAAGTGACCAAATGAGACTGTTGCCCACATTCTCATTCAAGTCCCTGGTTCTTCTTGCAGATTCAGGAGAATCTGCAATCCTGCTGTTGGTTTCTGTGACACCTTGTTGCTTGCAAACAAGAGTTCTTACTTTGGAGAGACTCACTTCTGCACTGCCATCTTCTGCCACATGGACTGAGCAACAGAAAGAGCCAGTCTGCAGAGGGAAAAAGAAAAGCCAAGAGAAGAAGAGAGGCAGCACTGGGTGCTGCCTACAAGCCTTAAGGTCTGGTCAGTTTCTGAGGCCCAGCCATCTCTGGACCAATCAAACTTGGCCTGAGAGGTCAGTCCTAAGAAGCAGGTCTTTCCAGAAACTGCACTGTGATTTGATGGGGAGGTGGGCGGGGGGCAGTTCCAGAAGAGGAGGAGATGCTGGGCAACAAATTTCAGAATAATTCTCTGCATCTCCAGTTAGGAATTTGGCCCAGACTGAGATGGGAGTTTGGCCCAGACTAATCCCTGGAAGGGATTACTGTGAGATCACTCACTGAGGTCAGGGGATGAAGCCATTTTAGCATAGACCTGACTGCCAGGGGGTTGCATCTGTGAATTAGAGGTCAGTTAAGGAAATATCTGTGAGCTGAAAGTAAGAAAGTCACTTTCTTTAAAAGGAAAACAAAAAATCAAACCCTTCACATTCAAGAGAAAACATGACTTGGTATATTAGCCTTGCTTTCCTCATTAGCTTTTATCCGCTTGAGCAGTGTACTCCAGTTTGTGTTGAAGATAGTAGGTTTCATTTCCATTACTATTGTAACTTGATGAGATAAAGCCGAAAGCGGTTTAGTGGTGTGTTTCTGTGGGCTAGTGCTTAATTGCACGGTTATAGCTTCTTTAACTACAAAGGAAGATTAGAGAGGGAAAAAACAGTTCCAAGAAATTTTGGTTTTGCTAGTCAGCAAATCATTTAACAATGACGAGGACATGGCTTCAGAATAGGTGGTTTCCATTTTTACCTGCCATTTACAGGCAGTGAGCCCGGACAGGTGAAGGAAGTGTGGTGGATGACATCATGTTCTGCTCATAGACACTGGCATGGCTTGGGCTGTAGTAGCCGAGTTTTTCCTTGCAAGGCCTCTGTCCCACTCTTGCTTTACTTGGATTTCAAAGAGGATGCTGGGCTTTCGACAGTTAATGACTAGCACTTTTATCACTGATGGTGCCCTAGGTACTTCTCCACCCATCATTCCCTTAACAGAGTCCTCTCATCTCTACATCTTCAGAATTTTCTGACTTAAAACATGAATTATTTAAAAATTTTATCTCAATTTCAGGAATGAAAATATTTCTTAAAGCAAAAATTAGGCTGGGCGCAGTGGCTCATGCCTGTAAATCCCAGCACTTTGGGAGGCTGAGGTGGGTGGATCACCTGAGGTCAGGAGTTCAAGACCAGCCTGACCAATATGGTGAAACTTCGTCTCTACTAAAAATACAAAAATTGGCCAGGCATGGTGGCAGGCGCCTGTAGTCTCAGCTTGGGAGGCTGAGGTAGGAGAATCGCTTGAACCTGGGAGGCAGAGGTTGCAGCGAGCCGAGATCGTGCCACTGCACTCCAGCCTGGGGACAGAGCGAGACTCTGTCTCAAAAAAAAAGCAAAACTCAAGTCTTGTGAAATACTCATCTGATTAAACCCCTACAGCTTGCTAAAGGCAGCTGTTTCCCATGTTAAGATGTCTCCGGCCGGGTGCTGTGGCTCAAGCCTGTAATCCCAGCACTTTGGGAGGCCGAGACGGGCGGATCATGAGGTCAGGAGATCGAGACCATCCTGGCTAACACGGTGAAACCCCGTCTCTACTAAAAAAAATACAAAAAAACCAAAAAACCAAAAAAACTAGCTGGGCGAGGTGGCGGGCGCCTGTAGTCCCAGCTACTCGGGAGGCTGAGGCAGGAGAATGGCGTAAACCCGGGAGGCAGAACTTGCAGTGAGCTGAGATCCGGCCACTGCACTCCAGCCTGGGCAACAGAGCGAGACTCTGTCTCAAAAAAAAAAAAAAAAAAAACATGTCTCCAACAACAGAATGTCATCAACTCAGTCGTCCTTCTTCTTTCTTTTTTCCTTTCAGTCGTCCTCGTTCTTTTTTTTTTCAAGACAGAGTCTGATTCGTCGTCCAGGTTGGAGTGCAGTGGTGCAATCTCAGCTCATTGCAACCTCTACTTCCCAGATTCAGGTGATTCTCATGCCTCAGCCTCCCAAGTAACTGGGATTACAGGCATGCACCACCACACCCAGGTAATTTGTGTGTGTGTGTGTATTTTTAGTAGAGACAGGGTTTTGCCAAGTTGGCCAGGCTGGTCTTGAACTCCTGTCCTCAAGTGATCTGCTTACCTCAGCCTCTCAAAGTGCTAGGATTACAGGTGTGAGCCACCATGCCCAGCCATCCTTGTTATTCAACCCTACCACACTTTAAAATCTCTGACAGGGAGTAAGTAGTTACCTGATACATGGTAGGCAATCAGTAACTATTAGTTTAATTGAATTGAAGCAAAGCCTGAGCTCTAATCCTATCTGTGTCATTAGCTACGAGAGTGAGCTGGGCCTTGCCTTTTGCAATTGTTATAGGAGAAGACTGAAGGACTATCTTATCTCTAAGGTCTCTTGTAAATCTAAAATCTATGGGGAGTAAAGTGTTTTGTAGTGCAGTTAGTTTTCAGAGCCATTTCTCAAGGTCTATGTCTAACTTTTGAGAATTTGTTGCACTGCCGACCCCATACCAGCCCCTGGTTCACTCATTGCATGCAACAGCAGTCTTCCCTCTGACCCTTGTATAGACCAAGTTCTCCTGCCTCTCTGAGCAAGAGAATTTCCTCTTGCTGTTTCCCCTGTCTGGGCTGCTGTCCTCTTTGCACTTTACAAAGTTGGTTGCTTTTCATTACTGGGGCCGTAGCTGAAATGTCAGCTCTTTAGAAGCCTTATCTAGAGTAAGCATCTCTCCCAGCCTGACACTCCCCGTGACCTCATCCTATTTATTTTTCTATAGTGCTTAATATATAGCTATATATATATATATATATATATATAGCTATATAGCTTATAATATATAGCTATCTTCTATGTTTGCTGGCTCATTATTACCCTCCGCCGATAGACTACAAGTTCCACAAAAGCAGGGAATTGTCCATATTCTTTTTCACCACATCTTCAGAATCAGACTTTGGGAAGCCACAGAATACCTTTTCTGAAATAGAAAAGTCTGCTTCTTCCTCTGAGAACACCCAGCCCCTTGCTGGACATTGGTTTGGTGAGCCAGACATGGCCTGGATTTCAACCACTCCTTGCCCCCTGACCAGGTACCCTTGTTCAGTGAACAACCTATACAACTGTATACACTCTCCCTGCCCAACACTACACACGGTGCCTGGCAGAATATAGAAACATAATATTAGTTGGATGAATAAATCAACTTTATTGAGGTATAATTTATACCTCAATATTTATACCTCAATATTATATTATACCTTGAGGTATAATATAATACCTACAATGAAATGCACCATTTTAACTGTTCGGTTTAATAAATTTTGACAAATGCACACCACACCCAGGTAACCACCACCATAATCAAGATATAGAAATTCCATTAACACCAAAACCTCCCCTGTGCCCTTTTGCAGTTGTCTTTCCTCCCACACTCCTGCTCCCTGGCTTCAAGCAATCATGGAATCATTTAATTCTAGTTATATCTCACCTCTTCCCAAAAGAATTTTAAAATGGCCTTAAAATGGAATAAATATATCAAAATCAATAAAAAAGACGGAAAATTAGGAGAGAGCAAGATGAAGAGGAGAAAGGCAGACATCCCAACCCATAGGGTCGATAGAGCTTCTGTGACTGAGCTTGAAGGTTGGGGCTTGGCTGCAGCCTCCTTAAAACCAACATAAAGAGGGAAAAGTGGTACTTAAATGACCAACTGAGAGGAGGAAGCATTTCATTTCTCAGGGGAGATGAAGTTTCCCTAGTACAAAGATCTGAGCTATTCCTCACATAGATGATCAGATAGAAGTTTCTGGAAGATGCCTTGCACTGTGTCCTGGATGACCGTTTCATAGCAAATGCAGCAGGAATATTCATTTGTCTGTTTTGTCTGCACAATCGTCTATAAACATTTCTATAGCAAATATTAAAGTTTCTGCCCTAAAAAAGATTATCTCAACTGGGCTTTTCAAAGAAGTGGGAGAGTAAACAATTCAAAGTGATCTTCTCTAGCAAGGGTCGGGAACTTGGGAATTACTCCCTTATGGGCAGAGGCATTTGCTTTGAAACCCAGGTGAGCATGTGGGAGGTTAATGTTCAGTTATGAAACTTAAAAGGGCCTGGACAGGATCCCTGTCTAGATCAAAGGCCTCCCCATCCTGCCTGGAGGCTGGCTGTCAGGGTGGGGGAGGTGTCTGAGGAAAAGCCAGGATTATCTTTAGGATCCAGTTTTGGAGCTGGGCCAACATGAGCCACGGCTCCGTTGAGATGCCAGATTTCCACATAGTAGAACATTAAAAGTAACACTTTTAATATGAAAGTGGGCAAGTGTTGACAGCTTCCCACTTCAGCCATAGAAATTTCTTTGTAATGTCCTTGGAGGACTTAGTTCTCTCTTTTTTTTTTTTTTTTTTTTTTTTGAGACCAAGTCTAGCTCTTTTGCCCAGGCTGGAGTGCAGTGGTGCAATCTTGGCTCACTGCAACCTCTGCCTCCTGAGTTCAAGCGATTTTCCTGCCTCAGTCTCCCAAGTAGCTGGTATTACAGGTGCCCGCCCACCACCACGCCCAGCTATTTTTTGTATTTTTAGTAGAGATGGGATTTCACTGTGTTGGTCAGGCTGGTCTTGAACTCCTGACCTCGTGATCTGCCCACCTCAGCCAAAGTGCTGGGATTACAAGCATGAGCCACCAGGCCCGGCCGGAAGACTAAGTTCTAAGCTGTGTCTCCCTTGCCCATTGATGGGTTAGAGAGGTCCTGGAACTAATGGCCCCTTCCCTATTGGATTCTGAGTCCATGGAGAAATAAGACAAAATGGTAAGGCAGATGGGAACAAAATACATCTGATGTTGGGAAATGTGGCTTGTGTCTGTGGGCAAGTGAGTTTCCTGGGTCTGAGGCCCAGAATTAACCTTTCCTACCTTGTCATTGGCAATGCCCGGGCAGCACAGGCTTCTGTAAGAAGTAGGACAAGAATGAACTGAGAACATGTGGTCCCTGGTGGAAACATGCTCCCAAAGGGGTGAGGAGAGAACGAGAGAGAGAGAGAGAGAGAGAGAGAGAAGTGAGGGCTGGGCAACCCTGTCATTTCACCTTCCAAACCCCCTAAACCTTCCAGCCAGGGGAGGCATTTCCCTTCCCCTGGACTACCAGAACAATTTATTCCCTGTGTGTCTAGTGGGATGAAATCGACACAAAAGCACCATTAGAGGGATTGAAGGCATGTCATTAACATGTTTGATAATGTTGGCAGCAGCCTACCGTAAACAGTAATTTTTGTGTAACATTTTTGGTTGTTGAAGTTAAACTCTTCTTTCTGAAAATGGATAAATGCCAACACTATTCTCTTCTGTCTGCTTTTTGATAATAAAACTATACCTGCTATTAATTATGGCAGGGGGTGGGTCTATGCTATTTAAAAGTGGTATAAGCCATTAACATCTACATCAAAAGAAACAAGGGGCTGGGCATGGTGGCTCACAGCTGTAATCCCAGCACTTTGGGAGGCCAAGGCGGGAGGATCATTTGAGCCCAGGAATTTGAGACCAGCCTGGGCAACAAAGTGAGACCCCATCTCTATAAAAAATACAAAAAGTTAGTCGGGCATGGTGGGATGTGCTTGTAGTCCCAGCTACTCAGAAGGCTGACCTAGGATTGCTTGAGCTGTGGGAAGTTAAAGCTGCAGCGAGCTGTGATGGTGACACTGCACTCCAGCCTAAGCATCAGAGAAAGACCCTGTCTCAAAAACAAGGAAAAGAGTGGATGGCCCAAAAGCACCCTTATTTTACATTGCCTAACACTCATCTGGTCCTTCAAAGTCCTTCTTCCACACCCTGATTCAGCGGTTGGTATTATAAACAAGATTTTGCAAGAGCCTTAAAAACAGTGATCTCGATATGCTCCTGTTGCTTGGTCTGCAGTTGGGAGACCGAGGTCAATGGTATGCTGGCAAACGCGTAAAAATTAGCTAGCTCTCTGAAATAAAGTCCTGATTTACAGCCTTTTCTTTCCTTTCTTTTTTTTTTTTTTTTTTTTTTTTTTTGAGACAGTGTCTCACTCCGTCACCCAGGCTGGAGTGCAGTAATGCGATCTCAGCTCACTGCAACCTCTGCCTCCCAGGTTCAAGCAGTTCTCCTGCCTCAGCCTCCCGAGTAGCTGGGACTACAGGTACCCACCACCACGCCGGCTAAATTTTGTATTTTTAGTAGACACATGGTTTCTCCATGTTGGCCATGGTTAGTCTCGAACTCCTAACCTCAAGTGATCCGCCCGCCTCAGCCTCCCAAAGTGCTGAATTACAGACGTGAGCCACCGCGCCCAGCTGATTTACAGTCTTTTCAATTTCCAATTTCTGTGGGGCAAACACTCTCTCCATGGCTGATTTCATGCTACCAATGTGATGTTACTAAATGCAGAGTTGGGTAGAAAAACACAAGAGCACACTATTTTATGCTGTTTCTGCCATACAGATACAATAGGCCTAAATAATCTCAAGATAATAGGTATTAGATATTAATAAAATATTAGTAAATAAAATATTGATAAAATAGAAAGTTACACATTTTATGCATTTATTACATTTGTTTTTAATATAATTTAGTTGTAAGCATATTTAATTTCATTGTGAATAATGATTATTTTTTAACAACCAGTTTGCAAAATTCCCAAAAATTTAAAGATCAGTTCTCATGAGCTAGTTAAGTGGTTCCAGCACTTCGCTGGTTCTGGTCAACCTAATGAAGAGTCAAAGAAAGATCAATTTCTCCATGAGGGTAAAAAGCACCAATTGGTGGTCAATACTGCAAAGTCAACCTTGGACAGAGCCCCAAACCTACCATTTTTTAGGAACAGAGGTTAATGTTTTTGATGGTCTACCCAGCAAACTTAAGAGGTCTACAATTTTGAGAAAGCAGAGAATTTTCCCTTTGAAAAAAGGAGATAAATTGTACTTTGAGTCAATCTAGAGCAAGCTTGTCCAACCCGTGGTGCCTGCAATGGCTTTGGATGTGGCCCAACATGAGTTCCTAAACTTTCTTACAACATTATGAGATTTTTTGTGATTTATTTTTATATTTATTTATTTATTTATTTTTACCTCATCAGCTATCGTTAGTGTTACTGTATTTCATGTGTGGCCCCAGACAATGCTCCTTCCTATGTGGCCCAGGGAAGCCAAATGATTGAACACCCCTGAGAGGGAGGAGCAATTTGACAAGGATTAGAGCCCATCGGTTAGAACACATTGACAATTTAGGCCAGGCATGGTGGCTTACGCCTGTAACCACAGCACTTTGGGAGGCTGAGGTGGGTGGATCACTTGAAGCCAAGAATTCAACACCAGCCTAGCCAACATGGTGAAACCCCATCTCTCCAAAAAAACAAAAACTAGCTGGGCTTGGTGGAATGCACCTGTAACGCCAGCTACTAGGGAGGCTGAGG
Organism: Papio anubis; assembly: GCF_008728515.1. NCBI lineage: Eukaryota > Metazoa > Chordata > Mammalia > Primates > Cercopithecidae > Papio > Papio anubis. The sequence goes on from NC_044976.1 coordinate 183,337,847, forward strand.
CAGGAGAATCGCTTGAACCTGTGAGGCAGAGGCTGCAGTGAGCTGAGATTGGGGCACTGCACTCCAGCCTGAGTAACAGAGTGAGTGAGACTCCGTCTCAAAAGCAAAACAAAAACAGAAAGAACACACTGACAATTTTGATGACACACATTTTAACATTTTGATGTCAAATGTGGGTCGTGAGCTTTCTGCATGTGTGCAGCATTTCATCAGGAGTGTCGTGGCTGCAGGGGCCATCGAGGACCCGCTGTGATGCTGAGGGGTGAGGCAATGAGGGCCCATGCAGGGAGGCGGGTGGGTGACTGGGAAGGAAAGGCCAAGGCAGTGACGCAACAGACCCTCTACTAGGCAGAGCATCAGTCACCTCCTTACACACACAAATCTGGAAATCTGTTCATGAATTTGAAAGGAGACTTCCCCCCCCCAAAGATATTCAGCAAATGGAGATGATGGTACCAGAACAACAAATATGCATTTCTTTCTTCTTTTAAAAAAGAAACACAATGATGTTGCCTCTGACATGTCTCTGTGTAGAGTGAGGAGAGGAGTGTGTCTGAAGTCACACACCTCTGAGCAGTTTTTCTCCCTTGGACAAATCACTAAACTTCTCCAGCCCAACTCCTCCTCTGGTATGAGTGACTATCCAATGTGTGTGAAAGGCCAATGCGTGTGTCCAATGTGTGTGAGTGTTCAATGTGTACGAAAGTACCTCACAAACACTAATGCACTAGCCACCCTTTAAAACTAATATGCTGCCTTTGCAAGTAAATTTCCCTGTCTTTTTAAACATCCTTGTTGCCAGCGTCTACTGGACTGTGAAACAGGAAATTGCCTCGTGCCCCGACTCTGTTCGTTCACTACCACCCCCGTGGAGAATGACCATTTCTCTGAGAGGCCGTTTCCTCATCTCCAAAAGGGAAGCCTGGACAGTTAGTTGCCATTAACATTAGAAACCTCCTTCACGCCTCTCTTTTTGCTCTCTTACTGACAGCTTTATCTGTGCTTTGACCTAAAAGCTAACTGATTTTTTTATGCATCTGTGAGGTATCATGTCTTATCAGAGGGCATCTTCAGAGAAGTGACATTTCCATGTGTTTTCACACCTTGGTGGGTGGGTGAACAAGGGATAGTTCTGTTTTCCCCTTCAGGTTTCTGAACCAAATCCATGAAAACAAACAAAAAAAGATCACAAATCAGAGCGAGTTGTAAATCACTGAATGTCCTGAAAAGTGACCTGTGGTTCTTCGTCACTTAGTCTGTTTACTAAGTTCAAGGTCTGATGTGGTCTGGATGTTTGTCCCCTCCAGATCTCATGCTGAAATGTGACCTCCAGTGTTGGAGGTGGGGCCCAGTGGGAGGTGTTGGATCATGTGGGTGGATCCCTAGTGAATGGCTTGGTGCCCTCCCCATGGTAATGAGTGAGTTCCTGCTCTGTTAGCTCACTTTAGAGCTGGTTGTTGGTAGAGGAGCCTGGCGCCTCCTCCTCTCTCTCTCGCCATGTGATACACTGTCTCTCCCTTTACCTTCTGCCATGACTGTAAGCTTCCTGAGGCCTCCCCACAAGCCAAACAGATACTGCTGCCATGCTTTTACAGCCTGCAGAACTGTGAGCCAAATAAACCTCTTTTCTTTATAAATTACCCAGCCTCAGGTATTCCTTTATAGCAATGCAAACGAACCAATACAAGATCATTTTGGGTGTAGCAGAACATCACGCTGTTTTTTCAGTCCTAGGACAGCAAGTGAGTGCAAAGCATATGTTCTAGTTAGGTTTTACACCCCTAGGGCTCCAACATGAATTCAATATGTATGTTCTGATTCATTCACATTCTACTCATTAAATAACCATTTGATATCTAAGAAGTCTTCAAGTTTTAATGAAAAATCTCTTCAAAGTGTTCTTTTCTTTGAATCCAGCAGTCATATTTTCCATCATTAAGAATAAGAATTAATAATGGTCCATAGAGTTTGTGTATATTTGAAACATTGCCAGCCAGAATCCCGTGTTTCTCAACTTCAGGGTTCCTTCAAAACATCTAATCACATAATCATAATTTTAAAAAATATTTATATATGGTGTCTGTGTGTGTCAACCATGGGCATGTGCCAGGAATTGTGCTAGGCACTTTGCATTGTCACTAACATTTATAACAATGGTCGAAGGAAGGTATTACTTCTTTCATTAACAGGCAAGGAAGCCGAGGCTCAGAAGGTTTTATGACTTGCCCAAGGCCAGAGCTGACAAGTCAAAAAACAATTCTATTGAACTCTCTCTATTTGAATTCCCTTAGTTAATTTTCTTTAATTTAGAAAATATTTATCAAGTGCTTCTAAGTGCCGGGTGCTATCCCAAGCCTGAGGAGAAAATCTTGAGGGGCTCCCAGTGAAAATTCTCTCATTTTTATCCTTCAACATGTGATTGGAGATGGCAGGTAAAAAGGAGTTTCTGAGGTTGTATCAATTAGGGTGTATTTGATTGCAAGTAACAGGAAACCCAACTCAAACTGCCTCTAGTTATCTGCTAATATCCATTTTCTTCTTCTACTAGGAGCACAATCTCCAAGGTTTAGCCAGTCATGTGGCCTCCCAGAATAAAGACATCTCTCAGCCTCATCTGAAGCTAGGTGTGGCCGTGTAATTACGTCCTAGCATACAAGCAGAAATGCTATATGTCTCTTCTGGGAAGGATCATTTCCTTTTCTCCTTCTTGCTGACTGGATTTGGGTGTGAAGGCTGGAGTTGGAGAAGCCATCTTGGACGGGGGGAATACATTGTGTTAATTTATCTGACAGAGCTACCAGACAGAAGGTATGCTCCCCCTGGACATTTTTTTTTGGCCTGGGAAATAAATAAAACCTAAACTTGTTGAAGCCACTCTTGTTTGGGGTTTCTGGTTACTTGCAACTGAACCTGATCCTAACTCATACACTGCTCACATAGCTGGAAGTGCAGAGGTAGGGTGGGCTCAGTGTTGGTTTGACTTGGCAGCTCGGTCTTTGTTCTGCTTTTGGTGTCAGTCTCATTTTAATACTGCCTTTCTCTCATGGGGCAAGATGGCTGCTAACAAAAAGATAGTTAGTACATGCTTCCTTATCAATTTTCAGTAGAGATGAGTTTAGCAACGTAGAATCAGGCTGGTCTCAGAAGCTCCTGGGCATCAAGAAATCCGCTGAAGCTCAGCTTCCCCAGAAGCCCTCTGGACATTACTTGCATGTTTCATCGGCACCCAGCTGGATAATCTTTCAGGTCAAATGTAGCCAGGGGATTGCCATGACTGATTGGTTTAGTTCTGACAGAACCAATCACCGTGGCAAGGGAATCGGACTTACATTAATTGACTTGGACTAATCAGGGTCCACCCCTGGAGGTGGAATAGTCTGTCTGTCTTCCTTCTGTGGGTGCTAAGAGGATTCAATGACATACATTGTCCCTCTATTTCAGGAACTAGAGACTGGGGGGCTAGGAAGAGTCATTTTACTGGTGAGTCCCCAGACTGGTGCCATGCAGTCCCCAGATAAATGAACCCCTTGGAAATGAGCAGAATCGTCAGTACTACCTTCTCCCAGGCTAGTGTGTCTTAGGGAGGGCTGCTACCTGAGAATTTCTCCTCCAGCCCCCACCCACCTCTGCTCCAAGGCTGCTTGAGGTGTCTATAATTTCTGGAAGCTTTATTCTCCAGGGTCAAGACATCTTCTTGCCAGAAAGTCCCCAATAACCTGGGAGGAGCAACATATTAAACCCAGCAGAGGCCAGGCGCAGTGGCTCACGCCTGTAATCCCAGCACTTTGGGAGACCGAGGCGGGCGGATCACGAGGTCAGGAGATCGAGACCACCCTGACCAACATGGTGAAACCCCATCTCCACTAAAAATACAAAAATTAGCCGGCGTGGTGGCGGGCACCTGTAGTCCCAGCTACTCGGGAGGCTGAGGCAGGAGAACGGGGTGAACCTGGGACGCGGAGCTTGCAGTGAGCCAAGATCGCGCCACTACACTCCAACCTGGGCGACAGAGCGAGACTCCATCTCAAATAAAAATAAAAATAAACCCAGCAGAAATGTATTGATTAGTAAAATTAGAAAATTAGGAAAATTGGAAAAATTATAAAATTAAAAACCCCTCTTACTCATCCCCGCCATTTCCTCTACCATTACAAACAATGGGCCAGTGGGCAGTCGGGGTGTTGTCATAGAAAAGAACAAGTTCCCTGTTCAGGCTGATCAGAAAGGGCAGGATGGGATATCACGGGGGGGGACCTAAGTCCCTGCTGAGGATAGAAGGCAGGGATAATAGGCATGATCACAAAGTGGAGATCATGGAGACATTAAAGTCAAATTCAGTGATTTAATAATTTAGCCCTGGGCTAGCCCCACGTAATCTATGCTGAGTGACAACATTGCTATCATTTGATTCCATGGCTATTGATAGACAACAGCTCTATTACTTTCCTTCTTGGATACACCAGTGGTTTCCAGCATCTTTGAAACTTTGTTTCTTACTCATCCATCTGGCCTGTGGCATGCCCACATGGCTGAGTACACAGCCTTGTTAAAATGATAAGACTCCATCAATCTCCCCAAAATGGAAAAAACAAAACCAAACCAAACAAAAAAACAGAAGAAGAACATTCATTCAGCACAGAAATCATGTCAGAGGAGTGAGGCCAGAAACACTGGCCCAAAATAGGATTAGAGGGAGCTAAGTTGCAGTGGAAAGCAAAAGGTCTTTCTTATTTTCAACCAATTCTAGAAGCAACTTTTACAATGAACATCTTTTTCTGTAGTAAATGTCTGTGGGCACTATTTTTCAGTACGCCATCCATTCATTAGCTTATTTAAGCTGATCACTTATATCAATGAGATATGTTGGATATTTAATCTCAAACTGTCAGGATCCAATTTATTCTTCTGAAGGGCCATTTCTGAAGTTCTTTTGAAGTGTCTTATTTCACCTTTACCCCAGTATTTCTCCAAGTGTCATCCCTGGACTATTCATATACAAATCACATAACAGGAGAAAGAATAATCGTGGTGGTGGTGGTGAGTATTAAAAATGCAGCTGAGGTGGGCAGATCACTTGAGGTCAGGAGTTTGAGACCAGCCTGGCCAACATGGCAAAACCCTGTATCTACTAAAAACAAAAATTAGCCAGGTGTGGTGGTGCGCACCTGTAATCCCAGCTACTCAGGAGACTGAGGCACGAGAATTGCTTGAACCTGGGAGGCAGAGGTTGCAGTGGGCTGAGATCGTGCCCCTGCATGACAGCCTAGGTGACAGAGTGAGACTCTGTCCCAAACAAAATAAAAACCAGATGTCTGGGCTCTACCTGGAACCTACTAAATTAGACTCTGTGGAAGTAGAGCCTGGAAGTGAACATTGAAAACCAGCAAGTCATGTGATTTTAATGTACTTCAAAGTTTAAGCACATTGACTCCTGTACAGTGCCAATAATAGTAATACCTTAGAGCTTATAGGGCTCCATGCTTTACAAAGACTTTTGTGTAACATCTCATTTGAGCCTCACCATAACCCTCAGGGAAGAATATCAGAACAGGTAGTATCATTTCCATTTATGAAGACCACAGCTGTGTGCTATCCAGTAACTTTTGTGAGGTCACACACAATAAAATGGGGTAGGCTGGACTGCATCTCAGGTCTTGTAGCATCAACGTTGGTGCTCCTGCCATTACCCTGGATGATACTGACATTCCAATTTACTAAATAAGAAATCCAAATTCAGGTCGTGCATGGTGGCTCACGCCTGTAATCCCAGCAGTTTGGGAGGCCAAGGGGCGGGTGGATCACTTGAGGCCAGGAGTTGGAGACCAGCCTGGCCAACATGGTGAAACCCTGTCTCTACTAAAAATACAAAACTTGGCTGGATGTGGTGGTGTGCACCTCTAGTCCCAGCTACTCAGGAGGTTGAGGCAGGAGAATCCCTTGAACCTGGGAGGTGGAGGCTGCAGTGAGCTGCTGAGATCACACTACTGCACTCCAGCCTGGGCAACAGAGCGAGACTCCGTCTCAAAAAAAAAAAACAAAAAACAAAAACAAACAAAAAAAAAACAAAGAAAAGAAAATCCAAATTCAGGCCACTGTCTTAAGGGAAAGACAACAGACATAGAGCACCCACAGGAAGGAGCACATTTTGTGACAAGAGAAAACACGATAAAAACTTGGAAGACATCAATAACCAGCATACTTACTGCCATTAGTGGCCTAATAATAATGCTGAATTTGTTCAAACTACAATTATAATCAATTACATATTTACTATATATTTAGATTTAGAATGGTTGACTCAATGAACTTGAGCAGGAATGATCAAGTTTTTACCATAGTGAACCATGTGATCAGAAATTCAATTAAGTGAATGCCACCTTAGTTTACTTTTAAGAATGACAGTGTTGGACGGGTACGGTGGCTGTACGCCGGTAATCCCAACACTTTGGGAGGCTGAGGTGGGCGGATCACCTGAAGTCAGGAGTTCAAGAGCAGCCCAGCCAACTTGGTGAAACCCTGTCTCTACTAAAAATACAAAAAAATTAAAAAATAAATAAAAAATAAAAAATTAGCTGGGCATGGTAGCAGGCGCCTGTAATCTCAGCTACTTGGGAGGCTGAGGCAGGAGAATGGCTTGAACCTGGAGGGAGAAGTTGCAGTAAGCCAAGGTCATGCCACTTGCACTCCAGCCTGGGTGACAGAGCAAGACTCATCTCAAAAATAAACAAACAAACAAAAAACCAAACAAAAAAAAAAGAATGACAGTGTTGAATGAGAATCCATGTAACTCAAACCTGAGTCAAGGACATAGGAGGAATTGATACCTACTGTCCTTTTGTCAGAAATCCATAATGTCCTAGTTTCATTTTGAATTTTAGTGGAAATAAATCTGAGGAACTCAAAATTATCTCATGAATTATGATTCAGTTCAGTTAGAATTATTAGCTAATCCAAGCCTGTTAAAGAGACACACACTGGTGATTAGTTTTGCAAACACAGTGTCAGGCAAATGAATAGTCCCTGAGGAACCCCTAGTTATAAGATACACCTGTTTTTCTCCTCCAACTCTCAGTGGCCACACTGTGGAGGCAGATGGGTCCCATTTAGCCTTGGACCCTTCTTTGCCAGCCATTGGATTTATATCATAATGCTGTGGAGACCCAGGTGATGTGTTGGGCCCCGTCTGGAACTGCTAGTTAGGCCTTGCCTCATAGCTAGAGATTGCAAGGACAGCCATCTTGTGGCCTAATCGAACATGAATGGCCAGTTCAGAAACATCAGAGAGGCCCGACCCCTCTCTGGCATGGCTTCAGGAAGCCATCTCTGGTTAAGACACTGCATAAACTGAATAAGTCCTTTGTTAACTCAGACTCCGCATAAATTTTTATGTCACATTTGGTGAAAAATGCAGATTACACTACTGGGCTTATACCACTGTAATGAAGACATCTGGCTAATGGGCCCTTCGGGATTTATTATAGTCAGTCCTGAGTTAGAATGAATCCAAGCTGTTTGGGCGCAACCTGGCTACAATACGTAATTAGATTTTAGATAAATACAGAAATTATATTTCTGTAAGTGCTGGTTAGCCTGTGTGTTTTTCCATGACCTCATTTGTCTAATTTCCTCTGTTTTTATTTTTATTATTTTGATACCCAGATATTTATCTTTCTCTACCACTGAGATAAAGAATAGGTTGGTTTTCAAAATAGTTTGTGGTTAATCATTTTTTGGTCATCTGGATTTGCTGAAATGTATGATGTGCGTAATCGGTATAGTGTTTCACGGCACTTGAGGTGCAATAAATATTACTTTGTTTTTCTGGCTCATCAAATTCATCTCCAGTATTCTCTGAGCCCAGGAGCAGTCATCTGGGGAGGGGTCCTCCCTATCACCCCTCTCTTTAGTTGTCCCAGGCTTCCAGGGCTTACTCAGTCTAGGAGGATGGGAAGAAAAGACTCTGTCATTAATCCATTTGGTCACTGCAGAAGATGCTCTCACCCAAGCCTGCATGGGCCTCTGATGGCTGGGAGCCCTGCAGCTATACTTGCTCCTCACTAGACCAGACAGCTGCTCCTGAGCCGAGGAGTTGGAGGTCCAGCTTCAACAACATCCACACAGCCATCCGCCATTCAAGGTCCAATCAGCTCCTGGGCACTGTCTCTAACCAATTCTAAATGCCTCATGGCCCTGGTCCTACCTCCACCCTCAGCCTTCTCCTGCCTGGAACCAGTGCTCCCAAGACTTGGTCCTTAAGCACCAAACGTGTCTCTTGGGAGCGGGGGGCATAAAAACACTGAAGCTGGCTGCCTTCTCCGAGGTTAGGGGAGAATTCCCTTCAGTTCAATCCACAGCAACAACAATAAAACCTCCACAAAACCAAAAACCACACAAAAAAGGACACAACACTAGATAATTTCTCAACAATCCACTCTAAGTAGGATATATATGGCTATAATTCTTCCTGAGTTTTCTCTACAATTTTACTTAACTAATGTTTCTTTTTTCCATTTTTGTTTTGTTTTGTTTGTTTTTTGAGACGAAGTCTTGCTCTTGCGGCCCAGGCTGGAGTGCAATGGCGTGATCTCGGCTCACTGCAACCACTGCCTCCCGGGTTCATGCCACTTTCCTGAGTAGCTGGGAATACAGGTGCCCGCCACCATGCCTGGCTAATTTTTGTACTTTTTTTTTTTTTTTTGTAATTTTGTACCTTTAGTAGGGGTTTCACCATGTTGGCCAGACTGATCTCCAACTCCTGACCTCAGGTGATCCGCCCACTCGGCCTTCCAAAGTGCTGGGATTACAGGCATGAGCCACCGCACCTGGCCTCTTTTTTCCATTGTTATACTGCTTATGTTCCTCCCGCCCCTCTCCCTATATATTTTCAACTGAAGCAGTTGAATCTATTTCTGGAATACTCATTTTATTCAATTAGTGATTTTTTTTCTTCTCCCTGTTTTGAAGTTGATACCATACAATTTTCATGAAGATTTAGTTGTTATAGGTTTCAATAATAGGGCCTACCAAAACTGAAAAAAAAAAAAAAGATTTTGTTATTCTTTACGGCTCTTTTGGACTAATTTCACTTTATTTGTCAAGTTGTATAAATGATCTTCGGGAACTTTAATTGCATTAAATTCACATACTCATTTAAGATATGTTATCTTTACTGTATCCTTTTCTCAACCAGAAGCAGAGTAAATGACTGCCATTTTTTAATGTCTCCCTTTGTGTTTCCTATTATGGTGTTTTACATTTCTCAGAATAAGATAGTTTCTTCATTCCAAGTTGAGTCAATACTGAAGAATGTATGTTGTTTTATTACTGTTATAGAATGGAATCTTTTTGTGTGTGTATCACCAGTACAAAGAATAACACCAAATTTTGTGGAGTTAGCCTGTACTCCAGAGTTCCTCATCACCTCTCGCCTCTTGGGCTTCATAAATACATAATAATATCATCTCTCAACACTACTTTCTTCCTTTCCTGTGTAGCTCCCTCCATTTGCCCTTCTCCGACATTGCCGTCAGCATTGCAGTACTGTGCTGGGTGTAATGATGGCAGAGGCAGACCGGCTTTGTTTCTACTTTGAAGGGATTCTCTATTTTATATAATACTGGTTTTTAGCTTTAGTTTCTTTATGAAAGAAACTTTAACAGAGAAACTCTCCTTGTTCAAATATTTAGTTTTCAAAAAGAATAGTTGTTGAATTGGTTTGAATAATTTTTTGGTAGCTGTTGTGATAAATGAAGTTATTTTACAAATTTATCATATTAGCATGATAATTTAAAACCTATCACTTGAATAGATATGCGGACAATACGGTAATATCTGGACTTGACTCACAACTCAAAGCAAAACAAAACAAAACAAAACAAAACAAAACAAAACAAAGAAGCCAGCAAGTAAACAAACCAATTAGTAGCTCAGAAAAGCCCATGCTTCTTTATGAAAGCAGCACAGTTTATTTAGGAGTGTTTCTTTCCTTTAGGAGGCCCACCACTGGCAGTCTTTGAAATGTGCTCAGTGGTTTACCCAGATCACTTTTTTTTTGTTTTGTTTTGTTTTTTGAGACAGTGTTTCACTCTGCCGCCCAGGCTGGAGTGCAGTAGCGGGATCTCAGCTCACTGCAACCTCCAACTTCAGCCTCCCAGGTTCAAGCAATTCTCCTGCCTCAGCCTCCCGAGGAGCTGGAATTACAGGCATGCACCACCACACCCAGCTAATTTTTGTGTTTTTAGTGGGCACAGGGTTTCACCACGTTGGCCAGGCTGGTCTCAAACTCCTGACCTCAAGTGATCCGCCCACTTCAGCCTCCCAAAGTGCTAGGATTACAAGTATGAGCCACTGCACCTGGCCCAGACTACTTCTTACCCCTGTCTCCTGGACAATGTGAAGCCGCCTTTGCAAAATTATGACTAAGACAGTGGAAGGGATCTAACCTAACCGACTCCATCTTGCTTCTAACCTCCAACCTGTCTTTGTTCATTCCTGGGCGTAGGCTGAACTAACTTTGGGAGAAAGTTGGCAGTTTATAATTTAACAAAGACGGTAACAGCCCTTTCCCAAAGCAGATCTCCTTCTTGCCTGGGGACTAGATTAACATTAGCCACAAGATTAGAAGTAATGGTTTAGGAGTCATGTAGCTGGAGGCTACAAGACTCTGACCCTCCCTAAACTGCTCCTAAGATCAGTGCTTGAGATATTTTGCAGACCTAGCTTTGATGGATCAACTGGCACCACCCGGATCGATAAACTGGCTCATCTAATCTTGTGGCCCCCACCCAGGAACTGACTCAGTGCAAGAAGACAGCTTCCACTCCCTGTGATTTCATCCCTGACCAGTCAGCACTCCTGGCTCACTGGCTCCCCTACCTACCAAGTTATCCTTAAAAGCTTTACTCCCCAAATGCTCGGGAGACTGATTTGAGTAATAATAAAACTCTGGTCTCCTGCACAGCCGGCTCTGCGTGAGTTACTCTTTCTCTATTACAATTCCTGTCTTGATGAATGAGCTCTGTCTAGGCAGCAGGCAAGGTGAACCCCTTGGGCGGTTGCAAGTGTATGTGCATCGGAACAAATACCAGAGGAAAAACATCAAATTGTTTTTGGGTAATTCCTATTTTTAGCTGGGTAATTCTCATTTTTACCATTATACTCTTCTTTTTTTTTTCTTTTAGACAGGGTCTCACTCTGTTGCCAAGGCTGAGTGCAATGGTGCAATCATGGCTCACGGCAGCCTCAACCTCCCAGCTCAAGCAATCCTCTGACCTCAGCCTCCTGAGTATCTGGGATCACAGGTGTGCACCACCACGCCCAGATACTTTTTATATTTTGTGTAGAGACAAGGGTCTCACTATGTTGCCCCGGCTGGTCTCAAACTCTTAGACTCAAGCGATCCTCCTGCCTCAGCCTCCCAAAGTGCTGAGATTATAGGCATGAGCCACCATGCCTTGCCTATTATACACTTCTATGTCTTCTAAATAGTCTACCATAAAATTGTATTAATTTTAAGTGAGAGCAATAAATGTTTTTTAATTATAAAAAGTATATATTCTCGTGGTCAAATAGCCAAATAGTATTCTTCCAGAATTTTTCTATGCACATAGAAGTATAATTTCACTTTTTAAAAAAAACACACAAATAAAGGCAGGCTGCACATATTGTTCTCCACCTTGTTTTTTCACTTGCAATGTCTTGATCATATCTTCATATTAAAACCTCTGTATCTACTTCATTCTTTATAGCAGTTGCAGGGGATTCCATTGAATGGTTGTATCATGACTGACTTAGCAAATCCATTTTTCAGATGTATTTAAGATGCTTTGAGGTGTTTTGCTATTATAAATACACTATGTATCCTTATACATTGCACATACATTCTATTATATATGAACAATACCTAGCAATGAAATTACTAGGTGAAAGGGCATGTATATTTACAACTTTGGTAGGTATTGCCAAACTGCCTTCACCTTCACTAACTATGGGTTAAATTTTTTTTTAACCTTTGCCAGTTGAATATATGTAAAAATAAGGGATTCTTTTATAAAATACTTATAAAGAAAAATGTTCCATCATTGAGCAATACAAAGTATATATTTCAACAGTCCAAAATACATCAGATAATTATACAATTCTTTTAGCCAAGATTGTGAAACTCAGGGTTGTAATATTTTCTGAGTATCCATTTATGAAAAACTACTGTTTATTGTTAATTGTTAGTGTGTATCTAGTAATGAAAGCCCAGCCCTATTTATAGTAGAACATGAGAGTTATCTTATGACCTAAAATTGCTATAATTCATGGTACGAGGCAGTCACTAAAATTTTCATCCCTGTGATTGAATAACCCAAAAGAATGCGCCATGGTTGCAAAGCATAGTTGAAAAGAAGGAAGATTTTCAGAGGGGGCCATTCTCAGGGCTGGGGCTGAAGCCTGACCACCGTCCACAGGACAGATGAGCACAGAATACACTTTTTAAGATTAGCACCACAATGCTTATGTAGTCTGATAGTCAGTCTTTTCTCCACCACTCAGTACCATATCATGAGCATTTTTCTATGTCATTAGTCAATAGTAAAAATATTTTTTCGCCGGGCAGAGTGGCTCATGCCTGTAATCCCTGCACTTTGAGAGGCCAAGGCGGGAGGATCACCTGAGGTCAGGAGTTTGAGATCAGCCTGGGTAACAAGGTGAAACCCCGTCACTACTAAAAATACAAAATTAGCCGGGTGTGGTGTCACATGCCTATAATCCCAGCTACTCGGGAGGCCGAGGCAGGAGAATCGCTTGAACCTGGGAGGCGGAGGATGCGGTGAGCCGAGATCACATCATTGCACTCCAGCCTGGGCAACAAGGGTAAATCTCCATCTCACCAAAATAAATAAATAACAATAAAATGTCCGGCATTATTCAATCTTTCTCTATATTATAATTCAAGGCAGTTTTAGCTTGATCTTTCCATTGTTGGGTAGCCCAGTGCCCTGGAATAAGAATAGACTTCAGAATTAGACTTCAGAATCTATGTTCAAGTCATGCTTCTGCCAGTTAGTTATGTGATCTTAGGCAAGTTGCATAACCAGACTGAACCACATTTTCGTCTTCAGTAATCTGGGTAAAATAAAAGCCAGCTCTCCCCCACACTACGATACTGTGAAGATTGGAGGAAGTATCACAGGCAAAGTGCTTTTTTTTTTTTTTTTTTTTCTGAGACAGAGTCTTTCTCTGTCACCCAGGCTGGAGTTCAGTGGCATGATCTTTGCTCACTGCAGCCTCTGCCTCCTAGATTCAAGCAGTTCTCACATCTCAGCCTCCTGAGAAGCTGGGACTACAGGTGTACACCACCACATCCAGCTAATTTTTTGTATTTTCATAGAGATAGGGTTTCACCATGTTGGCCAAGCTGGTCTCAAACTCCTAACCTCAGGTAATCTACCCACCTCGGCCTCCCAAAGTGCTGAACTTACAGGCGTGAAAGCACAGTTCCCGGCCGCAAAGTGCTTTTTGCATTGCTAAGTAGTAAGAAGTGACTCATTGCTTTAACTTAGACCGAAGGGCCTCTCCCTGGGTCTGCTGACTCCCCCTTCTCCTTACTTGAGTGATTGAGGTCCTCTAAGAGGAACCCCCTCTTGAGCAGTGAAGACCAGACTTTTAATCTGTCACTTAAAGACTGTCACAGTCTGAACCAAACTTAGGCCCGTCTGCTGATCCCGGTATCTTGCCACCATTTTGGTCCATTTCTTGCACTTTCACATACAAGCATAATTTTCGGTACCTTGCTGATATTGCCATTTGCCCTTTATTTTCCCTTATGCCTGGCCCAACCTTGCTGATATTGCCATTTGCCCTTTATTTTCCCTTATGCCTGGCCCAGTGCCAACTTCCCTGTGAGGACTTCCCTGACACGGAAGACTACTATGGTTTCCTCCTCTGGGCTCACACAGCCCTTGGTCTCTATTGCTGACCTACACATGGTTATCACATATTTCAAGAATCCCTTGACTCTCGGGGCATAGTTATCACCCTTTTAGGTTGTCTGCTAATCCTATGACTCTTCTCTATTTTTTTTCAAGACTTGCCTCTTATGCAGCAACCCTATTTGGCCACAGCTGATGGACAAGGGTGAGCCCCTGGGCCAATAAGATTCTCTCTTCAGGGACTTTAGAACTGACAACCAGGATGCTGGTCAGTATCGCTGGAAGTGAGAACATGGCCTTCAGGAGTTGACTCAGCCTTTGTGAAGTGCCCATTTTTGGCCCACCCAGGTACACAGAGGTAGAGAATGTTGTCTGCCAAGGAGATCCAAAAGCAATGAACAGACACCAGAAGCCACGTAACCCAGTGAGAGAGAATGACTGAAAGAAAGCACCTTGGTACCTGAGACCTTTCTAATTCAGGGTTCGAGTGCTTGAGAGGCCCAGCTATAGTTTTGGCAGCTTTGGGCTCTGTGAACTATCCCTGTATAAATAAATGTCTCCCTTTTGCTTAAGAAAGATGGACATCATAAAATCATGTGAATGTTCAGTAATAGAGACACATCCGAAGTTTCATGGGGCACCTGGAGGTGAGGGAAAGTAGTCAGGAATGGCTTCCTGTAGAAGGTGATGTTGGTTGGACCAGTAGGGAGGGCACTTCAGACAGCGGGAACAGCATAAGCAATGCTGGGAGCTGCAAGCAGTTCAGTGTTGCTAGCACATAAAGGCATGGACTGGCCAGGAGTGAGGCTGGCCAGGGAGGGTGGTGGCCAGGGGCCCAGTCAGGGAGCATCTTGGGTGCCACGGGAAGGAGCCTGGACTTTATCCTGCAGGTCAGGGGTTCTCAACCATGTCTGTACATTAGGATTTCCTGGGGAATTTTAAAAAGAAATACGGTTGCTTTCTCCCATCCAGTCCACTTAACTCAGAATCTCTGGGAATGGAAGCAGGAACTGATTTTTTTTTTTTTTTTTTTTTTGAGGCGGAGTCTCGCTCTGTCGCCCCCAGGCTGGAGTGCAGTGGCGCGATCTCGGCTCACTGCAAGCTCCGCCTCCCGGGTTTACGCCATTCTCCTGCCTCAGCCTCCCGAGTAGCTGGGACTACAGGCGCCGCCACTACGCCCGGCTATTTTTTTGTATTTTTAGTAGAGACGGGGTTTCACTGTGTTAGCCAGGATGGTCTCGATCTCCTGACCTCGTGATCCGCCCGTCTCGGCCTCCCAAAGTGCTGGGATTACAGGCTTGAGCCACCGCGCCCGGCCTTTTTTTTTTTTTTTTTTTTTAAGTGCTTACGTGATTCTAATGAGCAGATAGGGTGGAGAACCTGACAGGATGCCTTGAAGGGGTTTAAGTGAGATACAAACATTTTTTTTGTTTTTTTTTTTTAGACGAAGTTTCGCTCTTGTTGCCCAGGCTGGAGCACAATGGCGAGATCTCGGCTCACTGCAAACTCTGCCTCCGGGGTTCAAGCAATTATCCTGCCTCAGCCTCCCAATTAGCTGGGATTATAGGCACCCACCACCATGCCCAGCTAATTTTTGTATATTTAGTAGAGACGGGGTTTCACCATGTTGGCCAGGCTGGTCTTGAACTTCTGACCTCAGGTGATCCGCCCACCTCGGCCTCCCAAAGTGCTGGGATTAGAGGTTTGAGCCACCGTGCCCGGCCCACAAACATGGTTTTAGAAAGATCACCATAGATGCTAGACTTTGAGGGTGAGACGGAAGGCAGGGCGACTGTGGGCAAACTGCTGCAGTGTGTGGGGAGATGCTGAAGAGAACCTGAAATAGGACAGAATGAAGGGGAAGTTTGCAAACACTATTTAGGAGATAAAATAGTTTTCAGTTTAAGATTTGGTGACTGGAGAGAGAGGAAAAGTAGTCAGGGTTGCCCTGAGGGTCCTAGCTTGGGTGACTAAAATTGCCCCAGGCAGCACTCACCAAGGGTTAGCTGTGGATGTGTGGAATACGAGGCGGTGCCTGGTAAAGATCAGGCAGCTGACTAGACCTAAGGTGGAAACAAATTTCAGTTTCACGGCTCATTGAGTGTTGTCATCTATTTTTATCATTTATTGAGGAGAGCCTCCAAAAAAAAGGTCACTTTTGTAGGTTACAAGGTGTTATGGGTGTTGAAAGCAGAGTGAGCCCCACCCCAGACCACCTCCTGAGATAGGGTGTGATGTGTGTCTCCAAGTGCCTTGAAGTCAGGTGACTTCTCAGAGAGGTCTAAAATTAGCAGAGCAGCTGTGCTTAGTGGGTGGCAACACCTCAGCTCACTAGGCCAAGAATGGGGCCTTCCTGCCATGGGCTCTGTTGTGTGAGTAGGTCAGGAATTAAAGCAAGAATCTGTTTCTCTGGAGAATTTCCCCAGGAGCTGCATGTAGTGCCAGTGTGCTCAAAGAGAAGAGAAAATGTCTTCTGTTGCCAGGTGGAAGGGAAAGAACAGGGAGGGGTATATTGGAAAGAAGCTTCATAGAAGGGCTGACTTATAAGAACGTTCACTGTGGAAATGATGCCCTTAATGACAGGTGAGGAGTGCAGAGAAGCTCGCATTGGGGAGTCAGTTCTGACAATGGGAAACCTGCCGTGGGCTGTGTTTTGCACAGAAGAATGCTGTGTGGGTGCTTTTTTTTTTTTTTTTTTTTTTTTTTGGAGAGGGAGTCCCTGCTCTGTCTCTCCGGCTGGAGTGAACTGGCGCCATCTCAGTTCACTACAAGCTCCGCCTCCTGGGTTCATGGCATTCTCCTGCCTCAGCCTCCCGAGTAGCTGGGACTACAGGTGCCCGCCACCACGCCTGGCTAATTTTTTTTTTCTTTTTCTTTTTTTTTTTTTTTTTTTTTTTAGTAGAGGTGGGGTTTCACTGTGTTAGCCAGGATGGTCTCAATCTCCTGACCTCATGATCTGCCTGCCTTACCCTCCCAAAGTGCTGGGATTACAGGCGTGAGCCACCGTGCCTGGCCTGTAGATGCTTTCTTATTGTGGGTTTTCCCTCTTGGGGGTGGTTCAACCTGGCCCCCAGATCAGGCCTCTGCTGCCAACTCTGTCAACCCAAGAGATTCGGGGAGGGGGCCAGGCGGGCAGGTAGAAGTAGAGGGAGAGGAATCTCTTCATCACGTTTTTTTTTTTTAAACCCAGTATAGATGTATATAACATATTAAGCGTACATTTTAATAGTTTTATATAAAAACTAACCCTCAAGACATACAAAAGCCTGGAGAGGAGATTGGAGGGGAAGGGTAGTAAAATGACACAATATTTCGTTGTGGTTCCATTAGGTTGGAGTCTCCCTTCCTTGAGCTTTTGCCTACTGATTATTCTACACACACAGGAACAATGACTGAGAAAATGAAAAAATGGCAAGATATAGGATTCACTACCTAACTGAAAAATTAAACTGTAGGGGTATTATATATCCAGGAGTATTAATTTATATGGCATTTATCTGGGGATTTTTTTCCTACAAAATACCACCATAATCCCAGATGATACCAGAAGATATTTAATAGCAAGATTAAAAAATTAATCTTAACATGTCCTTTATGTTAATGTCCTCCATTTGCACAAGGAATCCCCAATCTCCATCCAGAGATCCCAGCTATCTCCATAACCACGGGAAGTTGGTGAGATTGCCTGGAGCAGCTGCTGTGAAAGGCAGGGAGAAGTACAAAAGGAGGAAGCAGATGGGATGCTCCTAGAGCACCTACGGACTGAAAAGGAAGACTTCTGGGCTGGGTCTCAGGGATCATGTTGAGTTCAAGGAAAGAAACTCCCCAAGAAGCTGTGTCCGTTTGGCCTGTATGGGAGCAGATGTGCATTATCTTGGCCAAGCTGCTTCTCTGAGCTCCGAAAGACTTGCTTTGCTTGAGATAGTCTCTTTTGGCCGGGTGCGGTGGCTCACACCTATAATCCCAGCACTTTGGGAGGCCAAGGTGGGTGGATCACAAGGTCAAGAGATCCAGACCATCCTGGCCAACATGGTGAAACCCTGTCTTTACTAAAAATACAAAAAGAATAGCTGGGCATAGTGGCAAATGCCTGTAGTCCCAGCTACTTGGGAGGCTGAGGCAGGAGAATCACTTGAACCCAGGAGGTGGAGGTTGCAGTGAGCCGAGATCGTGCCACTGCACTCCAGCCTGGTGACAGAGCGAGACTCCATCTCAAAAAAAAAAAAAAGAAAAGAAAAGAAAAAAAAGAAAAGAAAAGAAAAGAAAGAAAGAGTCTCTTTTGTAATCTTGGTTGTGTTTTCTAGTGAGTTCTTGGATGCATTTAGGAGGTGCTTCCATAACTAGGAGACCAAGAGGGCAGCAATTCACTCATGAGGGATGGCAGAGAGAGTCCCAGAGAGGAGGGAAAACTGCAGGTGGAGCTGAGTGCTAGAGGCAAGAACTCAAAGAGAAAGAGGGGACAGGTGAGATTGACGATGCCATGCAACCCCTCCTTTCAAAGCTGAGTATTTAACATTGTTGAATAATCAGCATTCAACCCTTTTATTTTATAACTGGTAAAGACCTTTATAATCCTCCAGTGGCCAAGAGGACCCACTGGGCCAGTCTGCTTTGTGACTCTCCCTCATATTTAATGAAATGGGCAAGGCACTCCCAGAGACAGGCCCTGGGCCCTTGGGTCAGGTATCTGCCCCTGCTTTTGAACTTCTTTTTGCCTCCTTCAGTCCTCTGCCCCTTATAGCCAGGCTTCAGGGTGTAGTGAATGTCCATGTGGTTGCTTATACCTCAAAGCCGCTTCTGGACAGCCTGAACCAATCTCACGCTATTCAAGAAGTAAAAGAGAAGGATTTCCAACTATACACCTGGCTTTGTGAATCGTCTATGGGAGCTATTTATTAGGAGCCTCCACAGAAAAACCTATTTCCTACTGTTATATATGCTCACTTTTCATCCATTCAGATGTAGAGGCTAAAATGTAAAACCTAATATAAACTCAAAAAGGAGGTATACAAGCATTTCTGCATCTATCACTTGCAATGCTCTTTTTACCTGGACAAATCAAGAGCGAACCTGTTCTTATTTGAGGTCACAGGAATGGCATATCTTTTGTGGCATTTCAGGCTCAGCTTATGGAGAGTTTCTTGAAGTGGTGAACCAGGATGTTTAGGTGATAACTTGCAAAAGGGATGAGTGAAGTAACTACAATGAAGACTGACGATCTAAATTCAGGATTCCTTTCCCTTCTTGTTCCTATATGGTTGAACATTTGGAGACACTCCCAAGATCTCCATTTGTTTCTCCATAACTTTAAAAGAAACCAATATTTATTAACTAGTTCTATGCACCATGCTGAATGCTTTATATAGATATATGTGCGGAATTTAGTCCTCAAAACAATTCTGTGAGATAGGTGTGGGTAGCCCCATTTTACAGATGAGGACTCCCGGAGCCCCTAACAGGTTAAGTAACTCGCCCAAAGTCTGACTGCTGGTGAGTGGTGGGTCTAAGATTTTAAACCAGCTCATCGGATGCCAGGTCCACATACTTTATGCATGTTACCTTTTGGGAAAGAACTAATGCCTCTTTTTGTAAGGTTTGAGAGAACAAATAAGAAAGTACATATAAAAAGCTTTGAGAGTTGGGAATCAAAGTATTGTAAGCCTTAGATTCTTAAGTATGGTGAAAAGAAAATTGAAAAGGATCAGTTAAAATCTCACAAGATCAAAATGTATTGCTCAGGGACTCTCAAAATTAGAAATTGTAAGTAGAAACATGGATCTCAGCCTTTTTATCCACAGGTAAGAGGCTGAAGAGGCTCAGTTTTGCTGCAGATTCCAAACTGATGAATGTGTGTGATGGCTTTCCAAGTGAGAAGAGCTCTCTGAGTCTTGAAAAAATGGTTTATGACCACAATTTAAAGGACTATTAGTGAAGGAAATATGGACTTTCAACTGTTTAAAACAGATTTTAAGAAAGAAACCATGACTGTTTTACAAAAGTCTTGTGTAATGGACAGAGATAGCCATGTTAGTTTCCATTTTCTGCGGAAAGGGGGTATCTCATTTAATTCAAATCAATCTGACAGTCCTCAGGGTTTGGAGACCTCTGTCATTCTTCAGATTTAGCCAGGCCATGGTATAACATGTACATGCCTTAGATGTCTTAAGAAAGTTATGTCACTCCAGAGAAAATATGAATACCTCACAAAAGCTCTGGGGACAGTCCACTGACTTCAATTATTTTGGAAAGAAAGTGAAAGCTCAGGAGTGGTCTTTGAGTTGTGACACCCCTCCTTGCATTTGCAGGGACTGGCCTCAGTCAACCTAGGCTCTCTGGATAAGCTGGCTTCAGAGCATTTGGTTCTGAAGTGATCTAAACAAAGACATATTTTTTATGGCTATTCTAAAAAGATAACTGGAGCTGAGCATGGTGGCTCACGCCTGTAATCCCAGCACCTTGGGAGGCTGAGGCAGGCAGATCACCTGAGGTCAGGAGTTTGAGACCAGCCCGGCCAACACGGTGAAACCCTGTCTCTACTAAAAATACAAAAATTAACCGAGTGTGGTGGCAGATGCCTGTAATCCCAGCTACTCAGGAGGCTGAGGCAAGAGAATCACTTGGACCGGAAGGCAGAGGTTGCAGTGAGCTGAGATCGCGCCACTGTACTTGAGCCTGGGCGACAAAGCAAGACTCTGCCTCAAAATAAATAGATAGATAAACAGATAGCTAGCTAGCCAGCTAGCTATCTGGTCTACCCTGTCCTCTGATGTTAGATGCCACAGAAATAGAGAAAATGCGATGTCTTCTTTTCACTGTCTAACTCTGTTGGATAACAAGATTTTCCTGTTTGACTGTGTTTTTCATGTTGTTAACTCCACACATAGAATATGTCAGAGCCATGAAGGTGTTTGGCTGAGAATCTTGAAGGTTGGGGTTGTAAACTGAATGTATAGCCTCCTTCTATGGGAGAAGGAGTATTCACAGAATGTGAGTGCTGAGTGTGGGAGATAATTTGAGGTAGGCAGCGTCTGAAATAGTTCCTGACAACCCAGTGTAATGACTCACACTTTGGGAGGCCGAGGCAGGAGTTTGAGACCAGCCTCGGCAACATCATCAGACCCCGTCTCGACAAAATGAAATAAAATAAATTAGCTTTGCATAGTGGCACATGCCTGTATCCTAGCTAGACTGAGGCAGGAGGATTGCTTGAGCCAGGAGTTTGAGGCTGCAGGGAGCTACGATTGCATCCCTGGACTCTGGCCTGGGCAACAGAGTGAGACCCTGTCTCTTAAAAAAAATTACATTAAAATTGAAATGAATAAAATCATAAACAAAATAGCTCCTGATGATTTCCGCCTTCTAGTATTCATGCTCTTGTGCAGTTGCCTATAGCCTCCCTGGGGTACGGGCTTGGCTTAGTGAGTCAATTCTAATGAACAGAATATGGCAAATGTGATGGGATATCACTTTTTAATACATTTATTTATTTTGAGATAGAGTCTTGCTCTGTCGGTCAGACTGGAGTGCAGTAGTGCAATCACAGCTCACTGCAGCCTTGAACTCCTGGTCTCAAGCTGTCTTTCTGCCTCAGCCTCCCGAGTAGCTAGAACTACAGGCATGTGCCACCACAACGTGCTAATTTTTTATTCTAGGAGAGATGGGGTCTCACTATGTTGCCCAGGCTGGTCTCAAACTCCTCGGCTCAAGTGATCTTCCTATCTTCTCCTTCCAAAGTGCTGGGATTATAGGCGTAAGCCACTGAGCCTGGCCAGAATGTTACTTTCCTGACCAGATTACATGCAGACTCTGACTTCTGTCTTGCTTGCCCTCTCCTATTCTATATCTTTGATCTTCTGTAGTTTGAATATGATATGCCCAGGTATAGTTTTGGGATTTTTTTGTTTGTTTTTGCATTTGTCCTTCTTGGTGTTCTCTAAGCTTCCTGGATCTGTCGCTTGGTGTCCGACATTGTTTCGTGGAAATTCTTAGCCATTGTTTCAAATAATTCTTCTGTACTTTTTCTCTTTCTTCTCTTTCTGGTGTTCTCACTGTGCATGTGTTATATCATTTGTAGTTTTTCACCAGTACTTGGATATTCTGTTTTTGTTTTGTTTTGTTTCCAGTCTGTGTTCTCTTTGCTTTTCAGTTTTGGAGATTTCTGTTGATGTAACCTCAAGCTCAGAAATTCCTCACCCATGTCCAGTCTACTATTAAGACCTTCAAAGGCATTCTGCATCTCTCTTAGTAGTTTTGATCTCTAGCATTTCTTTTAGGTTCTGTCTTAGGATTTTCCTCTCTCTGCTTACATTGCTCAACTGTTCTTGCATGCTGTCTGCTTTCTCCATTAGAGCCTTTAATAGACTGATCATAGATATTTTAAATTCCCATTCTGATAATTCCAACATCCCTGCCATATTTGGTTCTGATGCTTGCTTTGTCTCTCTAAACCGTATTTTTTGACTTTTAGTATGACTTGTAATTTTTTCTTGTTAGCTGGTCATGGTGTACTGGGTAAAAGGAACTGCTTTAAACAGACCTCTAGTAATGGAGGGGTGAAGTGAGGAAGGCATTCTGTGATCCTGTGATTAGTCTCAGCCTCTTAGTGAGTCTATGCCTCTGAACTCACATGTACTTCTCAGTCCTTTGTCTCCTCCCCACCTTAGGTGGGACAGGATGGCTAGAGTTGCTGGAGTGGGGTATTTCCCTCCCCCAGGTCGGGTAGGCTGTGATAAAATCTCAGGGGCTTAGGCTCTGGTTGAATAGTTTCTCCTGAGGGAAGGCCTTGTTAAGAACAGGATGCTCTGCGCTTTTCAAAATGGTTCCTTTCCCCCTCCCTTTACCAGAAGCATGAGGGCATTTTTCTCTGATATTTAATGTGAGAACCTGGTCGAGATTTTGCAGGTAAATTTCACAAAAGTGTGGAAGGAGCCCCCCTTATGTCTGGGTCCCCCTGGAGTCTTTTTACTCTCAGACTTGTCCACACGGAGCCAAAAGTAATTCATCATTTACAGTTTGGATTTTTCTACCTTGGCACTAGTTCCCACGGAGATTTCTGCTCATGAATTTCTGCTCTGGTAGGTAAGTTGTGATTCTCTGTATCCATCCGTCTGTCTCTCCAATTTTGGGGGTAGTGATTGTCCCTGGGACCTCACTTCTTTTAGAGTTCTAAGAAGAGTTGATTATTCAGTTTGTTCAGCTTTTTGCTTGTTGTTCGGGGGCAGTGGCATCTCCCAAGCTTCCAAGTACCAGAAACCAGAAGTGTCTCTTGCTAGCTCAATTGAAGCCTGTCGCCATGTTATGAGCTGCCCTATGGAGAGACCCAGATATCGAGAAACTGAGGGAGGCCTCCAGCCAACAGCCAGCAAGGAACTGAGGCCCTTATTCCAACTGAGACCCTTAATCTGGGTCTCTGAGAGGGACTGAATTCTGCCTAACAATCACTTGGGTGAGCTAGAAAGTTGGTCCTGCCAGATGGAGCCCTGAGCGATCATGGCCCCAGCTGACGCCTCCACTGTAGCCTCAGGGAGACTCTGACATAGGGGGTTTGGCCACACAGTGCCTGGGTTCCTGACTACAGACTTCACGAGATCATCAAAGTTCTTTGTTTCAAGCTGCTAAGCTTTGAGTTAATTTGTCTGTCTTTTAAGATAATTAATATTCTATCCAGTCCAATTTCTGTATTCTCAGAGAGCTGACAGAGACCTGGAGAATGTCAGTCCTTTTCCTACGCTCTCACACACTTAGACCAGATTTGAAGCCAGGCCCCTGAATTTCCTGGCCTGGGCCCTCCCATCTCTTTGAATGCCCTTCTGCAATTTGACATTACATAGATTTGCCTGGCATGGTTTTGTTTCAACTCCCTTTAAGCGAGCTCACACTTTTTCCTAATAGAATATCGATATCTCCATTTCTACCTGGCCAGGAAGAGGACAGGGCAGAGTGTGCAAGCCTGATCTCCAAGCCAATCTGCTCCTCCCCTGGCTCCCAGGCTCCTTCTCCCGATCGATCCCCATTCCAGGTACTGGGCTTGGTCTTCTGCTCTGAAAGGCCCTGAAATTGCCAAATCTCCATGGACAGTAGATTCGAGTGTTTTCCAGCCTTTCTCTGTCCTCCTACCATGTAGAGCTTTCTTCTCCTGTTAATCCTTAGTGGAAATGAACAGCAGCCTCTCCTGATCCCCATTCTTCTCAAGTCACGTATGTTATGTGCCTTCCTTTAGCCCTGAGTCCTCTGAGGAGAGGCTATGGAGGCGGCTCTGGGATGGAGAGGACAGTCCCAGAGGCACAGATTTCAATGTCCAGGCTGAGGATAAGAGGAGGATGGGGTAGGGTGAGCCTAAGTGAAGCTGGGCGCAGAGGGTGTGGCTGGGCCTGGGAGAGACTTGGCCTGAGGGAAGCCAGTGGCCCAGGCAGAGGTGGAGAAAAATAGGGAATATGTGCGGGGTAAGAGGCAGGGCTGGAGTTGTGCAATGTGCATAGGAGCAATGGTTTGAGGGTCAAAACCAGGCTGCTGGGCAGGAGTTGTTTGGAGCATGGAAGCAGGGCAGCGATCAGCTTTAAAAAAGGGCAAGGCTAGCTAGGGGACCAGGAACTTAGGCCTCAAACACAGGTATCAGCTGCAAGTAGACCTTGATGAAACTTGATACTAAAGCAGCTAGCTGCCCGGTGGCCTGTTCGCTTCTACTTACAGCACGAACCAAACTTCAGGCACGGACGTCCTTCATTTTCGGTGATTTTCCACCCCATATCAAGTTCCCTCACTCAGAATAAGGAAGAAGCAGGGTCGGGGTTGTTCGCCTTTCATCCTCCACAGACTGGCTCCTCAGCGGCCTGTGGGGTGAGAGTGAGGGGCCTGGCTGAGCTGGTGGTGGGTTGTGGTGTCATGGGCTGCACACTTTCCATGTCTCCTGGCACAGCTGTGTCCGATCATGACAAGGAAAGAGAGAGGAGGTACCCATATGTTTGGCTGCTTCGGGATTTTGGGGAGCTGTGGTTGATGAAGCCAAGAGGACAGTAGCTCCTTAAGATTCCAGATGAATCCACAGAAAACTCATTTGACCCCAGAGAGGTTGGCAAGCAGGAGAGACCATCTACATCTTCCTGCCAGCTGGTGGATGTTCCAACTAATTTATAGACCATTTTACAACCTCCTTTTTTTTTTTTTTTCCCGAGATGGAGTCTCACTCTGTCGCCCAGGCTGGAGTGCAATGGTGTGATCTCGGCTCACTATAACCTCCACCTCCGAGTTCAAGTGATTCTACAGCCTCAGCCTCCTGAGTAGCTGGGATTACAGGCGCCTGCCACCATGCCTGGCTAATTTTTTTTTTTTTGTCTTTTTAGTAGAGACGGGGTTTCACCATCTTGGCCAGGCTGGTCTTGAACTCCTGATCTCGTGATCCACCCACCTTGGCCTCCCAAAGTGCTGGGATTACAGGCGTGAGCCACCGTGCCCGACAATTTTTCAGCCTCTTGGTACTGAAGTGATCCTTGTGTGGAACAGAGCAGAAGTCACAAAATGACACAGTGTAATATTGTGAACTATAGGTCTTTGTCCTGTTTTCTGACAAATAGCTCCCTAAACTTTAAGAATAAGGGTTTTTACAATAAGAGTGTCTTTCAGCCGGGTATAGTGGTTCATGCCTATAATCCCAGCACTTTGGGAGGCTAAGGCGGGTGATCACTTGAGGTCAGGAGTTCGAGACCAGCCTGGCCAACATGGTGAAACCCCATCTCTACAAAAAATACAAAAATTAGCGTGGTGGCATGCACCTGTAATCCCAGCTACTTGGGATGCTGAGGCAGGAGAATCGCTTGAACCCAGGAGGTGGAGGTTCCAGTGAGCTGAGATGGTGCCACTGCACTCCAGCCTGGGTGACAGAGCCAGACTCAGTCTCAAAGAAAAAAAAAAAAAAAGGGCCGGGTGCGGTGGCTCAGGCCTGTAATCCCAACACTTTGGGAGGCCAAGGTGGGCAGAGCATGAGGTCCTGAGATTGAGACCATCCTGGCTAACACGGTGAAACCCCATCTCTACTAAAAATACAAAAAATTAGCTGGGCGTAGTGGTGGGCACCTGTAGTTCCAGCTACTTGGGAGGCTGAGACAGGAGAATGGTGTGAATCCGGAAGGCGGAGCTTGCAGTGAGCAGAGGCAACAGAGGGAGACTACGTCTCAAAAAAAAAAAAAAGTGTGTCTTTTCTTTGCTAATGAAATGACTGGTGGCTGGCAGACCCTTGGTAGCTTCAGGATGGGGGCTGGTCACTAGAAAGACCAAGACAGGATAAGAGGTATGGGACTTTCAACACCCCCTCCTCCAACTTTCAGGCAGGAAAGAGGGCCTGAAGGCTAAGTTGATCACCAGTGGCCAATGATGTAATAAATCATGTCTATGCAATGAATCCGCCATAAGCACCCAAAAGGAAGGGGTTCAGAAAGCTTCCGATTGCTGGACACATGGATGTTCCTGGAGTGTGGTGTGTCCAGAGAGGGCATGGAAGCTCTGTGTCCCTTCCCCACACTTTGTTCTATGCAACTCTATCTGGCTGTTCATTTCTATCCTTTATCATATGCTTTATTAATAAACCAGTAAATGTAAGTAGAGTGTTTCCCCGAGTTCTGTCAGCCACTCTTGCAAATTAATTGAGCCTGAGAAGAAGGTTGTGGGAACCCTGGCTTATGGCTGGTTGATCAGAAGCACAGGTCACAACCTGGGTCTTGTGATTGGCATCTGAAGTGGGGACAGTCTTATGGGACTGAGCCCCAAACCTGTGGGATCTGATGCTGTCTGCAGGTACACGGTGTCAGAATTGAATTAGAGGTGGTTAGCGTCTGCTGGAGAATTGCTCTGTATGTGGGACACCCCCTCCCGAATCTGGCATCAGAAGTGTTGTGTTGAGTGGTAAGAATGGAGAAGGAAAAAGCACTTTGGGGTTTTTTCCTCTCTTTAGGCAGCCTACTGGGTCCTACCCTTGGATAAAAGTATTTGACCCAGCTCACTACTTACAAAAATAAAAATAAAGCCACTTAAAAATCGGGATACTTAGTTCAGATTTCTGGTTTTCCTGGCTGCATTGGGCCTCATTTCCTTATGATATAATATCAAGTGCTGGCACTGAGGTGGGTGGCCTCCTTCGGGATGAAGCAAGCACTCCCTCTAGTCCAGGACTCCATGGCCCTTAGGCACATGGCAGATGCATAGCACTTGAACCCTACCTGTTTCTTCCATTTACTTTCTCTTCCTTGCCCCTGTAGACAGCTGAGATTTTAGCCCATGCAACTGAAGAACAAACCTGGCCCAGAAGAGGATACAGACATCACACTACAAAACCCAAAATTCCTATACTTAAAATACATTTTTAAACACCTGGGAAAGAATTTTCATAATCTCCCTAATTACATATCTGCTCCATTTTATTCCTTCTTCTCATTGCACTTTTAAGAGCTCTTGTAATAGATATTGCCTGAAAGAGACAACTGGGCTTATATAATTAGCATAACAATATTGGTCAAGATAAATTAACTTTGCATAAACATGTAATGATCAGAGGGAACCATTTCTCATTAACTGAAAGAAGTCATACAAGGTAGATTGTGTCAAAAGATGCTAGTTTGGTCAAAAGTAATCTGCTCTGATTAAGATACAAATAAACTAGCTGAATTATAACAAGAGAGCTGCTGCTAAACTCACTGTTGATTTCATGAGACAAAGGAGTGGAGGCTACTGTTGATGATTCCTGAGAGTCACATCCAAGAAGAGGCAGAGTAACTTCCATCTACCGACAAGTTATTAGCTATTCAAATGAAGTTTCCTAAATTCAATAGATACAGTGGATGTTTTGCTTCTGCCCTGCATGTTTTTCAATATGCCCCTTATGTGATTGCACTTTACTAGCCTGATACAAAGCAAATCCCCACATATACTTCTCAATATATTCTAACTGAACTTGAAAATGTGATTCTCAAAAAGATGACTCGGGGAACAGTGAATTCTAGTTTCTAGTTTGGCTTAACTGCTATTTTGCTCTATAAAATTGAACAGGTGATTTCCTTTCTGGGTCCTCATTTTTCAAGTCTCTCACTCAGCAGGAATCATGAAAACAAGTGCTTGAGCTCTAGGACTTCACAGAGGCCTTTTTTATTAAGGCAAAGACATACGGAAGAGAGGCTCTGAGGGTAGGCGGCCTGGAAATCCCTTTGAGTATTGAGCTATTGCAGTCACATCTGCCTCGGAGTACTCTCCTGGATGTCACAAGGGGTTTTGGTTTTTGGAGAGTCACATGAGGAAAGGGAGTTAGCTTTAAAAAGCAGGTAAGCTGGGCATAGTGGCTCACACCTGTAATCTCAATACTTTGGGAGGCTGAGGCAGGTGGAGTTTGAGACCAGCCTGGCCAATATGACAAAACCCCACCTCTATTAGAAATACAAAAATTATCCAGGCGCCGTGGCACATGCCTGTAGTCCCAGTTACTTGGGAGGCTGAGGCACAAGAATCACTTAAACCCGGGAGACAGAGGTTGCACTGAACTGAGATCACGCCATTGCACTCCAGCCTGGGCAACAGAATGGGACTCCATCTCAAAAAAAATTAATTAATTTTTAAAAATAAATAAAAATCAGGTAAATTCCAAAAATCTTAGGTAATGAAGCAGAAGAAAAGAACATGGATCAGTACAGTGTTTCTAATGAGAATGAGGAAGTAGGTTTAAAAAGGATTTAACCATAAAACTACAACTTAATTATTCAAACATATATTCTATGGCAGTCTCTATGGATGGGCAACTGGTTCTATGGCATGACTGGGGAGTACCAGCAAACTGACTCTCTTAGGAAAGGAATCAAATCCATTTCCACTTGCTATTACAGTATAGTGTCCTGCGTTAATTTAATCAACAGACATAATGAACCTACTACAGTGCAGGGACCCAGCCTAATAAATGTTAATAACTCACCAATGCCGTACTCTCAATATGAAGTTTCTTCTATTTAATGTGTCTCCTATCTGTCTACCACTGGGACTGAAGTCTTATTAAAAATGAATTTGAAGTTGTATATGTGCGTGAGATGGACAAGCAAAGTGAAAACAGAACATCTTTGTGTATGTGAGGACCTCCAACACAATGATGCAAGTTGCAGGCTCATGCTCATATCACCCTCATTTTGCTGGTGTGCAATATGTCGTCTCTCTAACCTCACCCCAAATAGCTGTTTTTAAATTTGGTTTTGTTTCTAATGTAACACAAGGTTTTTTTCCCTTCCTTAGAAGATATCAGGCACTATATGCATCACGGGATGTGGGAGACATTAAAATCCTAGCATTTGCCCCTACAAATTCCTCTTATTTTCTCCCATTCCCAGTGTGAACATTTCCTTCCAACTCAGCCAAAGGTGAAATGCTCAGTTCTTTATTGTTTTCTTTTAAATAATCCATACTTGGTGAGGTAGGCAGTTTTTGGAAAAAAACAAGGAAAGAACTCAAATAAGGAGAAGACTTATTTTTATAGATTGTTAGTGTGGGACAATCATGCTGGAGCTTGGGCAGGACTGAGCTGCTGAGGGAAGATCGACCACAGGGACCAGGGGAACCCCCTGGATGCCACCCAATGTCCAAGGCAGGAAGGAAGAGCCATTAGCCTGCGTTGCCCCTGGGAGATGAGTGCCAAAGCCAGTTTAGCTGCAGAAAGGAGGGTTGTTTCTTCCTCCTCTTCCTTCTCTTCTTCTTAAAACAACCTTTTCCTGACCAAGGACTCAGACAGGGTGGAACATGTTTTCTCTCTTCTGGTTAGAAAAACAAATACCAGTGCTGCACCTCTGGCTTCTCCTTTCTGGTTCATCACAGAGGCCCGTATCTGCCTTGCTTGAGGAGGAGAGAAACTGCCATGCCAAAGGCCCTTCATCACCTGGTTGCATTTCCCAGTCTAATTCTGTTTCTAGGATAGCCGTCCCCGTCCCCAGGCCTTGGCAGGGAAACACCCCGCTTCAAAGCATGGAACTTTGAATGTTGCTGACCCCCAGGACTTGCACTGTATCACTCTGGGGTATTTTCTTTGAATACAATCCAGTCTCAGATTCCCACATCCCAAGAAGCTGCTCTCTGTCTGATGGAACATTCTGCTGCTGTTCACTGTGAGCCTGTCTTATTTTGTTCTTTTCATTATGGAATGTTTTCATCAGGGGCCCATGAGTTGAAAAGGCTTCATGCTGAGTAAAAGGGTGGCTTTGTCTTTCCCCCTTTCCTGACCTCTGTCAGGAGTTCTTTCTGGGCTCCACAGAAGACATAATGGGAGAAATGCTGAGAGCTGTACTGATGGAATATTGGGATTTGCAAAGAAATTCCTGTTGAGGCTGCCTGGTTGTATTAAAATGTCATCTCTATTTTGGATGTGACTAGCTTGTTTAGTTAATGCTAGAGGGGAAAACAGAATTTGTTCTCAAGGGAGAGAAGCAGAAGGAGGAAACAGGCATACAGACAACTGACAATGTTCCAGCCACTTTGTCACAAATAGCTAAATCCACCGTTATTAGGATCCAAAGAATATCACTCAATTTGAGTCCCATCAGCATGATGCTGGGCTCCAGCAAGGTGGCCATAAGCCTCCTCAATATAGAGATCAAATGCTAAATTCATTCTGTAACTCAGATTCTTAGGAAGAGAAGTATGTTTCTTAACATTTGTTATTAATTATGTCTCAGGCACTGGGCTTGCTGCTTTATGTTATTTAATTGAATCCTCACAACAGCTTCATGCAAGGCATAATACCTACGCATGGATGGATTTATTTATTTTTATTTCATTCACATGACTTATTTTTATTATTATTATTATACTTTAAGTTCTAGGGTACATGTGCACAACATGCAGGTTTGATATATAGGTATATATGTGCCGGGTTGGTTTGGTGCGCCCATCAACTCATCATTTACATTAAGTATTTCTCCTAATGCTATCCCTTCCCGCTCCCCTGCCCCCAACAACAGGCCCCAGTGTGTGATGTTCCCTGCCCTGTATCCAAATGATCTCATTGTTCAATTCCCACTTATGAGTGAGAACATGTGGTGTTTGGTTTTCTTTTTTTTTTTTTTTTTAATTTATTTATTATTATTATACTTTAAGTTGTAGGGTACATGTGCATAATGTGCAGGTTTGTTACATATGTATACTTGTGCCATGTTGGTGTGCTGCACCCATCAACTCGTCATTTACATCAGGTATAACTCCCAATGCAATCCCTCCCCCCTCCCCCCTCCCCATGATAGGCCCCGGTGTGTGATGTTCCCCTTCCTGAGTCCAAGTGATCTCATTGTTCAGTTCCCACCTATGAGTGAGAACATGCGGTGTTTGGTTTTCAGTTCTTGTGATAGTTTGCTAAGAATGATGGTTTCCAGCTGCATCCATGTCCCTACAAAGGACACAAACTCATCCTTTTTTATGGCTGCATAGTATTCCGTGGTGTATATGTGCCACATTTTCTTAATCCAATCTGTCACTGATGGACATTTGGGTTGATTCCAAGTCTTTGCTATTGTGAATAGTGCTGCAATAAACATACGTGTGTGCATGTGTCTTTATAGCAGCATAATTTATAATCCTTTGGGTATATACCCAGTAATGGGATGGCTGGGTCATCTGGTACATCTAGTTCTAGATCCTTGAGGAATCGCCATACTGTTTTCCATAATGGTTGAACTAGTTTACAATCCCACCAACAGTGTAAAAGCGTTCCTATTTCTCCACATCCTCTCCAGCACCTGTTGTTTCCTGACTTTTTAATGATTGCCATTCTAACTGGTGTGAGATGGTATCTCATTGTGGTTTTGATTTGCATTTCTCTGATGGCCAGTGATGATGAGCATTTTTTCATGTGTCTGTTAGCTGTATGAATGTCTTCTTTTGAGAAATGTCTGTTCATATCCTTTGCCCACTTTTTGATGGGGTTGTTTGTTTTTTTCTTGTAAATTTGTTTGAGTTCTTTGTAGGTTCTGCATATTAGCCCTTTGTCAGATGAGTAGATTGCAAAATTTTTCTCCCATTCTGTAGGTTGCCTGTTCACTCTGATGGTAGTTTCTTTTGCTGTGCAGAAGCTCTTTAGTTTAATGAGATCCCATTTGTCAATTTTGGCTTTTGCTGCCGTTGCTTTTGGTGTTTTAGACATGAAGTCTTTGCCCATGCCTATGTCCTGAATGGTACTACCTAGGTTTTCCTCTAGGATTTTTATGGTATTAGGTCTAACATTTAAGTCTCTAATCCATCTTGAATTAATTTTCGTATAAGGAGTAAGGAAAGGATCCAGATTCAGCTTTCTACTTATGGCTAGCCAATTTTCCCAGCACCATTTATTAAATAGGGAATCCTTTCCCCATTTCTTGTTTCTCTCAGGTTTGTCAAAGATCAGATGGCTGTAGATGTGTGGTATTATTTCTGAGGACTCTGTTCTGTTCCATTGGTCTATATCTCTGTTTTGGTACCAGTACCATGCTGTTTTGGTTACTGTAGCCTTGTAGTATAGTTTGAAGTCAGGTAGCGTGATGCCTCCAGCTTTGTTCTTTTGACTTAGGATTGTCTTGGAGATGCGGGCTCTTTTTTGGTTTCACATGAACTTTAAAGCAGTTTTTTCCAATTCTGTGAAGAAACTCATTGGTAGCTTGATGGGGATGGCATTGAATCTATAAATTACCTTGGGCAGTATGGCCATTTTCACGATATTGATTCTTCCTATCCATGAGCATGGTATGTTCTTCCATTTGTTTGTGTCCTCTTTTATTTCACTGAGCAGTGGTTTGTAGTTCTCCTTGAAGAGGTCCTTTACATCCCTTGTAAGTTGGATTCCTAGGTATTTTATTCTCTTTGAAGCAATTGTGAATGGAAGTTCATTCCTGATTTGGCTCTCTGTTTGTCTGTTACTGGTGTATAAGAATGCTTGTGATTTTTGCACATTAATTTTGTATCCTGAGACTTTGCTGAAGTTGCTTATCAGCTTAAGGAGATTTTGGCCTGAGACAATGGGGTTTTCTAAATATACAATCATGTCATCTGCAAACAGGGACAATTTGACTTCTTCTTTTCCTAACTGAATACCCTTGATTTCTTTCTCTTGCCTAATTGCCCTAGCCAGAACTTCCAACACTATGTTGAATAGGAGTGGTGAGAGAGGGCATCCCTGTCTTGTGCCAGTTTTCAAAGGGAATTTTTCCAGTTTTTGCCCATTCAGTATGATATTGGCTGTGGGTTTGTCATAAATAGCTCTTATTATTTTGAGGTACGTTCCATCAATACCGAATTTATTGAGCGTTTTTAGCATGAAGGGCTGTTGAATTTTGTCAAAAGCCTTTTCTGCATCTATTGAGATAATCATGTGGTTCTTGTCTTTGGTTCTGTTTATATGCTGGATTATGTTTATTGATTTGCGAATGTTGAACCAGCCTTGCATCCCAGGGATGAAGCCCACTTGATCATGGTGGATAAGCTTTTTGATGTGTTGTTGAATCCGGTTTGCCAGTATTTTATTGAGGATTTTTGCATCGATGTTCATCAGGGATATTGGTCTAAAATTCTCTTTTTTTGTTGTGTCTCTGCCAGGCTTTGGTATCAGGATGATGTTGGCCTCATAAAATGAGTTAGGGAGGATTCCCTCTTTTTCTATTGATTGGAATAGTTTCAGAAGGAATGGTACCAACTCCTCCTTATACCTCTGGTAGAATTCAGCTGTGAATCCATCTGGTCCTGGACTTTTTTTGGTTGGTAGGCTATTAATTATTGCCTCAATTTCAGAGCCTACTATTGGTCTATTCAGGGATTCAACTTCTTCCTGGTTTAGTCTTGGAAGAGTGTAAGTGTCCAGGAAATTATCCATTTCTTCTAGATTTTCCAGTTTATTTGCGTAGAGGCGTTTATAGTATTCTCTGATGGTAGTTTGTATTTCTGTGGGGTCGGTGGTGATATCCCCTTTATCATTTTTAATTGCATCGATTTGATTCTTCTCTCTTTTCTTCTTTATTAGTCTTGCTAGTGGTCTGTCAATTTTGTTGATCTTTTCAAAAAACCAACTCCTGGATTCATTGATTTTTTGGAGGGTTTTTTGTGTCTCTATCTCCTTCAGTTCTGCTCTGATCTTAGTTATTTCTTGCCTTCTGCTAGCTTTGGAATGTGTTTGCTCTTGCTTCTCTAGTTCTTTTAATTGCGATGTTAGAGTGTCAATTTTTGATCTTTCCTGCTTTCTCTTGTGGGCATTTAGTGCTATAAATTTCCCTCTGCACACTGCTTTAAATGTGTCCCAGAGATTCTGGTATGTTGTATCTTTGTTCTCATTGGTTTCAAAGAACATCTTTATTTCTGCCTTCATTTCGTTATGTACCCAATAGTCATTCAGGAGCAGGTTGTTCAGTTTCCATGTAGTTGAGCGGTTTTGATTGAGTTTCTTAGTCCTGAGTTCTAGTTTGATTGCACTGTGGTCTGAGAGACAGTTTGTTATAATTTCTGTTCTTGTACATTTGCTGAGGAGTGCTTTACTTCCAATTATATGGTCAATTTTGGAGTAAGTACGATGTGGTGCTGAGAAGAATGTATATTCTGTTGATTTGGGGTGGAGAGTTCTATAGATGTCTATTAGGTCTGCTTGCTGCAGAGATGAGTTCAATTCCTGGATATCTTTGTTAACTTTCTGTCTCGTTGATCTGTCTAATGTTGAGAGTGGAGTGTTGAAGTCTCCCATTATTATTGTATGGGAGTCTAAGTCTCTTTGTAAGTCTCTAAGGACTTGCTTTATGAATCTGGGTGCTCCTGTATTGGGTGCATATATATTTAGGATAGTTAGCTCTTCCTGTTGAATTGATCCCTTGACCATTATGTAATGGCCTTCTTTGTCTCTTTTGATCTTTGATGGTTTAAAGTCTGTTTTATCAGAGACTAGTATTGCAACCCCTGCTTTTTTTTGTTCTCCATTTGCTTGGTAAATCTTCCTCCATCCCTTTATTTTGAGCCTATGTATGTCTCTGCATGTGAGATGGGTCTCCTGAATACAGCAGACTGATGGGTCTTGACTCTTTATCCAGTTTGCCAGTCTGTGTCTTTTCATTGGAGCATTTAGTCCATTTACATTTAAGGTTAAGATTGTTATGTGTGAACTTGATCCTGCCATTATGATATTAACTGGTTATTTTGCTCGTTAGTTGTTGCAGTTTCTTCCTAGCCTCGATGGTCTTTACATTTTGGCATGTTTTTGCCATGGCTGGTACCGGTTGTTCCTTTCCATGTTTAGTGCTTCCTTCAGGGTCTCTTGTAAGGCAGGCCTAGTGGTGACAAAATCTCTAAGCATTTGCTTATCTGTAAAGGATTTTATTTCTCCTTCACTTATGAAACTTAGTTTGGCTGGATATGAAATTCTGGGTTTAAAATTCTTTTCTTTAAGAATGTTGAATATTGGCCCCCACTCTCTTCTGGCTTATAGAGTTTCTGCCGAGAGATCTGCTGTTAGTCTGATGGGCTTCCCTTTGTGGGTCACCCAACCTTTCTCTCTGGCTGCCCTTAAGATTTTTTCCTTCATTTCAACTTTGGTGAATCTGGCAATTATGTGTCTTGGAGTTGCTCTTCTCGAGGAGTATCTTTGTGGCGTTCTCTGTATTTCCTGGATTTGAATGTTGGCCTGCCCTACTAGGTTGGGGAAGTTCTCCTGGATGATATCCTGAAGAGTGTTTTCCAACTTGGTTCCATTTTCCCCCTCACTTTCAGGCACCCCAATCAGACGTAGATTTGGTCTTTTTACATAATCCCATACTTCTTGCAGGCTTTGTTCATTTCTTTTTCTTCTTTTTTCTTTTGGTTTCTCTTCTCGCTTCATTTCATTCATTTGATCCTCAATCGCTGATACTCTTTCTTCCAGGTGATCGAGTCGGTTACTGAAGCTTGTGCATTTGTCACATATTTCTCGTGTCATGGTTTTCATCTCTTTCATTTCGTTTATGACCTTCTCTGCATTAATTACTCTAGCCATCAATTCTTCCACTTTTTTTTCAAGATTTTTAGTTTCTTTGTGCTGGGTACGTAATTCCTCCTTTAGCTCTGAGAAATTTGATGGACTGAAGCCTTCTTCTCTCATCTCATCAAAGTCATTCTCCGTCCAGCTTTGATCCGTTGCTGGCGATGAGCTGCGCTCCTTTGCCGGGGGAGATGCGCTCTTATTTTTTGAATTTCCAGCTTTTCTGCCCTGCTTTTTCCCCATCTTTGTGGTTTTATCTGCCTCTGGTCTTTGATGATGGTGATGTACTGATGGGGTTTTGGTGTAGGTGTCCTTCCTGTTTGATAGTTTTCCTTCTAACAGTCAGGACCCTCAGCTGTAGGTCTGCTGGAGATTGCTTGAGGTCCACTCCAGACCCTGTTTGCCTGGGTATCAGCAGCAGAGGCTGCAGAAGATAGAATATTTCTGAACAGCGAGTGTACCTGTCTGATTCTTGCTTTGGAAGCTTCCTCTCAGGGGTGTACTCCACCCTGTGAGGTGTGGGGTGTCAGACTGCCCCTAGTGGGGGATGTCTCCCAGTTAGGCTACTCAGGGGTCAGGGACCCACTTGAGCAGGGAGTCTGTCCCTTCTCAGATCTCAACCTCCGTGTTGGGAGATCCACTGCTCTCTTCAAAGCTGTCAGACAGAGTCGTTTGCGTCTGCAGAGGCTTCTGCTGCGTTT
This sequence comes from Papio anubis, assembly GCF_008728515.1. Lineage (NCBI taxonomy): Eukaryota > Metazoa > Chordata > Mammalia > Primates > Cercopithecidae > Papio > Papio anubis. Next base: position 183,374,431 of record NC_044976.1, read on the forward strand.
ATTTTTTACTGTGCCCTGTCCCCAGAGGTGGAGTCTACAGAGACAGGCAGGTTTCCTTGAGCTGCTGTGAGCTCCACCCAGTTCGAGCTTCCCAGCAGCTTTGTTTACCTACTTAAGCCTCAGCAATGGCGGGCGCCCCTCCCCCAGCCTCGCTGCTGCCTTGCCGGTAGATTACAGACTGCTGTGCTAGCAATGAGGGAGGCTCCATGGGCGTGGGACCCTCCCGGCCAGGTGTGGGATATGATCTCCTGGTGTGCCTGTTTGCTTAAAGCGCAGTATTGGGGTGGGAGTTACCCAATTTTCCAGGTGTTGTGTGTCTCAGTTCCCCTGGCTAGGAAAAGGGATTCCCTTCCCCCTTGTGCTTCCCAGGTGAGGCAATGCCTCGCCCTGCTTCAGCTCTCGCTGGTCGGGCTGCAGCAGCTGACCAGCACCGATCGTCCGGCACTCCCCAGTGAGATGAACCCAGTACCTCAGTTGAAAATGCCGAAATCACCAGTCTTCTGTGTCGCTCGCGCTGGGAGTTGGAGACTGGAGCTGTTCCTATTCGGCCATCTTGCCGGTGTTTGGTTTTCTATCCTTGTAATAATTTGCTGAGAATGATGGTTTCCAGCTTCATCCATGTCCCTGCAAAGGACATGAACTCATCCTTTTTTTATGGCTGTATAGTATTCCATGGTGTATATATGCCACATTTTCTTAATCCAGTCTATCATTGATGGACATTTGGGTTGGTTCCAAGACTTTGCTATTGTAAATAGTGCCGCAATAAACGTATGTGTGCATGTGTCTTTAATGCAGCATGATTTATAATCCTTTGGGTATATATCCAGTAATGGGATTGCTGGGTCAAATGGTATTTCTAGTTCTAGATCCTTGAGGGATCGCCATGCTGTCTTCCACAATGGTTGAACTAGTTTACACTCCCACCAAAAGTATAAAAGCATTCCTGTTTCTCCACATCCTCTCCAGCATCTGTTGTTTCCCAGCTTTTTAATGATTGCCATTCTCACCGGTGTGAGACAGTATCTCATTGTGGTTTTGACTGGCATTTCTCTAATGATCAGTGATGTTGAGCTTTTTTTTCATATGTTTGTTGACTATATAAATGTCTTCTTTTGAGAAGTGTCTGTTCATATCCTTTGCCCACTTTTTGATGGAGTTTTTTTTTTTTTTCCTTGTAAACTTGTTTGAGTTCTTTGTAGATTCTGGATATTAGCCCTTTGTCAGATGGGTAGATTGCAAAAATTTTCTCCCATTCTGTAGGCTGCCTGTTCACTGTGATGGTAGTTTCTTTTGCCGTGCAGAAGCTCTTTAGTTTAATTAGATCCCATTTGTCTATTTTGGCTTTTGCTGTCCTTGCTTTTGGTGTTTTAGTCATCATGTGACTCGTGTTCTTACTGAATCGGGCTGCTACTTAAATGTGTCCTTTGACAAGGCTCTCCTGAGCCCCGGACCCATAACCACAGTGCCTGTCATTCTCTGTCTTATTCAAATAGCCCCTTTGATACTGTTACTGTCTGGATGAATTCCTTATTCCAATTTGTTAATTCTCTCTTCAACTATGTTTAGTCTAGAATCTAACCCACTGAGTGGCCCCCTGCCCCCTGTCAGTGGCTGCATTTTTCCTCTCTGTGGTTTTTAATTTTTAAAACTACCTGTGCTTATTTTATTTCTGCCTGATTTGGTGGCATATATCTCTTTTAAGGATGTAATTTCTTTACCCATCTCTTCAAGGATTTTAAATATACATATTTTCAAGTCTTTTTAACATTTAAAATTTTGTGTCTTTCTAGAAAAACTCATATTGCAATTATTGATTTTATTAGCTATCTTTCTTGGTGTAAGATTTCCTCATGTGTTTTAAGATTGAGTTTCTAAGGTCATCATGGGCAGAAGGTTTACCGCTGCCTCTCTATTTTTTTTCTCTCTCTGTGTGCATCCTCTTTATGGGGCTGTGCTTGAGTCCACTCTAGGCACTAAGCTACACTCCAGGCAGTGGTTGGCAACAGATTTCCTGGCCTCCTCTCCCTAGCCAGGGAAACCCTGCCCTGGCTTCTGGGTGCACGCCCTGAGCATGGCTCTGGTTCCCCTGCTTCATGTGGAGCCCTTTTATCCTGTGGAGCCTATCTACCCGCAGAAGTCAAATTCACATCTGCTATTACCTACTCTGAGATTTAGAGCTCAGCAGGTCCTCTACTCATTGTTTTGCATTTTGAGTCTGTTCCAGGTCCATGGACATGTGTATCTCATTTTGGGGGCATGGCTATGACTTTTAAATCATCTTTTATATGTTATGTTATCACTGCTGTGTGTTGGTGCAGAGGGAGCTTCAAAGCAGTCACTTACAATGCCATCAAATTAGATGAACAAAGGCTAGAAACTAGGAAAAATATTTATAGTGGGCTGGTGCTGAGGGTTGAAAAGTGGACAATTATGTATAGGTTGAAAGAACAATTAACCTGAAGAATTTCTGAGTTCAAATATCATGGGTGAGTCTATGTGCAGGAACCTCAGTTATTAAAATGGAAAGAAAAACCATAAAACTAGAGTTGGGTTGAAAGTCCACAAATTCTCAGGTCTTCCCTTCTTTCCCAAATTCCCTCTCTCTTACCACCTTACATGTTGGTAATTACCCCTAGGGTGACTAACCATTCTAGTTTACCTAGGACTGTCCTAGTTTTAGAACTGTAAGTCCTGCTCCCTAGGAAAGCTATCAGTCTTAGGCAAGCCCAAACCCAGGTAGTTCAAGTAGCCTCTCTGTTAGCAGAAGGATAGATTGTACCTTGGTCAAGGATGAGTAGAGAGGTAAAAAAATGAATTATGTATGGGAAAATCTATGGAACAAGATAAAGGGAACATCATCCCAAAAACTCAGAGGAAGAACATATCTCTGAAAATGTTTTACTGCAGGAACAGAAGATTTGGAGATATGTGTGACATCCTTAATAGACAAAAAAAAAAAAAAAAAAAAAATTAACAGAAACCCAAAGAAACACCTAATCATCCCTATCTGACATTATCTCATATGTAGAAAAACATAGAGTCTACTAAAAAACTCTTACAACTGATAAATTCAGCAGAGTTGCAGGATACAAAATCAACATACAAAAAGCAGTAGCATTTTTTAAACACAAACAACAAACTAGTTGAAAAAGAACTCAAGAAGGCAATCCCCTTTATAATAGCTATGAAAAAGAATACCTAGGAATAAATTTAACCAAGGAGGCAAAAGACCTCTACAAAGGAAATTACAAAACACTGATGAAAGAAATTGAAGAGGATACAAACAAATGGAAGGACATCTCGTGCTCATGAACCAAATGAATTAATATTGTTAAATGACAATACTAGTCCAAGCAATCTACAGATGCAATGTAATTCTTATCAAAATACCAATGTCATTTTTCACAGAATTAGAAAAAACACTCCTAAAATTTGTATGGAATCAAAAAAGAACTCTATAGTCAAAGCAATCCCTGAGCAAAAAGAACAAAACTGGAAGCATCACACTACCTGACTTCAAAATATTACAAGGCTCTAGTAACCAAAGGAGCATGGTATTGGTGTAAAAACAGACACATTGACTAATGAAACAGAATAAGGAATCCAGAAATTAATACATGTATTTACAGCCAACTCATTTTTGACAAAGGTGCCATGAACACTCACTGGGGAAAGGATAGTCTCTTCAATAAACAGTTCTGGAAAGACTGGATGTTTGTATGCCGAAGAATGAAACTAGACCTCCCATCTCTCACATTATATAAAAATCAATTGAAAATGATAAAATATTTAAGTGTTAGACCCAAAACAATAAAACTACTAGGAGAAAACACAGGGGAAACACTTCAGGGCATTGGTCTGGGAAAAGATTTATAAATAAGATCTCAAAAGCACAGGCAACAAAAGCAAAAATTTTAAAATGGGATTATCTTTCACACAGCAAAGGAAACAATCAACAGAATGAAAAGACAACCTGCATAATGGGAGAAAATATTTACAAACTACTGGTTCCACAGGGGATTAATATCCAGAATATGCAAGGAACTCAAACATCTCAGCAGAAAAAAAAAAAATCTGATTAAAAATGGGCAAATGAACTGAACAGACATTTCTCAATAGAAGACATACAAATGGCCAACAAATATATGAAAAAATGCTCAACATCACTAATCATCAGGGAAATGCAAATCAAAACCACAATGAGGTATCATCTCACTCCAGTTAGACTGGCTATTATCAAAAAGACAAAAAATGACAATGACTGGTGAGGATGAGGAGAAAAGGGAACTCTTATACACTGTTAGGTTTTTTGTTTGTTTGCTTTGTGAGGAACCCCCATAATATTCTCCATAGTGGCTGTATTAACTTACATTCCCACCAACAGTGTAGAAGAGGAATGTAAATTAATACAGCCACTATGGAAAATGATATGGGGGTTCCTCCAAAAACAAACAAACAAAAAACAACTACAAAGAGAACTACTGGTAGTCAATCTAACAATCCCACTACTGGGCATTTATCCAAGAGCAAGAAAATCAGTATTTTGAAGAAGTAGCTGCACCCCTATGTTTATTGCACTTTTCACAATAGCCAAGATATGGAATCAACTTAGGTGTCCAGCAACAGATGAATGGATAAAGAAAATGTGGTATATATCTACACAAGGGAATACTATTCAGCCATAAAAAAGAATGAAATCTTGTCATTTGCAGCAACATAGAACTGGAAGACATGTTAAATGAAATAGTCCAGGAATAGAAAGTTAAACACTACATGTTCTCACTCATATGTGGAAGCTAAAAAAAAAAAGGTGATTTCATAGAAGGAGAAAGAAGAACAGAATCCTAGAGGCTGGTAAGGGTAGAAGGAAGGGAGAGACAGGGAGAGATTTGTTAAAGAATACAGAATCACAGATAGAGAGGAGGAATAAGTTCTAGTGTTCTATACCACTGTAGAATGACCATATTTAACAATAATGTATAGTTTCAAATAGCTAGAAAGAGGATATTGAATGTTCCCAACACAAAGAAATAATAAATGTTTGAGATGATGAATATGCTAATTACCCTGACTTGATTACTACACATTATACGTATGAAAACACCACTACGTACTCCATGAATATGTAGTTATTATGTGTCAAATTTTAAAAATTAAATTTTTAAAAAGAATGAACCATAGGACTTTTGAGTGCCTTTAACTTCTGAGTGTGTATCAGGGAGCAGGACTGCACTCGATGCTGGAGTTGGGCGATGGCTAAAACATAGCTCCTGACCATCCGGGCTCCCAGTGCAGTGATCCCATTCCAACGTCATGACTTATTCCAAACTGAATTCTAACCATGAGCTATGATGTCATGAGGTCCTACTGTATTTAAAAGTGGTTTTCAGACATAGTAATTCTATTTTGGGAAAAAAATTGAATTACCATCTCCTAAGTAAGTAAATGAAGCAGAGAGTGCACAGAGAAATAGAAGCCAATGAATGTTTTCTTGAGCTCTGGGGTGTTTGATGAAAGATAACCACTCATCGTTTAGAAGACACATTTCTTCTTGCTTATAGGGAAGTGATGGAAGGTGCCCAGGAAGAGAGGTAAAGGAATGACAATGAAGGCTACTCCATCCAGCATTCATCTCTTGGGTTGAGCTGTGAGCTCCATGAGAACTCAGATGAATTGACTTTGCATCGGCACAGGAACCTGTCAGGGAAGCTCACCATTGTTTCTGATGTTAACAACTGTCGATCCAAGCCTGCTCAGTTTCCTACTTCCAGTCTTCCCTGGCCCTCCTCTGAAGATGGAAACTAAGTCAACAGGCTGAGAACTTCCTATCCTCTCTTCCTATCTCCAAGGAAATAGGAGCTCACAGCAGAAGAGTGCAGGGGGGCAGGGAACAGTTATTTCTCAAGCCATTAATACAGTTCTTACACAACTCTGCCTCCTGGCCCACAGTGATGGACCCACGGTCGGGAATGGACCACACAGTGGGCCAGCTGTAGAGCCGGAGACTGGGTAAGGGATGGACATCTGACCCAGGTAGGGACAGTGCAGTGCATGCTTGGAGTTGATGACCTAGGGACCAGAGAGCAGTGCTCATTGTCTCTTTGTGGCGGGGTTAGCAGCTCTGAAGTCATCGGGATGGCATTTCCCGCCAGGTGGAGGAAGCTGGTCTGTAGTTGAAGAACTGATACCCACACCCAGAGCTGCAGAGAGGGGGTGCATAACAGCAGCATGCCAGATCTATTTCCAGCTCTTCTGAGGTGCAGCCACACCTTGACCTTCCTGCAGTCCTCTTAGCCTTCCAAATACATTTACCTTTGAGTGTAAATGAATTTAAGGTAGGTATTGACATTTATAACCAAAAAATATATACACACTAATTGTTATACCCCTTTATGTGTTTTGGTTTGCTTTTGTTTGTTTGTTTTGAGACAGAGTCTCATTCTGTTGCCCAGGCTGGAGTGCAGTGACGCGACCTCAGCTCACTGCAACCTCCGCCTCCTGGGTTCAAGCGATTCTCCTGCCTTAGCCTCCCAAATAGCTGGGATTACAGGTGCCCGCCACCACATCTGGCTAATTTTTATATGCTTGGTAGAGATGGGGTTTCACCACGTTGGCCAGGCTGGTCTCAAACTCCTGACCTCAAGTGATATGCTCTCCTTGGCCTCCCAAAGTGCTGGGATTATAGGTATGAGCCACCACACCCAGCCCCCCAAAAGTTACTTTTTTCTGATTATAAAAATGATGCTCATTTAAAAAACTTTTCAAACAATATTGAAAGTATCATATATAAAGTAAAAATTACTACCCTCTCACCCACCAGCCATAGCCATTGCCAGCTAATATTTTTCCAGGCACTTTTTTCTTTTGAAAGATAGATAAATAATTTTAAAAGAGTGAGTACATGCAATTTTATAACACACCATTTCATTTAAACATATGTTTTAGCCGGGTGCCATTGCTCACGCCTGTAATCCCAGCACTTTGGGAGGCCGAGGCGGGCGGATCACGAGGTCAAGAGACCGAGACCATCCTGGCCAACATGGTGAAACCCTGTCTCTACTAAAAAATACAAAAAATTAGCTGGGCATGGTGGCGTGTGCCTCCTGCTGAGGCAGGAGAATCGCTTGAAACCAGAAGGCAGAGGTTGCAGTGAGCCAAGATAGCGCCACTGCACTCCAGCCTGGGCAACAAGAGCGAAACTCCATCTCAGAGAAAAAAAAAAAAAAAGTTTTACGTATCTTTATAGAATAATACTTACAAATTTATATTTTTAAAATAGATACATGATATTTTATGGTATTAAGGCACTCTGATTTACCCAGTCAGCCCCCTTTGTTCGACATTTAGGTTATTTCAATAATTTCACTATGAAAAAGAACACAATAGGCCAGGGATGGTGGCTCACGCCTGTAATTCCAGCACTTTGGGAGGCCAAGGTAGATGGATCACTTGAGGTCAGGAGTTCAAGACCAGCCTGGCCAACATGGTGAAACCCTGTCTCTACTAAAAATACAAAAAATTAGCTGGGCATGGTGGTGCACACCTGTAGTCCCAGCTACTCAGGAGGCTGAGGCAGAAGAATCGCTTGAACCCAGGAGGCAGAGGTGGCAGTGAGCCAAGATCGCACCACTGCACTCCAGCCTGGGTGACAGAGCAAGACTCTGTCTCAAACAATTAATTAGTTAATAAATCTTTAAAGAAGAGCACAACAATGAACATCCTTATATGTACATTTTGTAACATTTGATTATCTCTTTAGAGAACATTTCTGATTTCTTTAATACTGTTGTTTGCCTTACGGAAAAACTTTTGGTACCTCCTCCTGGGGCCGGTCCTGTCAGTTTCATACATGCCCTCTTGATTCACTGCCTCATTCTTTCACACTAGCAATGAATATTCACTGAGAGCATATTATGTGCCAGCCACTCTACTAAGTTTTGGGGAAATGTGGATAAGTTTTGGGTTTTATCCTAAGGATGAAGGAGAAACTAGTGTCTATTGAACTCTGACTCTGTGCCAAGCACTATAGAGGATTCTCTATCTCATTTATTCTCCATTAAAAACAAGAACAACCCTGAGCAGTAGACAGTACTATCTCTTTGTATAAGTGAGGAAAAAGGAGATCAGAAAGCTTGAGTAGCTTGTCCAAGATCATATAGTTAGTAAGTACAAAGCTGGGATTTGAACCCAGGTCTGTGTGATTTTTTTGTGTCACACACAGTTTACAAAGAGAGATGTGAAAATGAATAACAAAAGCCAAGTCATACGTGCTTTATAAAATCTGAACAAAGGGATTTATTTAGGCCCATCAGCCGTGATGATCAGAGAGGCCGACTTCAGACAAGTCTTTTCTCTGTAGCAGGCAGCTTTTTAACAGTCCAGGATAAAGAGACAAAACCAAACATTAAATGATTTGCCCTGACTCTTCACAGCGCCAGGAGACCCTCAGTAAGCCAGAATATTTGCTGGCCGGGAAGCTAGGGAAAGGTAGGAGGCTGTTTCTAAACAGCTCAGGGAAGCCAAAACCAGCAAAGATCGGAATAGCATTTAGGGAGCAGGCAGAGCCATATGGAAAGAAGAGACTGGAGGAAAAGGACAAACTGTTGGGAGGTCCTAGGACTCAGGCTGGTGGGAGTGACATCCTGAATGGCCTTGCACTATGAACAGGTGATGTGCCAACATAGGCCAACCCGTAGGGTGAGTGTGCATCTCATTGGAGGCCAGGTTGGGAGGAGCCTGGAAGCACTGCTTACCAGGCACTGGGCTGCAGCTGCTGATGAAGCTTGGGTGGGCTGAGTCAGTCCGCTGAGGGCTTTAGATTTGCCTGGACAGGATTCACGGAATTGACCAGGCAGCATCCCATGAAGTCAGTCCAGGAAGAACGTCCCCAAATTGACAGCCCTCAGCTCTTCCTTTCCACATCTAAGAGAGAACCTGAAGTGCGGAGCATGCGCTTGCTGGGAGTTCACTGGGAAATGGCCACACCCACGGGGCTGGTGTCTCCACTCCTTTCCTTGCTTGTACTTGTTCCTTGTGTTATAGCTGAGCACTCCCCACTCCCCAGTGTAGGGATCGTGGCAGAGTGCAGTGACTTGCCAACTTACTTTAACCCTCCTTTTTTTTTTTTAACAAACAAAGTCTTATATACTAAAATTTTTAATATATAAGGCAAGTAAGATTGTAGCTGCTCTCATCTGAGTGATCAGGAAGCCAGTATCCTTTCCCTCTCTGAAGACGTTCTGTTGGGTACACAGTTTAAATATCACTGACATAGGACCAGGTGTGGTGGCTCATGCTTGTAATCCCAACGCTTTGGGAGGCCGAGATAGGAGGATCACTTGAAGCCAGGAGTTCGAGACCAACCTGGCCAACACAGTGAAACCCCATCGCTACTAAAAATAGAGAAAATTAGCTAGGCATGGTGGTGCATGCCTGTAATCCCAGCTACTTAGGAGGCTGAGGCATGAGAATCACTTGAACCTGGGAGGCGGAGGTTGCAGTGAGCTGAGATTGCACCACTGCACTCCAGCCTGGGCGATAGAGTGAGACTCCATCTGAAAAAAGAAAAAAAAAGAAGGAAGGAAAGAAGGAAGGAAGGAAGGAAGGAAGGAAGGAAGGAGAGAGAGAGAAAGAGAGAGAGAGAGAGAAAGAGAGAGAGAGAGAGAAAGAAAGAAAAGAAAGAAAGAAAGAAAGAAAGAAAGAAAGAAAGAGAAAGAAAGAAACCTGACATCACTGGAAGAGCCCAGAATTTAAAGTTAGAATACTCAAGTTCTAATCCCAGCTCTGCCATGTAAAAAGAGTGTGGCTTTCAGGAAGTCATTTAGCCTCTCATAGACTATTTTTTCATCTGTGAAATGAAGATAATTCTTGTCTACTTCAGATGTGGTTGTGAACATCAAGCACAAACGTGTTGGGAAAGCAGCTGTAAAATGCCACATAAATGTGAAATATTCCTTTCCTTGGCTTTTCCACGTTGGCATAGCCCCATGTCTTCTCCACATCCAGGGGCTAGGGGACAAAGCCATGCCATTTGGGACCAACCAGTATGATCCATTCGCTTTTCTGGTTTCCAAAGAGAGATGGTCATTTGAAGGTTATCTTTCCTTGGGTTTTTCTCCTCCACGTTGTCATTCCTGGATTGCCCTTTTCACTTTTCTCTGCCAGTCAGACGCATTCTGTGTCTCAGTCCACCGCATCCAGAGACCCAAATCTGCTGCCCACAAGAGCACTTACCTGGGTCCTAGTCTCTTCCACACAGATGCTCCTTGTGTGCCAGCTGATTATCGTTTAGATTTTATAACTCTGGAAAATCCATCTTAGCAGAGAATAACAAGGTCATTTCCTCTACTTCTCCAAGCTTACCCCAGGTCCATACAAAAGAAAAGCACCAACTCTCTTCTCTGGGTTGCATCAGGGAAACTGTTATTTCTAGCAGTTCTCCTATTGTTCAGTGCTTTATGTTGCAGCATTATACGTGGAAAAAATATCCGAGAGGGTGACAGCGTACTCCTTCCTCTTGAGGCCAGAGATGTTAGGAATGAACATGGTGTTGGTAGGGAAACTGGTTTAATTCTGGGATTCAACAGAGAGGACCATGTCAATTCCTCACGGTCCTGGGCAGACTTAAATAACGGTCTTAATGTGGAGGTGGTTTTGTACATTCTGGTGCCTGTGCTGTTCCCAGCTTTTCCACCAGCAGCCCACACTGCTGAGGGTTGCCTTCTATAGTAGTCCCCTCTTAGCCTCAGTTGCACTTTCTATGGTTTCAGTTACCCATGGTCAACCATGGTCTGCAAATAGGTGAATACGATACAATTAGATGTTTTGAGACAGAAAGAGCCCCCATTCACATAACTCATTACAGCATAGCATTATAATTGTTCTATTTTATTATTAGTTGTTGTTATTAATCTCTTACTGTGTCTAATTTGTAAATTAAACTTCATCATGGGTATATATGCATAGGGAGAAACAGTATTCATAGGGTTTGGTACCACCCAAGGTTTCAGGCATCTACTGAGGATCTTGGATGTCATACAATACAGTAGTCCCCCTTTGAATGAAGTGAAGACTACTTAAAATAAGGGAGGACTATTGTATTGCACAGCACTAAGGGTGGGAAACCGACGAGAGTGGCATGAGTTGTATCTCCACGTTCCCAGCTATATATACCACGTATAGACCAAAGGCATGTGGGTCTGGGTATTGTGTTAAATGGGATAGACTTTGATTTCTGGGTAGGATCTCAACTGGTGTTATTGTGATATCTACTAGTAGAATGGTTTCAGGCCTGTGACATCAATAGTCTCCCCTTAAGAGAGAGCCAGTGGGCTCACCTGAAGAGTCAATGGTTTTGATGACCCATTGTGGGCAGAACAGGAATTGGACTTCATTTGATTGACTGATTGATTGATTGAGAAAGGGGTCTTGCTCTGTTGACCAGGCTGGTCTTGAACTCTTGGCCTCAAGTTATCCTCCTGCCTCAGACTCCCAAAGTGCTAGGATTACAGGTGTGAACTACCATGCCTGGCCAGAAATTGGACTTCAAATGGGGGCAACCAATTTGCCACACATCCTACAGACTAATAGAGTTTAATTTAGTGGCTGCTTACTCAGAAGGGATTTATTTCTTCTTTTCCCATCTGTTTGGATATTTCCTATAGGTTAGAGTCCATCTGACTTTAGTGGAACTGTGGAGACTCTTGCTGGAACTGTGCAGCGCATCTTTGCATTTTCTTTTGAGTGACATAGTCCAGTGAAGAGGAAGAATAAATGAGGTGAAAGGAGAGAGGCCACTAGCAGGGAACTCTAGATTTCCTGGCAGCAAGATCTGCTCCTCTTGCCAGAGGGGCACTTGGGGCTTTACTGTTTGGCCTCTTCGCACTGCTCATATCTGTTTCTTGATATTCCTCAAAAATGTACCGGTCGCTCTAAGGCCAGACATCACAACTCTGCATTCTTTCAGGGAGTGACATAGAAAGAGAGGCTTCTTTTTCTCTCCTATTCTCTTCACTCCTGCAACCCAACCCTGTATCTTTCCATCGTGCCAAGGAAGCATCACACACACTGCTTCATAGCCCCTACTCCATAGTCCTCACAGGCAGGGCCTCCTGTCCTCCCATCTGCCTGGCATCACCCAGTGCACAGGTCCCAGTGGCGCATCCTGATGCCTGGGCTCACTAGCTTTCAAGTAGAAGACCCAAGAGAACTCACTGGGAAGTGGGTGTAAAATATGTTTGGTGCCCAAATTAACATTTCATTCTGGTTATGCACCATCAAAGGGCCAGAGAGCAGATGGGATAATTAAAATCTCAAGACAATTGGTTCTAACTTCCTTCCCCATTAGACCTTTCACCAGTGCAATTAATTTCCCCATTTTTCTCCTTTTATTTTCTTTAATCAACCTCTGTTTAGGGAGCTAATGAACCATGACAAGAACAAAAGGCCGGCAGCCAAGAGGAGGGGGAAACAGGAGCTGGCAGACCCGACCGGACCGCGGCTCCTAAGCTGGTTGTTTCCCTTCTCAAAGGCGCAAGTAAGTGTCGCTGCCCTTTACTCTGCTCAAAACTTTAGGCCTCCTCTGCGAGGCTGCTCCCCTCCATGGGACCCACCCACAAGGGTAGAAATGCAGAAAGCAAGGCTTTGCCTCTATGGTGGGAGGGGAGGGAGGAGCTGGTTGTCAAGGGAACAAGGAATCCCTTTTGAGAGTCTAGGATGTTCTCAGCCTCAGAACTGACTAGTGAGCTGGCCAAACATGCAAATCCCCACAGGTGCAGGATGTAAAAGAGAAGTGGCCCTGGGCGAGGCTGCAGGGGCAGCTGGCCGCGCATTTTGCATATGCTTGTATGAAGCTAAAGTTAGGCTCCGGTTCACCCCAGGTGTAGGGGCCACATTTAGCTATTCCTCACCACTGAGCCAGGGGCTTGCCGCATTATTTGGCTAGGGCAGGGTCTGGCTTGCCCTCTGAGTCCTGAATTGGGTACCGGGCCATTGCTGTATTCCGGTAAGGTTAAGGTAATCACAACTACTCTTTCCCTTCCCCAAACCAAGTCTGAACATCATCAATTTAACACCTAAAATGGACTTGAAGGATTATCTCCATCCCAGAGCTAAGACATCACCAAGATTACATAGTAGCAGACCCCAGTCTGGTTTGCTTACAGACTTCGCCTGTACCATTTCTGCTAACCAGTCTTCTACAGCATCACTTGCTCTGCTTGGCACCCCTTCCAGCCTCTGACCCCTAGAAGGGCCTTCCTTTTTGTGGCCCAGCCTCATCCCCATACCTGATACTCAGCTTCTCTGGCCTCCTATTTTTCTCTCTTCTTTGGCCACAGTTTGAATTCCTATTCCAATGAGCTGCCTTGAGCCACGTGGCTTACTCCTAGGACTTCACCCAGTTCCCCATGTGTGCAGGGCCCAGGGGTCTGGAGGAGGGAGAGGGTGTCGATCAGAGACTGGCACGGGGAGAGGAGGTGTAGGCTGTTAGTGCTGAGGGGATGCCTGTGCCCCTCAGGTCTTGTTTCTTCCTCCACCAGCTGCCCCCTCCTCCCAGAAGTGGGATCTGAGCCACCCCTGGGGTCCAGGCCAGGAACAAAGGCCCTGTGTGCCCCACTCCAGGGCATCTGTGTTGTGCTAAAAGCATGATGCCCTCTTTCTTTTTTCTTTTATAAAGAGTTCAGGATGTGCCCTGCGGAGGAGGGATGGGGAGGGAATGGTGGTGGTCAGAGGATGTGAAGCATCCAGTTAGGGCCGGAAATGGCCATGTGTCAGTGGGTGTCAGGGGCGGGTGAAGTCTTTGGTGGTCTCTGACACCTTGTGCTAGTGGGGTAGGATGGGAGGATGGAGTAGGGAGAGATGAGGCCTCCTACCCCATCTTTACCTTGGGCAGCCACCCAGTCCCGGTGAGGAAGAGCACATTCCTGTTTTTGGTTCTGGAGCTTAAGGGCTGTTCTCTTATCAGGAGAAAGCTGTAGATTCTAACGCTTCCAAATCAGAGACAGAGGCTGGCTGTGACTGGATTCTGGTCACTAGAATCACAGTGAGGAAGGCTGAAGCCTGTGGCGGGGAAGTGTCTGGGAAATCATTGCCCGTAATCCTCCTGGGCTATTTTTTTTTACATGGTGGTTTTTCCTAGTTCGTTGACAGTGATGACAACAGAGCTGGCCACCTTGAGAGTATGCTGGATGGCACACAGTGACGACAAATGACACAGAAGCCTCTATTCTCAAGGACTCGAGGAATTAAATATCTGATGGAGAAGAGAAGACAGGACCCAGGCACAAACAGCGCAATCTGTAGGAACAAATACAAGAATCACATACTCCACAGCCCCATGAACGGTGGACATAGATAGCAAAGGGCTCCCCAGCAGCCCTGGCAGGCGCGTAGACAGCCACAGCTATGTGGGCCCTTAGGTCAGCTCTTTCAGATGATCTGAAACCACTTCAGTCTGTCTGAAGCTCTCATGAACATTTCTGGTTAAATATTGTTTTCAATAATTTATTCTGGAGATGTTCGCTCCCCTGGGAATCACTTTGCAGCACATCCCCTCCAGAGACCAGCTACAGACATCAGGCGCCAGGATAGAAGAATCACTTTGTGTAGACAGTGGACCAGGAATAAGGTTGCCTCCAAAAAATAATAGCTGACATCCACCCCACCCTCCGCTCTTCAATCAAGCCAGTCAGGCAATGAACCTTTTCACACCTGAGGGATGATTTTTGCTTTTGTCTGATTCTGCTGTATTAAAGGAAACAAGTGTTGAGAAAGGTACGTTGGAAAATAAAACTGCGGCCTTTCCCTGATTCACTGGGAACAGGCATAGAGGAGATTTTCTTCTCAGGGAAGTCGAAGTGGGAGAACGGAATCGGGGGTTCTGTTCCCTGGTTAGCTCTTTGTTCTGGGGGGCTGTCTTATGCATTGCAGGATGTTTAGCAGCCCGCCGGCCTCTGTGACTATGCACTTCCTCTGCTTGTGACCATTAACAGTGTCTCCTGACACTGCCCAAAATCTCCCTGTGGGCAGTATCACAGGCAGCTGAGAGTCACTGCCACAGATTAAAGGGGATGGAGTCCCAGGCAGCACCAGGGATGCCCCCGGCCGCCTGCTTTGGAAAGGGCTCGACTCCTGTAATAGAAACAAACCCCAGGAGTGTCTGTAGGTCACAAAATTCAGCATGGCTAAAATTTGAGTGATGTGCACTGCTTTCTCAAGAAAAAAATGTGGGTGATTTCCAGTGTTGACATAAACGACTTTTATAAAGATTGCTAGTTGGATGTACACAAACATAAAATTGGGTGTACATCCCTTGTATGTTTTCTACAACTACAAAATCAAAATAAGTTCATGATTTGACAAATCAAACATAAAACCAATAAAACTCAAGTTAACATTAATTTAATGAGACAGATAGTGTGATTTTGTGGAGTCAAATTGCCCCCTGCTTGGTAACTGAGGCACCGAGTCGGTTCTCCGAGCGGGGTGTGCCTTACACTTGCATTGTCTCATGACTTAAATCTCATGTAGCATCGTCTCTTCAAACTCCTATGGAAACACTGGTTGTGGGCCTTCTGTGAGCTCACTTGGCAAATACATACTCTACTCACTAAGGCCACCTGTGTTTTCTTCTGATTGGCAGTTAACAGTTGACAACTGGCAATTAAAATAGCACATCTAGGTTGCATTGTGATTGTGAACACGGAGCAAGGCTGGCACTGTACACTCAAAGGTGGACATAGGGAGGACCCCAAATATGCTTATATTCTTTAGATTCTTGTCCAAATGAAAAGAACTTTACATTTTAAAAATGGCAGAGTTCCAACAGAGAACTCCCAGTAATATGTTAGGAGACTCTCAGAGGAGCAGATCCAGTCTGGGCCTCTCTACAGATGAGAAACCAAGCCTAGAGAATTGCCTGGGGAGAGAGATGCAGAAGAGCAGAGCTGGCTGGGAAGCAGCCCTCGCCTGGGAGCCGGTGCTCCTTCCTCTCCTCTGGCTGTCCTTCCAGCACAACACTGCAGAATTCGGATGCACAGCCGCGCATAGATTTGGCTTGTTGTTTTAAATGTTCATTCAACTGAATTGAATACTTAAAGTTCATTTTTTAAAGGTACTAAATTGAATTAGGGAGTTTCTTTTTTTAGACTTTGATCTTTTAGTATTTAGTAGTATGACTAGAAAGCATCGTGCGTGTGTATGTATGTGTGCGTGGAACATAACGTACATCCCCAAACTATGGATATAAAGATCCAGTTCAGTGAATGGTGATGAAGTAAAAACCCAGGAAACCACAGCCAGGTCAAGAAATAGAACTCTTCCAGAGTGCAGAAGTCTCAGAGTAAGCTTGGTCACAATTCTTTTTCTCCTCGAAAAGTAACCACCATCCTCACTTTTATTATAACAGTTTCCTTACTTTTCTCTAGAGTTTTACTATCTCTATGTGCATCCCTAAACAATGTAGTTTAGCTTTGCCCATTTATAAGCTTTATATCAATGGACCCTGACTCTCAGTATTTGTGTCTTGCTTCTTTTCTTCAACATTATATTTATTAACTCCAACCATGCTGTTGTAAGTGGCTCTAATTCTTATGCTTTCTATGACAGGCCAGCATTTGGTTTGGTTCCAGCTTGGGGCTATTACAAACATTGCTTCTCTACACATTCTTGTATACATCCTGGTCCACCGCATCTGCATGTACACCTGCCTCAGTGGCATTTTCCCACATCAGAATTTCTCCACTTGTGAATAGTGCGTGTGAATCTTTAACCTTAGTAGAGAATGGCAACTATTTTCCAAAACTTTGCTTCAATTTAAACTCCCAAAAGCAGGCTGGGTGCGGTGACCACACCTGTAATCTCAGCACTTTGGGAGGCTGAGGTGGGAGGATCTCTTGAGCCCAGGAATTCAAGGCCAGCTTGAACACTACAGTGGGACCCTATGTCTACAAAAAAAGAAAAAAAATAGCTGGGTGTGGTGGTACATGCCTGTAGTCCCAGCTACTTGGAAGGTGGAGGCTGCAGTGAGCCGTGATCATGCCACCACACTCCAGCCTGGGTGACAGAGCAAGACCCTGACTCAAAAAATAAATAAAAACAAACTCCCAACAGCAGCAGTTCTCACTATATTCCATCCTCAATAGCACTTGTTATTGTCAAACTTTAAAACTTCAGCTGATCAGGTGGCTGGGTAGTGAGTAACATTTCACTGTGAGTTTAATTTGCATTTCCCTGATTACTAAACAAAACCAAGCATCTTTTACTATGTTAACTGGCCACATGAATTTCCTGTTATGTGCCTCTTTAAATCTTTTGACATCTTTCTATTGCCAAATTTAAATTTCCTTTGTAAATAAATTTCATATTCATTAAAATTACATTTGACAGAAAAGTATGTCAGTCTTCCAGGGTACCTCTGCACACCTGAGAACTGTATATAGCTAAAGGTAAAATGTCTAAGATCTGTAAGCTTATAAAAGCGATTTTTTTTTTAACTATAAGTCATTGAAAAGATTATAACAATAGTTCACAGAAAAACATGCATTTAGATCATTTTTTCTTATCTCTATTTTCAAATCTCACATCCTTTTATTGAATTTTGTCCCCTCGTTTCTCTATACTTTCATAGAGAACAAACATACTCCTATATATCACAGTCCTTTGTTAAAATCAAGTGCAACCAAGGTTATTTATTATTCTATTCTGTATTTCTCATGCTGTGTGCGACATGCATTGTTAGGAGTTAGCTAAATGTCAATAATAAAGTAGTGACACTATTGTATATATAACCTTTGCAGCTGAGATAATATTAAGTAAAATATAAATGGCTACAATAGTTATACATATCTAATAAAAATAAATAAACAGCTCACCCAAGCCTGACATCTAGCTTTTGCTCACCTTATCTCCTTTAGACATTTGGGTATGAGCTCACTGGCAAAGAGGGAAGCCCATATAATCTACCATTAAATAAATTATTCAGTAATCTGTGATGTCCTGGTAACATGAGAATCCCCTATTTAAAAAAAAATAGCTGCACTGCTTACAGAGGCACATGTCTGCTATTTATAGTCTTTATGGAAGTTGCTTTGCTAGCAAATCCAACTAGAACTCCCCAGGAATCTACAAGGATTAATGTTTATTGCAGGGTTATTACAATAAGCTATTTTGCACATGTGTAGGTGAGTGATGCACACACACACAGAGGACCAGCGGAGAAAGCCCAAGCAGGTATGAGGTATTTGTTAGCTCTGCCTCATTTTCCTCTTAACACTCAGGAAACTCAAATAGGGACAAAGTAACTACAGGTCACCCACAGATCCAGTGATATGTATTCCTGACTGTATCCAGGCAACTGGGTTCCTACTTTTTTCTAAGAAGACATGTTAGTTTTCTGCTAACAATGTCAGATTTCTCTCACAGACAAAGCAGACCCAGGGACACTGAGTCCCCCTTTTTACTTCCCCTTTTCCCCCAGGTGCGAGTATGATGTCCTGAAGACAGGAGGGGACGTGGGTTGCAGGGAGTCAAGGAATCAGGAGGCAGGTTGCAGATCAGAGTGGGGCAGATGGCCTATATGAATTCTCATTCTGGGAGGGCTGGAAAAGAAACAGCCAGGTTAGCTGGACACAGTGGCTCACACCTGTAATTCCAGCACTTTAGGAGGTCAAGATGGGCAGATCACTTGAGGCCAGGAGTTTGAGACCAGCCTGGCCAACACAGTAAAACCCCATATCTACTAAAAATACAAAAATTAGCCGGGCATGATATTGTGCGCCTGTAATTCCAACTACTTGGGAGACTGAGACACAAGAATCGCTTGAACCCAGGAGGTGGAGGTGGAGGTTGCAGTGAGCCGAGATGGTGCCACTGCACTCCAGCCTGGGTGACTGAGACTGTGTCTCAACAACAAAAAAAGAAAGAAACAGCCAGGGGTCTATTTTTTCATAGTCTTAATTAATTTTTTGATTAGAAATATATTTTATAAATATAGAAACATAATTGGTATGTGGATGAAGCAATTCTCTTTATAACAGGCCCAGAATAGCCAATTAACTCCATTTTCATGAAGTATATGTTGTGTTAACTTTTGAGCTGACAATTATCAAAAAGGTTTCATCAAGTGAAACTTGACATCAAGTCATGCGTCAAAAGTATGCATAGACAGAATTCTTGGCATACTGAAAAAGTATGGACAGGCAAGTGAAATGAAATTCTGTGAAATACTACTTGGATTTTTCTAACATGTTACACAGTTATTCAGTAATTAAAATGTTTCTGAAAAATAAAAATATAAAAGCTGCACAAATATTAAGAAAAGTTGAAAAGTACAGATCACTTTTAAAATTAAATAACTTCAATGAAATTTTGCTACACACCTATCAGAAAGGTTAAAATTTAAAATAGTGACCATATCAATTGCTGATAAGGATGCAGAAAAACTGAATCACTCATACATTGCTGGTGGGTATAGCTACTCTAGAGAACATTTTGGAAGTTTCTTATAAAACTAAACATGCAATTACCACAAACCCCAGCAATTTCACTCTTGGGTACTTATCCCAGAAACATAAAAACATATTTTATGTTCACACAAAACCCTATATACAAATGTCCACAGCAGCATTATTTATAATAGGCCCTGGAAACAACCCAGATGTCTCAGTGGGCAAATGGTTAAACAAACTAGTGCATCTAGACGTTGGACTACTACCCAGCAATAAAAAGGGAGCAAACCATGGATACACACAAAAACCTGGATGGATTTCAAGTGAAAAAGCCAATCCCAAAGAATTATGTATGTTATGAATTTATTTGCACAACGTTCTTGAAACCACAAAATTAGTGTGAGAGAGTATAGCTTAGTGATTGGCAGGGGTTAGGAGGAGGAAAGGAAAGGGCAATAGATTATGTTACAAAAAGGCAACATGAGAGATGGTGATTGATATACAAACCTCCACATGTGATAAAATGGCATAGAATTAAATACACATGCACGTGCACACACACACACACACACAGGAGTACATGTAAGACAGGAGAGAAATCTGATCAAGATCTGTGGATTGTACCATCAATTTCCTGGTTGTAATACTGCACATACTAGAGTTTTGTAAGATGTTACCATTGGAAGGAAACTGTGGATAAAAGACACATTGTATCTCTCTGTATTATTTCTTACAACCCGATGTGAATCTATAATTACCTCTATTTAGCCGAGACGGGCGGATCACGAGGTCAGGAGATCGAGACCATCCTGGCTAACACAGTGAAACCCCGTCTCTACTAAAAAATTCAAAAAACTAGCCGGGCGAGGTGGCGGGCGCCTGTAGTCCCAGCTACTCGGGAGGCTGAGGCAGGAGAATGGCGTGAACCCGGGAGGCGGAGCTTGCAGTGAGCTGAGATCCGGCCACTGCACTCCAGCCTGGGCGACAGCAAGACTCCGTCTCAAAAAAAAAAAAAAAAAAAAAAGTTAAATGGAATCTAGTATTCTCGTGATATATCTGTTAACCTTGTACAGAAAAAGAACCCAGGTATGTAGTCAAAGAAAGAGCAGTGGGGAAGCCTGAAAAAAGTTCAAAGTGCAGGATAAAAGCAGAGCTGGAGCTGTTCCCGCACCTGTGGTGTGTATGGGGCACAGGGGAGAGAAGGTATCAGCACAGGTCATTTTTTAGGGTGCCAGGCAGGGTTGAGGAGGGAGTTCTTAGCAGTAGAAACCCACTGTGTGCTAACAGCAGTGAGGAGAGTCCTAGCAGCAAGGGTGGAAACAGATAGGCGGCTTCCTATGGGTGCCCAAGGTCCAACCATGAGTTTTTTTAACTCCAGAAACCCAAACATACACCATTTGATAAAGCTAAAATTACTTTAGCTGCTGGAAGCAAATCTGTATTTTTTTGTGATCGACTCAAACCACAGACAGAGCAGTGGATTGCCTTTGGGTAGGTGTGAATGGGGCTGTATTAGTCGCCAGAGTTTCAATTGTGCTTCTGTTTAGTTATCAAACTGCAATTCCATTGATACCCCCTCTTGAGTGTCTCCTCTGTGAGCAACATGAAAAGAACCTCTACTTAAATAGAAAACTTGTCCTGAATTTGGAACTACAACATGCCCTTACTTATTCAGGACTCAATTAACTCAGCTTGAGGATAATCCATGGTGAAGAAAAATAAGAGCTGACAAAGAAAAGAAATGGGTGAGTCAAGACAGGCACTGGGGTCTCTTCCCACAGACCTTGGGTGGGTTCAATGGAACCTTGAGGCCTGGTTTAACTGGGCCTAACCCCACCCCAGGGATGTATGGGGGTAAAAGGGACTAATACTAACCTCCTGACTGGTTGGAAGGGCCTGGGAGTCTGGGAGATTAGTGGGAAAAACAAACAAAAGGTACTTACAGTCCCACTCAACACAGCAACTTTTAATACTGGTTTCTTAATGGCAATTCACAGCCTTGACCTAACTGGTTCCTTAATCCTGCTCCAGTATACAAGCAAGTTCTACAGTGTTTGTTCCTTAATAGCTCTCTTTCTGATTATCTAGCATTTTGGTTCATTTGCTGACCTTCAGACATTCATTGTTGTCCTGGTTGTTTAAAGGGCACTTTACTTAGGTATCTAAATTGGCCTCTTCTAGGTGTTTTCAGCTTAAACATTCAGGTCTATTTTTTGTCACTCCTCCTGGTGGCCCACCAGGGTAAGATAGATGGTTTGGGGCAACTAAGGGGGAAAGGATGAGCTCTGGGGCCAGACAGATCTGCACTAGCAGCTACATGACCTCAGAGTTCTTTTTTTTTTTTTTTTGAGACGGAGTCTCGCTCTGTCACCCAGGCTGGAGTGCAGTGGCCGGATCTCAGCTCACTGCAAGCTCCGCCTCCCGGGTTCACGCCATTCTCCTACCTCAGCCTCCCGAGTAGCTGGGACTACAGGCGCCTGCCACCTCGCCCGGCTAAGTTTTTGTATTTTTAGTAGAGACGGGGTTTCACTGTGTTAGCCAGGATGGTCTCGATCTCCTGACCTTGTGATCTGCCCGTCTCGGCCTCCCAAAGTGCTGGGATTACAGGCTTGAGCCACCGCGCCCGGCCAACCTCAGAGTTCTTTACCTTCTCTGAACCTCAGTTTCCTGTTGTGCAAGGCAAAGGGATTTAGGGTCAGGTTTTATTTATTTATTTAGAGACAGAGTCTTGTCTGTCACCAGGCTGGAGTGCAGTGGCACAATCTCAGCTCACTGCAACCTCTGCCTCCCGGGTTCAAGCGATTCTCCTGCCTCAGCCTCCCGAGTAGCTGGGACTACAGGCACATGCTACTATGCCCAGTTAATTTTTTTGTGTTTTTAGTAGAGACGGGGTTTCACCATGTTGGCCAGGATGGTCTCAATCTCCTGACCTCGTGATCCACCTGTCTTGGCCTCCCAAAGTGCTGGATTACAGGCGTGAGCCACCGCGCCCGGCCAGGCTGCCTGATTTTAATCCTAGCATCACTACCTATGGTGATTTATGCTCAGGTACAGGATTTAGGGTCAGGCTGCCTGATTTTAATCCTAGCACCACTACCTACTGCTTGGATGTCCTTGGGTAAATTACTGAACTTCTCTAAACCTCCGTTTCTTCACCTGTAAGATGAAGGCAGCAGAGACAGCTAGTTTCCCTCATTCCTTGGTTAAAAAAACCCTTCATTTTTAGTTGCACACATGGTCTCTAAATAAAGGCCACATTTTTCAATCTTTCTGAAAAGCAGAAAGACAACACCAAGGCAAAGTTGTCGACTACCTGGCTTCATGTTGAAGGCATGCCCCAACACTCACTCGGAGCCCTTGGCAAAGACTGGGAGACTTGCTGGCTCCAGTTGTTTAAGAAAAATCTCTGTTCATCATCAGCTGACCATTAAACTAACTGAGCAGGGACTTCAGTGGCCTCGCCTGACAAAGAAAACAGAATTCAGAAGAGTCAATAAACAAACGAACAAAAACAACAGCACCATCAAAACAAACCTGGGGAGGGTGGAGAATCTGATTTCCAGAGTTGCCACATTATATTATTTAAAATGTCTAGTTTGGGCAGAGCATGGTGGCTTATGCCTGTAACCCTAGCACTTTCGGAGGCAGAGGCTCACTGCAACCTCTGTGCTTTGGGTTCAAGCAATTCTTGTGCCTCAGCTTCTGAGCAGATGGGATTATAGGTGCCCGCCACCATGCCCAGCTAATTTCTGTATTTTTAGTAGAGACAGGGTTTCACCATATTGGCCAGACTGGTCTCAAACTCCTGACCTCAGGTGATCCGCCTGCCTTGGCCTCCCAAAGTGCTGGGGATTACAGGCATGAGCCACTGTGCCTGGCCCAGTTATTTTAAATATATTCAAATATATATTTGAAAACCATGTCTAAAAAACTGAAGGAAAACATCTCTAAAGAACCTGGCCAGGTGCAATGGCTCACGCCTGTAATCCCAGCACTTTTGAGAGGCTGAGGCAGGTGGACCACTTGAGGTCAGGAGTTCAAGAACAGCCTGGCCAACATGGTGAACCCTGTTTCTACTAAAAATACAAAAATTGGCTGAGTGCAGTGGCTCATGCCTGTAATCCCAGCACTTTGGGAGGCTGAGGTGGGGAGATCACAAGGTCAGGAGTTCAAGACCAGCCTGTCCAATATGGTGAAACCCTGTCTCTACCAAAAAATACAAAAATTAGCCAGTTGTGGTGGCACGCACCTATAATCCCAGCTACTCAGGAGGCTGAGGCAGGAGAATCGCCTGAACCCAGGAGCTGGAGGTTGCAGTGAGCTGAGATCACACCACTGCACTCCAGCCTGGGTGACAGAGCGAGACTCTGTCTCAAAAAAAAAAAAGATACATAATTTATTTTTAAAAATCAATTAGAAATCCTGGCATTAACATGAAAAATTCGCAAGAGGAACATCAGGAAAGGTGTGAGCAGGAAGAAGAAAGAATTAGGAAACTTGAAGATAGGCCAACTGTGGTTATCCAATCTCAGAAACAGAAAGAAAAAGAATGAAGGAAAATGAACAGATCCTCAAAGACTTGTGTGGGACACCATCAAGTGTTAATACGCATAACTGAAGTACCAGAAAGAGGCAAGAAAGAGAAAGGGGGGAAAAAAGTACTTGAAGACATAAGGACTCAATACTTAACAGATTTGATGAAAAACATGAATTTACACATCCACGAAGCTCAACAAACTCCAAGTGGAATAAATTTAAAATATCCACAACTAGACACTTCAAAATCAAACTGTCAAAAGCCATAGACAAAGAATCTTGAAAACAGCAAAAAAAAAGTAACTCATCATATACATAGGATCCTCAAGATTAACACTTAAACGCTCCAATTAAAAGACAGATATTGGCAGAATGAATTTTAAAAATCATAGAACTATATGTTCTTTGTAAGGGACAATGTAGATTCAAAGACAGAAACAGTCTGAAAGCAAAAGAAGGGAAAAAGATACACCATATAAACAATAACTAAAAGAGAACTGGAATAGAAATACTAACATCAGATAAAAAATACAAATAAATTATACTATATTATGCTAATATGTGACAAATTTTTTCCTAGAGAAAAAAAAGGAAATTTTATGATAAAAGAGTCAATCAAAAAAATTTCAAATATATATGCACCTCTCAACAGAGTTCCAAAATATATGAAGAAAAAAATGACAGAATTGAAAAGTTAAATAAACAATTCAACAATAGTAGTTGAAGATTTCAATATCCCACTTTCAATGATAAATATAAAAACTAAGTAGAAGATCCACAAGGAAACAGAAGATTTGAATAACACTACAAGCCAATTAGATGTGACAGATATCCACAGAAAACTCCACATGACACCAGCAAAATACACATTCTTTTCTTTTTTTTCCTTTTTTTTTTTTCCAAGACAGGGTCTGGCTCTGTCATCCAGGCTGGAGTGCAGTGGTGCAATCTCAGCTCACTGCAACCTCTGCCTCCTGGGTTCAAGCGATTCTCCTGCCTCAGACTCCCAAGTAGCTGGGATTACAGGTGCCCACCGCCACGCCCAGCTAATCTTTTGTATTTTTAGTAGAGACAGGGTTTCACCATGTTGGCTAGGCTGGTCTCGAACTCCTGACCTCATGATTCACCCACCTTGGCCTCCCAAAGTGCTGGGATTACAGGCGTGAGCCACCGTACCTGGTCTACACATTCTTTTCAAATGTGCATGAATCTTTCACAGGATGGACCCTGTATTAGGCCAGAAAACAACTCTCTAATTTTAAGAGGACTGAAATTATACAAAGTATGTCCTCTAACCACAGTGGAAGTAGAAATCAACAACAGAAGAAAATGTGGGAAATTCACAAATATGTAGAAATTAGACAACCGATAGGTCAAATAAGAAATAAGAGATATTAGCAAAGTCTTTGATATGAATGAAAACAAAACACATCATACCAAATCTTATGGGATGCAACAAAAACAGTGTTTACAGGGGAAAATTATAGCTGTAAATGCCTATATTAAAAGGGAAAAAAGATCTCAAATCAATGACCCAACCTTCCACTTTAAGAAATTAGAAAAGAAGAGCAAATTAAATCCAAAGCAAGCCAAAGGAAGGAAGTAATAAAGGTGAATAGAAATAAATGAAATGGGGGAGAAAAAAATAGAAAAAAAAATCAACAAACCTAAAAGTGAGTTCTTCAAAAAAGTAAAAAAATTGACAAAACTTTAGCTACACTGTCCAAAAAAAAAATCCAGAAAACTCAATTATTAAAATCAGAGATGAAAGAGGGGACATTGCACTGAACTTAGAGAAACAGAAAGGATTATAAGGGAATACTATGAACAATTGTATTCCAACAAATTAGATAACCTAGGCTGGGCACAGTGGCTCACGCCTATAATCCCAGCACTTTGGGAGCCTGAGGCAGGCGGATTACATGAGGTCAGGAGTTTGAGACCAGCCTGGCCAATATGATGAAACCCTGTCTCTACTAAAAATACAAAAATTGGCTGGGCATGGTGGAGCATGCCTATAATCCCAGCTACTCGGGAGGCTGAGGCAGAATAATCGCTTGAACCCGGGAGGTGGAGGTTGCAGTGAGCCAAGATCACGCTACTATATTTCCAACCTGGGCCACAGAGCAAGACTCTGTCTCAAAAAATAAATAAATAAAATAAAAAATTAGATAACCTAAATAAACTGAACACATTTTTAGAAAGACACAGACTATCAAAGCTGACTCAAGAGGAAATAGAAACAATCTAAGCCAGGCACAATGGTCTGTGCCAGTAATCTCAGCAATTTTGGAGGCTAAGGTGGGAGGAATGATTGAGCCCAGAAGTTCAAGACCAGCCTGAGAAACATAGCAAGACTCCGTCTCTAAAAAGAATTATTATTATTATTATTATTATTATTTTATTTATTTTTTTTTTTGCCAGGTACAGTGGCTTATGCCTACAATCCTAGTATTTTGAGAGGTGGAGGTAGGCAGATCACCTGAGGTCAGGAGTTCCAGACCAGCCTGTCCAACATGGTGAAACCCCATCTCTACTAAAAATACACAAATTTTCCAGGCATGGTGGCGTATGCCTGTAATCCCAGCTACCTGGGAGGCTGAGGCAGGAAAATTGCTGGAACCCGGTAGGTGGAGGGTGCAGTGAGCCAAGACCATGCCACTACACTCCAGCCTGGGTGACAGAGCGAGACTCTGTCCCAAACACAAAGAGAGAGAGAGAGAGAGAGAGAGAGAGAGAGAGAGGAAGGAAAGAAGGAAGGAAGGAAGGGAAGGGAAGGGAAGGGAAGGAAGGAAGGAAGGAAGAAGGAAGGAAGGAAGGAGGGGAGGGAGGGAGGGAGGGAGGGAGGGAGGGAGGGAGGGAAGAGAAGAGAAAGAAAGAAAGGGAGAAAGAAAGAGAGAGAGAAAGAGAGACAGACAGAAAGAGAGACAGAAAGAAAGAAGGAAAGAAAGAAAGAAGGAAAGAAAGGAAGAAAGAAAGAAAGAAAGAAAGAAAGAAAGAAAGAAAGAAAGAAAGAAAGAAAGAAAGAAAGAGAGAGAGAGAGAGAGAAAGAAAGAAAGAAAGGAAGGAGCAAGGAAGGAAGAAAGGAGCAAGGAAGGAAGGAAGGAAGGAAGGCAAAGAAAGAAGAAAGAAAAGAAAGACTAATCGGACCTATAACAAGACAGTGAATTATTAATCAAAAATCTTCCCACAAAGAAAAGCCCTGGACCAGATGGTTTTATTGGTAAATGCTACCAAACGTTTGTAGAAGAATTAGCAACAATCCTACACAAACTCTTTCAAAAATAAACAGAAGAGAAGGGAACACTCCTAATTCATTCTATGAGAACAGTAGTACCCTGATACCAAAGACAGAAAAAGACATCACAAGAAAACCACATGACCAATATCCCCCATAAATATAAAAGCAAAAATTCTCAACAAAAATACTAGTAAACTGAATCCAGCAACATATAAAAAAAAGGTTATATTACTAACTACTCCATAGAGTTGCTGTGATAAGCGAGTTAGTAGATGCATAGGGGCTGCCCATAGGAAGTGCTCCATAAATGTTCATTTCTTCTTCCTGTTTTCTCATGAATGGATGTGCCAGGAAGTACTATGTTCACCAATATCTGGATTCCCTCTTTTATGTATAGTTGATCTCATTACTCATGGATCTGTATTTGTGAATTCACCTACTTGTTAAAATTTATTTGTAATTCCGAAATCAATACTCTCGTTGCTTTCTTGGTCATTTATAGGCATGTGCAGAGTGATGGAAAAATCTGTGTTGCCTGACAAACAGCTGTCAGTGAAATAAGGCTATATTTTGCCTTATTTTTTTAGTTCTCATATTACAAACAAGTATCCTTTTTGGGGACCTAGTCAGTGACAAACTTTTTACTTTTTTTTCTTTCTGCTGGTTATTTCAGTTTCCCAGATGTAATGCCATAATGCTGATGTTTGTAAGCACAAAAAGCCTATGATGTGCCTCATGGAGAAAATACAGGTATTAGATAAGCTTTGTTTAGGCATGAATTATAGTGCTTTTGGCCATGAGTTCAATGTTAAGGAATCAACAATATGTATTTAAAAAATAAGATGTCTTTAAATAGACACACATAAAACAAGGTTATATATTGATTAGGTGTGTTAGGCTTGTAGGAACCTAACCCTGTATTTCCCTTAGGAGCAATGGTTCAATATTCTCTAAGTCAGTGTTCATAACAACTTTGTAAAACATAACTACCACACATAATGAGAATTGGCTGTACATGTACCTGCTGTGATAGATTAAAACACGTGGTGACATTTGCAACCCCTCCATTAAGAGACTATTTCCCCATACCTTCAATCTGGGCCGGCCTGTGACTAGCCTTGACCAATAAAATATGGCAGAGTTTTGTGCAATTTTTGGAGTCTGGACTCAAAGGATCTCACAGCTTTTGCCTTTGTCCTCTTGGAACACTGTCCTGAGATCATGATGTAAGGAAGTGAGCTGAGACCGCCCACTGGAGGATGAGAAGCCACACGGGGAAGAACCAACACACCCCAGCCAACAGCCAGAAACAATCGCTACACATGTGAATGAGGACCATCTTGGACTTTCCAGCACAATCCTCCAACTACATACAGCTGTATGAATAAGCACAGGCCAAACCAGCAAAAGAGTTGCCCAGCTGACAGATCACTTGAGGTCAGGAGTTTGAGACTAGCCTGGCCAACAGGCTGAAACCCTGTCTCTACTAAAAATACAAAAAATTAGCCAGGCATGGTGGCAGGCACCTGTAATCCCAGCTACTTGGGAGGCGGAGGCAGGATAATTGCTTGAACCCAGGAGGCAGAGATTTCAGTGAGCCGAGATCGTGCCAGTGCACTCCAGACTGGGCAACAGAACCAGATCCTGTCTCGGACAAAAAAAAAAAAAGAGTTGCCCAGCTGAATCACAGAACCATGAGAAGTAATAAACTGTGTTGTTTTGGGGTGGTTTGTTTTACAGGAATCAATAACTGGTATACCTACCTGCTTGGAGTTCAGTGTGGCTACGGGACTTGCTTTTGCAAATTAAATATTACACATGTCGCTTCCAGGTGGAAGCATGTAATTGCTCTTCCCCTACTGTGGCAATCAAGGAAGGGTATTTTGATAAAGAAAAGCTGTGAGATCGAATGGTGTGCTAAGTCATCATGCAAGAACAGTTGCCCTGGATAGCAGCCACCCAAACCCAAAAGCAGACCAGGGTGAGCTATGAATAAACTGTCGTATAAATCCTAAGATTTGGGGGATGTTTGTTACTGTGGCATATCTAGCCTATTTTGACTACCAGAACTGGAGATTTTAATAGATATTTTTTCTTTTACTTTCTTTCCTTCTTTTTGTTTTTGTTTTTGCTTTTGTTTCTGTTTTTGTTTTTGTTTTGAGCCAGGGTCTTGCACTGTCACCCAGGTTGGAATGCAGTGGTGCGATCTTGGCTCACTGCAACCTCCACCTCCCAGATTCAAGCACTTCTCCCATGACAGCCTCCCAGGTAGCTGGTGCTACAGGTGCCACCATGCCTGGCTAATTTTTGTGTTTTTAGTAGAGACAGCGTTTCACCATGTTGACCAGGCTGGTCTGGAACTCCTGGCCTCAAATGATCTGCCCATCTCAGCCTCCCAGAGTGCTGGGATTACAGGCATGAACCACTGTGCCTAGCCTAATAGACATTTCCTATGCTAAGGTTTTTTCCTACTCACACAAGAATTTCTAGACCTATCTGGAAAAAGGAAAAAAATGCTTGAATGTAGACTGACAAGTCAATGCCAAGCTGGGTGTCTGGGATTAATTACAAATATTCATCTGCCCCTTTGCATCCATTCATTTCACATATATTTGTTAGTGTCCTTACCGGTTAATTGTACAGAAGATGCTCTTGGACCACCCTGGTGATAATCTGATAGCCCTTTGCAGAACAAAGAGGTGATCCTGAACCAGGTCAGTGGATACAGCGTGCAGAAAACAGAACACCAGTCAGCTGACCTTGCTGTCTTTGCTGAGCTGTGTCCCATTATCACAGTCAAGTTCACCTTACAGCTCAATTGGCATGCAACAATTTTCTCACATGTCAAATGAAATAAGAAAATGTGTCCTGAGATCTAAATGGTAGCTGATTAAAAATAAAAAATATATATATATAAAAAAGACCTAGTTACTTTTACAGACAGGGCCCTGCAAGGGGGCAGACACTAGTTAGGTTTTACAAATTTTAATGCCTGAGATGTTTCTACACAGCATGCCCTTAGCTTAACAACATGGGACTGATTTAACACAAACAGGGAGATCTTTGCAGAGAAAATAGGCATGGACTTTGGTCTTGCTGTCAAAGATGGAAGTGCCCCTTGGCACATATAGAGACAGAAGGCAGATTTATATGTGCAACCGGACAGGGCTGAGGGGATTAAATTACACTTAGCAGCTTCGGTACCCATTTGGACTCACGGTGAATGGCATTTTTGTTCCACATTGCTGTCAGTATTCTCAGCTGCTTCAGATTGGTGTCAATCAGCATTAGAAATTACACCACTGAAGACTCAGGTATTTCTGACTTTCCTTCTCATTCATTTTACCAAGTGGGAATTGTTCATGATCTTTTCTGCAGAACAATAGCTTCCTTCCTATGGCTGCAGTCCAAGCCTCTGTAACAGTGTAATTCATTTTCCAGAACTGCTTGGTCCACAGTTTCCATTGACTGTGGTCACAGACTTTTCCCTTCCCCAGCTACTCCTTTTTCTACAATTCGGGATTTTGTGGCTCAAACTTTGGGACACTGACAAGGACTCAACTGGAGCCAGACCAGAAGAAATGGATTTGAATCTGAATTAAAAGAGGAGTGATTTAAAAGATGTGAAGGAGAACTTTTTTTTTTTTTTTTTTTTTTTTTGAGATGGAGTTTCATTCTGTCACCCGGGCTGGAGTACAGTGGTGCACTTTTGGCTCACTGCAGCCTCTGTCTCCTGGGTTCAAGTAATTTTCCTGCCTCAGCCTCCCGAGTAGCTGGGATTTCAGGTGCTCACCACCACATCCGGCTAATTTTTGTATTTTTAGTAGAGATGGGGTTTTATCATGTTGGCCAGGCTGGTCTCAAACTCCTGACCTCAGGTGATCTGCCTGCCTTGGCCTCCCAAAGTGCTGGGATTATAGGCATGAGCCATGCAGGAGGACATCTTGATAAACATGTATCCTCAGATTAGGAGATTGGTGCCTCTTCCCCAGTGAAATCTGTGGTGTGTGACCTGCATATGACCAGGAGCACTCAGCTGCTCCCTACCTTCATCTCAGGCCCAACCAGTTACCTCCCACTGCTACCCGATTAGTGCCAAACGCACCTGTTAGTAACATTAATTTGACAGAGGCTTGCATGGGGAAACAGGGACGAGGAAAGGTGAATGAATGCATATCACATGGCCACCTTCCATCCTGTTCATCATCTCCTCCTCTGAAGTTCCTCTCCACAGTCTCCTTTTCTGCCTCTCCAGCCCCGGCTCACTCCACTCCCATCCCCCAGTTCCGCTCTCAAAATCTCATCAACTCATACGCCCCTCAGACAACCAGAAACCACTGAACAGCATTCACCAAACGAAAGCCCTGTGGGTGCTGAGTGCGACCCTTATGCCCCTGGGGATGCAGGTACCCCACCACAAGGGAACCTCCTTTAAAATAGGAGGAGGTCAAGTGAGGAGCTACCCTGGGCCTTTCTTCTGCTCTGAACTCTGGAGCAGGCCCTCAGCACCCCAAGGCCCCCTCAACCCTGCTTGGAAACATCGGGTTGGGCCTCCACTGGGCTCAAGGCCTTGGGTTAGTCCCTGATGGCTGCGTGGTTCTGTGACTGACTTTCTCAGTGAGTTAAACAAATAGTGTTACTGAGAACACAAGCAGCTGTCAGAAGGCAGGACGCTTTCCCTGGAGAGAAAAGTGCTTATGAAAACCAAGAATAAAGGGAACAGTGACAAGCCAAAAAGAATAGCAACAGTGTTGAATAGAAAGTACTTGGAACTAGAAGACACAATTTCTTGTTGCAGATGGCTTCAGAGTGGCTGTACTGGGCCCGGAGGAAATCATTCAGGTTTTGTGAACTTTTGCTTCCAATTTAAAAATGGAGATGCCTCTTTCTACCTCATGGGGTCACTGTGAGGCTAACATGAGGCGCTGCCTAGGAAAGGAGGATAAGGGGGATAAGGGGAAACAGGGCTTAGCAACATGAGGGAGCCGACATGTACTTCCGTTTGGCCTGAACCTAGAGCCTCTAGGATACAGTTAGACCAGCTTTTCCCCTGCAACAAGTGTTTACAGTTCCTGACATGTTGCTACTTGTGAGGAGCTTACTCATTGCTTCAAAAGAAAGCTCCTTTTATTGTGAAATTTTTGCCCTTGCAAATCTTTACAGCTAAAAAAAATAGAGGTCGGGAGTGGTGGCTCACCCCTGTAATCCCAGCACTTTGGGAGGCTGAGGCCGGCAGATCACCTGAGGTCAGGAGTTCGAGACCAGCCTGGCCAACATGGTGAAACCCAGTCTCCACTAAAAATACAAAAATTAGCTGGGCGTGGTGGCGGACACCTGTAATCCCAGCTACTCCAGAGGCTGAGGCAGGAGAATCGCTTGAACCTGGGAGGCAGAGGTTGCAGTGAGCCAAGATTGTGCCACTGCACTCCAGCCCTCCAGCCTGGGCAACAAAGCAAGACTCCATCTCAAAAAAAAAAAAAAAAAAGTAGAATCCCTGATATGTCAAAATTCTCCCTAGCATAGTCCCAAGGCGAAATAGTTCAAGGGACAGATGAGCTTCAGGGAGCAAAAGGAGCCAGAACTGGATTTGAATTTGGGGCCAGAAAACTGGTGGGAAACTTTCTGGAAACACAGCTGAGGGTCAGAGCCCAAGAGGGGCCAAGAAAGAAGCCAAGAGTATCTCAAGAAGGCTGGTGGGGGTAGGGGCGGCAGGAAGGAAGAGGGAATCATAACAGCCTCTCACTTTGTAGAGCACAGCAGAGTTTTAAAGGTGCCTGTGCATTGGTTATTTCCTTGAACTCTCACGTGAATCCCATGTTGTATTACTTTGACCCTCATGGAATTGCCATATTGGCTCAGAGAGTTAAGTGACTTGCACAAGGTCACACACAGTAAGTATTAAGAGCATGGCAGAGAGATGAGGTCTGGTAGTTTATAAAGTGAAGAAGTCTGAATTTTTTCCCCCACAACTTCTCAAAGACTTCTCTTTTTACCGTCATATGTTGCTGAGTACAGATGCCAGCCTAGAGAAAGAAGTTGTAAATGGCATTTGGAGGTCTGGTGGGGCTGGGGTTTCAGTGGGATGGCAAAAAGGTAACCACCTTTTTCACCCCTAACTCCTTGTTTATCACTGAACAAAACCCAGTTGATTAGCAAGTTTAGGAACAAGTTTGTCTCCTTGTGGGAGGCCTCTCTGAGCCAATATGGCAATTTCATGAGGGTCAACATAATATGTACGAAAGAGGATTCTTGTGAAAATTCAAGGAAATAACCAATGCACAGCATTTTTAACATTCTGGTGTGCTCTACGAGGTGAGAGGCTGTTATTATGATTCCCTCTCTCTTCCTGTCACCCCACCCACCATCCAGGCTCCTTGGTCCCACATGTCCTCCGGCCTTGGCCGCTGCTACCATCCCCCCTGCACTTCACTCCTGGGAGGACACCGGGCTTCTGTATGTTTCTATTGTGCCTGACGCCAGGCCAGCCCTGAATGAGTGCGACAGGCATGAAGTGTGTCTACTTGGGGAGACAAGGCAGCAGAACCTCAGGGGGATTAATGCCCCACAGAGAGACCTGTGACCAGTGACAGACAGGAGACAGCAAACAGCCTTCAGACATTCCTTTTCTCTCCTCTCCCACTCCGAGGTATAGGAGATGGGTCCATGTGGCCTGTCTGGAAGGCTGCAGGGTATATTTTCTCCCATCCCTCCCGTCCAAGTACTAACCAGACCTGACCCTGCTTAGCTTCTGAGATCAGACGAGATCGGGCATGCTCAGGGTAGTATTGCTGTGGACAGGGTGTATTTTCTTGTAAAGCTGTTCCCAGCTTGGTAATACCCCTTCCTTCCCTCTTGCCGCCTTGGTATTGCCCCTCCCAGTTAAGCCTTAACACAGAAACTTTGCCTCAGGGACTTTTTTTTTTTCTAGAGAGTCTAGGTTAAGACAATCACTTTGACCCAAATTCTCATTTCCTACCCACTCTGTGGAAAGATCTGTCATCTTCATGAACACGAAGTCTTTGGACTCAAAGCACAGGACCCCGTCCCTTGGTGAGGCCTGCAGCCACGGTGAGGATTGATGGATGACATTTGCAAGAATGCCATTCTGTGCAAAGCTACCAGACGCTTTGGCTGAAGATGGAGGCAGGAGAAGAAAAATTTCTCAGGTGAAGTTCACTGGGTAAAATGGTTTTCTCAGGCCCAGGGATGCCACTCACGATGATATGGACTTCTTTAATACAAAGGGGTCAACTTTGTAAGAAAATAGCAACTTCAAATCAAAATCTCTAAAAGTAGGGAGCCATTTATATCCAGAAATTATTCACATCTATAAAAAGATTGGCCGGGCACAGTGCCTCATGCCTGTAATCCCAGCACTTTGGGAGGCCGAGGCGGGTGGATCACGATGTCAGGAGATCGAGACCTGGCTAACACAGTGAAACCCCATCTCTACTAAAAATGCAAAAAATTAGCCAGGTATGGTGGTGCATGCCTGTAGTACCAGCTACTAGGGAGGCTGAGGCAGAAGAATGGCGTGAACCCGGGAGACGGAGCTTGCAGTGAGCCAAGATCATGCCACTGCACTCCGGCTTGGGTCGCAGAGCAAGACTCCATCTCAAAAAAAAAAAAAAAAATTAATGCTACCCCTACTTAATAACAGATAAAAAAGAAAAATAACTTCTACATGGTACATGACAGTCCATTGTGTAAATCATTTTAAAAGAAGAAGAGGCCGGGTGCCTCTCTTCTACCCACCACACCTCACAGCAGGACAGGAAGGAAACGGAATTTGTCTGCTGGCTCTTTGCTGTCTCCTGGGCAAAGTCTCCTAGCATTCCCAAAGTGCTAGGATTACAGGCGTGAGCATCGCTTGAGCCCAGGAGTTTAAGACCAGCCAGGACAACATGATGAAACCCCATCTCCACAAAAAATACAAAAATTAGCCAGGAGTGGTGTGCGTCCCTGTAGTCCCAGCTACTCAGGAAGACCTCCACTTGAGCCTGGAAGGTTAAGGCTGCAGTGATCCATGATCACACCACTGCACTCCAGCCTGGGTGATGGAGTGAGAGTGAGACTCTGTATCCAAAACAGACAGACAGACAGACAGACAGACAGACAGACAGACAGACAGGAAAACCCACAAGAAGAAGAAGAAGAAAAATGTGCATGTGGAGTCCGGGCATTTTTAAATTCCATAAAGGGGAGGGCTCTGGAAATGTCAGGTGTAGTTACCACTAAATGGGTTTGGGTTAAAAGGCAATCCTTTGGGATCAGCCACCATTTCCACTCTCTGTCCTCCTCCAGGAATCTGTCACACCTGACATTTGGTAACTTTATCAGCTGGGGCCATGGAGAAGTTGTGTTTGGGACTAGGGTGCATCTGTAACCTGAGCATTCCCAGGGAGTGGCCCTGGCTTGTCCCCAGGCTGAGAGCTGCTATCAGGAAAGCAGGGCCAGCTGGCGCCAGCTGGAGGAGAGGGAGCCCAGGACCTCTCCCCTACATGTGTGAAGAGCCGCAGATCCCGTGGACGCCAGCTCCCAGAAAAGCAGGTGCTGGTCAGGAGGTGCCCCCGCGGGCAGCCTCTTCCCTGCGCTCCTCCTTTCCTCCCCACCCAGCCAGGGCCCATCCTCGTCAGCTCGCTCCCTGTTCTCTCCCTGGAATCCAGCTTCTCTTCCTCTCTATGGTGGTGGCTGCTTCAGCCAGGCCTTTGCCAACTCTCACCCACAATCCAAGTTCCATACTGATGTGGCCACCAGCTTAGCTTCTCTCTAGTCCAGTGTTTGATAAGGTCTGCCAACTGTCAGAATCATGAGGTGAGCGGGCAAGTACACAGGCTTAAAATGCAAATTCTCAGACCCTGCCCTGGCCTAGCGAATGATAATTTCCAGGCAGGGCACAGGAACCTTTACCTTCAACCAGCTGTCTAGGAGATTCTGCTGCGGGCTAATCATTCTTTCCTTGGCTGCCATCTACTTTTATGTAAACATAGATGGGCTCATATCACCCCCTTGCTTTAGGTAGCTGGGGTGGGGATGGGATGGGCTGCTTGTGTCCAGATGTGCCAGATGAACTGGTGGGGTTGAGCCACCCCGGCTCTTTACTAAGAGCCGGAGATGCTGCCTGACCTGAGAAATAATTCGTCTTAAGAGACAGGGCAGGCTGGACCTCGTGAGGAAGATCAGCCCCAGGAAGGGCCAGTGCTTGGCACTAACTCGGCCCTTGGTTAAAGCCAAACAGATACCTGGCCCTAATTTACTACTCCTAAGGACAGAGGGAGTCGTAAGTAAAATCTGGACGTACGATTGCACTAAACATTGCTTAATGCACTCACATACGCACATGCAATCACGTGCAGCAGCACTTTTTAGAGGCCCCTTTAGGAAAGCATTTCTCCCACTTCCACACAGGGTGACTCTGGTCCCCCGAGGACTCTGTGTGTTGGGATGCCTGGCTGGAGAAGGTAAAGACCAGCGCTAAAGGGCAGCAATGCCTGCCAACCAGGACCTCACCACTTTAAAATGAAGGCTTTTTCCCCTCCCATAGCTAACCCCTACCTGTCATTTTAGCTTCATCAACCCCTTCCCCAAGCAGGCACCCTGATTTCCAGTCATTCCAAACCAAATGATTCCCCTGTATCCCCTGCATGGGATTAGGCTACAAACTTCAGTGGCAGGACAATTCGTGGTTAAGGAACTTAAACCCTTATGGAGAAAAACAGACAGTTGGGAGTTGAGACAAGAGATAAACTAGAAAAACTTCTGTAAACACTCATATAACCAGGACACCACACAGAATAAAGACAACGTTTGTGATATTTGCTCATTTTATTAATTTCCATTAGAATTTGTAGACAATGGAATCTTCCTTCCCTGTATTTTAAAGGAAATGCTTGTCAATGAATTTTGCTTTGCCCCTGTATTATAAACACGAAGGTACTGTCCTTGATTTTTAAACTCAGAATGGTTAGCTGTTGCCGTGTTCACAGGTCCCACAGCTGCAGTGTCACCTGGGGAAATGGTAACTTGGATGTTTGCACAGAAAACATGGAGTTGTCCTCTTGCCAGAGGCACAGAGTCCTTTCTGCTTCTGATCTCTGGGCCAAAGCTTGCACCATCTCTGCTTCCCCCATCTCTGATCCCACCACAGTTAGTTCCAAGGCCAGAGGCAGCTCCCTGTAACTTCCACAGAAGCATCTAATGGACAAGACTTCAGCCTGTACTCATCTCTGTGGAAGGAGGCGGATGCCATGACTGCTCACCCTTTTCACTCACCTTATTCTCATCTTCCTATAATCTGGTCCCCACAGAGTAGTCAGAGTAATAATTGGAAAGTATAAATCAGTCTTACCATGTCCCTACTTAAGATCTTCCAATGACTTCCCATTCTCCTTGGAAGAGAATCCAAGCATTTGGCCATGCCTAAACAGCCCACATGGCCTGACCTCTGTGACTTCTTCATCTTCCTCTCCTACTTTTCTTCCTCTTCTCTAGCTCAGTGATATTGGCACCCTCTTGCTCCTCTTCCAGCACATCAGGGTCCTTCCTGCCCCAGGGCCTTTGTACTTGCTCCGTCTGGAGTGTCCTCCCCACCCGGTGCTTCCCATCGCTGGCTCCTTCCCAGGTCAGATGTCCTGACCTCAGAGAGGCCTTCCCTAACCACCTCTTTAAACAGCCCCTTTTGGCCGGGCGCGGTGGCTCAAGCCTGTAATCCCAGCACTTTGGGAGGCCGAGACGGGCGGATCACGAGGTCAGGAGATCGAGACCATCCTGGCTGACACGGTGAAACCCCATCTCTACTAAAAAATACAAAAAATTAGCCAGGCGAGGTGGCGGGCGCCTGTAGTCCCAGCTACTCGGGAGGCTGAGGCAGGAGAATGGCGTGAACCTGGGAGGCGGAGCTTGCAGTGAGCTGAGATCCGGTCACTGCACTCCAGCCTGGGCGGCAGAGCCAGACTCCGTCTCAAAAAAACAAAAACAAAAACAAAAAAAAAAAACAGCCCCTTTTCTTCTCTCACACTTAATCTCTTTACCTTGCTTTATTTTCTCAGCACAAATCGCCATCTGCAACTCTTGCAATTATTTATCTATGGGTTTACAGACTGTCTTCTCTGACTAGAATGTCAACTCCCAGAGGCCAGGAACCTGCTCTCCTTGTTCATGGGTGTGTCCCCAGGACCCAGCCCAGTGCCTGGCACACAATTAGCACTCAACAAGTGCATACTGTAAACAAATGTATCCAGACCTTGAGGTGAGGTGGCTTAGGAAGGCTGGGCCTTGGAAGTGGCACATGCACCTGGAGGCACTTGGATCGATGAGATGACCAGACCTTGTGGCTTGGACAGGTGAGCAACACTTCCTGGTGAAGGTGCAGGCAAGCCACCAATAGTGGGGGCTCTCCTCTGTCACCTTTCCAATCTCTTGTCTCCTTCCAATCCATATCTGACGCCCATTCTCCACCTTTCTCAGAATACTTTCTCATTCAAACCTATTTTCTTTACCTTTTTGGTTTTATGATGTCGTGATGTCATTCATATAATTTAGAATATGCCATTACTTTACTTGCAGTTGGGAAAGCTACTAGATCCTAAACTGCCTTCTAATACAGAGAGAGAGTCACTTTCAATATTGCCAAAAGTTAGAGGCACTCTTCTTTTTGGCTATTTATGAGCCTTGTACAATTACTAGATGAGTTTACTGTAAAATATCTTTAAAAGGATAAAATATACTTATATGATTCCTTTATGAAACAGCTCACAAATCATGTAAAAATGAACTGTTTCAGGGAAAATAAGCTGGCACTTAGATCCTTAACCAATTTTCTTTTGTGTTTGCATACACGTCTGTCTGCGATATTATAAACTTCACTCAATTGCCCTCCCGCAACATCAGATTCTTAATTAAATGAACACCACTGCTACAATTCTCTGATAAATAAAATAGCATTTCCACATGAATTAAAAATGCCAACTTGTTAATAGCGTCCCCGAGGTTTTGTTACAAAATCATCACTCTTTTTTGTCATTGTTCAGGCATAAAAAGACCATGTTACAATCTGGAAATAAGAATGTTCTTCAGGCAATTGATTCTCAAGTGCAGACTTAATATTCCATAAGACAGCTCTCCCCCTCATTCCTATTATAATACATGACAACAGTTAATTGCTTAGAAACGTTTCTCTTATTGTTTCATTTTATTGAAACTCACCAAATTCAGATGAGCTGGAAGAGGAAGCTGGCCTGAACTGATTTGAGAAGTTACATTAAAAAATACTAGGTAGCAAACTTCTTAGAGGTGGACAGCCTGTTGTACCTGTCTTTGCTTTCCTAGCATTTAGCTAGGTAATTCGGGCAAGGCACTTGGAGGCCTTCATTTTCCTTCTCTATAAAATGGTCATAATCCTAGGCCTGTTGTGAAGACTAAATGCTTGGAACTGAGGAACTAGCATGTAATAAACATCTCACAAATGTTACCGGCTTAAAACGATTCAGTAATTATTATCTGCCACCCAGGCTGGAGGGCAGTGGCCGATCTCGGCTCACTAATCTCTGCCTCCCAGGTTCAAGCAATTCTCCTGCCTCAGCCTCCCAAGTAGCTGGGATTACAGGCACATGCCACCACATCCAGCTAATTTTTGTATTTTTAGTAGAGACGGGGTTTCACCATGTTGGCCAGGCTGTCTCGAACTCCTGACCTCAGGTGATCCACCCACCTTGGCCTCCCAAGGTGCTGGGATTACAGGCGTGAGCCACCGTGCCTGGCTTTCAACAACTTAAAATGCTCCCCAAGACTTTCCAAGAAGAGATCCTTTTCCAAGAAGAGATCATCCTTCAAAGAATGGATGATTCATTTATAATTCACAGCGCCACTTGCATACCAACGATTATTCTGGTTAAGCCCTTTAAAGAGCTGATTTCTTAATTAAACCTAACATTCCCTCTGCACTTGTTTGTCCTTCGAATTTTCTTAGTAAATAGTTTCTTTTAAGCAGTGCAGACGAACGCTGCAATCTAGCCTAACCAAGTACATTTACTCATATATTAAATGAGTGGCATCTACAAGAATGATGCTATGCTGTTTTTTGTTGTTGTTGCTATTTTTGTTTGTTTGTTTGTTTTGAGATGGAGTCTTGCTCTGTCTCCAGGCCGGAGTGCAGTGGCACCATCTCAGCTCACTACAAACTCCACCTCTTGGGTTCAAGTGATTCTTCTGCCTCAGCCTCCCCAGTAGCTGGGACTACAGGCGCAGCTAATTTTTGTATTTATGCTGTTTTAAAGCAATAGAACAATACCAAGAATGGTCACCACAAATAATGCACACTTGTTTTTGAGGAGGAACCGTGGTATATTCAGTTCGATGTCAGCCGCCTTCCTCTCCTAATCACCCCCCTTTGCCTTATACTCCCTTGTTTAAATTAACGCATTCTTGGAATAGAGTCTTTTAATTCATTACAGGGACCTGCAGTTTGCACTTTGTTTTTCATAATTTATCCAGAAAGTCCTCCTGGTTTTGTTTTTAAGCTTAGCTAGGCATTTCATTATTTTGGTGACTTGTTTCTTGGCACCACAGAGGTGACAGCAAGATGATAATTAAATAGGGCTTTGAGGGATTGAGTGGGCCAAGACATACCCAGGCTGCCTGGAACATGTGTGGGGCCTGGAACAAGAGACCCAACAGAAGCCCACATTCCTTATGCTGGGAGGCATCTCCTCACTCCTGCCACTCCAGCCAGGTGACCTCTGCCCACCAGGGGCCTCCAGCACTGCCACTGTCTGCTGGCATTACCTTTTACATCCTGCAGAGGAACACGAGGCTGGGGAGCCCAGTTCAAATGCAGAATTTGTGGCCTCTCTGGAACTCCACACTAAATGTAGTGGCACAAGGTGATAGTCCCTGGTGCCCAGCCTATAGCCCAGCCCCCTTCTCTTCCCACCAGGCTCTGGTGCCATGAAAGGTCTTCCATACAGGCATGTGGACACCCCAGCTCCACAGCAGAGCTCTGTCAGAA
Organism: Papio anubis; assembly: GCF_008728515.1. NCBI lineage: Eukaryota > Metazoa > Chordata > Mammalia > Primates > Cercopithecidae > Papio > Papio anubis. The sequence goes on from NC_044976.1 coordinate 183,415,661, forward strand.
CCCTGCAAATAGCTGTGCCTTGGCCATTCCAATGAAACAGGAGTGTGCACAATGCTGTGGTTTGAATGTCCAAAACTCATGCTGCAACTGAATCCCCAGTGCAACAGTAGAGGTGGGGCCTTTAGGGAGTGATTAGCACCTTATAAAAGGGATTGAGGGAGTGAGTTTGGACGCTTTCTGCCCTTCTGTCTTTTCTGTCATTCGAGAACATACATTCATCCCTTTTGGAAGATCCAGCACTGAGGCACCATTTTGGTTTTTTGTTTGTTTGTCTTTCGAGACAGTCTTGCTCTGTTGCCCAGGCTAGAGTGCAGTGGTGCAATCTTGGCTCACTGAAAACTCTGTCTCCCGGGTTCAAGCAATTCTCCTGCCTCAGCCTCCCAAGTAGCTGGAATTACAGGCATGCATCACCATGCTCGGCTTATTTTTTGTATTTTTAGTAGCGATGAGGTTTTGCCATGTTGGCCAGCCTGGTCTCAGGCTCCTGACTTCAGGTGATCTGCCCGCCTCAGCCTCCCAAAGTGCTGGGATTATAGGTATCAGCCACCATGCCCAGCCCCAAGGCACCATTTTGGAAGCAGAGAGCAGCCCTCGCCAGACACCAAACCAGCTGGTGCCTTGATCTTGGATTTCCCAGCCTCCAGAACTGTGAGAAATAAATGTCTATTGTTTATACATTTTCCAGTCTCAGGTATTCTGTTATAGCAGCAGGACTAAGACCATTCCATGGAAATACAGGTGTGCACACCGACAACACAGTCCACTCAGGGCGGACAAACCCAGCAAGCGACTTATGAAGCCCTAGCTATGCAGAGAATGTTCTAGAAGGATGGCCTATGGGCTTAGCCCTTGAAATTGCTGTCCCAAGGCTGAGATTCCTCTTACCTGGGTCTGAAGGCAATGCCTACTAGGTCTGTTCATTCTTCTCATTGAAAAAGCAGCTCCTGCCCCCAATCTGTGTGGTGAAGAAGGGAGTGCAGTCAAATGTAAGAGGGTGGGTTATTTAAAACACTATGGTATATTCTCCACATTAGAAAAACCTCAGATGGGCTGGGTGCAGTGGGTCACGCTTATAATCCCAGCACTTTGGGAAGCCGAGTTGGGTGGACCACTTAAGGTCAGGAATTCAAGACCAGCCTGGCCAATAGGGTGAAACCTGGTCTCTACTAAAAATACCAAAATTAGCCGGGCATGGTGGCATGCGCCTGTAGTCCCAGCTACTCGGGAGGCTCAGGCAGGAGAACTGCTTGAGCCAGGGAAGCAGAGGTTGCATTGAGCTGATATCACACCATTAGACTCCAGCCTGGGCATCGCAGCAAGACTCCGTCGCCAAAAAAAAGAATAAAAAAAGAAGAAGAAGAAAAACCTCAGATGACATCAGCGAACAGAGAAAGCTGAGATTCTAGTGTTGCTTGTGAGCTTACCTAGAGGAGGCCGGACCGAAACCAGGTCTCAAATGCAGTAGGGATATGCATCTGCTGTTTTTTAAAAATATTTTTTAAAGTATATTTTTAAAATACAGACAGGGTCTCACTTTGTTCCTCAGGCTGGTATCAAACTCCTGACCTCAAGCAATCCTCCTGCCTCCTCCTCCCAAACTGCTGCCATTACAGGGATAAGCCACTGTGCCCAGCCCATTGTAGTTTTTGTTAGAATTTATGATAAACTTTTCATTTCATGGCATTGTCAATTATATCAGGTATTTTCTTGGTCATTTTTTCTTTAAGTTTTTGTCTGGAAACCTGCTCTGGGGAGACCTCAGTTTTCTGCCCCCCTGCTTTGTGTGTGGCCCTCCAACTAAAGACAAGCCCCTTAAAGATCACCACTCCCATGCCTTGCCTCTACCACAGGTACTTGAACGGCTTCTAAAACTTTTAGATCATCTCTGCCATACTCAAGGGCCATGAAGTTTCAGAAGTTTCCAAAGCAAAATGTTTTGTCTGAAACAAGTTGCTTTGGACTTTACACGATACAGGCACTTTCCTGTGGGCCCCATAATTGTCCCCTCAGTCATTTGCTTGGTGTTATGACATGTAACAAATCAGAGTGCGAAGGCCTTAGTTTTCTCTTTGTCAGCATTCTGGGATGCCCTGGGGGTAACAGGAGATGCACCCACAGGTCCATGCAGCTGTCTTGTAGGTACTTTTCTTACCTGTGGGCCAGATCCTGTCCTATGTAATGTTGATGTTTGTAACTGTAGAGTTTATTTTTTGGTTTAGGGCACGAAATAATTGGCTTAAGACCACCAGAATTGAAGCAGAGAAGGTGGGGACACATTTCTTGGCTCTTTGATGAACGAACTGAAGATCACTGTTCTGGCTTTCCAACTGCAGAAGCTGCGATGTGGCGGGAAGAGTTGGGACTGTGCAGCCGGGCTAGCTCTCCCATGTCCCTCGTCCACCCTTCATTGCCCACTCACTTGCCGAGAGCTGCTGAGGTTGAAGCACCCAGGATATCCAGGTGGGCCACATTCGGCGGGGCATTGTGACTTGGCGCCAAGTCTTTCAGCCTCCCTCCATCTCACTTTCTTTACCTGCAAATAACAACACCGCAGACCCCTGACAAGCAGAACTGGTTCAGCTGGTGCTTGGTAGGTAGTCAAAATCAACCTTCAAGAGTCGGTGTCCTGGAGCTCAGTAGCTGTCCCGGGCCTGGAAGATGGGGCGTGCTCCTGCTCCGTCTCCTTGTGTGGTTCTGGAGTGGGGGATCTGCACAGCCTGTGGGGTCCCCGGAGAGCCTGGGGCTGCTGCAGAGCAAGTTCTCAGTTGTTGGCAAATAAAGCCATAGCAGAGATGACTCCAGTAAGTTGAGCACCCTCTGAACAAAGAAGGAAATGTATTCTCTCTTTCCCGAGGCCTATTAAATATCGGAAAAAACACTGCCAGATTTAACTTCAAAATATAATTTTTCCAGTATGGCTGGAGTGCACTCCCCGGCCATCCAGAGGCTTCTAAATGCACTGGGGGCTCAGTTACGACCCTCACCAAGTTGTCTCGTCTCGCCTGGAACCCACTGGCCCTCACCGAGTTGAGAGAATATTCATTTTCTTGAACTCTTATCAACGACAGTTTCTCGCTTGCCATGATTCCACGGAACTGGGCAGCCCGCATCTCAGAGATAGGAAGTCAGAGAAATTCTATACATAGGCTGCATTTGCTGAGAAGACAAAGAGACTATTTTCCATTTCTCACTTCTCTCTCAAAGTGCGAAAACAACGGGCCAGTCTGGCCCAGTCACTGCTTTCTCTCTCTGAAGTGTTCCAGGCGCCAGCACCAGCCTTCCTCCTCATTAACGTTCCATGATGACTCCTTCCAGGTGCTGGGGATCCAGCCCACGGGGTTATTAGAGGGCAGACACCAACAGGGAAGGTGTTGTTGACTCACCCTCACAAATATCATTCCTTACATTGTCAGGGCAATTACAAAACACGACTTTAAAAAATGCAATAATAAAATATCCAACTGAAGACTTTCAGTATAATTAATCCGCCAACCTTATATTTTGAGAAGGTCGAGAGCCGTGAGGGAAAATAAACCCTAGAGAAATGCATTGTTTTTAAGTTCTTTCAATAAAGACATGTAGGCATTTTCTAATGTTTTTCCCAGAAAGAACATCTACCCCTCTAATTCCACAAGAGCTATAAAGAATTAAAGAAATTGTGATTAACAGCCCTGCATCTGGAGCTCATGAAGCTCAGAGGATTGGGAATGAAGTGGCAAGTTTAGGTTCGAATCAGAACTTCTGGATTTAAGAAAACAAACCAGGCCAGGCGCAGTGGCTCACAGCTGTAATCCCAGCACTTTGGGAGGCCGAGGAGGGAGGATCACCTGAGGTCAGGAGCTGGAAACCAGCCTGCCCAACATGAGAAACCCTGTCTCTACTAAGAATAAAAAAATTAGCCAGGCATGGTGGTGCACACCTGTTAATCCCCACTACTTGGGAGTTTGAGGAAGGAGAATCGTTTCATCCTGGGAAGCAGAGGTTGCAGTGAGCCGAGATGGAGCCACTGCACTCCAGCCTGGGCCACAGAGCAAGACTCTGTCTCAAACAAACAAACAAACAAACAAACAACAACAAAATGCAAATTCTGGCCGGGCATGGCGGCTCATATCTGTAATGCCAGCACCTTGGGAGGCCAAGGTAGCGTATCAGTTGAGGTCAGGAGTTCAAGACCAGCCTGGCCAACATGGTGAAACCCCGTCTCTACTAAAAATACAAAAATTAGCCAGGTGTGGTGTTGTGCACCTGTAGTCCCAGCTACTCGGAAGGCTGAGGCAGGAGAATCGCCTGAACCTGGGTGACAGAGGTTGCGGTGAGCACAGATTGTGCCACTGCACCCCAACCTGAGTGACAGAGTGACTCCATTACACACACACACACACACACACACACACGCAGATTGCAGATTCCTGGGCCCCATCCTCGCCTTTCTGAATTGGAGCCTTTCACCCTTTAAGAATGAGAGGGTGAAATCTGCATGTCATACAGATAGCCCAGGGTCTATTAATCTGATGTTGCTCCCCAGCTCCCTCCAACACCATCAGAGGGTGCACGGATTAGGCCACTGCCGAGTGCAGAGAAGGATCCTAGGTGCCGCGTGGCTGTGCCAAAGCAGCAGAAACAGGTGGTGTGCCTTAAGATGCATGCTCCAAAGCTGTCCGCAAGGCCTCTGGTACAAGCTTCCAGGTCTGCGTCTCGGTTTCCCCGACAGTGTCGCATGTTTCTCCTCTCACAAGCAGAAAATTAAATTCGGATTGAGCAAATGATTCCCTGCCCGGGTGTGGAAGAAGGGTCAAGTCCTAAGTATGGAGAGAGCGCCAGCTCCTGCCAGGATCCGCGAAGCTCGGGAGGAGAGGCCAAGCCACCAGGCACCCGGAGGGATAGGAGGCGGCGGGAGGGCGGAGCCCAGTGCCTGCAGGCCGGGCGCTCCACGCCTCCCCTCCCCCTGCACACCCTATTCCCCTCCGGTTGCCCCGCCCGGGGAAGCCCCCTCCCACACCTGCCCGTCAGCATCTGCACGAGAGCCGCGAGCCCTGGCCGCAGAGCTCGGGGTGGGCCGCTCACCCCATACGGCGGCCGCAGCCTGGCCCTGACCACGGGCCGCCTGAGCCCTCCGTTCGCTCCGCGCGAGCGCCGCCACCCGCCCTTACCCCCATCCAGTCCGAGGCCAGCCCCGTAGGCTCCGAGCCTGCTCCGTGAGAAGCCTTTTCCCCAGGAGGAGAGTTACTGGAAAGCAAGAGGAAGCCGAGGAGAGGCGGCGGCTGCAGCGCGCGGGGCCGGGCGGGGACGCGGGGGCGCGGGGGCGTCCGGCCACGGACTGGGCAGCGCCGTGTCCCCTCAGCCCGGGACACGGCGCGGCGCCAGCGCCACCCAGCGGACACAGCGGGAATTGCGCTCCCTCCCTACCCGGGCCCCGGACACAGACCAAGAACGATGACTGCAGCTGAATAAACGCTCGGGACGAGGCCGCTATCGTCCCTCTGCCGGGAGTGAGTCAAATCTCAGCAAAAGAAGAAACAGCCTTGGCCGTAATTCCAAGAGTGCTGATGAAGACGGTGACATCTGACATTTCAATGGCACTTACCATTTCCCCCGGTGTGCGCGTTCCAGGCCAGTGGAGCGCTGCGCCGCTGGTGCAGGACCTGGAGGTCTGCAGGACTGTGACCAGTCGGAGTCTCGGAGTCCTGGGTTAAACATCAGTCGGGAGCATTCGTTCATTCCCTGAGCTCCCCTTGCCCTTCACCCTTCGGTCCCTGCCCCGCCCCTTGCCTGCAGCCCGGGTGGCTCTCCTGGGGCCCTCGTGGCCCCTCTCTCCCAGCCCTCCAAACGGTGAAGGGTTGTTTCCGCTGGTGACTTCCACCTGTGGGAGCAGAGAAAGGAAGCGGGGCAGGGGAGAAGGGGAAGGCCAGGCGATTCCCCTCCTTGCGCTGCAAGCCAGGTGGCAATAGAACACCTGCAGCCCTCCCCGGCGCCCTGCGAATAGGTGGGAGTGGGAACGCCACCAGGGCAGAGCCCCTCCTCGCCAGCCCGGCCACCGCAAAACGGTGCTCGCCTCCCTGCTGAAGTGTAGGAGCCTCTTGGAGCACCACTTGTAGAAAATCAAGTCCCTGGAAAGAAACAAAATTAATCCGTTTGTTTCTCTATTTATTTTTGCTTCCCCACACCCAGTATTCACTTCATCCAAGGCTGCCCAGTGTCACCTCCCACCCAGAGGAATCTCCCCTCTCCACCCCAGGCCAACACCTCTGCCTTCAGCCATGGCCTCCACTCTGGCATTACTCTGGGCAGAGGGCTCAGGAGGGCTCAAGGAGGACCAATGACATTCAGAGTGGCCAGAGTAAAGGGAGGGAGGGGAAGTGGTGGAAGAGGCATGCAGAGGGCACGGTGGGGGGGGGGGGGGGGGGGGGGGGGGGGGGGGGGGGGCAGGATGGGCTCTCAGCATAGCAAGGGCTGTGATGGGCTTGAGTCTGACAGGGGAGCAATGACCTGACCTACGGTTTTGAAAGATCACTCTGACTGCCACCTGGACAGCTGGTGTGGGGAGGAGGGCCATGGTAGATGCAGGGGGAGCAGTTAGGAGACCACCACAAGTGACCATGTGGCTCAGGCGAGTCTGGCGGCAATAGAGATGGGGAGAGGAGGTCAGATTTGGGATCTGTATCTGAAGGTGGAATGGACAGGAATTGCTGGTGGGTTTGAGTGTGGTGCATGAGGGAAAGAGAAATAAGCCTCATTCTTAGGATTTGTCCTGAGCAACTGGAAGAATAAGAACAACAGTGGCTAATACGGTTAGCCAGGCGCTCCTCTAAACACTTCACATAAACTGTTTAGATTTCATAACACTCCTATGAACTAGGCGTTAGTACTTCCCACATTTTACAGAAGAGGCAATTGAGGCCCAGAGAGTTCAATCAGTTTGCATAAAGTCCCACCGTTAGCAAATGGAAAAGCTGGGATTTGGACCCAGCGCTTCACCACTGCACACTTCCCCAGCTTTACAGAAAGAAGAATGCTGTGAACTGAGCTAGATGAGCCCGGGGGAGGAATGGGGTTTTTCTGTGGGGGTGTGAATCAAGAGTTCTAGTTGGAATGAATTCAGGCTGAGGTGCCTTTTAAACATCCAAGTAGAGATATTTAGCTCAGCAGATGGATGTATGACTCAGGCCCTGGTGGCAAGGGGGAGCATTTGGGGCTGGCGTGTTTAGCATGGAGAGGAGACAGGAGAAGAGGACAGAAGGCTAGGAAGTGGGATTAAGTGCCGCGCATGAATGGATGAGGACAGAAATGGATATTTTAGAGCATCCTGACAAGCCCTGGGGTGTCGGGTGAGGAGAGTGTTTAGGAGATATTGTTCTAGAGCAGTGCTTGCTTTTGTTTGAGGATTCAATAAAGTCTCTCACCTTGTTCCAGAAAAAGTACCTGTGCACACATGCAACATTTTGCATACAATTTCAGGGTGTCTGTGAGTCCCCAGAGGATATGCATGGGCCATTCTATTTCTATCAAACCTCACTTCACCCACCAGCCACAATCACATTTCACTGCATCTCACAAGTCCTGACCAGACCTCTGATGTATCACCCCACCCTCTCTGTCCGCATGAGATAGGAGCTGCACTCCTCTGGAGGGTCTGAATCCAGACAGTTTTGAATTGAGACAGTTTTGAATGTCTATGTAGAACACAGCTCGCCCTGCAGGTATTGCCTGTGTACATGTCTCATTTGGATATGGTTCTCCTGAGGAATAAGAGGATGAACCCACAAAGTCTTTTGCTCTCTTATTCACCTGGGAGGTGATGTTATTCATCTATTTCCTAGGTTTATTTGTTTGTTTGTTTGTTTGTTTGTTTTTTCGGGTTTTTTTTTTTTTTGGTGTTTTTTGTTTTTATGTTTTGAGACGAAGTCTTGCTCTGTTGCCCAGGCTGGAGTGCAAGTGGCATGATCTCAGCTCACTGCAACCCCTCCCTCCCGGGTTCAAGCGATTCTCCTGCCTCAGCCTCCCAAGTAGCTGGGATTACAGGTGTGCACCACCACACCTGGCTAATTTTTGTATTTTTAGTGGAGACCGGGTTTCACCATGTTGGCCAGGCTGGTCTCGAACTCCTGACCTCAAGTGATCCACCTTCCTCAGCCCCCCATAGTGCTGGGATTACAGGCATGAGCCACTGTGCCTGGCCTTATTTCCTAGGTTTAAAGACAAAACTAGCTCGTTCCATTGTTTCCATCAACATAATTTCTTCCCCAGTATATAATGGGCATTTGTTGCTATTGTTTTGTTTGTTTTGGCTGTCCACCTTCCAGCACCCATTCTATTTGGGAGGATTCCCCAGTGACTCTTGGCCGGAATCCATCAGCCTCTCTGGAAATGGAAGGAATGGAAGGAACCAGGTGTCCCTCTTGTCCCCAACTCCTGCAGAGCTCGCAGCCTTTCTATCCTGCCCAGCCCAGTGGGGTTTGAAGGCTCAGGTGCAGGGACAGAAGAGAACTTATTTTTGGCCATGGCAGCTAGGCCAGGAGAGCATCTGTGAGAGTAGCATCGTGTGTCCTGTGGCAGCAGTCCTGGCCATAGTATCCTAACCACAGCGTGGCCACGGCTTGGCCTCGCCTGCATCTCCTGCTGCCAGCCTGCCTTGATACCTACCCATTTTCCCCATGCGGTTCTACAGCCTTCCGACTGATTAGTTCTGCACATGTCCCCATGTTCATTGCCCGCACGAGTCAGCCAGGTCAGCTCTGTCACTTCCACCAAGACCTCTCGCTGCAGTGGCTGTGCTGAGCTTGCAGCTGACGCCTTGCTCTGCTCTACAGTGTCAGTGCTTGGGATTCTTCTTCTGTTTGGGTTCCCTGAAGGTGGGATTCCTGGCCTGTAGAAGCATTGCTGTGTGACACATGCCACATCCTTGCAGTTGCCTGTGAAGCTCAGAGCCCTCCATATTGAGGGAGGAAAGCTTCCCTTCCAGCAAACTCTCGTGACTTCCAGCAAAGTCTCGTGACTTCCAGCGAAAGCGACTATGCGGCAGCCAGACCAATTACAGAGGTCACAACAACCACCCCTGTCCCAGTGACAATCCTGTGATTTTCTTGGCTCAAAATGAAGTTTGACAAGTCTTGTTTTATACTCTTGTCATCACTGGGATTTCTTCTGACTTTACAAGACCAACAGGAATTGGAGTCAGACTCACGGGAGCCTGAGAGCCTCTCCATCCCACACCGCTGTGGAAGCCATGCCTGGGTGGGGCCAGGGCCGCAGAGGGGGAAGCTGGGAGTGGCTGGGCAAGGATAGAGGCAGCTCAGCTTCCCCTAAGACTGGGGTGGCCTGAGGGGCCCCCTGCACTATGCTGGAATATACCATCCTTTCCAAGAAAGGAAAACGGCAGCTTCTGACTCGTGACTGTGTCCTCCTGCAGACAAGTACACAGCTTATCCCCTCAGAGTGTCTGAGTGCTGAGCTCACATCTTGTGGTAGGATATGCAGCCATGTCACTGCCCCATCCCATGGGCATGGTGGTGATTCTGTTAGTCACACTCTTTAGGGTCCTTTATGGTTAATAAAACATTGAACCACTTCCATACTGGTTGGTAAACAGCCGCTGCTCTGAGCCACCCCCACCCCCAACCCAGTGGCCACCTGCCCATCATTTTCCTGGTCCTTTCCCAGGACTGTACCCACAACCCAGCAGCTAAGGGTCATACCTGGCACAGGTTCTGGTGGGTCAGGGCCCGTGGTTAAGTATTTGGGGGTATCACCCTACCCACGAGTGTTCTCAGCACGCACTCAATCCTGCCTCTTCTCTGGTCCCCACACACTCAGCCACCCTGTAGCACCTCTTCCCACCACCAAATTAATATCATGCTCATCCTTCTCACCTCATCCTAGCCACACCTCCTTCAGGAAACAATCCTGAGTCCGTAGCCCCTGCATCTCCCCGTCGCCCCCAGAGCACTCCGCCTCCTACAGATTGTACTTCCCAAATACATCTCTCTCAAAGCTCTTTATGAGTCTTCAATATCTCCTTGGCTGGCTGGCCAACTGATTGGTTACAGAGCCTTGCCTTCTCATTGCCTGGTAGCAGATAAGTGAGGCCGGGACTCTGGGGCCAGAGGCAGAGAGGCAGAGGTTCCAGGACACACCTGAGAAGGCCGCCTGAGAAGGGAAGTTTCTGAAAGAGAGGCCAAGGAAGAGGGACCCCAATGCTGGGGCGCTGTGAGCAGTGCTGGGCTGGTCAGTGGTCAGAACAGATGAAGCTGGTGGGGCTCAGGCAAAGAGAAGGTCAAAGTGCGGGTCACACCTGGAGCAGAAGGAGGGCATGACGCAAGGCCAGCTCAGCCACAAACCCCATGTTGGGTGCAGGTGCCTTCCCTCTGGGCCAAGATGGCCTGGAAGTGACCGGCTCCTGCTGGACAGGCAAAAGGTTAAGCAACACTCATCCCAGCTTCGAGCTGTCCCTCCCACCCACCTGAGTGGCAAGGAAGTTGCAGGGAGGGGGGCCTTGCTCTGTGCCACAACTAATACCTGAGAATAGAATTTGGGAAACTTGAATCACAGCTTCCCATAATGTGTTGCGATTGCTTAGAAACTGCGTGTCTCCCTTCCCCCAGTTGCCAGGGATCAGTGGCTCCTGACGCGTTTGCTTTAAATCTCTCTGTTCCCTGCCAATTAGCCAGTTTGACTTTCTGCTGTGGCAGGGATGAAAGTCACTATTCAGCGCTAGACACGGATCCTGGGGGAGGAATCTCATTGCCGTGGAGATGGAATCTGGGCTTGGCACTGCCTGTTTAGCTGCTGGGTGTTATTTTGGGTTGACTCACAGCCCAGCATGAAGCAGGAGGCCAATCTTCGTGCACCCCACAACTTTTCCCTCCCCAGCTTTATCCAGACTGTCTTCTGCTGACCAGCTGTTTATCCTTGTACTTGATATGCGCTTGCCAAAGCCTGCAGCAAAGGAGCCCACAGCTCAGTCCAAAGCAGCCAACCTTCAGCCTACTAGGATCTTAGCCACACCCCAGACTCCCAGAGAGAAGTGACTCACGTTGGACACAGTGGCTTCAAATGACCTCAGGTGACTCACAGCAAACAGACTAAAGGTGACACCCAGTGTCTCACCTATCAACTCAATTTGTCATTTACCCAGTCATGGCTACCACCCTTTCCCAGCTCATTCACCCAGCTGTTTTTAAATATGGGCACACCAGCTTAAATCCCAACCTTGCCTGTCCTAACACCACAAGTCTCAACTCTGGCTGCAGGTTAGACTCACCTGGGGAACATTCGAAACCACTGAAACCCCAGGACTCCCTCCCACAGAGATCTCATGTAATTGGTCCAGGGTGGGCCTGGGCATCCGTATGTTTTCAGAGCTCCCCAGGTGGGATTTTTATTTGTTTGTTTTGTAGAGATGGTGTTTCCCCATCTTGACCAGCCTGGTCTCAAACTCCTGAGTTCAAGCAATCCACCCACCTCGGCCTCCCAAAGTGCTGGGATCGCAGGCGTGCGCCACTGCGCCCAGCCCCCAGGTGGTTTTAATGTTCAACGATCCCGAGAACCAGGGTTCTGCCATCCAATTCTGTGAGGGAGGAGGATGCTGGACAGATATGCTATTTTCATATCCAAATCAGTCACCAGCACATCTGCAGCCTGGCTCGTCCCTTCAGTAGAGGACCTTCTGGTATGAACACTTGCTCATTTCTGACCCAAAATCTTCCATAAATTTTTCTGTATCCAACTCTTTATCCTTGGGTTTTAGTGATCTGTAAGTTTCTGTTTAATTTTCTGGACTAGGAATTGAGAGTCTCAGCTGGTGAAACACACATTACCAAAAAACCTAGTTATGGAAAAACTGGCTGAGATGAGAAAGATCTTGTTCTTACATAATTATGGATTCTCAATCTGTTTCATTTCGTTTATATTTGTTTCTCTGGAGAAATACTTTGTTATACATCACATATATTTTTTGATCTCTATATATCTTTGTTTTAGCTTTATTAACTTTGGAGACTTGAACATACACAAAAGTAGACAGGATAGTATCATGAACTACTACAAACCTACCCGCTCCCCTGCACCAACAATGGCTAAACCAGCCCCTTCCCCACACCCATCAGTTTACTCCATCTTCTATTATTTTCAAATACCAGCGATCATACTATTTCATCTGTGAATGTTTTAGCAGATCACTTGAAAAGAACTTCCTGTGTATCCTAACCACCATCTACTACACAGCAAAACTAATTAGCAATTAATTCCTAGAATTTAAATTTCCCAGTTGTCTCAGAACTGCTATGAATTATTAAAAGACTTGAGCTGCGGCACAGTGGTCATGCCTGTAATCCCAGGGCATCTTTGGGAGGTTAAGGCAGGTGGATCACCTGAGGTCAGGAGAGACCAGCCTGGCCAATAGGTGAAAACCCTGCCTCATTGTAACAATGTGGCTACAAGACAGTGCCTGTAAGAGTTAGCCTGGGAGCTGAGGCAGGAGAATCACTTGAATGCTGTGGAGGCAGAGAAGTTGCCGTGAGTCGCAGATGGCTTATTGTGTTCCAGCCCTCAGCTAACAAGTGAGTAAAACTTGTCTCTCAAAAAAAAAAAAAGAATTTGAATCAGGGTACAAATAAGATGCAGATGTTGAAACTGGCTGACATAACTTTTTAGTCTGTTTTAGTCTATAGGTTACCCCTCTAATTTTTTTTTTGAGATAGAGTCTTGCACTGTTGCCTAGGCTAGAGTGCAATGGCTTGATCTCGGCTCACTGCAGCCACCACCTCCTGGGTTCCAGTCATTCTCCTGCCTCAGCTTCCCAGGTAACTGGGATTACAGGTGCTCACCACCACTTCGGCTAATTTTGTATTTTTGGTGAGACGGGTTTCCCCACCCTGGCCAGGCTGGTCTCGAACTCCTGACCTCAGGTGATCCACCCACCTTGGCCTCCCAGTGTTCTAGGATTACAGGTGTGAGCCACCGTGCCTGGCCTCCATGTTCCATTTTTGAGGAATTGCCAAACTGTTTTCCAAAGCAGTGTCACCATTTGACATATTCAGTTTGGTGAGTTTTTACACATAGTACACACCCATATCCCCGTCATGAGATCAGGAATACGGCATCGGCACTCTAGAATCCTCCCTGTCATCCTTGCACTCTAAAAGGTAACCCTATTTTGACTTCTCTCACTCTGGATTAATTCTGATGGGCGGCATCAAGAGGTGATCCGAGGAATGCTTCCACTGGAGAATGCAGCATTAGCAAAGGCACAATGGCTGAGGCAGGGCAACCCCAGCTTTACATTCTGCAGGACAGAGACCCAGATTCTCCTGTGGTCCCACAGAGGCTTGGTGAGCAAGCAGTTCTCCTCCTCCCCTGCCCTGCTTCCTGCACAGCCAGCAGAACTTTTCAAAGGAACAGCAAGCAGGTGGGCTTCTTAATTGGGATCCCCTGGGAGGCAGAGGAGGGGAACCACGTGCACGATGACTAAGTTTCTTCCTAGTGGAGGACTTTAGCATGCAGTGCCATGGGGAAACCTGGCTTGCGGTGGGAAAGGAATCTGTCCTTGCATGGCCCTGGCACAACTGTCCTCCCCGGGTCTGTTAGGCTCTGCTCACCTCCTACCGCAGGCTCTTTAGGAAAGACCCAGGCCCCCCGAGCCCAGCCCACAGCCGCTGAGGCAGGACTTTCTGAGCAAGGCTCCTGACCGCAGGGAACTGCTCTGTGGGCAATTTGGCAGCACAGCCATCTGTTCTGTGGGGCAAAATGCTGGAGAACCAGCTGGAGAACCGTGCTACCTGGGGAGGGCTCTCAGGCGGTGGCCCCTGGAGAGTCAGGCCTGCCGCGGCCCCATTACCTGGAGGCCTTTCTCCCAGCTCAGCAGTTCTCTGGCTTCCAGCCTTTTCCCTGAACTGACCTTCTCCCTCTGGCCTCACCCAAGCACATATGCAGAATGACACTGAAATCACTCAAACTGCTAGAGATATTTACCCGATCTGAAAACCCCCTACCTTTCCATCCCAGCCCCTAACTCTCAGAAGTTGCTCCTGCCAGCTCCTTTAAGAGATTGTGAGAGCACCACCCCCTACCCACCCCTGCTGGTACTCAGGCCTTGCTTCCAAATACCATCCTCAGCACAGCCTGAAATTGTCACTCTCCTCCAGCCCACTGCCTGGGAACTTACCAATTAGAGGTTAATTTGGGTACTCATTAAAAGATGCAAACAGGCTGCGTATAATGGCTCACACCTATAATCACAGCACTTTGGGAGGCCGAGGTGGGAGGATCACTTGAGCTCACAAGGGATTGGAGACTGGCCAGGGCAACATAGTGAGATCTCCGTCTCTACAATAAAAAATATTTTAAAATTAGCTGGGCTTGTGCTTGTAGCCCCAGCTACTCAGGAGGCTGAGGCAGGAGGATCACTTGAACCCAGGAGGTTGAGGCAGCAGTGAGCCATGATTGTGTCACTGCATTCTCACCAGGGCAACAGAGCAAGACCCTGTTTCTACAAAAACATTTGTTTCAGTCAAAAAAAAAAAAAAAAAAAAAAAAAGATGTGCAAACGTCCCTGAGAGGGCTGGTCTGTCACATATCAGGGTGCTTTCTTTTAACAGACTGAGCTCTACTAACACTGAGCTGGGAAGAGCAGCAGCTGCAGACACACGGGGGCTTTGGGGCACGTCACACAATGCTGTGCTCTGCAGAGATAAGTCCTGGATCCGGGTCTAGAAAGGGAAACAGGATGATGCCAAAACCAAACTTTTTATGGTTCAGTATTTTGCATACACCAGGGCCGGGTGCAGTGGCTTCGCCTGTAATCCTGCGCTTTGGCTGAGGTTTGAGGCAGGAGGATCACTTGAGGCCAGGAGTTTGAGACCAACCTGGACAACATAGTGAGACCCTGTTTCTACAAAAACATTAAAAATTAGCCAGGTATGTTGGCATGCACCTGTAGTCCCAACTACTCAGTACTATTTTCTTTACTCAGGAGGAAAAATAATGAAATAATAATAAATATATATACCACAATGGGATTGAAACCCAGCTTCTCTTCCTCTCCAGTCCTCTCGCTCCTACTTGTCTCCCTTTCTCTCTCTTCTTCTCCACACTGTCCTTCCCCTATTCTTTTTGTCTGACCCTAGAACAGAAAATAGTCTCATTCCATTTTCTCTAAAGATGTAAAAAGGTGTTTTTGCTTTGTTTTGTTTTTGTTTTTGCGGGGGAGGGGGGTGCCGCTAGCCTTGGAATCTAACCATTGTCACAGCATAATTTTAGGGAAAAACATTTCTTCCAGCGCTGTACCTGGCTCATTGCAGGTACTCAACAAATGCTAGTTAAGTAAATAAATGAATGAAGTCCCTTTATTGTGAGTTCCAAATACCGGATTTGGGGTGTCCTTCTGGAACTGATCCCTCTGTGAGGGGCCACTGGCTTTCCTGCAGGCACAGATCAGCAGTGTCAGTCTTCCTGAGTTCCCTGAAAATTCCAAAGACGAAGCCATGGTGGGACCGCGTGGGACGCGGGGTCTAGACTCCCAGTCTGGTCTCATTTTCTTGTTTGCATCCTTGCCGCTTTTCCTTCTGGAGAGTTCAGTGGGCAGGGACCGATGGGGCCACAGCGCCCTCTGCTGGCGAGTTCTCACAGTCGACTTTTGCCTGCCCGAGCTTATACATACAGCGCCCTTGGATTTGGAGGGTTTGGGGCAGGCTGGGAACGGGGATTTCTGGTTTTATTCCAGGCCCACTCCTTAGTGAATGTCAAGACCAAAGGTGGCTCCTGGTAATAAAATGAGTGTCAGGGTGGCTCCCAGGCATTAATAACCTACAGGAGAGTAGGTTTTGCTTTTGTTTTAACAGCCTTCCTGGTCCAAGTGCCTGAGAAGTGTCGAGTGGAAATGGCTTCTCGCCCAGGCTGAGCGCTGTACCTCTGATGTCAAACTGGCTCTCTGCCTGCTGCTCCCTACGTGAACGGGGAGCGTTTTCTCCAACAGCCCTGTCCATGGCAGGCCTGGCTGCCACAGAGGCAGGGGCTGAGCCTTCCTTATGTACACGAAATGTGGCCCTTCCACAGAGGCCCGCGGGCAGCTGAAGAGGAAGCCTAAAGCCTCACTACCTGCAGCAGGCCCTTTTCAGCCTTCTTTCAGGATTGCAACAGCAGAGAGGGGAGCGCGCCCAGGTGGGGCAGGGAGCGGTAATGGCAGGGGAATAATCCCCAGGCTGTGGGCAGCCCCTTGTTCAGAGCGAGGCCCCCTGTTTTCCATACAGCAGACCCCATTGCTTATAGTGGTGACTTCAGTGCGTCCTGGGCTCACCCAGGAAGTATTGTGAAAATGCAGATTCTGATTCAGTAGGTCTGGGGTAGAGCCTGAGATGCTGCATCTCCCACAGGCTCCCAGGCAGTGCTGATGCTGCCGGGCCGGGGACCACATCGAGAGGAGCCAGAGTGTCGAGGAAACAGGTTCTGAAGTCAGAATGCTAGGATTCGAATTTCAGCTCTGTCACTTATCCTGTGACCTCCGACAGATTATGTTCATTACCTTCTCACTGAGTCTATTTCATCCTGTATAAAATGGCAAGAATGACAGTTTCAGTGGCTTCATAGAATGACAGAGGGACTTCACAGGTTGTCATAAGTATAAAATGAAATAAATAGCCAGGCATGGTGGCTCACGCCTGTAATCCCAGCACTTTGGGAGGCCGAGGCAGGCGGATCACAAGGTCAGGAGTTCAAGACCAACCTGGCCAACATGGTGAAACCTTGTCTGTACTAAAAATACAAAAATTAGCCAGGTGTGGTGGTGGGCACCTGTAATCCCAGCTACTCGGGAGGCTGAGGCAGGAGAACTGCTTGAACCCAGGAGGTGGAGGTTGCAGTGAGCAGAGATCACACCACTGTACTCCAGCCTGGGTGACAGAGCAAGACTCTGTCTTGAAAGAAAAAAAAAATGAAATAAATAATATTGGAAAAGCTCTTAGCCCAGAACCCTCAGTGCCCAGTAGGTGGTAAGTCTCTTGACGTCCATGTGGCCTTTCGACCAGCTGCTTATCGATCCCCTGCCACGTGCCTGGCACTGTTCTGGGACCTGGGATATAGCAGTGACAGAAACAAAATCTCCACGCTCAAAAAGCTTACATTCTCGTAGAAAAACACAGACAATAAACAAGTACGTAAACTGTATAGTATGTGAGTTGGTGATGAGTGTGCTGGAGAGAAAAATAAGGCAGAGTAAGAAAGATAAGGAATGCTGGGTCTGGGGGCCACTGAGAAGGTAACTTGGAGGCGAGGGAGCTGGCCGGCTGGAAGGCTGAGAATTCTAGTGGTGGTGGTGGCAGGGTGGTGAGACGGAGCCAGTATTTGTAAGTGCAGAGGCCCTGAGGCAAGAGGGTATGTGCTGTGTTTGAAGAAAAACAAAGAAACCAGCATGACTAGAAAGTGCGAGTGAAATATTGTACAGGGTTAGGGATGGGGAAGGCAGCAGGGCGGATCCTGTAGGGCTTTGTGAACCATTGATTTTGCATTTTGCTCTGTGAGAGGTGGGAAAACACTGGAAAGTTCTGAGCTGAAGAGTGACGTGTTCTAACTTATGTTTTCAAAGGACAGCTTCAGCTTGCTGAGACTAGACTGTGGCAAGTTAGGGTAGCACCCCTTGGGAAGGTGGGTGGGCAGCCCGTTGCCATGGAATTGGGGGATCCTCAGAGCTGCTGAGTTTAAGAGAGATGGATCTGGGTTCCAGTCAGAAGGGTTGGATGCCTGAGCCCATCCTCAGCCACCTTCTGGACTGGCCTGTGGCCTGTGACCCGGGAGAAGGAATGCTGTAAGTGGGCACTGGGCCAGGGTCATGGCAGTGATGGGATGGATGACACAGTCTGGCCTCCTCCTGGGCCTCCCCTCTGAACTGCCTCCAGATGACTCACCCTCATGTTTCTCTGATGATCGCATGAGTCAGGGCCTGGGGCTGCGCATCTGTTACCTGTGGGAGGGCTGGGGTGAGCCAACTGCACCTCACTCTGTTGTCATTGGTCACCAGGTTGACAGGAGTGAGATGCTGTGTTACAAGGGACCCACCCCTGTCCTCTAGAATAGCCAGTCCTGATCCCCACACCACTCACATTTTCCTATTGTTTGATTTCCTGCCTCGTCTCAAAATAGCTGTAGGTCATTTGTTTATTTTTTAAGGTAGATCAAAATTCATTTCATTGCAGGCCTGGCCATGATGAATGTTAATCAATGTATCAGGAAACTGGGTCTGTGAACTGAAGGCCTTTCATCCAGGAAAGGCAACTCTGACCTCATGGTTACTGTTGACACAGCAGTCTTTTAAAAATCTAATTCCTCCATAGATACTCATTTAATTCTCACAACACTCCTATTTAGATGTTATCACCCCCACATTCTGGAGGAAAAGGCTGAGTCTCAGAGAGGCTAAGTGACTCATCGGCAGCATCCACCAATTTGTATCTGGATCTGGCTGACTGCGACCTCTGAGCTCCTCCTATCTCACCTGCTGTCTCTGAAAGAGCTGCTGGCCCCGGAGGGCCACAGGGCAAAGGGAGCAAAGTGCTGGGCCGGGAGCCAGAAAACCTGGGCTGTGGTCCTGGCCTGGCCGCAGCGGAGGGTGCCTCACCACACGCCTCTGGACCTCAAACCCCTCACCTGTAAATGGAAGAGATTGATCGGACCATCTCCAAGATTTCTTCTGTGTGGCCTTAGTTAAGGCTTGTTTGGTGATAACAGAAGCCCACTCTGCCTAAACAGGAATGGGTGATACAGTCCAGAGGCCAGGGAGTCCCTCAGAGCTAAGGTGGGAGCTACAACTGGACCAAGAGGGCCTGGGACCCAGAGAGTTTTGGCTCTTGCAGACCCCTCTCCGGACTGCAGGGCCTTTCTCTCCACTCCTCCACCTGATTCTTCTCTTTCTGTGAACTGGTTTTCTCTTCCAAGAGATCAGCTTTTTCTGCATCTTCAGCTAATGGTGGCAGACGGCAACCCAGCTCCCAGTTACACATCTTCAGCTCTGGGGCCAACTGAGCTCTCCCCAAATTCCACTTCCAAACCCCCAGGGAAAGGAATCCAACTGGGCGAGCTGGGTTGGGCGTCCACCCCGGTCCAGTCAACCGGCTCCTGATTCTGTCCAGGAGGGCAGGGTCCCAGAGCACAGAAGTAGCAGCCTGGGTCAGGGAGATGCCCCCCATGGCTCTGTACACAGGACAGGAATCTTATTTTTAGGAAAAGAGACAAAGTTAAGTATCATTCTGTTCCAGAGGAGGTGACATTGAGACCTACGAAAAAAGCACAAGCTTGCCAGTAAAGCTGGCCTGTGCGCAGTGTCAGCAGGAACGTCTGGTGGTGGCTCCCTGCAGGTCTCTCCCCAGGGGCACAGGAAACAGCTTTTTGACAGCCAGGCAAGCCTGTCCCTGAAACTCATACAGCTGTCCTGTCACCTGTGAGTTGGGTGATGTGGGAGTGGGGCATGAGGGAGCTTGGGAAAGGTCAAGGGATGGGGACAGCAGAGACCACTGCCACCAGTCCTCGCCACTGAACTAGAGCTGCATCATCATTTCCATAAAGAAGATAGTGCCTCAGCAGATCGTGGCAGCTCGGTTTCCCTGATGACCTTGCTTCTGTTCTTAAAACTGGCACCTCTGTAGGCTGGGAGGCAGCCTTGCTCATCCCGTCCGCCAGCCTGGCACAGACACGGTGACGTATGTGTATTTCCAGACATGATCTGGGATGGACCCTGGATAGTATGGAGAATTTTCTTGGGATCTCCCCCAAACCTGCACAGTCCCGGAGGGCTCCATGTGACAGGAGACCCCTGTTGGCTCCCAGGGACCCTCGGGGAGGTCCACAGTCCCAAGGCCACAGAGCCAAGAGGGCAGGAGTGGGTCAGGAGGGCCAACACGTGAATACCTCAGGCTAGGCAGCAAGAGTTCAACCAAAAAATACTTCCTCAGCCCCTGCCAAGTGCAGGGCTCTGACTTCCATGCTAAGGATGAAGGTGAAGACAGCATAAGCTCTGCCTCTAGAAACTGACAATCTGCACAGAGAGGAAAGGCATACGTGGGCTGGAACAGTAAGGTGGGAAACGCCTCTACCCGGCTGAGTGACCTAGTCCTTGGGTCCCTGAGGAGATGTTAGAGCAGAGGGCAGTGCAGCGGGGATGATGGGAGATTCCTGGAGCTCAGAGAAGAAGGGGAGTGAAGGTAAGGACGTGGGAATGTGAAGGGCACATTTGGGACCCTAGAGTATAGGGTTTACAGATAGGAACAGGGGGAGAAAAGGCGAAAAATAATATAGGAAATGCAAGGCCTTGAACGGCAGGTTAAAGAGTGTGTCTGTTATCCCATCAGTAATCAGCCCTGGGGGTGGTTTTTGAGCAAGAGGGTGAGTTGCAGAGTAAAGCAGTAGTTCGGGAGGAAATCTCTGGAAGTGGCGTGGACAATGGATTCCAGGCTGTGACAAGAAACTCCTGGAGTCGAGGGCACTGGGTCAGAAGCTACTGGACATAGCTCAGGACCCAGACACTAAGATCAGAGTGTGTATGGGAGAGGGGGATTTCAGGAATAGACATGGGAAATGGTTAAAGGCTCCATGGGACCTGGTTGCTCATTTGCTGTGGACAATGGAGAAGATGTGAAGCTCTAATGACTAACGTGGTACCAAGGGCAGAAGAAGGGCATGCTCTCCACAGCCACGCAGCCATCAGGTGGCAGGGGTGGGGCGTCATCGATGGATTCTGCACAGTCTCCGCCCTTAAGGAACTCACATTCTCTTTTTTCATCCTCGGCTCTTCAGGAAAGGCCCTAAGAAGCCATCGAAGATACGTCATGGAGGAAGCCATCGAGGAAACTTTGTAACCGGCACCTGACCTATATTCTCAGAAATCCTCAAAATAACCAAAGGAGCTCTGGGGCCAGCTGCTCAGGGCAGGGGACTCTGAGCTCCACAGCACTCCAGGTTTCCTCCAGGGATGTCTAGTCCAGGGCACCAAGTGGACAGGCAAACAGACAGGCTGGTGAAAGCCCTGTGGGGGCGTGAGGTCCAGCCTTTGGCCGGAAATCAGCCTGTGCTCTAGCTATCAGAGAACTGAGCAAGGACAAGGACTCCCGTCAGCAAATGAGGCAGAGAAGGGTTTCGGGACACGGGGGAGTTTGGTTTTGGCTGTGTTGAAGTTGACAGGATGATGAGGCCCTGAAACAACAGGTAGATCCAAGCTTGGGTGACAGGTCAGGGCTTGAGTCCAAGGCTTGGGGTCGCCTGCCAGGGACCGTGATTTGAGGCCACTGTTCAAGCTTTTTTTTTTTTTTTTTTTTTTTTTAGACAGAGTCTCACTCTGTCACCCAGGCTGCAGTGCAGTGGTGCAATCTTGGCTCACCGCAACCTCCGCTTCCCGGGTTCAAGTGATTCTCCTGCCTCAGCCTCCTGCGTAGCTGGGATTACAGGTGCCCACCACCAGGCCCAGCTAATTTTTGTATTTTTAGTAGAGACGGGGTTTCTCCATGTTGGTCAGGCTGGTCTCAAACTCCTGACCTCAAGTGATCCGCCTGCCTCAGCCTCCCAAAGTGCTGGGATTACAGGCATGAGACACTGCAGTCAGCCAAGTTCATGGTGCTTTAGAGCAAAGTTGACATTTGTACCTCTTAAACAAATTTACATTGCCTTCTCAACCAGTTTATCTGGGAGGAATAACAAGCTGCCATATGCATACTGATGAGAAAGGAGGTGGGAGAGGCATTTGATCATCAGTCAAGTTATGATTATGGACACCCAATCAAGAAAGAAACGTGAAGTCAGTGTTCCTGAACATGAAGAACAAGACCAGAGCTTGGGTTTTGGAGTCACATGGACTTTTTTTTGTTCCAGCTCATTTGTCTTTTTGCCCATTAATAAATTAATCTAGACTCTAGATTCCAGAGCCAGTTTGATCTCTTTCAGGAGGGCCTGTGTCAGTTTGGCTCTGACCTTCTGATCCTGAGGGTTGGTACTAAGTGCTACATACTCATTCACTGAGCAGTGTGTTAATTCTAGGGTTGCTGTGTTGAGCGAGACAGACTCGATTTCTACCTTCCAACTCTAAGAAGCAAGTGAAGTAGGTCCCTAGAAAAATGTCAAGTAATTCAGGGAAAACCCTAGGGGTCATCCATATTGAGAATGGAGGCAGACGCTGTTGTCTGAAAGTTTATGTCCCTCAGAACTTGTATGCTGAAACCTAACCTCCAAGGGGATGGATGGTATTAGAGGTGGGGGATTGGGTCATGATGGCAGCACCCTCATGAATGGAATTAGTGCCCCTTATAAAAGAGAGATCTCTTGCCCCTTCTACCATGTGAAGACACAGTGAGCCAGGAAATGCCTGCATTAGAAAGCAAATCTGTGAGTGCCTTGAGCTTGAACTTTACAGCCTGCAGGACTGTGAGAAATAAATGTCTGTAGTGTTTAAGCCACTCCATTTATAATATTTTGATTTAGCAACCCAAACTACTAAGACAATGGAGGAATAGTAGCCAAGAGAGATACAAAAGAAGTTACGGGTAGAAGAACAGGAGTCAAGGAAGCTGGGGAATTCAAGGAAGATGGATTACTCACCAGGGTCAAAAGCAGGAACTCAATCAGAAGAACAAGAGCTGCAGAAGAGTCAATAGAATTGGCTGTCAGGAGGTGACCAGCTTCCTTTAGGGGAGCAGCTTCAAGAGAAAAGCAGGCAGAGGACAGATGTTCAGGGCTAAGCAGAGTGGGCATGGGGAGGCAGGCAGGCCCTTTCGTACACTCCTCAGTGAAGAGGAAGCAGCGTAACCCACCGGGTGCTGTGGACTAAGGTAAGTGTTTAAATATAGGGAAGCATGGACAGAGGGCAACTGGGAAAATGGCTTTTACTTAGATTATTTTAAAGAACAATCTGGACTACCAACAGGAGAATAGAAAAATAGATTATGAGGTAGACACAAGATAGAAACTTCATGGCAGTTAAAAAATAATGAATTACTGCTATATACAAACAATATGCATGAGTTGTACAATTTTGAGCAAAATAATACATAACGTATGATTCCATTTATGTCAGCTTTAAGAACAGGCAAAATAACACATAATGGTAGAGATTAGAATAATAGTAACCTGGACATGGGGCAGATGTGAGCTGGGAAGAGGGGCTGGAAGTGTTCTAGAACAATTCCAGTCATGTATCTGTATATAAAAATTCACCAAGTTGCACATTTGTGCGCATAACCATATAAATCTCAATGTTTCAAGTCTTTAAAACAATGAACAGGAGATAGACACATTCTTATCTCTTGCGGAGTAACAAATTACCTCAAGACTTAGCAACTTAAAAACAACAAGCATTTATTATTTCATGGCTGCTGCAGGCCAAGTGTCCAGGAGAAGCTTAACTGAGCAGTTCTGGCTCAGGATCTTCTCAGGCAGTTGCAGGCAAGAGGTCAGCCAGGGTTGCCATCATCTGAAGGCTCTACTGGGGCTGGAGGATTCACTTCCAAGTCAAATGGCTCACTCAAATGGCTAATGGCAGGAGGCCTCAATTTCTTGCCATGTAGCCTTCTTCACAGGATTGCTTGGGCGTCCTTACAACATGGCAGCCAGCTTCACTCAGAATGAGTGTCCAAAAGAGAGCAAGATGGAAACCACCATGTCTTCTATGACTTAATCTCAGAAGTAATACACATCACTTCTGCCACGTTCCATTCATTAGAAGCAAGTCGCTCTGTCTAGCCCACAGTTAAGAGGAGAGGAATTGGGTTCCTCTTGAAGGAAAGAGTATAAAAGGAGTATTAAATAATTTGTGGGCCTAGTTTAAAACCACCACAGCACAGAACTGAATAGTGCAGTGTTCCCAAGTGTTTGGAGTCTTGATAGTCAAGGGACAGGGTCTGGGAAGTCCCCTTTGATGGGCAGAATAACATCCTGCAAAGATGTCCATGTTCTAAGTCCCTGAACCTGTGAATATGTTATGTTACATGGCCAAGGGGAATTAGGGTTGCTAATTGGTTAACCTTAAAATAAAAAGATTAGTTCAGATTATCCAGGTGGGCTCAGTGTAATCACAAGGGTCCTTAAACGTGGAAGCAAGAGGCAGAAGAGTCAGTGTCAGAGTGATGAGGCACGAGAAAGATCCCACGGCCATTGTTGGCCTTGAAGATGGGAGGGACCATCAGCCAAGGAAGGCAGGTGGCCTCCAGAAGGCGGGAAAGGCCAGGAGCAGATTTTCCCCTAGAGCTTCCAGAAGGAATGTCGTTGTGCTGTCACCTTGATTTGAGCCTAATAAGATCCACGTTAGGCCCATTTCTTGTTGTCTTAAGCCATTAAATTTGTGGTGATCTGTGACAGCAACAATAGGGAACCAATACAGAGCTCTGCCCACCCTTCTCCTTTTCCCCATTTCTGATCCATTTCTGCTTTCATTACATGCTTATGATTATTGTACTTATTTCTACACTGTCCATATTGTTATTCTGCATGTTTGCCATCTCACCTTTAAAGCTATAAGCTCCTTGTAAACAAAGCCTACATGTGTTTTGAGTTTTGTTTTTTAAATGTTTATCAGAAGCACCAAATACATTACTCATCAATTTGCAGCCATTAAGAACCTGACCTGGAGAAAAGGGAATACTTGTCCACTGTTGGTGGGAATATACAGCCACTATGGAAAACAGTTTGGGGGTTGTTCCTCAAGAAACCAAAAATTGAGCTACCATAGATCCAGCAGTCCCACTGTGTATATACCTACAAGAAAGAAAATCAGCATATTGAAGAGATAGCTGCACTCCCACGTTTGTTGCATCACCTTTCACAATAGCCAAGATTCGGAAGCAACCTAAGTGTCCATCAACAGATGAATGAGGAAAATATCGTACACACACAGAATGGAGGACTATTCAGCCATAAAAAGAATGAACTCCTGTCATTTGCAACAATGTGGATGGAACTGGAGATCATTATGTTTAGTGAAATAAGCCAGGCACAGAAAGACAAACATCACATGTTCTCACTTATTTGTGGGATCTGAAAATGAAAACAATGAAACTCCTGGATACAAAGAGTAGAAGGATGGCTACCAGAGGCTGAGAAGGGTAGTGGGGGGCTTGGGGGTGAGGTAGGGATGGTTAAGGGGAACAAAAGATAGAATAAGACCTACTATTTAATAGCACTACAGGGTGACTACAGTCAATAACTGTACATTTCAAATAACTTACAGAGTAATTGGATTGTTTGTAACTCAAAGGATAAATGCTTGAAGGGATGGATACCCCATTCTCCATGGCATGCTTGTTTCACCTTGCATGCCTTTGTCAAAATATTTCATGTACCCCATAAATATATACACTTACTATGAACCCACAAAATTAACCATAATAATAAAATTCCAAAAAATAAAAGAACTTGGCCAGTTATTTATTAGATGGTAGAAGCAGCCAGCTTAGCGAAGAGATGAAACAAGGAGGAACTGGTGTGAAATAAAATATGAAATCCCATAATTCCTCCTCCTTCAAATTGAAGCCAAAGAATCACACCGAGGGC
Source organism: Papio anubis (assembly GCF_008728515.1). Lineage (NCBI taxonomy): Eukaryota > Metazoa > Chordata > Mammalia > Primates > Cercopithecidae > Papio > Papio anubis. Next base: position 183,441,170 of record NC_044976.1, read on the forward strand.
AGGATAGTTTCTGAAACACTGTTTGCTCTGTATCTTCTTTACTCTCATTTCAAGCTGGCAGTTAAGCTTCACCTTCCCTCAGTCTGGGACTTTGGGGCAGGCGCAGCGTGGCCCACAGAAGGTTGGGTGGTCACTGGCTCCTCTCCACCTTTGTAAAGGCCTGAGGCCTCTGAAGGAAGGTTCCCTTTGGGGGTGGAGGGAGGGAGAGGAAACCTTCAAGGGGGTGAGAAGGGTGGATCTCCAGAACCCAAGAAAGCCACCCAGTTCCTATGAGCAGCAGGGACCTGAGTCCTGCTTGGTGACAAGACCTCAGAGGGGTGTGGTGCAGGCAGAACTCAAGGCCGAGGGGTTCCCTGCATCACCCAAGACACCCAGGCCCCATGCACAGGTGGAAGCTGATTACGTGGAGGGAGCGAGTGGGCGGGCCAGGCAGCAGGGTCTCTCCTGAGACCACACAGACTGATGTCTGCTATCATCAGGGGCCCTCCGCATGCTCTGACCTGGGACCTTTGCAGACCCAGGTAGAATGGAGGGAGCTGGTGGTTGGGAGGACCCTAAGATGACTAAGATGGAATTTCCCACCAATCCATCAGGAAGCAGGGGGAAGTGTTGGAGTCTGAAATACCCTGATACAGAACCAAAAAGAATCGACCTCCACACACTCGAGTTTTGGACTGGAACTCAAAACCATGACATCCCCTTTGGCTTTGAATGAAGGCTTTTAATCTCCAATGGAGGCCTGGGGTCGGGGTGGTATTTAAGAGGACAAGAAGCCCTGACTGTGCAGCTTAAGGAGCGGGGAGGAGATGAACCAGACCTGCTGGTAGGTTCTGCGGCTGCGCTAGGTTGGAAACATATTCGATGTCACTGGGGTTGAGGTACAGATAAATCAGAAGGCAGCTCCAGAAGCCAAGGGTGAAAAGGGTGCCCAGACTTGGTGTGAATATTTCCCGCTGGATGGGGAGAAAGGGCAGGACCTGAGGCAAGGTCAGTTCCGCCGCTGGTGGTGCACCCTCCCCACCGTGGGAGCCCCGGGCAGCAGCCTCTAGGCTGGGCGACCCAAGTCCTCCTTCCTGGTGCCACATCCTCTACGACTGAGTGTGCTGGGTGGCAGCGTCTGCTAACAGTCCCTACTCCCTGCGCAACCTCAGGAGGGGTGTGATGTGAATGCGGCTGGGAGCACATGGCCTTGGGCAAAACAAGGCACCCGACTGAGACAAGGCACATCTCGTATGGCTCTACCTACCCCTGATTGTAGTTGTTCTTTAGAGCACACAACAAACATTTCTCCTGCAGAGGACAGAAACGGCACAAGAAAGATCAGTTTCCCCTGGTCCAAGGAGGGCAGCCTGCGAGGAGCCTCATCTGCCCTTGCTAAAGGGAAGGACAGAATAAGAGGGTGGAGCCGGCAGGCAGGCGCATCCAGGGGCAAGTGCTGCACGGTCACAGCTAAGGAGGTGCCACCGGCCTAGAAGGCAAGGCAGGTCAGGGAGGGCGCAGGCTCGGGCGCACCCAGAAGTCCCTTCACTATGATACAGCACAAGCTCGGGGAAGTCACCAGGGAGCAGGAGCCAGGGGCCTGGCACCAGTGCTGGGCTCGGGCAGGGCTTCACTTACACAGCAGGGCCCGCACTCATGAAGGGGATCCAGTGAGCCCTGTTTTTTTTGTGGTGCCATCGTCTTCTTGTGAAGAGCACAGGGTGCTCCATTGGCTCCACCCGTTCCATCCATTTTCTTGGGCCTGAGCTGTGGTTCTCTGTGAGTCTTTCCCATCAGCCTGAGTTCCTGCTGTTCCTTTGGTGCTCTTCTAAGGGGGCTGGGGGAGGAGGGCCAGGGAGGGGCGGAGAGTTGGGGAGACATTTTCCAACATGACAAGGAGATAACCAGTACACAGGTGGCCGTGGAAGGCCTTGACTCCAAGTCACAGGGGCAGTAGGAGCCAAGACAATTCCTCCAAGAGTCTGGGTGTCCTCTGAACCCAAAAGGGATTCAACAAAGGGAAGGGAGGAGACCCTTTAGGGATGAGGAGAGACGAGTGCAGGTTACACTTACAGCTTATAGTTCTTCTGTGTATTTATTAAAATGTCCATCTTCTCATCCATATCTTTCTGCATTTCCTTCAAGAGAGAATTCAGAACTAGCATCTGCGTTTTGAAGGGCTTTGGAAATACCTTCCTCCCGCCTCTCTGCAAACCATTCTGCGTCTTACTTCCTCAAGAATCCTCCCTGGACTTGGGTGAGGTGGCTTTTGGAGTGTTCATGACATATACAGCTTCTCCCCTTCCTCATCCCCATTCCCCAATGAGACAAAAGCACAGGCAGAGACATTAGGGGACTTTCCGAAGTCTCTAGGTGAGCCAGAGGCCAGCTACTGTTTTACCTGATCTCACACTTTGGATAAAACCAATGCTTGTCTTGGTTTGATGCCTATAAAATGATGGAACCAAGAAGACCAATCTTGTGACCCCAAAGACACTTTGCAATGTTTTGACCCTTGCCATGCACCCAGATCCTACGTATTTGTGTTTGCTTCATCTTTTACCTAATTCCTGGCAAAGATGGTCAACAACAAGTAAAACTGACAGCAGCTAAAGGGATACATCACATGTATTATTCACTCAGAACAGAAAGAATAATACAATTTTGACAAAGTTTTGATCTATAAAATTCGACCTGGGTAAATCGAATGGAAATAGTGGACATTCTAAGATGGTAGAAGCCATAACTGACAATATTTGTTACAGAAAAAAACAGGTTGGAGATGTCATAAAATAGAAATAAAAGGAATTTATTCCAATAAAATAATTTTCATTAAAAATGAAAGATTTGGTAACAGTTTAATTGATGTACTATAGAAAATTGATCAAGAAATCACACTGTCTGCATAGAGATGATTTTATAAAATACCTTCTTGAACAGCATTTTTAAATGTTAATACAAATTTGAATAAAATATTTGTATTCATAGAGTCAAAATATCCTTGAAGTCAATGTCCCCTAGGTCCAAAACATCAGAGTCAAAATGTCCCATATTCTTACATGTTTCACCAACATGTACCCCTTCAAAATCATCATGTTCCAAACCGATTTCATTTTCCCAAGCTAGCTCTATCTCCCCACTGGCATTGTCATTGTCACCACTTTCTTCTAATCATCCAGATTAAAATTTGGTGTCATCACGGATGCTTGCCTCTCGAGACTTCAGTCTCCGTACTGAATTGGTCACCAGGAACTGTTATTTTTCCTTCAGTGCATCTTTCAGATTTATCTTTTCCTTCTTTCCCTACACCTGGTCCAGCTCTGGTGTTGCTACTGCCAGGCATCTCCACCTGCTCCCCGGGCCCCGCCCAGGCAGCCTTGCGAACAAACACCTGCTGGGCTAAGCTTTTTGAAGTGCTGCTCCCAGCATGTTCTTTGATTAAGAATCTCCAGAGGCCTCTTGCTGCTCACAGAACCAAGTCCTAGCTTGTCTGCGTGTCTTTCAAAAGCCATCATTACCTACAGCCTTTGTGCCCATTCATTTTTTTTCCCCTCAGTTTCCCCCAGTGGTCCCACTTCATGACTGATCCCCGTGCTGACCACCATATACAATAGCTCCTCCTGCCTCCTGCCCTGCTCAAGCTGTTCCCCTGCCTGAAATCGCCTCCTTTATGCCTTTCCATACCCAGCCTCCCCACCAACAAAACACTAACTTTGGATTTTAACAGAGAAATAATTAATGCATGTCCTTTGTAGAAAATTTGGACAACACAGAGGGATATAAAAGTATGAATATTCTCATCCAGAAATAACTGCTATGAACCCCTTTGGTATATTTTTTTCCAGTCTTTTTTCCGTATATTTACTTACTTTTTTTTTTTTTTTAACCTAGCTGAGATCAGCCTATGTATATTACTTGCATCTTGTTTTTTTAGTTCTCATTATAAATATTCTTTCTAAACATTTTCTTTAATAGTTCCTAACTTTTATTATATAAATATTTCATAATTTATTTGGCTATTCCCCTACTGTTGAAAATTGAGGTTGTTTCCAAATTTTTATTATTACAAATAATCCTGTGATGAACGTCTTTTTATGTATACCCATGATGGCATTTCTGATTATTCTCATAGGTTAAATTCTGAGAAGTGAAATTGATAAATCAAGAGGTTGATTTTTTTATGTCTAGTATCTAACAATGTTCCAGTTGTGTACAAATTTGCACTCTAATTAACAGCATAAGAGCATTTATGTCTTGTACTATAATTGTCATAAATTAAAAATTTGCTTATTTGAGTGTAACAATAATTGTTCATTTGCATGTATTTAATTATGAGGTCAGGCCTTCGTTAATATGTTTATTGCTTTTTAGTTATATTCTCTTCTGTGGATTGTCTGTTCACACTCTTGTCTATTTTCCTACTTAGTTCTTATTGATTTGTGTGAACTTTACATGTTATGGATAAAAACCTTTTTTCTGTGCTTACATTTGTGGAAATATGTTCCCCCCAAACTGTTTTTTAAATTCTGTAAATATAAATGATTTTTGTGTCATAATTCTTTTAAAAAATCTTACATAGCTAAATATATCAATATTTCCTTTGTAATTGCTTCCATTGTATTTATATTTAGAACTTCTATTTATATATTTACTTAAAATTTCTTCTTATTGGTTTTTATTATTTAAAATCACTTCATAGACTATTTAACTTTACAGTGTTACGTGGCTTAAGGTTTTCCTTCATATAGTCAAACAATGTTTCTAATATTAATACCTAATCCTTTCCTTCTCACTAACATCAAAAAATCACCTTTATCATATTGTAAATTCTATAGAGCTGTGGTTCTCAACCTTGAGTATACACTGGAATCACCTGGGCAACTAAAAACCACTGGCGCCTGGACCTCATTCTAAGAGCTTTGACTTAATTGTTATGAGGTGTAGCCTGGACATGGGGAGGGCGTAGGTGAAAGCCTTTCCAGGTGATTCTAATGTGTAGCCAAGGTTAGTAACTGCTGCTAAAGTGTTTAGGACCTGGGTCTCATCCACGGGCAAGCATCTGAATCAAAACGGAGTTTTAAGCAACTCCGGCCCACCCTGGAGATGTTTATTCAGTTCCTCCGGGAAAGGGGGTCAGTAAATAGAGTTTTTAAATTCTCACAACTGATTCTCATTACATCCCAGGCAGAGAGGCTGTTGAGGCGTTATCTATCCCATTTCATTCATGTGTTTGGTTATCCTTGGACTGATTTAATAACTTTGTTTTTATAGTGAATTTTGATATCTGGTAAGGCTAGTGTCCCCTTACAGCTCTTGAAAAATGGGTACCTATTTGCTTTTGCCAGTTCATGCTTCTACATCAGTGCCTCTCAATCTTTCCCCTGGGAACTTGTCTAAAATACAAGGGCCCAGCACCATCTGAACATGAGCCCAGGCTCTGTTTTATTAGTGTTCCAGGCGATTCTGAAACATACCACATGTTGTGAATCACTGCTCTAGAATCTAGTTCATCCTAGTAATTTTTTGAGTTAAAAAAGAATCTTATTGGGCTCTTGATGAGATTTGCATTAAGCTTCCGATGCAGTCTTCAAGGCTTAACTTGAGACTTACTTTCTCTGTAAGGACTTCGCTGCTTACTCCAACTCTCATTCAGTTCTCATGCCTCTAAGCCCCTAACTAGCAAACAACCAATTAAGTATTTGGCTTGCAATTCTGTCTTGCAATGGAATTTGGGACTACTAGCAGATAATAAGCTCCTGGAGGGCAGGGTCTGCTGGTATCTCTTCCACAGTTTCCAGTATGACTGGTCCATGGAAGGCACTCAAGTAATGCTTACCTTCATAATTTCCACAAATTCGTGAAGTTTATCAAAATCCTTGTCCATTAGATCCTTTATCTAACAAGGAAGAAAGGCATGGCTTGACAAAGCACAGAGCGTGTTATTGAGGTTAGTTGTGGCGTCTTTGGGGCATTTTAAGCAAAGGGCAGCAGCTGCTCCTCTGGCATGGACTAATAACGGCCTGTTAGAGTCACTTTCTTCTCAAGGAGTCTGTGAAGGGACTAGGGTGCAAGCACCATCAAGTCAGCACCGCCACCAGCCTTGGCACTGCTTAGATCTGGCTACTGCAAGGCTGCATGTGGAGCTCAGACCACAGCTTCAATTACACTTTCTTGCTTGATTATTCCCTTTTTTCCTAAGGATACTACAGGTGTTGGTTGTATCATAGAAATGAGAGGGTTCCTGCTTTGCAACTTGCTCAGGGGAGGCGAATAAGGAAGACGGGGTTGGTCCCTGACTGCCCCTAAATTCACTTTCCAAATCAGCCCCTCTCACTCAACTTCATCACTAAGGTGACGTCACCCACCCTTATCAAAGGGACACTTCAGGGAGTCCTCAGTCACTCAAAAATTGGGTTTAGGCATCAAACAAATAAGAAGTGAATAACCTAACACTGAAGCTCTCTGGGTATTAGGACTGAGTTACATTTTTCCATGCAATTCCTGCTTTCCTTCACTATTCAAAGTTAAGGATTGCATTTTTCCTGAAGCTACACTTTTCCTCCATGATATGGAAGGCCTCATCTCGTTACCTGTTTTATCTCCTCCATTTTCTCCTTGAGCTCTTCTCTCACTTCCCTGAGTTCATTCTGAGGAAATAAAATGGAGAAGAGAAGGAGGAAAGAACGATCTAGGATGGAGGGGAAACTGTCAACAGGAGGAAAGAAAAGATCCCGGGGCAATGTCAGAGAAAAGCTTCCAACAGGGAGGAAACAAAGGATGTTGTTGAGACAATAGGATAGACCAGGTACACTGGCTCACACCTGTAATCCCACCACTTTGGGAGGCCAAGGCTGGGGGATCCCTCGAAGCAAGGAGTTTGAGACCAGCCTGGGCAACATTGCGAGACCCCCCCCATCTCAAAATTAATTAATTAATTAATGTTTTAAAAAGACTATAAGTGGGACCTACAGGCATCATGTCTCTGCCAAAAAATGCACAGCCTGAATCTCATCATGAGGAATCCAACAGACAAAGCCAAATTGAGTGTTATCCCACAATGTAAGTGATCTGTAATCTGTAAAAATGTCAATGTCCCTAGACCAGGTGTGGTGGCTCAAACCTGTAATCCCAGCACTTCAGGAGGCCAAGGCCGACAGATCAGCTGAGGTCAGGAGTTCGAAACCAACATGGTGAAACCCCATGTCTACTAAAAATACAAAAATCAGCCGGGCGTGGGGGCAGGTGCCTATAGTCCCAGAAAGTTGGGAGGCTGAGGCAGGAGAACTACTTGAACCTGGGAGGCAGAGGCTGCAGGGAGCCGAGATCGCACCACTGCACTCCAGCCTGGGTGACAGAGGGAGACCCTGTCTCAAAAAATAAAATAAAAATAAATAAATGTCAGTGTCCCCAAAGACAAAGAACTGTTCTGTTCCAGATTATCGAAAAGACACCTGGTAATTAGAGGCAATGTGTGATCCTGGATCAGACCCTGGACCAGAAAACGTCTCCTTTCTGTTGTTAGGAAATACACTTGTGGGACAACTGGTGAAATTAGAACAAAGGCTATAGATGAGTCTTGTCTCTGAGTTAACTTCCAGATTTCGGTAATTGCACTGTGCCTACATAAGAGGATATTCTTGTATTTAGGAAATAGGCACTGAGGACTTGGAGAAAACTTACTCTCAAGTGGTTCGGAGTATAGACATGCCTCCGAGTTCACGCACTCACCTTTAGGTCCTGTGTCACTCCTGCTTTGGTAAACCGCCCTTCTTGTTTAACTGCTTTGTAATCAAATGTCTGCGGATTGAAACAGGAACACAGACTGTTGGGAATTGCAGAGGGGGTGGATGTGCAGAGGCAGAAGAGATCCCCCGTGTTTCTGTTCCTCCTTTATGGTTAGGGCAAGGGGAAAGCTGGGGGCCCCACCTGTGCAGAAGGTTCCTCTCTCCTCCTCCCTCTTTCAGCTCATCTGGTTCCACTCCCCTGCTGGCCCACAGGGCCTCGGCTCCTTCTGTCCCAGGCTCATTCCTACCTTGGGCCTCAGTGCATGCTGCCTCCTCTGCCTAGAAGGCTCTTACTCTGCCTTTGCAAGGCCAGCGTCTTGTCCTTCAGCTCTCAGCTCAAAGGAAGGCCTTTCCCTACCACCCACTTTACGGCAGCCACTAGCCACGCCTCCTGTCTTAATTCCCAGAAGAGCAGGTGACACTGCTGAATGAGTCCTGGTTCATTTATGCATCTGATTGGTTACAGTGTGAAGTTCTATGAGAGCAAGAACTCTCAGTGCATCCCCCAGCACCTGGCACAGGTCTTGGCCACTAGGATCAGCAAATGACCCCTGACTCCAGGTCACTTCCCCATGGATCTCAGGCCTGGCTGCTGGCATGGCCTCAAAAGAGCTTCTTACTTTGGTCGGCTCTGGCTTCAATTCCAGGCAAACTGCCTTGTAGTTCTTGCTCTGCCAAAAGAGGAGACTGGGATTCAGCCTGGCAGGCATCAGTACTGGGGAGGAGAACATCTGGCCCTTGCACAGGAACCCTGCAGCCCTCCCCCCTCCCCGGCACCCCCACCCCACCATGCAACCCTGCCTGCCCAACTGGCTTGAGCTCAGGCTCACAGACCCCACAGCACCCGGATCCGATTCCTGACAACTCACATCTTGTGGTGCTGTCCTCTTCCTATGGGCGTGTGTCTGCCTGTTTCGCAGGCAGCCCTGTCCCTGCTGGAGGGGCCAGCGTGGAGACAGCACTTTAGGACAACTAGAAGCAAGCCCCAGAGTGTTGTTTCCAGAGCAAGGGCTTCGGCCACGGGCAGATTTGCGCTCTAATCTCAGCTGACCTCTCTACCAGCTCTGTCATTTTGGGTGAGTTGCTTAGCCTCTCTGAGCCCCCATTTCCTCATCTATAAAATCGAGGTGATGATCATACTTATCTAATAAGGTTATTGTGAGCCTTAGCCTTGCTGGTTAGATGCGGGCCTGGCAGGCCTGGCCTGGGCCGTGGTACCATGAGTGCTCCCTCGGCAGTGCTCCTTGTCCCCAGAGGGAGGCAGCAGAGGCCTCTGTCCTTCCCGCCCCAGGGCCAGGGATTAATCTCACACCCCGTCCAGACAGAGAGGCTGCTTTATGCTCAGAACAGAGAAAAAAAAACAAAAAAAACAAAAACCAGAGATTCATGGGAGTGTTCTCTGTATCCCCTGCCCTGCCACCATCTCCATTCAGTAGGAGCTCAGAGAGGACCCACACTGTCCAGCCATGTCTCTTTTACCAGATGTGTTTTCTTCAGTTCTGCCCTCTTGGCCGACATGATGGAGGAGGCCAGGGTGTTCTTCAACTCCCCACAATAGCCCTCGGGACCAGGCCACTGTCCTAGGCAACATACAGGTCAAGGTGAGGGCAGGGTGACCACCCCTTTGTGTACGGAACAGCTGAGGTCACAATGCCCAGGACCCACATGGTGGTCCAGAGTGTCACCACAGCTTCAGGCCTGGGGGGTTTTGGCCACTGAGATGAGGGGCTCAGGCCAGATTTCAGAGTCCCACCAGGCCTCCCTCTTGCAACAGAAGGAAAGTCCACACTGAGGGGGACCATAGCCTGCTACGGCTGAAGTGCAAGGCACATGTCAGAAGCAGAGGCTCCTTCTGCAGCAGGACTCACCTACTTACTCAGAGGGACATCCTCCAGGGACAGCCACCTCCTCCTCTGAGCGCACAGCCCAAGTCCTCTGCTGTGCACTCCTCATGCGAATGGACCCCACCTCGGACCGGAAGCCACCTTGGGTTGGCGGATGCCCTGAAGTCGCTCTGGTTCAACGTGCATGCACTGTTTGACTTAACCTGTGATACTCTGTATGAGGTGGGGTAGCCAATCTCAGCAGGATGGTTTCTGATGCCTCTGACCTCACACTGCCCCTGTCCCACAACCACCCCCTGAGCCCTGCCCACCTAAAAAGTCTATTTTCCTTGTTCTTCTATCATCCTGGAAGAGAGCTGGGACAGAAGCTAAAGATAAGAAGCTTTTGGGGCAAATAAAGAAGAATACTAAAGAAAAGGCCATTCTGAGGGTAGCCATAGTTTGTGCTAAAGTAGACAGTCAGGGGAACATGTCACCCCATGGGATAAAAAATCACTGGGGATCTGGATTGGTGAAATTGATTTCTCTTTCCTCTTATCACTGGGCATTCACTTCCTTCTTCCCTCTCATTTCAGCTGCTAGTTGCACAGAAAAGGCCAGCATGGACATCTGAGGACAGACAGCACAGGAGTACAGGAACTAATGCAAATTGCATGTGAATGACATCTCCACACAGGCCGCTACTGATCACACTCACCCTCCCGTTTCACGTGCCTGCTTGAGCCTATCCTTCCTGGAGGCTGCTGGCACCTCTGGAGCCACCTGCAGCGCTTCTGATGCATTTCCTCGGTGGTGATTTCCCAGCCCCGACACTGGTGACAGCTGTGGGTCTTACTCCACCGCAGCCAGAGGAGAATGTGTCTGCCACTGCATCAGGGGAAGGAGAGGGAGTTGGGGGTGGTCACCAGCTTCCCAGGCCTCACTTTCCCCACTTATAAATGAGGGGCTGGAACTTTTCAGTTTCCTTGGACCGTTTAATTCAGCCCTCCCAGATCTGATGGCTTCGTGGTAGGAATGCCCTTTCTCCAAGGGAATTACAGTGAAAACAACTGACTCCACCTCAACATCCACCAGCCCCGTGAAAATGGGCACCACCTCCTTCTGCTAGTTTTGGCTTGGGGGCCTCCTGGACCTGCAGCAGAGCTTCCCTTGCTTGGCTGAGCAGTTGTTAAATGAGCTGCCTTCTAGCCAAGCATAGGACATGAGCCCACTGGCCTATCTATTAGGAAAGAAGGTCTAAGAGAAATCAGTGTCTCAATGCAAAACCACTTTATAAAGCAAAAAATTATCTATGTATGTACACATGGTATTATCACTTGGGCAGAATTTTAACTACAGACCCACAGCTCTGGGCTTGTGCCTTCTCACAGCGTTTACTATTTATGTTTTCAAACATTGTACACCATTGTTTTATCAATATGTTCTGGAGGGACTGGGGAAATCCATGTGGTGATCCTGAATAATGATTATTTACTTATGAAGAGACAGGATCTTGCTCTTCCTCCCAGCCTGGAATGCAGTGGTATGATCATGGCTTATTGCAGTCTTGAACTCCTGGGCTCAAGAAATTCTCCTGCCTCAGCATCCTGTGTAGCTGGGACCACAGGCATGCATCACCCCACTCCCAGCTAATTTTTAAAAATTTTGGGGGAGACAAGGTCTCACTATGTTGCCCAGGCTGGTCTCGAACTCCTGAGCTCAAGAGATCTTCCCACTTCGGCCTCCCAGAGACACCATGCCCAGTCTGAATAATGATTCTCATATTCTTGCAAGAAGCTTTTGCACCTGCAAGAGAAACTAGGTTGAAGCAGTGTTGCAGCGTTGGTATTGCTGTGGTGTAACTTTGTTCTAGGTAAGCCATAGGACGTTCTTACTTGAAGAATGCCAGACACGCTTTTCCTAATCTCCCTTCAGAGCAAAACCCATCTGTATCAGGGCAAGCAGCGTAGAGCCCACTGCTGTTCCATCAGAGTTTGGGGGAAAAGGAATATTCACAACAGACAGAAAGAAGAAGCCACCTGTCTCTGTTCTCCAAGTTGATATCATTTGGGTTTCATTTTCTTTACCAGGGTCCTGCTTTGTTTTCAGTTTTATGGATACAGTGTTGTGTGGGGAGGGTGGGGTCGGGGGGAATTTTAAAATGGTCTTAGGCCTCTGAGTTTGGCCTCCTATGATTCTGGGTCTGGCCCATGATGAGGTCCTGGCTCAGCCACTCCCCACGTCAAGGCCCAGAGAGCATGAAGAGAACGTCACGTGTGACGAAGAGCCTATTTGACCACTGGGGGACCAATGTTCTAAAGCCCTTTGATTAGGGTGGAACATTTCATAAAGACCTAGAATCCCACTGGCTTTGCTGTCCAGCCAAACTCAAACAGACACGGCTCAATACATGTGACCTAGACGACTCACACTTAGAATGCCCTGGCTCTTTACATCCCAACGGACTGCAGTATCTGGGTGGCTGCCCTCAGCCAGAGAGGATCTCTGGCTCACAGCCCCAAGAGAACCTGTTACATACCATTTTTAGAGCTCTCACATGATTGATTCCTGTGTTGTCCTACTTGACTGATTTGTAGACACCTTGGAAAGCTTTACTCTGTGCAGGGTAGAGATAGCTTTTATCATTGGCACACTGATTACTACGCAATTTCTGATCATTTTTATCATAGTGTATCAGACCTTGGCTAGAATCATAATCCTATTATGTTGTTTCTTTGGAAAACTTATATCTAGTTTTTATCATATGAACTTCTCGGTACCTCCATTTCAGGAACAAAACAACATAACAGTCTGAACAGATCATTGTAAATCTCCGGCTATTTCAATACAGCCAATGACAAGTGAAAATTCTGAGCAAATGTATTGTGGAAGGATCTTATCTTCTGTAAGTTCACCATGAACTTATAGAAGATAAGCATGGCACATGCTTGCCAGGGCCTCCCAAGACCCAGGGGAACCCGTTACTCTTCCCACAACCAACCATCACAGGGCACCTGCCATGTAAGATAAAGCCAACACCGCCAGCCAGCAGAGGCTCTCCCTGCTCCTGCCAAACAGGGCTCCTGAGGCCTCCTTACTTAGCCGTTTCCCTTTACCCTCTTTGGATGGAACCCAAACAGAGTATGGCGATGATTTCACGCCTGTCTCTCTCAGCTTCCCTGCTGGAAGGTGCTCTGCAGTTGCAATTCCCTCCCCTAATAGCCTCCTCTCCATCTCTGACAGCTTCAAATTCCCATCCATCACTGAAACAACCAAACTGAGTGGCACAGTGGCCTCTTGGGACTTGCCTTGTTGGGGGACTGTACTTCACACGGGGTCCATGGAGAGTGGAACGTCTCAGATGGGAGGGCTCCTTGGGTTAGTCCTGGGAATAGCCCTCATCTCTCCCACTCACATTCCTTTGGCTGGAACATAATCACAAGGCCATATCTCACTGCAAAAAGGCTGGGAAATATGGCCAGTTTCTCCCAAGAATAAGAGGAGACAGGCTGATGGAGCAGGTAGCTAATCTCGGCCATGCTTTCCTGACACATTGCGTCTTCCTTATTCCACTCTAACATGTCTCCTCATAAAAAAACTTGATTTAGAGTTCTTCCGCTCTTAGGGTAAAAGGGAGGTAGCTTACAAGGTCCAAAAGGGAAGCCAGTAGCTGCGTGTGGTGGTGTATGCCTGTGGTCCCAGCTACTTCAGAGGCTTAGGTGGAAGGATCGCTTGAGCCCAGGAGGTCAAGGCTGCAGTGAGCTAGGATCACACCACTGCACTCCAGCCTGGGCAACAGAATGAGACCCTGTCTAACTAAAAAAAAAACAAAACAGGAAACTTACATTGGACACTCAAACAGAATGAAATCTCCCAGCAAATGTGAACTGGAAGAGTTAGGATTAGAGTTAGGAACTTGCCTCTGTGTCACCCAAATGGCCAGTGGGCTGGAGCATTGAGACAGAGACTGGAATAATGATCCTGTTTGTCCAGGGCTTTCCCGTGCAATAGTTCCAGTATATCTCAGTCTCAGTCTAACCCAGTCTCATTTTGTGGAAGGCCCTGCAAACCTCCCTCCCCACCACAGGCTCCTCCCCTCCTGCGGCACGGAATGTGGGTCTAGTCTACACTTCCCTTGCTGTTCTAAGCCCTCTGAGCAGCACTGAGGCCCAACCAAGTTGCCTCAGCTTTGCCGGCCCCTTCCTGGGGGTTGTGCCCTGCTGCTGTCCTCTTGGCTGAGAATCCATAATCTGCTTCAGCTGAACCATTGTGTCCAGCCCCATGAAGCCATCTGAACTTGATTCCTGCCTGGAGATGCCAAATGCTGGGTCCCACCCACCAAACATGGCAATGACTCACATTGAGCCAAGTCTTTCAGAACCTGGAGATACTGACTGCTGATTGGCATCCGGTGGGGTCAGCCTGGCCATTGACTCTTTTACATCTGGTTTACATCTGGTTTCCCTCCTTCCCTTGAACGTTCTGCCCCAGAGGTCATTAGGACCTCAGAGCTGAGCCTATGTGAAGATTGGCCCAAGAAGTTTGAATCTTCTTCTCTTGGTAGGGGTTTGGGCCTGGGCTGGAGACAGAGCATCTTTTTTTTTTTTTTTATTTGAGACAGAGTTTCACTCTTTTCACCCAGGCTGGAGTGCAGTGGCGTGATCTCAACTCACTGCAACTTCCACCTGCCAGGTTCAAGCTATTCTCCTGCTTCAGCCTCCCAAGTAGCTAGGATTACAGGAGCCCACCACTATGCCTGGCTAATTTTTTTGTATTTTTAGTACAGACAGAGTTTTACCATGTTGGCCAAACTGGTCACAAACTCCTGATCTCAGGTGATTCGCCCACCTTGGCCTCCCAAAGTACTGAGGTTATAAGCATGAGCCACCGCACCTGGCCTAGAGCATCTCTTACCTGGGGCTGTGGGGTGGTAAAAGTGAGGAAACTTGTAAAGCCAAGAGTCACGTAGAGAGCTGAGGTCAATGTACTAAAGAAAACTGGTTAAATGTGTCTCCAGAGGGGCCAAAGGCAGATCCTGAGAGCGCTGGTGAAGAGACTCAGGGGAGACGAGAGAAGTGAGGGAACTGATGCTAGCATAGACATGGCCAGCCTGGGAGGTTCTCATCGGTGACTGAGGGGTGAGTAGGGAGAATCCGGGTGCATTTAAAGACAAAGAATTAAGCAGCTTCCGAGGGGGTTTGCTCCTTTCTTCTTGTTGCATCACTGAGCCCTATGCAGGGCTGTGGAAGAGGCGTAAGTGACATTACTCTTCTGGGTGGCAACATGTATGAAAATTGCCCTCTAGGGAAAGACAACTTGAATTGAATCAAACACTAGAGCAAGCTGCACTCATTTGCCAAATCCCCTAAACACACATGTGAATTTATTTTTATCTAATTATTGATTAAACCCCATTGATCCCCTTCTTGTGCCCCTATCCCTCGAAAGACCATGATGATCATCCAGAGAAACCCAGCCAGAGAAACACGGATCCCGGCGCCTGCCAGGCTGTCAGCCCCACAGCTCGCCGGCAGGCCCAGGCTCCGGGCCAGGCTGGTCTTAGCAAGCAGCTCTAGTTCAACATGCAGGTGACGCCACACCCATTCCCCTGTTCATTCAGCACAGGCTTCCTGAGCATTTACCTTGCATGGAGCACTCTGCAAGGCACCAGAGGCACACGGGTAATTAAGACATGGTGCTGGCTCCTGGGAACTCACCATCCATGAGGCTCACAGAGGCATCATTTGACCATTTTAGCACAAGATGGTAAGTGTGATGCTTGTGGTAGGCCCAGGGAACTGAGGGAGCCCAGAGGAGGGCACAGCCCAGCTATTGGGGCTGGGTCTCTGCCATGTTCATCTGGACCTCATTCCTGGCCTGGTGAGCTTCCCAATACCCTAGCTCCCTTAAATCCTAGCTCCTCTAAATCCTAGCTCCCCTAAATCCTAACTCCTCTAAATCCTAGCTCCTCTAAATCCTAGCTCCCCTAAATCCTAGCTCCCCTAAATCCTAGCTCCCCTAAATCCTAGCTCCTCTAAATCCTAACTCCCCTAAATCCTGACTTCAAATCCCAGCCTCCAACCTAGCTTCCCAAACTCTGGGGATCCTCTAAATCCCAGCCCCCCAATCCCAGCTCCCTCCAAATTCCCAGCTCCCCAACCCTGTGATCCCTTAAATCCCAGCTCCTCTAAATCCCAGCTCCTCTAAATCCCATCTCCCCTGAATCCTAGCTCCCCTGAATCATAGTTCCCCTAAATCCTAACTACCCTAAATCCCGGCTCCTTCAAACCAGCTCCCAATCCCCAGCCCTCCCAACCCCAGCCCCCAAATCCCAGGCCCCAACCCCAGCCCCTTCAACCCCAGCCCCCAACCCAGCCCCCTAAATCCCCAGCCCTCCTCTGAACTCAGCCCCCAACCCAGCTCCCAAATCCCTGACTCACCCCAAATCCCAGCCCCCAAATCCCAGCTCCCCCAACCCAGCCCCAGTCCCTGTGTCCCCCAACCTGGCCCTCTGAATCCCAGCCACCTCTAAACCCTAACTCCCTCCCAACCTAATTCTTCTAACCCTAGCTCCCCCTAAATCCTAGCCCCTTTAAATCCTAGCTCCTCTCCAACCTAGCTCCCCAACTTGCCCCTTGAATCCCAGCTCCCCCAACCCCAGCCTCCCCAAATCCCAGCCCCCAAATCCCAGCCCCAACCCAGCCCCTCCCCAAATCCCAGCTCCCCAACCTAGCCCTCCAACCTAGCCCCCTGAATCCTAGCTCCCCTGAACCTAGCTCCCCTGAATCCTAGCCCCCAAATCCCAGCCCCCAACCCAGCCCTCTAAATCCCAGCTCCCCTAAATCCTAGCTCCTCTAAATCCCAGCTCCCCCAACCTAGCTCCCCAAATCCCCGCCTCCCCTGAATCCTAGCTCCTCTAAATCCTAGCTCCCTTGAATCCCAGCTCCCTAAACCTAGCTCCCTTTAAACTTCTAACTACCCTAAATCCTAGTTCTTCTAAATCCTAGCTCCCTAAATCCTAGCTCCTCTAAATCCTAGCTCCCCTAAATCCTAGCCCCCTGAATCCCAGCTCCCCAAACTCTTAACTACCCTAAATCCCGGCTCCCTCCCAAATCCCAGCTCCCAACCACCAGATTCCACTGCAATCCACCCCAAATTCTAACTACCTTAAATCCTAATTCTTCTAAATCCTAGCTCCTCTAAATCCTAACTTTCCTAAATTCTAACTCCTCTAAATCCCACCCTTCAAATCCCAGCCCTCTAAATCCCCAACTCCTCTAAATCCCAACCCTAAACTCCAGCTCCCTCTAAATCCTAGTTCCCAAATCCCAGCCTCCCCTAAATCCTAGCTCCTGAATCCTAGCTCCCTAAATCATAGCTCCCCTGAATCCCCGTTCCCCTAAATCCCAGCCTCCCAAATCCCAGCTCCCCCAAATCCCAGCTCCTCTGAATCCCAGGTCCCCTCTGAATCCCAACTCCCCAACCTGTAGCTCCCCAAATCCTAACCACCTTAACCCAGCTCCCTCCAAATCCTAGCCCACTCAACCTAGCCTCCCCCAAATCCTCTAGCTCCCTCTAAATCCCAGCTCCCTGAATCCCAGCTCCCTGAATCATAACTCCTCCCAAATCCTAGCTCCCTCCCAAACCCAGCCCCACCCCAACTCCCAAATCCTAGCTCCCCCAAATCCCAGCTCCCTCAACCCTGGCCCCCCAAATCCCAACCGCCCCAAATCCCAACTCCCCCAAATCCCAGCCCCCCAAATCCCAAGTAACTCCCCCAAATCCCCGGCCCCCAATCCCTGACTCTCCAAATCCCAGCCCCCAACCTAACTCCTCTAAATCCCAGCTCCCCTAAATCTTAACTCCTCTAAATCCCAGCTCCCCTAAATCCTAGCTCCCCTAAATCCCATCTCCTCTAAATCTTAGCTCCCCTAGATCCTAGCTCCTCTAAATCCTAGCTCCCCTAGATCCCAGCTTCTCTGAATCCTAGCTCCTATGAATCCATTGCAGGAGCCAGGCTGGGCCACTGAATGCCAGGCTTTGCCAGTGCCAGCCCCTGCCTGAGTCTCTGAAGATGGCACACCCCCTCCGCTCATCACGGGGAGCTCTTGTCCACGCTGGGCCTTGGGGGGCAGTGTGCGCTTGTCGTATCAAATGGCTCTTCTTTCCGGCAGAGACTGCTCACCTGTCCCAGCAGGCATGCTGCATACCAAATCAGGCCTCTGTCTGCTCCACTGGCCCAAGCGCACCTTTGCCTGGCCTTGTCACTGCACACAGCAGTTTGGATGGGACGGAAATCCACACATCCTCTAAGATTGTGGAACAAGAAGGTGTTCGCTGAGCTGTGTGTGTGTCAGACTGCTATTTCACCACATCGGGGTCTGGGCAGATAACATATTTTTGTTTTTGGAGGTCTTATCGTTCCTGCCTCAGGAAATGATGGGCTTTCATAAACACAGCAGCCCTTGGATTCCGAGTATTGTCTCCTTCAGCTCTCAGTGCTCAGAGAATAAGAAAAATGGGAGCCGCTGGGCACGGTGGGTCACACCTGTAATCCCAGCACTTTGGGAGGCCAAGGTGGGTCACCTGAGGACAGGAGTTTGAGACCAGCCTGGCCAACACAGTGAAACCCCATCTCTCCTAAAAATGCAAAAATTAGCTGGGCATGGTGGCATGCACCTGTAAACCAGCTACTCAGGAGGCTGAGGCAGGAGAATGGCTTGAACCCAGCAGCCGGAGGTTGCAGTGGGCCGCGATTGTACCACTACACTCCAGCCTGGGCAACAGAGCGAAACTCTGTCTAAAAAAAGAAAGAAACAAAAAAAGAGAAATGGGGGCCACAGAAGTCCACATGAAGGACACTGTGCAGTGCCGGCCTGGCCTCCGTGAGACTCCTCTCACTGACGCAGTGACCTTACCTGGCCTTCCTCCTGCTGCTCCTCCGGACATCCCACTGTGCCTCCCACTTGACCCGTCGCTTCATCTCCTGAGCAGAGCGCATCTCCTCCCTCAGCTGTGGCACTCACGGCCCGGCCTCAGGGTAGCTGACCACTGGGTGGACTACAGGACCCTCCTCTGCTGACCCTCCTTCCCGGGCAGTCCGAGCAGCAGCTCCGGGGCTCCCAGGCACCTCCACTCAGACCCTGTCCCCTGGCTGTTGGGATGCCAGCTCCTCTCTTCCTCCCTTTGTCCTTGCAGTTCCCCCAGCCCCATGGCTCCTGATACCAAGGCAAAGTCTCCCAGAAGGACATTTCTCTCTCCGGGCTCAGCGATAGGAATGGGCGCATTCAAAAGGCCCCACCTCCTCCTGCTTTCATTCATGGTGCTTCCTCCCCTGGCACCTGGCTCATATGAGGGTATTTGTCCAAACCTCACCCCCCACACTTTTTTCCAGGATGAAATATCCCGTTTTTCAGATTCCCTTGAGCAGCCCTCAGCCATAGCTGTACCCACCATGGTCCCTCCTGAGCTCACTCTCAGACGTTCTCTCGAGTGCAAACCCCAGCTCCAGGTACGGCCCCTCCCGGGGAAGCCCCCAGCCCCGCCTCTGCAGCCTCCTACCGCCCCTCAGTGCGTTTCCATAGCTTGGCTCACGCCAAATGGGAGAGCAGCTTAGGGGCCAGGGACGCATGACACCATTTCCTTGTGGAAGGGCGGATGGCTCAGGCTTAAAGAGATGCTGATCTGTGCTGTTGCTTGATGAGGAGCTTGGGCTTGCATCCTCTGGTTCAGTGTGTTTCGGTGGCCCTGCCAGTCTTCTTGCTTGTGGCTCCCTAGAGTCAATGGTTTGCCTGCTGGGATACAGGAAACCACTGTCATAAACCACGTAGTGGCTTGAGCAAGCTGTGTGTGTGTGTGTGTGTGTGTGTTTCTTGGAGACAGAGTCTCGCTCTGTCGCCCAGGCTGGAGTGTGGTGACATGATTTCAGCTCACTGCAGCCTCCGCCTCCCGGGTTCAAGCAATTCTCCTGCCCCAGCCTCCCAACTAGCTGGGACTACAGATGCACACCACCACACCTGGCAGTTTTTTGTATTTTAGTAGGGACGGGGTTTCACCGTGTTGCCCAGGCTGGTCTCGAACTTCTAATCTCAGGCAATCTGCCTGCCTCCGCCTCCCAAAGTGCTGAGATTACAGGCATGAGTCACCACGCCTGGCCTTGTGTGTGTTTATTTAACCCACATGACTACCCTAAGAAGTAAACACTGCTGCTCTTCCCATTTTGCAGGTAAGGAAACTGTTTAACTCAGAGGCTAACTTTTCTGAAGTCACAGCTCAATGGGGGAGGCATGGCTGCACAGCCAGCACGTTTGCCCTGCACCCCAGACTCTCCCCCGAGGGGCACATACCCTCTGCCTTCCTTGCCTGGGGAGTAGAGGAGTGGACTGTGTTGACCGCTGCACCCTGTGACAGCATTTCCCACTTGACATTTGTAAAATTGTGGCTTAAAAAAATGAGTAAGTAGACACGATCCCTGCTTTCCCAGGCCATGCCCCGCTGCAGGAGGGTCGCCTGCACAGTGCAGACTCCATCCTTTCCCCCTGATGACTCAGCTGCCCTGAGGTGGGGCCTGGAATAGCAGCCTTGAGAAATGAGCCTGGGCTGTAACATCACACAGCCCTGCTCTAAACTCCAGGTCCTTGCCATACCAGTTACATGGCCTTGGGCAGGTTTCTTAACCTCTCTGAACTTGTGTCCTCACTTGTAAAATGGGATATTATACAGTACCTATCTCATAGGGTTTTAACATTTTATTTATTAGAATTAAACAAGGCAAAGTATGTAAAGGGTGTGGCACACGCACCTTGTGAACCGTAACTGCCCCCACAGGCCCCTAGTTCTTGAGGATGATAGCGTCCAGTCCTTACTCCTGCGCCAGGATCTCTCAGGGTAGGAAGTCCACTTAGCAGAGACACCAGTGATTCCCTTTTTGAATGGCTCCACTCCCACACCCAGGGCTCTGGGCCCAGTTCAGAAGTATGTTGGGGTGGGAGTTGGGGGGTGGAGGAGGCTTCAGGGACAGGTGTGCTCATGTGGCGGTCCCTGCATTGTCCCTGAAGCCAGCTTTTTCAGAGGCACCCATCACATGTGGCATGTACCCAACCCATCCCCTCCTTCCCCCTTCATGACTACTTGAAATAAATAAAACATTGAGAGGAAAGTAATCACGTATCTACAAAGCTATTGGATGAAATACTTGCTGAAGAAAATTACATGAAGCAGAACAGAAAAGACCAAAACAGTTACATAAAACAAAAGGAATTTAGCAATTTGAAAGGCAGGAGGATCAGAATCAGAGATAATATACATATTAAGTTAATGGGAAGAAAAATGGTCAAATGAGGTAAGTAATATTAACTCAATATTTGGTTGTAAAGGAATCAAGTAGAATTGTTTGCATTTAAGACTAGTTATTAAAACAGCACTTAAACCAGGGGAAGGGAGTGGAATAAATGAAAGATACAAGCAGCAGTAGCTCAGAAGGCAAGAGTTCACCCTTCCTTTACCCGACCGGCAAAAAGGGCTCTTCAGGTTGAAGGAAGCAGGGCTGGCTGCCCAGTACCGAGTGCTTGCCCCTAGGGGGCGCCCAAGAACAGAGGCTCTTGCCAAGGAATCCAAGTGTCCCAGAAATACCCCAGTGACCTGCCCCAGCTGCTCCCCCTGCTTTCCCTGCCAGCATAGGGATTTAGAGAAGAACTTTTCCCTTGGGCAGAAATGGCCCCACAAGGCACAGGTGACTTCACGGGTCATGTCCAAATCCACACAATCATCAGCAGTAAATCATTTTTATCCAACCATTCATTCAGTCAACATATACTGACTGCCCCTCCTTGCCAGGCACTGCAACCCACACTTACAACAGAGGATGTGGAAATAGATTTGGGTTATAAGCTGAATAAACAGTTCAGAGCAGGGAGCAGGAATAAAGGGAATGAGCTCCTCACCGCAGACACCCTACCTTTCAGGGTGGGCAGGAGCTCCTAAGAGCTGCCCCTCCATCCAACGGGACATGGCCTGTGGCTCTGCAGTGTCCACAAAATGAACAAAGTGCAGACGAGCTTGGGGTCCAGCGGTCCTTGAGGATGATCGCAGCCCACGCAGCTGACAGAGGCTTCTGAGGACACAGGTGCTGTCCCTGTACTGCCCTCAGAGCACAGTCCTGGTCTCCAGTTCACAGTGCCTCCCACAGGGAGAGAAAACCTTCCTTTCTCTGAAGAAGTGGAAGGAAAGCTAGCTGAGCCTCTTCTATGGATCTGGGATGAGGTTGAGTGCTTTATAGACATGAGGCAGGATAAGCTTGTTAGCTAGTGATGTGTGTTTTTCCCCAGAGCCCTAGGCAGGAGTAGGACCTCAGAAAGGAGCAGCCGTGTAGGGGTCCCAGATTCTCAGAACATCCTCCGTCACTGGGGTGGCTCATCCGTGGCAGAGCTGGCTGACCTGAAGTGACCCTAAGGTCTGGAAATGGGTGTCTCAGTGGTGAGCAGTGCAGACAGGCCCAAGGCAAGACCCAGGCTCTTGTTCTTTCTCTACAGTCTGTGAGTGTGTGTGTAAGACAGTGTGTGTCGGGGGAACAGTCCTGAAAAAAGAGGGGCTCTAATTTCTTCCTTGCTTGGCAGGGTGAGCGCTCAGAATGAAAGCTAAGTTGCTTTACTTGTTACCAAGGTAGCAGAATAACTGGGATTCTCATACACTGGGGTAGGAGTAGAAAATGAGGCAGCCACTCTAGAAAAGAAAGTGTTTCCTGCCCACTGGAGTTTGTAAAGTGCATCATAATCATAGCAAAGAATCCTCACGATACCATAACGCCATTGTCAAATAGCTATGATGACTCTTATTTGTAGACCAAGAATCAAGGCTCAGAGAAAATCACTCAAGCTGGCCACAGGGCTGTTTCTACTGTGCCTGCTCCAATGGTTGGCAGTGGTACTGCGGCCACGGCACACAACTTTAGCAAGAGCACTGTGGGAAACGCAGCTCCCACGTTGGGAATGCAGATCTGGTGGTTCTGGGAGAAAAGGTGTGGACTGTAGGAAAGTGAAAGTTGTCTGTCTATAAAGAAGGGCTCCTTGAGCCTGGGTAAAAATGGCATTCCCACGTTAGGGGATAGGAAAAGAGCTGCTGGGAGTTTCCCTGAACCGTTTGGCTTCCTGTAGCTCATGCAAACCAAGTGTTTGTTCCTGGGCCGCTTAGGAAGCCTGCTCCTCCCTCACTCTTGGTTCCTTTGACCCTTGCCTAGATTTCCTGGCACAGCCACCAGTGAAACTCACATCCTGGGAGCCAGGGCTGCCCTCCCCCGCCCTCACCATTGGCCCTCTGTGTCTCGTCCAAGCCATCGCCTTCATTCGTGTATTTAAGGTCTCTATGTACCAGGTAGAACACTGCGTAGGAGCTGCGATCCAAAGAGAATAATCATAGTAAATGCTACTGTAGTAGTCAGGGTTCTCTAGAGGGACAGGACTAATAGGATAGATGTATATATGAAGGGGAGTTTATTAAGGAGTATTGACTCACACGGTCACAAGGTGAAGTCCCACAATAGGTCGTCTGCAAGCTGAGGAAAAAGGAGGCCAGTCTAAATCCTAAAGCTGAAGAACTTGGAGTCCAGCGTTCGAGGGCAGGAGGCACCCAGCACGGGAGAATGACGCAGGTTGAGGCTAAGCCAGTCTAGTTTTCCACGTTCTTCTGCCTGCTTTTATTCTGGCCGTGCTGGCAGCTGATTAGATTGTGCCCACCCAGATTGAGGGTGGCTCTGCCTTTCCCAGTTCCGCTGACTCAAATGTCAGTCTCCTCTGGCAGCACCCTCACAGACACACCCAGGGTCAATACTTTGTATCCTTCAATCCAGTCAGGTTGACACTAATGATAACCATAACGCTTGTCATTTACTGAAAGGTTTTGTTGGGCTTGTGAGGGGCGAGTGCTTTGTGACTTTGGCACAGTCCCTGCTCTCAAGGAGCTCACAGTCAGGAAGGAAGGAAACGCAGGTGGAATTTCAGCCTGGAGTTCCTGTGCTGCCCTCAGGGAGTGCTGGGCCTGAGCTGGCGTGAGGCTGCAGGGCCCTTCCTGGAGAGACTTGAGGGAGACGCCTGGGAGAGCGGCTCAATGGAAGGGTCGCTGGCAGGGCGGCATCTTCCACGTCAGGATTGTCAGGTTCTCTTCTGTCCCCAGAGAGTGGTCCTGGGAGGCTCTGGCCCAAGCAGGACCTGCTTCTGGGAGGAAGTCATTCAAGGCCACTGCTGCACAAGGGAAACTGTGGCAGGACATTTCTGTGGCTGCATGAACAATTTCTCCCCTCTTTCCCTTTTGCCCATTCAGAGGGGCCGTTTGCCCTTCCATCAGGGAAGGGTGAGAAGGGGTGGAGTGCAGGAAAAAAGAGCCTTCCAGACTGTGTTTCCGAAAGCTTTGCCCTTAGGGCAACAGAGAGGGTCTTGCCCTGCTGGAGGGCAGTGGTACAATCACAACTCACTGCAGCTTCAACCTCCCAGGCTCAAGCGATCCTCCTACTTCAGCCTCCTGACTAGCTGAGACTACAGACGTGTACCACCATGCCCAGCTAATTTTTAATTTTTGTACAGATGGAGTCTCACTATGTTGCCCAGGCTGGTCTCAAATTCCTGGGCACAAGCAATCCTTCTGCCTTGGTTTCTCAAAGTGCTGGGACTATAGGTGCCTGCCACTGTGCCGGCCCAGTCCTGTGCTTAATTTTGGAGCCAGAGCCTCGATGGGGCGTGGGGGTCTCTGACCGTGCAGAAGCAGAATTGTTGGGGACCATCACCTCCCAACCTCATGCTTTTCAGTGTCCTAAGCTTGAATTGCTGTCTCACCACTGCCTGCGGGGTAGTCCTGAGCAGGCTGTTTCACTTCTCCGAGTCACAGTCTCTCCCCTGTGAACCAGGGAAAATGGCAGCCCCTCCCTCATGTGGTTGCTGTGAGGAGGGGTAGGAGGTGAGTCTAGCAAAGCGTGGTCCACAATTTCCAGCTCCTTCTCCCTCCTCACCTCCTTCTTCCCCTTCCTTCCTTTCTGCCCCTTGCTCCTCTGACGCTGAGGACCCAGGGGTCAAGCCTCACCCTGCCCTCTGCTTCCCTACTCCCTTTCTCCCCCAGCAGCCAGCCCCAAGGATGCGTTCCTTCCGTCCCCGATCTGCTTATTAATTACCAGATCCATGTTGCCTTCCTCCTAAGTTGCAGGAGGACCTCTGAAGATGCTCTGAAAAATCAACTGGCAAAAGGCAGATTAATTGGAGGAAAGTCATGCAAATTTATTTAACATGTGTCCCCAGGAGACTTCAGAAGGCAGACCCAAAGATAGAGGGAGAAATTGTTCATTTTTGTGCTTAGGTTCATCAAAGTGTGGGCGGCTGTGTAGAAACATGATTGGACAAAGGGTCTGATCTAATGTTAATAGACTGAGTGGGGAAACCCGGCCAGGCCTGTCTGTCTAGTTTCTTCTCGGTCTCTCTGAGCATGAAGTCCTTCTTTCTGGGCGTGCAGCAGGGTCCTCTCTGGAATGGGGGTTTCATGACCTACAGTCAAACGATGATCCCTTCAGATCATTTCTTTACAGCCAGTTTCTACACAGCAAGGCAAGGGTAAGTTAGAGTAATATTTTTAGGTTTTATGGCTGACTTGGGGAAAAGGGGTTCTAGTTCCTATGACTGGCTTTGGGGAGAGTGGGGCTGAGAGACAGGAAAGCAGGAGAAGGTCAGAGAAAAACTTTTGCTTCTGAGGCCTTCATTTTCGGACACTGTTTTCTGAGTCCCCACACAGGCATCTCTTCCGCATCCTCCAGGCTGCAGCTCCAGCACCTCACACCCTGCTGGCAGCAACAGACACTGGATAAATATTTGTTTAGTAAAATCCAGCAGTTTGGGTTGCAAAGAGGAAGAGAGTAAAGAGCAAGGAATAAAAGGCCAGAAGGTCAGACGCAGCCTCTGCCACAGTCCCCGCCAGCTCCCGGGGCTTGTCCCGTGCCCAGCCAACACCCAGTCATCGCCCAGCCAGTGCCCAGCCATGCTGCCCCAGGCGCTGCTGCTCTCCTTCTGTGCAGCAGGTGAGGCCCCCCGGCCTGGAGGAGGGTGCCTGGCTCCATGCTCCCCAGGGCTGGAGGCTGAGGGAAGGCGGCACTCCCCTGAAGTTCCCAGATTTCCAGGTTGGAGGGGAGGCAAGGTAGAAAGAAATGAATACTTTTCAACCCTCAGAACAGGGGTGGGAAGGGAGCTTCGCCCTCATCACCCCTGACCAGACAGTACTCAGTCCGCACCCAGAAGGCAGCAGTCAGAAACAATGCGGCTCCAGCAGCTTCCATTCTAGCGGGGCTAAGACGTTCCTCAAGGAGACGGCCTCGCAGGCCACTTCAGAAGCGTGTGCGATGCAGGGAAGAACATCACCAGGGTGTGGACAGGGACGGGCATTGTGGGGGTCTGTGGACCAGGGGGCGGCAAGGGTTCTCGGAGGAAGGGAGCCGTGGGTGAGTCTGAGGGGGAGAAGGAGCCGCCAAGACAGCCAGGAAAAGCCCTGGCTGGGAGGGTGGCGGCTGCTGATACAGGTGGGAGGGGAGGGCGAAGGGCCCCATGGCTGCGGCCCAGGTGGCAGTGGGCGGTCAGCTCTTAGGCCCTCTGGCTGCAGAGCGGGGGTGTGTGGGGACTGCCGAGGGTAGAGGGGCCTTGGGCCCAGGTGTCGGCAGGCACGCAGAGAAGGGCGAAGTTCAAGGCAGTGGAATCGACTAGAGGCCACAGAGAGACAGAGGTTGCCACCAGGGCTCCCCGGTGGGGCTGGAGAGGCCGGTGGGAGGGGCACCCTGCACGGCGCTGGGGGGGTGGGGGTGGACACCGTCCTAAAATCAATTATGTGGGCCACAGCCAGTCATTAAACAAAAAAATAAGCAGAATGCTTTTCTCAGCGACAGGAAGCATCCTCTGCTGTGGTGGGTGTGAGGAGCTGGTTCTCCTTGGCAAGTGCCTCCTCAGTTCTGGCCCCTGGCTTTGCTGCCACGGCCTGTGCCCAGCTCCTCATTCTCATTCTCCTCTCCTGGGGCATCTAGCTTGAAGGGTTCCTTGTGTCCCGGACCTCCAAGGTCCTAGCACCAAGCCTTTCATTCCTCTCTGCCTCCCTCCACAGGCAGACCCAGGGCAGAGCAGAGCAGCCTGGACCAACCACATTTACTGGGACCAAGGGGATGGAGTCAAGGAAGGAAGGAACACAGATCTTGGGGCTTAGGGTGGCTTCCTGGGAGACGTTCTGATCTTGCTTCCATTAGTCCTCTCTCCCTTCTCCCTTCCTTCCTTCCTGTCTTCCTCTCTCCCTTCTGTCTTCCTTCCTTCCTCCCTCCCTCCCTTCTTCCTTCCTTCCTTCCTTCCTTCCTCTTTCCCTTCCTTCCTTCCTTCTTTGCTTCCTTCCTTCCTGTCTTCTTCTCTCCTTTCTGTCTTCCTTTCTTCCTTTCTTCCTCTCTCCCTTCTCCCTTCCTTCTTTCTTTCCTTCCTTCCTTCTTTCCTTCCTTCCTTCCTTCGTCTTCGTCTCTCCCTTCTCCCTCCCTCCCTTGCTTCCTTCCTTCCTTCCTTCCTTCCTTCCTTCCTTCCTTCCTTCCTTCCTTCCTTCCTTCCTTCCCTCTTTTTCAATACATTGAGCCCTTGTGGTCAGCATTGTGCTTGGCCCTAGGAATATAATGATGAATACGGCTCGTTCTTTGCTCCTAAATTGCCTATACCAGGTGGTACAGATAGACAAACAAAAAGGTCTCTTCCCTGAAAGCTTTTAAAAAATTCTGATGCTAGTCCCAGCGGCAGATCTTTGCTCTAGGGTGGGTCTGGAAATTGGTGTATTTGAAAAGCTCCCTAGGTGATTCCAGGGTGCAGCTCTGGTTATGGGTCCCCGATGGAGGGGCAGTGCCCTGCCATGGATATGGGTCTGGAGCTGGGAGCCTGCCCAGGATTCTTGAGTCTGGGCTGTATTCCTTCCCACTGGGTGGCCTTGGCTATGCCTCTTTAACTCTTCGTGACTTGGTTCCTTCATTTGTAAAACAGGCAGAGTGATACCTTAGGCAGCTGGAAGAATCCCGTGAGCTGATGGCACATGGCGGGTACTCAGCAAGCTTTGTCTGTCGTTATCAAGCACTGACAAAGGTGCACTGCAGCATATAGGAAAGGCATCTCACCTTTTCTGTAGAAAGGATGGGGCAGAAGGGTGAGGAGTTAGCTGGGCAAAGGGACTGGGGAGACGAGGGAATGGGAGAATAGGAATTGTGGGTTGAGGGAGCTGGAGGAGGTGGCTGGCTCTTCAAGAACAAGAGAACAGCTCATGCCAAGGCTGGGAGGTAGAGCTGGATATGACTGATGGGCCAGCGACAAAGCACAGAGTGGGCAGGAAGAGGCTGGGAAGTCCCACCAGGGTGTGGCTGAAAGCTCTTTGAGGGCTAGGGGCTGGGCTGGGGACAGCCGTGCTGTGACAGCCTCTCCTGCTCCAGCCCTGCAGCTGGTGAGCGGTAAGAGGGACTTGGTTCTGGTGAAGGAGGCGCTGAGCTGGTACGACGCCCAGCAGCACTGCCGGCTGCACTACACAGACCTTGCTGACCTGCAGCCAAGTGACCTGTTGAAGCTCTACTCCCTCATGACCAGCACCCAGGCTTGGATTGGCCTCTTCTTCGATGCAAGCACTTCTGGCCTGAGATGGTCCAGCGGCTCCACCTACACAGCCCTGGAGTGGGTTCAGACGCTGCCCGAATTCAGGGTGGGCATCTGTGCCACGCTGTACACTTGGCTGAAATTCCCCTCCATAGGGGCCAACTCCTGCACAGCCCAGAATCCCTTCTTCTGCTACTATGGTGTGTTCACATTCATATTTCAGGCTTGGTCTTCCCCCTAGGGGCCTCGCTCTGTTGCCCAGGCTGGAGAGCTGTGGCAGGATCATAGCTCACTGTAACCTCCAACTCCCGGGCTCAAGTGATTCTCCTGCCCCAGGCTCCTGAGCAGCTGGGACTACAGGTTCCTGCCCCCACACCTGGCTAATTAAAAAACAAACAAACAAACAAACAAACTTAATAGAGACAGGGTCTCACTATGTTGTCCAGGCTGGTCTCAAATTCTTGCCTTCAAGTGATCCTCCTGCCTCAAGTCTCCCAAAGTGCTGGGATTATAGGCATGAGCCATTGGGCCTGGCCCAGGGTTGCTTTTCAATAGCAAATGATGGGGCAGGGAGAGAGAGAGCGAGAAGCACCCTTTCAGAGGATAACTGGTCATGACTTTACTGTTTTTGCAACATCACTTTCTCTCTGTGGCCTCTGTTTCTATTTCCTCTGCATACCTACTCTGAACACCCCATTAGAAAAAATGGGTGTAAGTCAGGATAGAATAAAAATAAAATCTGGAAAGTTCCTTTCTTGCCAATTAAGGATTTGGAGGAAGGAGAAAAAGAAAGGGAGCCAAGAGGGAAAGACAGGCTGGGATTCGGGGGATGCATGTGTACCTATGCAGAAGCAAGAGCAGAATTCAGTGTCTCCTTCTCAGGAAGCACAGGTGGACGGTTAGGGTCTCAGAGCTGGGCAGGAGGGGGGCAGCCATCCTCTGGGAGATCCCCTGCTTCCCGTTAAGTGGGGAGCGGGAGCCAACTCCTCGGGCATCGTTGCGGGAAATCCACCATCGGTACGCCATGCGCAAGGCTCCAGCTGTTGGAGAACAGCAGCCGCCTCCTTGTGTTCCACCGGGCCCCTCTCTGTCCCGGCTACCAGTGCCTCTGACTCCTGTCTTGTTGCTGTTGGGAAGATCATACGTGGGCTGGTTGTGGCATGCACAGCACTTGCCCGGTAAGAGTGTCACTTCCTGTTTTTCCCTCTGTCGGCCACGGCTCAATCCAACTCTGTGCCATCCTCACCTCTCAAATAGGGTTATGGAGGACCAACCTCACATGTGCCCAACACAGCCACATGGCGCCTGCCCCGGGACCTTGAGAAGTAGCAGGTGGTGGCTGCCTAGATTTAAATGCTGGGTTCCCAAGGGAGTAAAGAGATTCCCAGGGGTGGTAAGTGTGCCTCGGACCAGGAGGCCTGCAAAGGGAGGGGTGTGCCTATGGGGTTGTCCCCTGCTCCCCACACTGTCCCCACACTCCACCAAGATGGGTCCTGACCCCTCACCTCTCTCCAGTTCTGCACCTCTGCTGCTAGCACATGGGGTCAAGTCAGCGCTGTCTCTCCTCTGGGTCTGCCCTTGCCCCCTAAAGTCTGTTCTCTACACAGAGTGAGCTTTTAAAAAGGTTAATCAGATCACTTCCCTGTAAACAAAAGAATCAGTAGGCCCTGACAGCACTTAGAATCCTGTCCTTCTTTAGCCATCGGGCCTCGCCTCCCCTCTTTGGCCTCATCTCCTACTCCTGCCCCAGCCACATGACTTCCTTCGGCTCCTTTTCACTGCAGAAGCTTTGCTGTGGCTCTGCTTGGGCAGCTCCCCCCACCTCTCTGCAAGATTTGCTCCCTCTCGTATTCTCTTCAAGAGCAAGGACTCTGCTTGTCTTATTTCTGTCATTTTTCCCAGGGCGTAGAATAGCGTCTGCGACCCAGTAGGTGCCTAGTATTTATTGAATGGATTGAATCAATGTAGAAAGGGATGGACGAGCCTGTCTGCCCCCGAGCTAGGTTTTTCCAGCAGTAACTGGGCAGCTCCTGCCTGCAGAGGATCCTGGGCCTCCCCGTAACTCGTGGTCTGTTTCTGTTTTACAGACCCTGATGTCGGGCACCTCATCTCCACGAAGCCCTCTGTCGGCCTGACCACCTCTCCAAAGCCAGGTACACACCTGCTCCCCATTCCCTTTTCTGGGAATTTGGCTTGTTTTGCCTTGGACCTCTCCATCAGGACCAACCAGCAGGATCCCCACCCCCAGGGCCCCTCTGTTCCCCTGACTCCTGCCTGGCTGTCCAGGAGGGATTTCCAGGCTTTGCTGTCCCCTGACTGAACCCCACGGAGACAGTCATTGTCTTTATTTTTATTTTTTATTTTTTTAAGACATGGATGGTCTTACTCTGTCTCCCAGGCTGGTGTGCAGTGGCACACTCACAGCTCACTCAACATTCCTGGAGGGTGATCCTCCTGCCTCAGCCTCCTGAATAGCTGGGGCTACAGGCACATGCCACCATGCCCAGCTAAGTTTTTGTATTTTTAGTAGAGATGGGGTTTTGTCATATTGCTCAGGCTGGTCTCGAACTCCTGGGCTCTAGCGATCCACCTGCCTTGGCCTCCCAAAGTGCTGAGATTACAGGTATGAACCACACAGCTGGCCATTGTCTTTATTATTCTGATGGGCCCAGAGGGGAGGGTGACTGGCTCAAAGTCTCCAATCAGAGACTGGAATCAGAGAGTGGATGAGCCCTTGGCTGCAGCCCAGCTGTCACTCTGGGGTTGGGGACTGGGTGGTTTCTCTTCACAGCCCAAGTACTTGCTCATCCATCTGGGGGTGGGGGCGGCTTCTCTGAAATAGTCCCCTCCGGTATGACTGCCTTGGTATCTTTTAAAAAGTTTCGTCCTATCTGATACGGATAAGTTCTATGACAGAGGCGATATACTCACTCACTCTGCTCTGTAGAGTGGCTTTTCTGCATGGTATGGAGTACAGAGTTGTAGAGTGAAGATGGCGTGGGCTTCCCATGTTCAAATCTCTAGTATGGCCCAAGTTCAGGCAGGTTGTCGCCTCCCTCAGCCTCCTTCTCCTCATCTGTGAACTGAGGTTAATGACACCAACTTCTCAGGATAGTAGTGGAGTTTTCAAAGATGACACAGGCCACATGCGTAGCTCAGGGCTGGCACATACAAGGGGTTTAATCAAGAGTAACTTTAAAACATCAGTTGAGATAGGGAAAGTGTTAGGGAAATTGGAGGCAAATCTTGATGGGCTTAGGTGAAAGGCCCATGTCCAAGTTTGGGAGGCTCCATTTGAATCTGAGGATGTGACTCCCGTCTCGGCAAACAGGAGTGTTTCCTCTTCTGGGCCCCCAGAATCAATGCCTCAGGCCGAGTCCCAGCCACTCATATCGTTTCCAATCTTTCACTGTCTGGAATCTCAGATGTGTGGGCTCATGTGCTGCAAGATGGGACAGGCCCGGCGAGGAGCAGGGTAGGCTGGGCTTATTCTACCTCAGGACCTGGCCCAGTCCAGCCTCGGGCAGGGACTGGCAGAGGTGGCTGTGGGAGGCCGGCATCTCAGTCTGTCCGGCTCCCCCGGAAGGCAAGGCCACTGAGCCTGCTCCGCCTCCTGTCTACCGGGCCCGTGCCTCCAGGCTGGCCTCTTCTCCCTGGCTCTCCAGGCACGGTGAGCCTAGGAAGATCACACTCTTCCTCTAGTCTGCTCAGTCCTGAATTCGCCTGCGAGCCAGTGCGGGCAGGCACAGCCCCTAGAAATCATACTCGAGGGTGACCCCAAACCAAGATTATTCTGTCTTCCTCATAATCTCCCCCGAAATGGTCACTACTATCTTGCCAAGTGCTTACTATTAATATATCACTGTGCTAAAACATTTGCATATGTGATTTCATGTAATCCTGACCTTAGGTACTATTATTACCCCATTGTATAGATGAAGAAATTAAGACTTAAACTGAACTTGTGAGGCCATATAACTACACGAACTCTTAAGCCCTGCTTTCCCTAATGTTTTCCCCACCTGCCGCTATGTCTCATCCATTCTTCCTACTTGGTATTTAGTCTACCTATAAAATTGTTGTTGTTTTGATCAAACCTAACACTCAAGGACGAGGGACAAGGGCCCATGTCAGACCAGAATTCTATCCCCAAGGATGATGAGGGCTGGGCTGTCAGAGACCCAGACCCTCAGGCCTGTGAGCTCCACATTCTCTGACCCCAGCTGTGGTCCAGATTGGTGGTCAGACCTTCACGCGATTTGACCAAGTGATGACATGGTCCTCGGCCCTGCTGTACTGCCGCAGCCACCACACGGACCTGGCCGACCTGCAGACGGTGACAGACAAGACAGGCAAGGAGGCCTTGAGATCCATCATGAGTGAGACTGAAGCCTGGATTGGCCTCTACCTCAATGCGAACTCTGGATCTCTGAGCTGGTCCAGTGACCTGGGGGCCAGCATCCCCTCCTGGCTGCAGGTGCCGATGATGGTGAGAGGACTGTGCGCAGCTCTCGGCATCTATATGACCTACTCCCCAAAAGTGTACTCAGTGAACTGCTCTTCCCCGCTGCCCTTCATCTGCTTCTATGGTGAGTGAGAGTCTGCTCTTGCTGGCCCTCGGCCCACTGAGGATAGAACGAGGTGGGAAATGGGTTTATTTGGCAGCAGGTGATATTGAGGATAGTCCCAAGGAAGCACTTCTAGACTCTGAGGGAAACTGAGTTCTGGAGCAGGCTCCTGAGATCCTTGCATTATAAACTTGTGAGGAAGTTGTATTATTTTAATTCTGGGGATCTTTAAATAATGAAACAGACTCCATCCAGCCTAAGGGCACTGGCAATTAGCAAGAGCAATTCATTATTGGACAATGAAGTTAAAAGTCTGAGCTTTGGAATCAGACAGTTTACCACTTGCTAGAAATAAGGTGGGCAGCATCTTGGAGCTTCCTTCTCCTTATCTGAGAAGTATATTGAACAAAATGAATTGATGGCACCCACCTTATAGGATGGCTTTGAGGGCTGAGTGAGAAAGTGAATGTAAGGCGTAGAGTAGAAACCCTGGCACAGAGTGGGCCCCTGGTGGATGGGAGCCACTGTCATTGTTCTGTCCCTGTGAATGCATGGGAGCCCAAGCCTGCCTGGCACCCGCATCTTGTGTGATGGGCGTCCTTCTGCCTTGCTCTTTCCTTCTCTCCTTTCCCCTTCCCCCACCTCTCTTTTTTGTAAGTTTTATTGAGCTATAGTTCCCATCTTAAAATTTACTTTTAATTTTTAATTAAATTAATTAATTAATTAATTTTTGAGATAGAGTCTCACTCTGTCTCCCTGGTTGGAGTGCAGTGGCATGATCTCAGCTCACTGCAACCTCCACCTCCTGGGTTCAGGCAATTATCATGCCTCAGCGTCCTGAGTAGCTGGGATTACAGGTGCCGGCCACCACGCCTGGCTAATTTTTATATTTTTAGTAGAGATGGGGTTTCACTGTGTTGGCCAGGCTGGTCTTGAACTCCTGACCTCAGGTGATCCACCCGCCTTGGCCTCCCAAGGTGTTGGGATTGCAGGCTCACGTGAGCCACCGCATCTGGCCAAAATTTACCTTTTTAAAGGGTACAATGCAGTGGCTTTTAATACATTCATCACTAATCTAATTGTAGGACATTTTCATCACCCCCCACCCCAAAGTAACCCCTTACCGGGTAGCAGTCACTCCCTCCCCTCCCCAGCGATCACAGACCTACTTTCTGTTTCTGTGGATTTGCTTGTTCTTGGCTGTTTCTTTTTGTGTTTTGGATTTGATGAGACACATGATCCTTATCCATAAAGACACTCTTCCTCCCTGAGGGGCTGCTTGCTGTGAGGATTGGAGATGTGTCTCCTGCAGGGATTGGCACATGGCAGATGTGCAACAACTGTGCCCTCCTGAGTTTGGCTACCATGATGGATAACCAAACGCGGGGCCATCAGAGCCTGGGGTGGCTGCTCACCTGCTGGGTGTTGCAGACTCTGCCCTCACACTCACTCTGTTTTCTTGCAGACCCCTCCACTGGACACCGGGCATCAGCAGAGTTGCCTCCACTCTTCCGCACTTCCCCAACTTCCCCAACAGAAGTGACAGAGGAAACAACTCCCAGGCCAGGCAGAGGTGTTTTGAGCCTGTCCTTGGCTGGATCTGGGTCTTCAGGGTCTGGGGAAGTGGCAAGGGTGGCTTGCAGGCTGCATAGGCCCCTCCTAGAAGGGCCAGTGAATGCCTAGAAAAGGGGTGAGCTAAGGGGGCAGCAGTCAAGGGCCACTTATACAGACGGGAGTTTCCCTCTGCTTCCCACCCTGCTGGTCCAGCCATGGATGGGGGAAGGAGGACTGGGCCACATCAAACTCCCTTTTCTTGGAATTGGGCCACTGAATTTGCAGCTCCAGGGCCAAGAGACCCAGGAGAGGCTGTACAGTCTCTCAGGTGAGAGGATGAGATCCTGGCTTGGGAGACCGAGGGGAAGACACCTGAGCAGTACTCCTGAGGAAGAATCATCAGAGAAGTCCTGAGGCTCAGCATCCAGAGGGAAGCACTGCAAAGTCCCTCCGAATTGCAGGCTCCTCTGCAGGGAGAGGATGAGGGATGAGCTGTTGTCATTATGTGTCGGGAGGTGGCTGGGAAGGACAGTGACTGCATTCCTATAGCACTTTAAAAGTCCTGAAACATCTTCACAGCTATTACCTCATTTTACTTCCCAAGAGTTCTGAGGCTAACTAGAATAATTGAGGGCAAAATCACCGTTTTCCTGGCCTTCTTACAGATTCCTGTGTCACACAAAGGGATTATTGCCTTTTTTGAGCACACAGAGAAGTGAGGGCACTTGATCAAGGTCGAGCAGAGCCTCGTTCATTCACTCGTTAAAAAGTGTGGATGAAGTCTTGTGCTAGCTCAGGCACAGCCACCAGGCAAGATTTTGGGGAGGGAAGGCTTGTTCTGAAGCTTCTCACCGCCAGCTAGGAAGAGGCTGGTGCTTGGTATAGTCACAGGTGTGGTGGGGACACTGAGAAGGGGAGCATCCCGCCCCTATAATTGTCCAGAGGATTTTCCGGAGGAGGTGACTTTATAACCATCGGAAGGATGAGGAGGATTTAACTTGCAGTGTTGTGGGGTGCGGGGCTGGGTGAGGACTGCAGGTGGAAGGAGCTGCAGGTGGGGTGGGGACAGTCAGCACTGGAGAGTGTGGGAGCCCAGATCCTGACGGCCGGGCCCTCTGTGAGTCGCCAGGGACCTCACCCTGAAGGCGATAGAGCCCAGGCCGGCCGTGGTCAGATTTGGGTCAGAAGCTGGGTGACAGCCTGTCTTCTTCTCATCTAAGTCTATCCTGGCACCTGCCTGGCTGCCCCAGGCTCACCGGCCACCTGGGCCGCGCTATGGGGTTCAGGAGGCCCTCCCTGCTCGCCCCTGTCTGCACTGGGTTGGGCAAGGCCAGGCATGGAAGAGGCACAGGCCCGGGGAGCCACCGCGCGACGCCACTCGTCACTCGTCGGCGCCCTCGGCTTTGGGAGGGGTCCTGGGCGCAGCGGACCCCACAGAAGTCTTCTCTCCGGCCCTAGGGACCAGCACCGGCCTCGTGGGCGCCTCGCGGGGCCCGGCTTCAGCCGCGCGGCTCACGCAGAGGGGCAGCCTGGAGCCCCGCAAGCCCGGCCCCCGCACCCCCTACCCGCGCGCTTCCGCCTCCGCGGGCCCCGCGGCCCTCCAGCCCCAGGGGGCGGTGACATCCGGCCCTCCAGACAATCTCGCGGCCCCGGGGAGCACCTTGGTTCCCGGGGAAGGACCCAGGAAGCCGGCGGTCACTGTCCAGAATGGGTCTTCGCACCCCGCACCCTCGGCGACCCAGCCCCCCAGCCCTGCTGCGGCCTCTTGGGGGAGCCTCTCTGTCCCCCAGGAAGTAGCTGCGACTCTTCTGGCCTCTGCTTCGAGCCCCACGCTCGACTCCCCCCGCGATGCCCCAGCTACTCCCAGGATAGCAGCACCCCCTGGGTCTGCCACATCCAGCCAGACCAAAGAAAGCATTTCGGACTCATTTGGCTCAGGCAGCCCAGCTGTGCCCCAAAGGACAACTGCGCCCCCTGACTCTGCAGCCCTGAGCCACAACACCCGCCCGGAGGCAGCTGGGAGCTCGCCAGAGACCCAAACAGGTGCCTGTACGCGTTGCTATAAATTAGGACCTCCATCCCAGGCAGGCCCAAGCACCTCGGCGAGTTCCTCTTTTGGGGCAACCAGGCCTGGCTTCCATGCGTAGGGTGCAGGCCAGGGAGTTGAGGATGAGAGGTGGAGTGTGGTGTGGGGGCGTTGTGTGCTGGGACACAGTCTCCCCACTCCGGCTGCATTCCAGCGCATTCTACAGGGGTCCTGTTTGGCCAGAGCCAGCTCACTGTCTCGTCCTCCCTGGGTAATTTAGGATGGAGATGGAGGTGAAGTGGGGTGATCTGGGGAGAAATAATCCATTTTGGTTCTAAAAGCGAGTCTGACAGTCAAGAGTGGGAATATATTGGCTCCAGTAAATACTGTGTGGTCTTACACAATTTTCCTAACTTCTCTGAACCTTATTTTTCTCATCTCTCAGTGCCTGGCATCTGGCAGACACTCAATAAATGGTAGTTATTACCATTTTAATCTCAGTTCTCTAGTGAAATGTTTAGTGACTCATTCCTTCTCCCACCTCTCTCCTTACCTTAATATATGGGGCTGGCCTCATTCTCATTTTATTAATTATAAATGATTACAATTATGAATTATTGAGATTGCAGAATCTCACAGGGCAGGGGCTGTTCTGTATTTCTTTGTATCTCTCTGGGGACTAGGATAGTGCACATTGGTAGATAATTTAATTTGACAATAATTTCCTGAGTACTTGTTTTGAAGAAGGCATTGAACTGTGAATACCAAGATGAGCAGGGCTGTTTCCTGTTTTTAGAAGCACATGGTCTCCTAGGAACTAATGGAGACCGTCAGGACAGTTTGGAAAGTGCTGCACCAGAAGTGTGAACCAAGAGCTATGGCAGGAAAGCAATTCATTTCATTCTGCCTGGAAGGTGGTAATAGGATAGAAGGTGTAACAATGGAGGATTTCATCTGGCAGAAAAGTATAGAAAGTTCTTCCTGGCAGAAGGAACAGCATGGGTAAAGACAGATGTCAAACTGTATGGTTTGCTAGGGAATGACAAGCAGTTTGATGTGACTGGTGTAGGCCACATATTGGGGAAGGGAGTGGTAGGGGATGAGGAGAAAGGGGTACACTGGGGGCAAAATCTGAAGGAGTTGATCCCCCAGCCAATGGAGCCATCAGAGGTTTACAGTAGGTGAGCAAAATGCTCAGATCTGCATTTCCAGAAGCAAGGTGCTTAGGATGATGTAGGACAATGCTTGTATTAGGGTGCTAAGGGAAAAAAGCATTATCAACATTATGTACATAATACAGTCACAACAAGGCTGAAAGGAAATGTCAATGTTTAGGAATCAAGTCTGGAAGAAGATGTGTGACAATGTTAACAGTGACTATATTCAGGGGATGAAAATACGGATGTTCCCTCCTCTTCTGTGTTTCTGAATTTTACACATTTATCACTTGATTAAAGAAATTAATGATGCTTTGGGTGGGGAAAGAGGCCTTTGAAGGCACAGCCAGTCAGAAAAGGAGAAACAGGAAACGTGTGTGTGGGGAAATAATATTGCACAGTCTGGGTAGGTGGAACCGAGGCCTGCTGTGGAGCACTGGAGTGGGAAGGGACATGACAGGGAATTGATTTTACATTGTTCACGAGTGACGTTAACTGAAGTACCAATACAAATACATTTTTAAAAATGCTCAGCTTTGTTCACTGAATCACACAAATGCAAAATTTATAAAGATGGTTACTTTTTATTGCTTTTTGTTTTTGTTTTTAGAGACAAGGTCTCACTCTGTTGCCCAGGCTGGAGAGCAGTGGCATGATCATAGCTCACTGCAGCCTTGAACTCCTGGGTTTAAGCGATCCTCCTACCTCAGCCTCCCAAGTAGCTAGAACTATATGCATACACCACCATGCCTGGCAAATTTTTTTTTAAAGACAGGATCTCGTTATGTTGCACAGCTGGCCTTGAACTCCTGGCCTCAAGTGATCATCCTGCCTCACCCTCCCAGTGTTGAGATTACAGGTGTGAGATTACAGGTATCCAAAAGATGCAGTTTTAAAATTTATTTTTGTACTTACCAGTGTAGCAAAGATTTGAAAGGTGATAATGCTGAGAATGTGGGAAAAACAGTGATCTTGGCACAGTAGGTATGCCGACTGGGGCTATTACTCTGGTATCAGAATTTGTGTCAGTTTTAACATGTGCATAATCTTTCATACAGAAATTCTACCCTTGGAAATTGATTCAGGAAATAATAATATGAGGTATACACATACATATGCACCCTCCACACACAGGGCTGCTTGTTGCTGCATTGTTTATTACAGTGCAAAGGTGGAAACAACGTCATGTCCACTGAAAGCAGATTGGTTACATAAGTTATGGTACATTCAGTGAAATACTACTAAGCAGCCTTTAAGGCAAACAAGAGAGATCTTTACACATTCAAATTAACAAATTCGTGAGTGTGAAGGACCTTCTACAGCAAAGTGTTAATCATGGGTGTCCCTGGGTTGGGGAGGGGATAAATTTGCTTAAATATTTTACAATAATATATTCCAAATAAAAGGATTATTTCCATATTTGAAAGAATAAAAAGACATCTGCAAGGCACTGACAGGACTTTGGTGACTGAACATGAGAGCAGGTGAGACGGAGCAAGGGAGCCACTGAGGACACCAGGGTCTCTGGCTGGAGCGCCTCCGGGCATGGCCAGCCATACAGGAAGAGAGGGGGTGCTGGGGGAGAGCCTACACTTGGTTTGGGATAGAGATGGCGATGTTCAGGGTCCCTGGGTGCCATGGTGGGGGCTTTGTGTACCTGGCAGACAAAATAAGGACATTAGGCCCTTTGGAGCATAGGCTACTGAACAAAAAAAATTTGATGAGGAAAAACCTCCTAACATTGCCCAAGCCCCACAGATCCTGCTGCCAGGGGTGCTTTCTGAAAGATGATAGTGTAGCAGCTCAAGTGCTGGGTTACAAGAGCCTGTGGGGGTGAGTCAGGGATTGGCAGGAATTGAGCTTCCCACATCACTGGCTTCTGCAGCAACTGTGTGCCTAGTAGTGGCTGTCCTTTCCTGTCTTTTAGCTCAGGGGCAATCACCAGCATCAGGCCACCTTACTCCTGGTTGTATTTGCAATAAATCTTCTATTTTCCTTTCCTGTAGCTGTGACCAGTGTAGGGAGTGGCACTGATAGAAGAGATACAGCTGCTGCCACAGAGGCCCAACATCTGAGTTCAGAATCTAAAAAAACATCAGCACAAAAATCAGGTAACTGCTTCTGTCTACCAAGTTCCTACTCTTACCAGAGGAGCAGTTAAATCTCGACAGTCACTCCTTGGCACAGGGCCCTTGAGACCTTTTCATGAAAGACAACATGAAATGTTGGGAATAGGGATAGGAATAAAGAGGTGGATTCTAGTTTATGCTCCGTGACTATTATGAAAATTTAGGGGACAAGTCTCTGAATTTCTATTTCTCTTCTGCGAAGGGGATGTGGAAAAAACGACCCTGCCTATACCACAGGGTTGTTGTGAGCACCCAATGAGATAATTATAAACTTCATAAACTATAAAATATAATGCACATACAGTCTTATTATGAGATTGTAGTTCCTGTAATGATTATGGATGGCTCATGGGCAAAGGCTGAATTTATTTAAAGAGTCAGAGAACTTCTTTAGAATTTTCTGTGGTGGGGAGCTCAAGGAGAGGTGAGTATTTCCAGGATGGTGTGGAGTATCCACTTACTGGATTAAAATAAGGAGAAAAATACAGAGGAAACAAAAAAGAAAATAATTGCCTGACGGGTAGCCAGGCTGTGGAAGAGCCTGCATTACCCAAAGCCATGGGACTCTTTCTTCAGCCACTAATTGGTTGGTCCTAATTGTGGCTAAGCATTCTTCTGCTCAGCAGTTTCTTTGTTCTTTTTGAAATCCCAAATCGGCATGTAGCATCTATGGTGTCCACTGGGTACTCCTGACTGCTAAGAGCTTGAAATGGCAATAGGATAATATTCCCCCGAACAGGCAGCACCTTTTTTTCCAGGGCACCCTTTTGGAATCCTGAAAGCAGACTTTGCCATCTCAACTCTGATGGACCCAGAAGAGATGAAAGACCAATTTCTGAGACAGGTGAGACTTCTGCCCACTCTTCTAATTCTGATCAGTCAGATGATTTGACATGGCAAGACAATCTTAAAAAGCCAATATATTAAGGTGGAAAACCTGTGGAATATGACCTCATCTTGCTCCACTGCCATCACTTTGGCTCATGGTCACAAGTTGGTTATGTGGCACGATCTTTTTGGATCTTTTCTTACCCTCTCCAATGTCTTTCCTAAGCTTTTTTTTTTTTTTTTTTTTTGGTCAAGACAGCACAGAGGGATCTGAGTTTGGGTCTTAGTTTTGCCCTTATCCATTGTGTAGCTTTGGCCAACTTAGTCTTTCTAAGCCTCAGTTTCCTCATGAAACAGGAATGATAATGTCTAACTCATATGGTTGGTGTTATGATTAAATGATATATTCCATATAAAGTGCTTAGCCAATAATCTGACACATAGTTGGTGCTCAATAAACATTAGCTATTATTTTTGAGTCAGGGTCTTGTTTTGTCCACCTTGGCTGCAGTGCCATGGTGCGATTATAGCTCACTGAAACCTCAAACTCCTGGGCTCAAGCAGTCCTCCTGCCTTAGTCTCCCAAAGGGCTGGGATTATAAGCGTGAGCCACTATGCCTGGCCGGCTATGATTATTATCAACATTATCACTGTAGTGTTCTGAATATATACTTATTCCAGACTTTTTTGGTTCTTAGAAACTATTGTGCCATGGGAGACTGTGAAGAGGAAGAATTGTTCCTAAATACTGAGAGAGAAGCTTCAAGCTGGTTTTTAAACATGGTCTAAGGACACATTTCTCAATTATATCAGATAATAACCACAGGATGTCAGTGCTAGAGAGTACCCTATAGACTATTTAGCCACAATCTTAATTTTACAGACAAGGAAACATTGGCATTTATCTGTTAGTTCATTGTAATTTATTCATAGGCCAAACAAATATCACCCTGGCAATTCATTCTAGAATTTCACAAAATCAAGTTTCTAGAAAGACCAGCAATATGTGTGTGTGAGTATATAATGTATATGTGTTTATTATAAATTTTACTGATATAAAGAATGTATAGCACACAATTTACAAATTATAATAAAATATACAATACTCTTTATTGTAATTTCATCGAACCAACTGAATCTTACAAAATACTCATGATTTTGGAAAATTCACATGAGCACATGACTGCATGCTTGCCAGGAGTGGAGGGGGGACTGGAGAGCTTTCAGTACATTTTGCTACTGAAAGGACAAGTACGAATGGTGTAATTTAGCATCTGATAACTTTCAAGTAATAAGACTTCAGTGCTGAATATTAGGTCAGAAAAGTTAAGAACCTTTTTTTTTTGGTAGGGGTTGATAAGGTAGACAAAGGAACTTTGAGTTCTCTATGTTGTTTACTTTTTTTTTTTTTTTGAGACGGAGTCTCCCTCTGTCGCCCAGGCTGGAGTGCAGTGGTACGATCTTGGCTCACTACAAGCTCCGTCTCCCGGGTTCACGCCATCCTCCTGCCTCAGCCTCCCGAGCAGCTGGGACTACAGGTGCCCGCCACCAC
Organism: Papio anubis; assembly: GCF_008728515.1. Classification (NCBI taxonomy): domain Eukaryota; kingdom Metazoa; phylum Chordata; class Mammalia; order Primates; family Cercopithecidae; genus Papio; species Papio anubis. The sequence continues at coordinate 183,483,184 of NC_044976.1, forward strand.
AGCCGGCTAATTTTTTGTATTTTTAGTAAAGACAGGGTTTCACCATGTTAGCCAGGATCTCCTGACCTCGTGATCCACCTGCCTTGGCCTCCTAAAGTGCTTGGATTACAGGCATGAGCCACCGTGCGCCGCCTGTTGTTTACTCTTTAAAAGTCAAATGTAGCATATTTGATTCTGCTCTGGGTCCTTCAGCACTCCTCAAGGGTATACTCATTGAAGCTTCTGACACCAAACTAGAAGCCATCTACCTTCTGCTTTAAATTGAAGCCAGTGGGGAAACTGAGGTCAAAATAGGGAATTCCGTCTTCTGGTCAGCTTTGTCAGAATGTATCTATTCCATAAATGGGATGACCATGTTAATGGAGAGAATTTCTACATCACAGACTTAAAGGACGGGTTGGTGGGGACAAGGCGTATGTGGGGGAAGGCTGAGTATATATTGTCAGTTTTAGTAGAATTTTAAATTCCAAATAGAAGGTAAGGAAACACCTGTAACCAGCTTACCCTAGTTTCAGGATTGGGGACAGAAAACATTTTCAGACACCTACACACAGTGATCACAGCTTGATTTGGACTAGTGGTTCTTACCCCCTGGCTCTTCGGAATCCTCTGGCAAGGTTAAAAAGAAAAAAGAAAGAAAGGAAAAAAAAGCCTAGCCTGGTCCAATCCTTAGAGAGATTCTATTTAATTGTTCAATGGTGGAGCTCAGGAGGTACTCCTGTTTTTTTTTTTTTTTTGTTTTTTGTTTTTTGTTTTTTAACTCCCCAGTGATTCTGATGAATAATCAGGATTGAAAACCACTAATTTAGTCATCTGTTTTAGTGTTCTGTCATTAAATAGATATATATATATTTTGCTAACAAAATTGATTTATGTATTTTCTACTGGTAAAATGCTAATAAAAAAAGTCAGGCAGCTGGAGGGAGGCTAAAAACAATTACGGGGTATGGATATGCATAAAGCGTATATGGATGGATAGTTTATGGCTAAGAGGACCATGAGGTAAAAAGACCGCATCAACACTTTCTCTCTTTTTGATGTTTCAGATCCAGGAAGTCTTAAAGCTTACATTAGGTCACGAACAATTCAGACTGAAATGGGTCAGCTTCGAAGTGAACAAAACATAGCACAGTTCTATGGATATGCGGTTTCCCTTTCATGAGATCTTCTCTGGATTTTGAGTAAATTTTAATTTTGTAATCCCTAGTAGAACAAGATTAGGAAGAACTCGAGATGTGCCAAAAAGCATAGAACTACAACTAACACAAAATAAGACTACACATGAAACCTGCATCCCTGGATTTTACAGAATGAAACAGGGATGCAGGAGAAGATGAGTGTATTTGGGAACAATAATCTTGGGAATGACAAATGAACTTCTATTAAGAATTTAAAATAAAAAACCTGAACCAAACACCAAAAATCCTGAAAACAAACTCCATTAATTTAACTAGAAAATTACAAGAGGATGGTAGCGGTCTAGGAAGCTAAGTGGGGCTACACTTCCTAATAAACCAAAGGAAACTTTCTTTACCTGTCACAAGTTATTAAAGAGATTTCAAATTCTGCAGAATTTGAAAGTAACAATGTTATCACAATACATGTTAATGCTAGTTATTTTTCCTAAATTGAAATCTTACTACATGGAAGTTGGAAAATTCTAAGACAGACTGTTCTTCATGTTAAAATATATTTTCAGAATAATATTCTGGCATACATTTCCTTTCTTGTTTCTCTCCAAGTGTCCTGGTCTCCCAGGTGCACGCTAGAAGACAGCAATATGTCAAATATAGTAGCAACTTTAGTCTGAAATGTTTAAAGTTAAAGTTTATTTATATTCTTTGTAGGAATATCAATAAAAGACCTCAAACGTATCTATATCTGTACATGTACAAGAACCGTCAAAAATTATTCACAGAACAAAAATAAATCTTCTTTAGAACAAACCCAGGTAATGAAATGTAGATATGGATCTCACATACGGAACAATCTAAATGCTACTAGCACAAAAATATGGCTTTAAAAATAAAATAAAATCTTGGGTTTTGTTTTTCTAAGGTGTATTTCTCTTTCTTGAAATAAAAAATAAATTATTTAGAGCTATCATTGTAAAATAGTTGTGTGTTAACACACTCTTATTAAGGCCCTGGAGATGAAAAACAAAATCAAATTTAGAATGTAAATTCCTCACCGGTGTAACTCAGGTTAATGTGTTGCTGTCTGCTTAAGTTAATATAACTAGGAAATGTCTAAGCACCAGTCAAAATTTAACCTAATTTACTATTTAACTTTTCTGAAGGTGGTCATTGAGTCAATTAGTATTTAACCTTTTGTTGAACTGGGAAATTGAAATGTTTCCCTTGAAAATTTGGAAATCACATAAAATGATATTTACACATAAATATCTGTACCCCCACAAAGATGATGGAGGTCCGTAAAACACAACTTCTGTGGAAATCTCTCTACAACAACAAATAAATCTGGTTTTAAGTCTCAAACTAAAAAAAAAACCCAAAAACTTCCTAGGGTCAAATGAGGGTATTTAAGTGGAAGATAGAACTGAGTAGGAAATGAAAATGCATGCTGAAATGCAGGCAAAGACTACCGCTTTCCTTTCCTCGGGAGCTCACTGCATTTCCCAAGTCTTGCTGTGTTGGTTACTCAAGCACTTGAGGCTTAACTGATCAGGAACTGAAACTACTTATTTCTGGATCCTACTCTCAGATCAGTGATATTCAACTTTATTTCTATGATTCCCCATGGTATCAATGATATCTAGGGTTCTTGAGACAATGCCAAACCAAGTCAATTTCAAGTCGCTTTAACTTATATATACATATAACACATATACTACATTTTTAAGGATGATAGAATGACTGTCATAAAATCTAAAAAACGAGAGCACAAAATCTGAAAATCTCAAAGTTTGGGAATCATTGCTCAATAAAATGGATTAACATTCAGAAAAAGGAAGCCCCAGGAATTCTGTTTTGTCTGGGTGTGTGCATGTGTTGTCTACAGAGACTGCCTTTCTATGTATCTATGTATTTTAAGAGTGGGCAAGGGATATAAATCTTCCTGTTTCCTGGAAACTCTGGGCTACTGAGAAGGCTCTGCTTATGCATTCATTCCCTTATGGGTCATGTCTCTTCCTCAGGTTCTTTCACTCCTCCTAAGATGCTTATTCTATCTCATGCAAATTTCATCACTTTTGTCCTTCCTAAACCCAAGAGTATACATAATTGGGTCATGACAATGAGAATGCTTCTAGAACTAGTAACAACCATTCAAACATGAAAAGAGACTCTAAATAGAAATTCAACACTCCAACATTTCTTGCTTTTAAGAAACTAAATCCTTCAACTGACGTATTGAAAAAACAAAGTATCTCAAATTATCGGCCCCCAGGTAAGGGGTAGGAAGGCAACTATTTACTGCTCTATTTACTGCTGGGGTAAGCAGGAGATTTCACTATTAGACTTGAAAAAGGGAAGGGGAATGGAGAAGGGAGCCCTTTTGGCTTTCCACAGTTGATAGGAGAAGGTGGCCTCCAAAGGTGTAGCTGAAAATGCAGTGAAGCTGTGGCATGTGGCTGTTGGGTTTGGCCCTGTGACAAGTCTAGTCTGGTGTCAAGCATGTGTGGGGCTCAAGGTCACAATGGAGTAGACTGATGGGACTGAGGTAATGCTGAAGAGGGTTCCTTTCCCACGCTCAGTCCCATAACCAGCCTTCTCAGGAACTCCAAGCTAGAGATGACTAAAACTAACCCTTGATGGAAGGGGAAACAAATATGAATGCAAACTCACTTGATGGCAGTGATTTTGCTCTGGGACTTCCAAAGAAGAACTCTGTTTTCAATCTGGTGTACCTCTGAGAACACAGTGAAAGCCAGGGGTCTACAGAACCACAGACGCATAAACAAAGGCCCTGGGTAGACTAAGATCTGAAAAGCTGTACTTCCAAAGTCAAGCTCATTCTTAAGGGCATATAGTTAATGCTCATAGCAGTCTTAGGTAATCTTTCTTTTTCTTTCATAGTCTTAACACCATCACAGAGAAACACAGAAGCAGACCAGTCAGAGAAAGCTAATTCTGACCAACTTGATACCATATGAAAAAAAGCAAAAAGCTATAGCAGCATGATTACCTCACTTTACCACATTTTTCTTACCGTTAGACTGCCATAAATCCAAACAGTACCTTGGTGATAGTGCTTGGAACACGGTAAGTGCTCAAGTGCTTGTTATAGTTACCTAGTTATAATCTCTCCTCTGACATGGCTTTTATTGCAGAGACTCAGGGAATATGATGACCTGATGGAAATGTGACTCTTTTTGCTGCTTCAGCTCAGATTGCTTATTGCTTCAGTAATATAAAAGGGGAATATGAAGCTCTTTTCTGACTCCTACCAACACTGTCCTCATTAATGGTCAAGTCTGTTGTCAGCTTGACATGCACTTTACAAGCACTTCACCTGAATTCCAAATTCCACTCAACCCTCATCTATCCTGCGACCCACAATGTGGTGTTGTTTTGAGGGAAACAGGAAGTGCAAGACATTGCTATCTTTTTGCCCCTCTTCAGCCATGTACCTCCTCCCAGCAAAACAAAGTTATTTACCTACTTGAACTGAGGGAAAGCCAATTAAGAAATAGCTCCATAAAAATTATCACCTGTTGGTGGCTTCTCTTCTTAAAAAGTCCTTCAGAGTAAGTTCTACAGATTGTAGCATTCTCTAAAGAAATACTGAGAAAAATGTTTGGACAGGAGTAGGCTCACAGGATAACCTAACATTTAACATTTGTCAACAACTCTGAACTTTTAGTTTACTTGTAATGCTCTTACTATTATTATTTTTTGCTATTTCTTCTTCATTCAAGATAACCTGCTAGTAGAAGGCTGCATAATCTGTCCAAATGTTTTGGGCATTAAATCTTCCAGTGAAGACAGCCCTCTAAGGAGCTCCCATAATGCTAATAAGATACATTCTATCCATCAAAAGCACATTTGATTTTTTTTTTGGGCTTCTCTCAATTCCCAATATAGGTAATTTTATCAGCCCTCTGTAATCCATAATCAGCACTTAAGAGCTTCCAAACCTCAATGGCAAGACATCACCCACATTACATACTTAAGGCCAATGAAACTGACAATTCTCTTACCAGGTTTTCTGTGGCACAACTGAAGGCTTTTACAAAGAATGAATTAAACATGGCTTGAGCTGAGAATAGCCAGAAACAAAACAGATCTATGCTTACATCCCTCCTCCTTCAACAAAGGACACTACACTTTGCAACAGTTAGCTCTTTTTCTTAATAAAATAAGTGATTTTGACCACAGTGTGCCCTCCGCTTGGAAAGAAAGGTGTAAGAATTTGCAAAACAAATACCAAAGGTGAAGAAAATGTAAAAGTGCCAAAACAGCTGGATATAAAGTGTGCAGATCAGATAAACACAGTGAGAAACTCCCATTTTAGATCTCTGTCTGGCAGAAACAGGGATTGCTATGAAATAAACGGTTTTAAAAGGTTGTGGCTTATGTGGCCATGGTGACGTTGCTGAAACATAAAGTCCAACACAAAGATCCACCTGAGAGAGGGCAGAGATCAAGAGGTTGGAATGCAAGCCTGGGACTCGGTGAAAAGGAGGGCTTGGTGTCTGTCGGCATCACTCAAAAGAGGGCACTATACATGTTCCCTTATAAATAATCTGTTATGGGGAAACACTCACTTGATGCATATGGCTCCCTCAGGTCCTTTTTTTTCCATCCCCTTTTTCTAGAAAAAAAAATTCTTTAAAGCTTATAATTTAAAATCAACATCAACTTATTCGAGAAACATTGTTGCTTTCTCAATATAAAACAACTGCTTAGATCTTGCTTAAAGAGGTTCAGGACCCTTTTAACATATCTGAACAGCATAGAAGGCATGAACTTTTCCTATTTGTGCAGTTATATGTACATATGTATGAATATATATGTGTATATATATTTGTATATATAATGTCTGTTTAACATGTAACACGCCATACTTCTGGTAATCAAGGTTGCATTCAAGATGATATTTCACACCTTTGGAAAAAAGGAAATGAATTCATTTCCACAACTTTTTCTGTTCTATAATAATAAGGCTATAGATGACAAGTGTTGAAACTGGGTCATTATTGTCAGATCTACCAGCATGGGAATAACAATTGGAATGTGCCATCCTGACACTTTCAATTTTTTTCTTTTTCTTTTTTTAAACATGAGCAATCATCACTTTTAAGAGAGTGATGCTTCAAATTTGGATTTCCTTTCTTTATTGAGGGGATAAGGGGAAGAAGCACTTTAAAAGTTAAAGATGGAGATAAAATTACCCCCCATAGATTTGCTAGTACAATGGATAAAGTCTTTATCCCAAACAAAAATTATAACGTAACACACAGAAAAAAATTTTAATAGGAAATATTCAGAGATTCCAGCTATGGTATGGTTAGCCCTTTTCTGTATGGAAGAAAGGGTGTTGATTTGGATGGCTTATGGACAGCTATTTAAATAACCTCTCCAGGGGAGAGTAAACCCTGTTGGTGACGACAGCTCCCACCATGGAGAGGAAAGCGCAGTGAATGTGTGAAGATGAAGATGGTACGTGGAGAGACAAATATTTATAGCTTTGTAAACTCTAAAGAGGAAAAAGAACACCCTTTATTACCATTGGGGTTAAAAAAAAAAGCCCCTATCTAAAAGAGAAGATTCCCATCTGCTGTAGACAGAGGAAATAAACATATTGACAGGAGTTCCATCGAAATTACTCCTAAAGTCCAGTTTTGATGCAACAGCTTTTGTCTGTGTCCTCCGAAACAGTGAATCCCCAAATCAGATTAGCTTCCAACCAGAACCAGTCTTGGTTGATCAGTGGAATAAATTATTGTTTTGTATGGATCTTGGTATTTGCATGTTTTCTGAAAGGACAAGGGGGCCAGAGTGGGGTTTTTAAACTAGTAGATGAATCCCTGAAAAATTCCTTCTCACAATGTCCTATTGCACTCCATGTGCTTCTATCAGATAGATGCTTGGTCTCTACCTACTGAACCTACAGGCTCGTGTCTCACTCACACAACAGTTCCTACTTTACTTCCTCTAACAACTGCAGTGCTTTCAACAAGAGGAAAACAATAATAAAAATAGCAATAATCAAAAAGGTAATCTACATTATTAACTTCCTTTTGGTATATTACAGTGATATTTTCTGTACATGGCCCAGAACTAAGTTCCCTATGTACATAGAGATGTGGGGGAAAAGCATTGACCTTGGAAGTCACTGCCTTATGCCCTGAAAGACAAGGTTCCTTTCTTCATTCAAGAGTTTCTCACCACATTGCCATTGTGAAGTAGCAACATTCTGTAAACCTGGAGGGGCTAGGTAAAGGTCTGGGGATAGGAGAGTGGATCAGTTTCCTTCTGTCTCCTTCCACAGTCTGTCTATTCACAAAGCCCGTCAGCAGCTGCTGTTTTTGAATTCACCATTCTCCGTGATGGAAAGCTTGGTGGGGTTGGTGGGGGAGATGCCATTGCGGACCTGCATGCTGTACCGCTCCTTCACTTGGGTCAGCGCGCTCATCAGTCTGGTGTTGGCTGAATCCAGGGACACGATCCGTTTTTCCTACAACACACCAATCATGCCTTTATTCAGGCTATAGGCAGGAGGTAACACGCTTTCTTTACTGAGTGACTAGTCCAGTGCTTTCTCTCAAACAGCCGTATGCATGGTGCTTCCCAAATGGAACGTCTCTGCCTCTTTCTCCACACTGGTCAGGTTCAGCTTCCCCTGAGCCCAATGGGTCTGTTTATTTTTTGTCTCTCTCTCTCTCTTTTTCTTTCAGCATAGCAGGGCTTTTTATTAAAAATCTCTTGGGACATTAGACTTTTATGTAAAAGTGATACCATGTGTTACTTGAGACTATGCAACAGAGGTATCAAGCTGCCTTACTATACTAAGTGCTTTAGGTCAAAATTGAAACATGGAAATTAGGTGGCAAAGAAAGAAGCACCAGAGGTTTCATTTCGTAGAGGAGAAGAGCATGTGATCTATGGGTTCTTAGCCCCCAAACAGGGCATATCAGTCACATTTGGAAAGAATTCACATTGTGCTCAAAATTAAAACAATACATGGTGGCAGTGTAGAGTCACCAACAAGGTGAGGATGCAACAGCAAGAGGGGAAAAAAGCAGCCAAAAAGCTCAGACCAAGGAGTTACTCGAATATGGGGAGGGAGATGTGGCCGAAAAGGGAATGCCATCAACATAACACATGAGAACAAACAGAGAACACAGGCTCCTAGACCCATTCCAGCTCAGAGTTACTCCAGGAGGGCTGCCCAATACGGAGATTGCTTTCATTTTACTTTTGAGTCTCTGAAAAAAAATGCTTTAGAAACAATATTTGGAAACCAAGCATTGGTGAATATATACACACAAAAACCAAGGGGGAAAAAAAGAGGGAAAAAAATAGGCAGTCTAACTAAAGGAAGTAGGACTACCTAAAATTTCTTTATAAAATCATTTTACCAAAACATTATCAGTCTGATAAAGATTAGGTTAGAAGAGATACCCTAATCTTAGCTTCAGCAGCTCAGTAAATCATTCCAGAACCTTTCTAACATGAAGTCTATAGTTTTCAGAAAACAACACAAGAAACAGTCTTTACCTATGCCTGTAAAATTAAAAAGAAAATAGCATATGGGGAATACCTCCAAAGCCAAAAGGAGCTTTACTATCTTAGGGGTCTTTTAAATTGACCCTGAGAAAAGCATGGTAAAGTTTAGTCATGGTAAAGTTCACAGAGGAGGTAGCAGGGCTGAGGGCTGGTGCTGCTCCTTGCTATTAAAACAGCAGCTACCCAGGGCTGTCACGTAGTGCTACACTTTGGGACACATGCTACTAGGAGCAAGAAGAGTGAAGACCACGGCCCTGGGGGAAAATCTAGGTAAAATCACGTACCACCTGGCATCAAATAATACTTCCCTTTACTCTCCTGCTTTCTGGGGGCAGGAAAGCAGGATCTGTAAGGTAGCAGTGCTGGTGGTCACAGTTTCAAAGTATATTAAAAAAAAGAAACAACAACAAACTAGCTCTTGCTTGTCATTATCACTTAAAAAAAATATCTTTCTTTCCCTGATGGAGAACTCAAGTGGTAAGATATACAAAATCAGCATTATTAATGACCCCATGCATCTGGTATAAAATGCTTTTCATTTTGGGAAAGTAATTCATTTTAAGGATAGGCAAAACTAAAGGAAAGAGCTGCAAGGCTTCTAAAAAATAATAATTAAAAAAATTATAACCAAAGAAGTTTACTGGGATAACAAATACAGATCTTTGAAAAGCCAATAGGTAAGAACCGGCCAGTGAATACTAGAAAACAAGAGGTAAGAGCTAAATATGATATTCCCCCCTCCCTACCCGCATTATTAGGAATGATCTCTAAACTGAGTAACTGATAATTTCTTGAATGATTAAAGAAAAGATATTTCAGAATTGGGATAAATTATAAGGCCTCAATACTAAGGAAATTAGGATTCTCCAGGGTTCATCCAAAAATAAATCATTCATGAAAAACTTGATTTTTAAAGGGTCAAAAAGAAGGCTAAGAATGACTGTAATTACTTATTGCCTAAAAAGGTAACAACTGAAGACAAACAGCCCCACTACTAAACAGCAGAAAGTTTCCACATAAAGAAGCTCCCTTTGTATTTCCCCCTATTGCCAACCACTCAAAATAAAACAAAATAGTTAAAAAAAATCAAATAGAGACTTATGAAAGTCAAGTTCAGTTGGCAAAAGATGCTCGGATATTTCAATTCTGCCTGGATTGTAAGGGAAAGCAATCTAGTCCACACCTGACAGGAAGGATTTCCATGTGGGGAGTGGCAGGAGCTGGAATGTGTAGGAGGCCAGTGCACTGGGCCAGGGCTGGGAACTGCTCAGCTAGAGAACGGACGCGGGGTTTACTTGCCTGTTTGAATAATCTCATCTCCATTTATGACCTGTAATTTAACACAGCGGAGATATCACTTGCAACAGTAACTAGGCAGCTGCTTTGCTTCTCATAGGAGGAAGCCCTTCTCTGTTCTCCACCTGAGTCACATAGAGAGATCCTGGGAGCCACAGTGTCTCCTCATGCTCAGGGGTGAAAGGTAGCACATTCTCTGGTCTGATATTTAAGAAATGGATCCTTATTATCACCACTAGGATCCCTATGGCCCCTAAGCTACAAGGTCCAGGATAGGTGCTTCTGCCACTCACCAAAAGGAGGGCTCATCCTTTTGCAGTTCCTGTTAGAAAGCGGCTGATGCAGGCCTGTGCCTTGTAGCATGAAATGACTCAAGAAGAGGCAGACGTTGAATTCAGGGACAAGATTTTCCTGGTGGGAGCACAGGGCTGCTGACAGAGATGAAAACCAGTTTACTGGGCACCTGTCTGGTAGTGTTTTGGGAAGTGTTGACCTAAGAGTTACTTCTCTGGGAAGCTTTCACACCAAACATGTCTTCATTCTATTAAATGATGCCAGAAGGGCTGCTCTGCTCCATCATTCACTTAAGAGAGAAGATTTATCCTTACAAAAGAAAGGATCTGATACAAAAGTCATTCATTACAAAGAATGCCAAAAGATGTTTAAAGTCATTTGCTATAATAAGATTTTAATGTATCAATAAGCCAACAGTTGGAGTTGAGAAACCTTCCTTTTAAGGACATTATAATTTTTAAAAATTTAACTATAGTATTTAGGATTTGTGCTATGCATGCTGCAGAGGTTTTCCAAATATAGTTTAGTGAATTCTCCCAACTATTCTCTAGGGATCCACAGTGGGTTTCTGGTAGAATAATTTATTATATAGTAATATCTGTGTTTGGGTAGGTAATTTATTATATTTAACCAATCATAGTATGATTTGATTCATTAGTTGAGAGTGGTCCTTGCTGTTGAGTGGTCAGTGGAAGCAGCTGGATATTCATCTATGAAAGGTGCCTTGATTCTACCAAAATAGTCCAGAGAACCAAACCATTTCAAAACCACTGCCTTGAAGTATGGACGCAAAATATTAACTAGCTTAGCCAGACCACCAGTCTGACAGTGACTGATGGTTTGAGGATAACATTTCTCCCATTCCTGCACATGACACCCTCCTGGTTAACTGAGAGACAGTCCTTACTTTCCAGAGCATTTGAGTCCTAATAAATCAGATTCCCTCCCTGGCTTTTACCTCCTATGCCTAGCAGGTGACTTCTGCTTTGTACCCAGTCGCCTAGCCCTAATATAAAATTAGGGGGTGGGATAGAAATCTTCAGGAGCTAATCATGAGGCTGTCCTGTCAGCCCGTGTACAGAACCACAGCTGTGGCACACCCAAGCTCCCTCTGCTTAAGACTATTTTTTTTTCCAAGACAGGGTCTCACTTTGTCGCTCAGGCTGGAGTGCACTGGTGCAAATACGGCTCACCACATCTTTGACCTCCTGGGCTCAAGCTATCCTCCCACCTCAGCCCCCCAAGTAGCTGGGACTTACAGGCATGAGCCACCATGTCTGACTAATTTTTGCATTTTTTGTAGAGATGGGTCTCACCATGTTACCCAGGCTGGTCTCGAAATCCTGAGCTCAAGCAATCTGCCTGCCTCAGCCTCCCAAAGTGCTGGGATTACAGGCATCAACCACCTTGCCTGGCCAAGAATGATACTTTTAAACCAGCTGAAATTATTTAAAAAGTATTTTATTGCTTAGCACTAACATCTCTCCTTGTGTGGTTATTGATAGAACTTTTCTTGCTTTATATTGCTATATTGAAATTTCCAAAGTGAAAACCTACCAACATTAGTTTTCCTGACTCAATTGCCTTATTTATCCAGGCAGTTTTTCTTAAGTCTCTGGGATGAATTTTTATAGTGTGAATAGTGAGACGGCCTAGTCTCCACTACCCTTACCTCACCTACCCTGGGGGCATCGAGAAAGATTTCTTTCAAAGGACCAAGTAAGATAATTACTACAGACCTTTCTTCTGATTCTCAGCATGTCTAAGTATCCAGAAACAATAGAGTTCAAGAATCCAAAATATTTTAACGAACTGTGCTGATTGAGACAGCATCCTCACAACTCTCACCTGACTTCCAAGTCTACTGTGTTTAAAGAAGTGTGAGGCCCATGAAGCATTCTTTCCATGACTGCGCTTTCAGCCTCACTCTCAATTTTGTTGAAAAATAAACCCCATTCCACATGGACTCTGTAAGGAATCTAGACTGTTAAGTACATGTTTAAGCATACGGGGGGCTCTAAAATATGTTGATTACTAGCTGATACCTAGAGAAGGGAGTAGGCTATCTATGCATCAAATCCTTGCTCTCATTTTTTATTTCACAGCTTAGGGTTATGATATGGCATTTAAGGTTGAAAAATGCAAACCTAGATTGGCTATCTTCAGGGAAGCAACACATTCAGTGGCTAGATCAGCCACTATCAAAACTATCAAAACTGTACCTGCTTTTTGTTATTTGCTTCACCATAAGAAATACAACCATATTTTGCAATGATAAAATAAAAAGGAGTTAGAAACATTTCTTGCCTCCTGGATTTTGCTCTAATCATTGACATGTCCCTATGAGGTGCTCTTGGCAGCCTTTATCTCATTGGTGTCACAGGTGTGAGCTACAGTGAGCAGAAGCCTAGGTTCTGATTTCAACAACCTTTTCTTTTTTTAAAGTTTTATCAAAAGATGCTCTCTAAGCACAGCACCAACAAAGAAGAGCGGCCAAGCACATTCCAAGCAGCAATGCCAAACCCTAAACCAAAACAACAATAAGGAAAGGTACCTTTTTACAACCTTGTCTTTCCCTGGCAATTCCATTACTGTCTGGGGCAAAAGGTTGATGGCAGTGGACGTGACTGACAAGACCATGAACAGCACAGCCAAGCAATGGTCAGTGGAGGTCACAAGCCAGACACATGCAGTGCACTTTTCACAATTACCCCCTTAGAAAATGCCCTCCTTTCCATAAGGAAAGAAGCAAACCGCATCATGCACTAGGTTGAGATTTGTCAAGCAACTGCACTAAACACGCTAATACTTTGCTGAGTAAACAGACTTCTCACCAGTGAAAGAAAGGAAAAGTAATGGAGGTCACATAGACACTCATTTAATCTTCAAAACGTAATGTCCAGAACTTTTCAATGACCCATTTTCTGGTACCTGCCTTGGCATTTGCAAGGGTGTGAAGTCAGGAAATAACAGTTATTATAAACAAGTGCCTTCTATTAGATTCAAAGCCTGCTTACCTGTGCATCAATTATTTTCTGCTTTGCATCAATAACTGCTTGCATCTCAGCATGATCCTTCTTCAGTTCTTCTTCCACAGCCATTAGCCTAGAATGTGGCAGGGAGGAAATATCAACATCTTCAAAGAGAGGGCTAACTAGTGTAGAGAACAGGAAAACTCAATATCCTCTGCCCTTCTTAATAAGACACCTGCAACCATCTTTTCTTTCTTGTCTGCCACCTTGGAATAAGACATCTAAGGTCAATTTTTCTCCTTGCGCCTCGGTCCCACACATTTTCATCTTCTTTGGAACAGTAATCCCATAATCATTTCCTCCCTCATCTCTCTCAGATTCCTTCCTGAGCACAACTTATTTCATCTTAAAATATCAAATCAACAAAAACCAAACAACCCTCTCTTAATCTCAAGTTACCCTATACCTGGCCCACTTTCTCTTCCCTTGCACAGCTAAGTTTCCTCAATGAGTACTCTATACGTAGTATGTCTAGCTTGTTTCCTGTCCACCATTCACATCTTAACTCATTGATGTTTAATTCTGCCAGTCTACCCAAACACCTCTCAGTAAGATGGTCAATTACCTCCACACTATTTAAACAACAAACCGTTCTGTTTACTTGACTTGTCCATAGCATTTTACAAATATTGAGGCATAGTGGTTATGAGCATGGAATCTGGAGTCCGGGGTTCAAATCCTGGTGCATCACTAACTATGTGACCTTGGGCAAGTGACTTAATGAATTTGTTGCCTGTTTCTTTATTTGTAAAACGAGAATAATAATGCGTAGGTGGAGGCTGTGATAAAGATTAAACAAACTATTATGTGTAAAGTGCTTAGAAAGGTGTGTGTCCCATGGTGAGTGCTATACAAGTGTTTGGTAAACTTTACCCTCCCTTTTTTTCCCTTGGCATCTGCAGCACTTTCAAAAGAGGTCCTCTGGCCCCAAAGATATTCCATAAAATTCCTTTCCATATTTCTGGACTCATTTTGAAAGATTAATTTAGTCTTGGGCATTGGATATTTACATTTTTAAAACCCAGTTCTCTAAGATTTCTCAAGTAAATCACCCAGTTTTAGTTTTTTCTAATTGTTATGGTTAAAGAAAAACAGATTACCTTCATAGGAAGTGCCCAAGGTCTCATATTTAGGATATTTTAAGAGATACAGTCAATCGTCACATTTGTACTCAGTACAACAAGGATAAAAATAGCTTTTGCTGCCATTCCTTCAAGGTTCTGTGGATCATCTCAATTCTTTGTCTCCCTAACTAGCCCACATCTGCTGCCAGGTGATGTCTAACCTGCTGATTATGCTTTTCATCTGGCTGTCCTTCTCTTCCTGCTGTCTTCGGAGCCGCTCCTCGCTGTCCTCCAGTCGGGCCTTGTATTCCAGCAGCAGCTTCTGCATCTGCTGCTCCTGCACCAGCAAGCGGCGTTCATATTCCTCCAGTCGCCGGCTGGATACTCTCAGGCGCTCCTTCAGTTTAGTAATTTCTTGTTCATACTAGGGCAGACGAGGCAAGGAGAGAAAAACTGGAGTTACATTGCTTTTAGAAATCAATGATTTTCTTTTCTTTCCTTTTTTTTTTTTTTTTTTTTTTAAAACAAAAGAAACCCTAAGCAGTGTAGCTAGATGCTGGCTGTGCTGTCATTCCCTATACTGTTCTTAATATTCTTTAAAATTATCAACTGGCATAAATGTTAATGGAGCATTGCCTTCCTTACTAAAATTACATTTTAAATCTTAACTTGGCATTCCAAATTCTACATATGTATGTATCTCTCTCTACACTAGGCTACCATTGGTATAAGCCACATCCAATCTGTGACGGTATCAAATGAGAGAGGAAAAAAAATAGATGAAGAACTTAAAAGTCTGACAAATCACTTAAAATAAGCCAAAAGTCAGTTGTCTATAAGAGAAAAAGATTCTGTGTCATCATCTGCACTGTAGGATCTCTGACGTGTCTTAGCTCATCAGACTGCCATTCCTTTGTTCTACTAGAATCACCCCTTTAGAGAACAAGCAACATTTCTATAATGTTAACCCTCTAAATCAATAAATAGACTTTCATGGCAGAGGTTATTGCTGCTTTCTTCCCAACTATAAAAGTGTAAAATATTCCAGTCACAGCACTAAACAAAGGCCTACATGTTCTCTAGGGCCAATTAATATTGCTTCTTGGCCCATTTTCATAATATGACTCACCTGCCCAATTTTGTACTGCCTGCTGGAACATACATGTCTGTGTTCTAAGAAGCTTCACATAAATTCAGTGACTGCATTAGTTACATGGCCCTTTCCTGTACTGTAGTTGCTGTGGCTGGGGTTTGAGTACACTGGAATCATCATGCTGATAAAAAGAAGCTAATTGTCTGGTTGTCAATTAAATAATATAATTCTATATATGATGTCAAGGTTCTTGTTTGATAACCCTTTTTCTCCTTGTCAACTTTTCTTTAAAAAACAAAAACAACAAAATCTAAACAACAGATAATATCCTTTTAACAATCATCTATAGAGTTATACATTCTTTATCCAGAAAAGGCAAAAACAAACAAACAAACAAACAAAAAAACGAAAACAAAACAAAACTAAACTAAAATCAAAACCAAATTGTTACCAAGATAAAAAAAAAGTCTTCCCCTAGGGTGATTTTGTCCTTGGGTGAAGACCAACAAGTTTATGGAAACATGAAATATTTACCTAAAATGACTAGAAATGAATAGCAGAGTGTTCTCTAGATTAAGGCATCTACATTAAAAATAAAAATAGTAGCTGCCACCCCCCAGCAAGATGAACATTTTCCACGTATATTCACACACACACATCCACACACACCATGGACCTATTTTACATAGATATGTGTAGGATGATTAACATAAGGGGTAGAGGTGAAGATGGGGGTGGGAGGAGTTTATGTTCTTAGCTAGATAATCCTTTTAGAGGCCTGCCATTTTGGGATCAGTAAGTCAATGAAGCAGACTAGGTTCTACCTTCTCAGCATGCTTGGCTTCATCTTGATTTTGCTCAGTTTCTTCCACATCCTCTTCATACTGCCCATTGTTCAGAACCCAGGCTGCTGTCCTCTCTACTGGGGACATTGTGGCAGAGTCCACAGGTGACTGAACCTGCATCAGAAACAGTTATTAGCATTTCCCCTAACAGCTCACCCATGTGCTATGTTTCACAAACAGCTATTCTTGGAAGATGTTAACTGTGATCTCTCAGTTTTCTAATTAATGCTCTTAGCTTTAAGTATTATTTTACTAATGCCAAGGCTAGGGGTAGGGAAAGAGAATATACATTTATATAAGTGCAAACCATTCTGAATAGAAAGTTATATATAACATATCCAAAAGGCATCCTTATTCTCCCTCTAAAGAAAGTCAAAGCCTTAAAATTGTTAATTTGCCCGGTGGTGCAAATACTGGTAGGTAACAAATTGCCTGCTGAAATTAATAAATGACCTCTACCATAAAAGTCTATTGATGATAAAATAACAGGAAGAAAGCATAACCTGATGGTCAAAACATCTGTTTAGCCTAGACACAATCAGAAACCAAAAAACTGATTAGTGCTAAACAAACTCACAAAGTGCCCATTTATAATCAGAATGGCAAATATTAGGTTGGTGCAAAAGTAATTGTGGGTTAAATGGCAAAACCCACAATTACTTTTGCACCAATCTACTTAGTTTTCATATTAATGATTTAGAGAAAAAGAAGGACAAGTGATGCTGGTTATCTTTACAGAACACTGACTTCATGATGGATTAAGACCACTCAAAGGTCCTTATACTGGAAAATTTCTTGAATACAGGATCAAAACGATGGATACTGGGTAGTCTATTTTCCTAATCTACTGAATAGAGATACCAACACTGTCACTACCACCTATCTCGATCATCTCATAGGGAGCTGTGAGGATAAGACAACATATATGAAAACTCTTTGGAAACTTCAGAGTGCTACAGAGAGGTTAGATGTCAGTCATTACCATATTTATGTTTCAAAAACTGGCACTAGATATTACAATTTATATTAGGCTACTGAACATTAGTACTTTCCCCACAAACAATGATGGAAACACACAATTTTTTCCCCATCTGTCCTGCCTCAGAAAGAGAGAGTAAGCTACAGAGAGAGTGCAAAACTTGGCATGTGAGTTAGCCTTTTATAATTAAATAGAGGGATTTGCATTTTGAGGACCAGAATTCTATAATTTCATAATTTGAAAGGCATTTTCTCTCCCATCACAGCTATTACATCTTAAGGATCTTTATATCATTCTGAAATAGAACTCAGTTAAACTCTAAATAAATATTTTAAAAGAAGGGGTATTTTGATAAACTGGAGAGTGAGGAAGACCAGATTAAAAAACTGACTGCAGAGACTAAAATGTTATCAGAGATGGGTTGGGAGAGACTTTAAAACTTGCACATGCAAAAGTAACACAGGGACATTTCTTAAAGATGTGAAGAAGGATCTGGTTTAGCTGATTTACAGATTATTGATATATATCAATAAAAATAGCTTCATGTCTGAGGATGGATGTGCATAGTTTATATAAATAGACATGTACACACTAAGCAATTGTGAATGAACTTCTAGAAATTTCTACTATTTTATTGGTCAAATCTTATTTTCAGCCACTTCCTAATATATCCTAGTACTTTCCTTGGCATACAGTAGGTGGTCAAAATAATAAAAATAAAAGTGACAAAATAGATTAATCCTAACTATTCCTTCTATTAATGATAAAGTCTTCACAAAATTGTAAAAAGGCTAGAAATATTGAATAAATAAAAAATAGTTATTGTGCTGGATTGAAAGGAAACAGAGGTGATTTTTGTTTCATGATTTTTTTTTGTTGTAATATGTTCTTCAAATGAAAAAACTATATACTATCTTTTATATATTCTTGGTCTTATAAGTGTTGCTCTTATTTTCCAATTAGTCAATCTAACAGGCATCATATCATACAGTTCTTTTAAATGGTACTGACTAGTTAAATGCACAACAGATACTCAATAAAATATTATTCATTTATTATTCTGGATTATCTTTAGAATTAATTACTAAAATATAATTTATTACTAAGAGAATATTCTCTGTTTTTCCCCTAATCCTTTGGAAGGGCACCAAAGGATTCTTTTCAATGATTGTTCCATCTCCTTATAAGCCGGATAAACCGCAAAAAATATCTCTAGTTTATAGTCCAAGAAATTGAGGGAGGAGGTAAGTGGTTCAGATCCCATCTTGTCTAGGAACAGCCTTAGAAAGAGAATTTATATCCACTTTCAACATGATCATCAAAGATAATGAAACAAAAACAACAAAATCTAAACAACAGATAATATCCTTTTAACAATCATTTATAGAGCTATACAACAGGAATTCCCATTAGGAATATCTTCCCTTTGAGATAAAGCTGCATAGGGTCTCCCTGGAAAAACAGTAATGCTTTAGGGCAAAAGAGCCTGACGCAGCAGTTTCACTGAGACTACAATTAGTCACAGCCTGGCTATGCTGAGGCCAGTTCCTTGTTCCTTGCTAGTATTTACTAGATATAAACAAGACCAATTGGTTTCAGCTTCAGAGTGTGAAATAGTCGGATTCCTATAAACGAATTTCTGCTATCAATACCAAAGAAAGGGCTGATTAAATTAATCCATAAACTCTGGGAGTTCTTGAAGAGGTTGGTTAGGAGACAGCTCAACAAATCCAAATGTGAAAACTGCAGCATCATATTAATAGACTTGTCAATTATCTATTTTAAAAGGTCTCTTCAAATTCAAATTTCTAAGATTAGGGTACATGATAAATCTGAATGACTCATATATTATACAAAAAGTCTATTATTTGTACAAAGTACATGATACATAAAAAACAAAATAGAGAGGAAAATAAGAAAAAAGCAATCCAAACAGAGGCTGAAATGGGTTAAAAAATTAAGACGGTTTCTTGAAAAAAAATTTATCTGTAAATTTTTTCACCAGGATTTTATTTCCTTCCTACTCATTAGACGTAGAAGACCGAAGCCAGTTACTGTGCAGACAATGGCCACTACTTTGTGCTGAGATATAAATGGAATTTGCAGGCACAAAGCTACTGATAATTACAGCCACCTACAGAACAATCTCCACAAAGAAATCCTCTAGTTTCTGGGAGAGAATTCCCCAACACAATTTGCAATTAAAATATGTAAAGGAATTTGCCTTAAAAATGTGCTGATTATATAGAACTTCAGAGGCTTCATGGGAGTGAGATGAACAAAGCAAGCAAGAAACAGAAAGATAAGAAATAAAAAACTATGCCAGGCGTGGTGGCTCATGCCTGTAATCCCAGCACTTTGGGAGGCCAAGGCAGGTGGATTACTTGAGGTCAGGAGTTCGAGACCAAGCTGGCCAATGTGGTGAAACTCCGCCACTACTAAAAATACAAAAATTAGCCAGGCGTAGGGGCGGGCACCTGTAATCCCAGCTACTCAGGAGGCTGAGACAGGAGAATTGCTTGAACCCGGGAGGCGGAGGTTACAGTGAGCTGAGATCACGCCACTGCACTCCAGCCTAGGCAACAGAGCAAGACTCTTTGTTTTGAAAAAAAAAAAACCAAAAAACTAACGATGTAAGTTCAAAACAATGAACCAAAAGCCAGTGTAGGAAAAAAAAAAAAGAAACGTGAACAATCAAAATAAAGTGATTTATGCTTCAACGGATATGACAGTGGCACCACCAGCAAAAGTATAAATTAAGATTAATATTCAAAGCTGTACCTGGACATCTCACTGTGCCTGTACCCCACTTCATGCCAAAAAATATATATGTGACTCATTAATGGCTGTGACACAAAAACTAATTTTTATATTGGTTGTTTGGAGACTGTATGCATTTCCCACCTCCCATCCATCCAGGCAGTCCTCTATTTATAACCCACAGAAACATTTATTATGTGCTTATGTGATAGCTATTACATTTTCCTAAAGAAAAAATGTTATAAATGACAATTGGCTCCAGATGACCACAAAAAAGGCTATGTAATTTATAATATTAATAAACAATCAGCCTGAGTCATGGGCCTTCATGGAGTCACAGAGGACTCCATGATACAGAAGGAAAGGGTAAGCAGAATAAAAACAAGAATCTTTATTTTCCTTTTCTGTACAGGGCTGGGCCTAAGCACACTTTTGAAAAGCAGGTGGAGGACACTTTTCCTGTCCTGTCCCTCTCTGCCAGATCTCATGCCCTTCACTAATCTTATCTTCAGTGCCCTTGTGCTGCTCTAAGTCCCTGAGTAGATATGTGCTTCTACACAGTATTCTGATTTCTAAAATTATGTATTTTTCCTTTCTCCACCCAATGAACACCTTAATTCTCTGAAAGTAGTTGATCTCAACTAGAGTCTAGCACAAAGGTGATGGGAGGAAACTACTTCACAATAAGGTGGGCATGACTGATAGCCTCCTAACACATACATTTTATGTTTATATATACACACACATTTATGTATAAAAATACATATGATACATATAAAAGATACATATTTTTCCTTTTCTTCAAATACAAATGCTTACTAAATCAAACAATTTGGTAAATCTTTGGGAAATATAACAAAATAAAAATGAAAAATTTAAGACTGTAGAAAAACTTTATTACTCAGTAAAAAATGACCAAGTAGGAGGTTTAGCCCAGGAAGTCTGCTTCCAGAAACAGTTTAAGTTAGTCATGCTTTTCATCCCTTCTTCTATTTCTGTATCCAAGGATTCTATAAATAATCCAATTAAAAAAATCAAAGTAGGTGTAAGGGGCTCTGATCATAGCAGACTGGAGGCAGATGCAGCCATATCAGTAAGTGCCTAAACTGTAAAAATGCAAATATATTACAGATACAAATTAGGATTTTATTGCAGTCTCCCTCCCCAGTTATTTTGCTGCATAAAAGGATTTGTCATAGAACTCTTTTAATCTCAAACTTTCTAGTACTATCATTAGGTTTCAAAAAAAATTCAACTAACACAATGCTTTTTCAGGAGAAAAATCTTTTTAGATGAAAGATATAAAAAGATATATATTATATATATGAAAAATTACATGAATGTGTATATATATTTAACAGTAGTTTGTTTCAAAGGGAAAAATATGTATTGATGCTTCAAAATGTAATATGTAAGGAAGAAATGATTAATTTCTGGGCAAAGCTTTTTATTTGTCAAGAAAAAAATCAGAAAATCTTATATTATGATTGGATGTGATGTTAGCTGGGCTTGTCCATGTAAATAGAAATGTAAGGGATCTGCAAATGTTCAGAATACTTCCTTTTCTACCTGTGCTTCTATCTTTTTAATCTTTCCTTTACCTTGACTCTCTATGTGTTCAAGTGTTTATTTTTCTAGCCATTTCCAGGAAAAGGCACATGGGACTTTGTATTTCCAGAGAGAGTTGAGGGATGGAATGGAGAAGAGTCACATTAAACTCTTGGCTCAGAATGCAAACCTTTATTCTGGAAGCTTAAGAAAAAAAATTAAGAGGGATTAATTTTCAGATTCCCAAAATAATAGTTGGTTTTGCCTACAGATTTTAAGTATCTAATTATTCATTCAACATCACCGATTTGTTCTAAGTGTAAACTGATGTAGTAGCTCTGCTGCTTGAAGAGAAGGGGGCCCCTGCGTGTTTGTTAGACTTTTAAGGGTAATGAGTCAAACTTCATTCTGCAGTCTCACTTAGGCAGAAGCTTCCCCAAATTTTCCTTTCCTCTTTCCCTTTAAAGGTTGCTTTTAAGTGGAAATATTGTTAACAATAGGATTTCCCAATGATTTACGTATAAAGAACCAAAGAAACAGATGGACCAAGTAGAAGCCACGCCCCTTCAGCACTCGCGCCTACCTGCTGTGTCTGTTGTCTCTGGATTGCTCTCACTTTGGGAACAGGGCTCTCTCTGGAGGAAGAGGATTGCTGCCGGGACCGGCTCCCATTCTGCACAGGTTCGGCCACCAGGGCTGCGGACGCCACTGACATGCTCCCGGTGCTACGTAAGGAAGCACTATGTGGCAGGGATGGTGGGGCTTTGGCTCGGGCACCTAACCCACCCTGGTCCACTTTTCGGATCTGGGCCTGCCCAGTACTATTTTGTCGTGGCAAAGCAAGAGGTATGTGTCTATCTGGCACAGTGTGCCGCCTGGAGAAGTCCTCACTCTGAGTGCTACGTTTAGTGAAATCTTCCATGCTGCTATTGCTGGGTCCACTAAGCTTGAAGTCTTCACTGTTACTTTGGCTTCTGGAACTGGCAGTGCTTAGGTTCTCCAAACTGGAATCTATAGAGGCCTTTGGCATTGCTGGAATTGGGTTATTGAGGTGATAGACAGGGTTCTGGAATGACAAGGGCTGAAGGCCACCTGGCTGGTTCAAGGCTGGGTGCAGGGGCCTTCTCACTTGGGGTGCACTCTGGGGAGTGCTCTGGGTTTCCCGCAGCTGTTTGATGCTGGCCACCTGGGTTATGGAAAGCTGGCTTCCGGTCAAGCGTATAGGCACATCAAGCATGACAGATGCATGCTCCACTTGAGCAGCATGAGTGTCCTGGAGGTCCATGAGGGAGACGCTCCGACCATTAGGAAGGCTACTTTCCCTTTCATCCTTTTCAGAATAAGTCATGCTCTGAGAGGAGGCTTGCTGAACCAGCAATAATGTTTTCCCTCTGAAGTAGCTGTCTGTGTTGTCCTGGCTTGGAGATTTTAGTTTATGCAAATCACTGTGGAAAAGGAAAGGACACTTAATTTCTCTTGAGACAACTTCAACATGGCTAAGATGCCTCAATTCAGGCATGTGAACTCCTCTGAAGGTTCTTATGTGGATACATACATTTCTTTGGAAACTCAGATTTTATATAATTAGGGAATTATTACAATTGTTAGAATAAAATCCAGCATTTTTACTTTTTCCCCAAAAGTAGAGAATAACACTGTAGATACCAACCCATCACTGTCTTCAGTTTTAACCAGGATTCCAATAATTTCCTAGTTAGGTTTTAAACCTTCCTGAAATATTCCAATTCATACTTACTTATCTAAACCTTCAAGAGAAGTTCTAAGTACACAACTGCAAGGTCCCTGCTAAAGGCACAAGTCTTGCCAATCCATAACACAGTCTAAGCATCAACATTGTATCTACCTGTCCAGCTGACATAGCCAGCTATAAAATGGTTTTCACCGAGGTTCTCCATGGTTTTTGAATGCTATAACGTATAGAAACATGAATTTCATAAAGCCTTTGGTCTTCCACTAAGCAAGACAGAAATTTTTAAAATATGCTGGGGAATATATTATAACTCTCTATACTACCATTCTAGAAAATAAGTTATCCCAGATCTTGTGCATTATAATGACAAATAATTGAACTGCTCTCAGGTCAGATGAGTCTTCAATTGCTCATGATTTTAAACTTGTAAATTCAAAAAATAGGTTGAATATACTTCTGCTAAATCTGAACATTATATTTCTCTGAGATATTGGTCACGTCCTCTCTTTCATACCTGTCAGTGGGGTCTTCAAATATTTTCTGCAGCCCAGAGGAGAGGCTTCCACTGACATTTGGACTGGAGTTATGTTCAGTGAAGCGTCTCAGTTGCTGTTGTATTGGCGTAGGATTAGTCAATGACTTGGTAATATCAGCAAGAACACGAGGGAGAGGCCCCAATTTTGCCACGGTCGCCTGTAGGAAGGAATTTTCACCCTAATTGGATAATAAGCATTGCGACATCCACCATAGATTGTTTTTGGCACAACGATGGCCATTGATGGAGGGGTGTAGGTTGGAGGGAAGGGTAGGTGTTTGCATATGGGAGTGGCAGGTTCATAATGCATTGTTATGGAGCAGCAGAACCATGGCGTCGAGATGAATGGAGGAGGCGAAACAGGGTGCAGCAGACATCGAGGAAAGAAAGGAAATTGAAATCAGGATTATGCAAATAAAAATTAAAAGACATGCTCAAAACTACCAAACTAATGCCATTCCAACTAAAATAGACATGCGAAGCAAACTAAATCTCTGGGAGGCTAGTAGATCAAGGTGGGGGAGGGTAGAGGAAGAACCAAATTCCTTCTAACCAAAAGAACTTCAAGACCAGAGGATCAGCTAGTATAATAAACTTTCAAAGAAAAGGGATCATGTGAGAAAAGAAATGCATGCCAACATATAAGAAGGTGCTGCATTCAGGAATCCAGAGTACTGCAGGGCACACAGATGATACTGCCATCCACTATCCCAGTCAATCTCGGGAATCCCGACCCACTGCCAACTGAGTTTCCATCAGAAAGACAATTTTTGTTGTTAATTTAACAATAAAATCAGGTAAACTTTCTCTATGAGATATGTCTAGATGTATTCCTGGTTCCCAGGACCAAACACAGATTAAAAAGGAGAAAGTGTATTTACACAGCAAAGTGCGTTAAAAAGACCTTGATCCTGAATAAACCAAGCCCATTTCACAGGAAAACTGAACCTGCATCCCACTGAGATGCAGTTATTCAACAAAGACTAACTCTTTAATACTTGCTTTATCCATTTCAATCATTTTTTTCTTTAGGGAATGCTTACTCTCATGGGGTCTTAGGGGTCCCCTTCAACTGTCAGTCAGTTTGACATAGCTGCCTTTGGGTCTCTGCCTTCTCAACAATCAACAGACTCTTTTACCCTACTCAAACAGGTATAGATGCCACCAATGCCTTTACTTGCTCAACAATGTTGGGCTATGATTCATATGAAAAGGATTTACCTTTGGCGTAGTTGCAACTTAAAACTCTAGCTAGCATTTCTAAAAGTGAAAAAAGGTCCTCGAGAATAAGGAACAGTTTACTGGTTCCCAAATGTTTTAAGCATTGGAGGACACACTACCACTTATGTTTCCTCAGCAAAATGGCCTTTGTTAATACGTTTTATTCCCCTTCAAATTTTACTGGTATATCACTTTTATTGATAGGAAAATAGAGGAAAACAAATCATTATCACAGAAAAATAACTGTCTTTTGAAGTTATTCTAACATACCACCACACATATTTATAAAATGCCTGTAGCAAACAAAAACATCAATAAATAATTATTGTAATAAGCCTAGCCAAAGTCTATTAGACTATTTTTTACTACCAAATCTATTCCTTTTTGTTAAATTCCAGAAGGAAGAAAATGATTGGCATGGTGTATATTTACTTATTAATACGGTACATAATAAAATTCTTAGCAAACAAATGATTAAAAATAATTGTTTTCTGTATTCTTAATTCACATCTGTAAAGAAAGAAAACTGATTTTTAGCACTAATAATTATATGAAACTCTATGACTTGTATAGTAAAAAAATTTGTTTCATGGGCAAAGTTACTTAAAACATGATAAACCTAGTACTTTCTTAGCTAAATCTGTACTTTTATTAGAAGTTACTATATGAGGTTTCATCTTATCCTATTAGACATGCATAAGGCTGTATATACCAATATATTAGTTTCTAATAAAGTTTTCAGATATGCACTCTGTATATATAATTTTAGAGAAATATACTCCATTAATTCAGATAAATATTAAAAACATATATTAATAATGTCATGGTTTTCTAGAATTTCACGGTTGTCGGTCCCATATTTTACTCAGAAATGATGACCACTCTCAGATTTCTAGGGTAAAAGGTTGCTTTCAATTAGCAGAAAGAGTGAGTGCTATCACTCTATAGGTACTTTCCAGAATTCAGGTACATTCTATCTTCCGTCAACCTACTTTACCTTATCAAGTTGGGAAACTACTTCCCACAGTAAGGAATGCAAAACTGAAAGCTCTCGGCCCAGATCAATGTAACCATCAAAGCCTGGGGTGTTTGAGATGGTGTCTGGATTAGAGATCTCCAAAAGAAAGCGCTTCATTCCACCCCATTCATGTTCTAAAAAATCATTCATGAATGCCATGTATTCCTCTTTGTTACCAAACCTGAAGTAGAGGATGAGAAAATGAGAAAGAACATATTCAAGAGAGAGATGATCATTTTGCTTTGACTTTACACAGAATTATGACATTTTTTTTTAATTTTGTGGAGGGAATGACTAATTTTATTATCTATAAGTAATAAATGCTACAACATACTTTCTTAATATCACTTTAATATTCCAATGCTTTGAATAGCTTTCTATTCTCTAAAGGGTAAAGCCAAACCTCTTTTTTTTTTTTTTTTACTTCTGGTATTTGAATTTCTCTGTAATATAGGCCTCACTTACCTACCAAATGCTCACCAGTACAAACCTTCAATACTGCTAGTTTCTTCAAAGTCTCCCAAATATATTATACATTTTTGTCTTCTCCAAGCTTTTGCCCATGCTATTTACTTACACTAGAGAAAAACTTCTTTCCTTTGCCTATCTAGATTCTACCTATCTTCAGGGCCTAGTTTAAGTCCATAAAACCTGTTCCAAAATAAAATATAAATATTTTTTAGCTCAAATATGGATAAATATGTGTATTTCTGCATTGGCTTATATATAAATTATACAAAATTAAAATAGTACACCTCTAAAAAGCCACTATTTATACTAGAAAACAATCTGCTCGTTTTTTTTTTCTTCAATACATTGCTAATAGAAACTTGTTTTTAAGCATCAATATTGAATAAATCTTGGTCAATTTTGTAAATGTGAATTCCTTCCCAGCCATTTCTTTAACTTATTTTCTATAAATTATAAAAATAACATAAACTTACTGAAAAAAGTTTGAAACAATGAAAAGTAGAAAGAAAAAAGTGTGGATGTCTCATTCAAGCTACCCAAATATATCTGCTGTTTATATTTTAGTACATTTCCTTCCCAACTGTTTTCTCCTAATTTTCTTTTGAAAAATTTTAAACCTACAGAAAAGTTGAAAGAATATACAATGAATACCCATATGCCTTTCATCTACATTAACCAACTGTTATTTTTGCCAAGTTTGCTTTCACACCCTCTCTTTCTATACAGATTTTTTTTTTTTTCCTTTCTGGAACCATTTTAAACCAAGTTGCAGACATCACCTCTAAATAGTTTAGTGTCCATTTCTTCAGAATAAGGAATATCTCTTACATAAACCAATGCCATTATCACACTAAAACTTTTAAAAACACTATTCACGAATTATCTTATCTACAGTCTATATTTAAATTCCACCCATTGCCCCCAAAAGGACATATATTTTTTCCAACTTAAGATCCAAATAAGTTTCAAGTACTGCATTTAATCTCTTTTAATCTAGAACAGCCCCCCTCCATCTTTCGCATTTTTCATAAAATTGTCTTTTTTGAAGTGGTCAGGATAATTGTCTTAGACAATGTAACCACATAATTTGTCTTTTCTTCCCAACTTTTTTTATAGTTAGATTTTTGTATTTTCATATTGCTGGGGTAACAGTATACATACCACTTTTTATTCTGCCCTTTTTTTTCCTACTAAAGCATTTTTATCAGCACTTTTAATTTAATTTTATCTTAATGCTCTATATTATTGGATAGTCTTTGTAAGCAGCTTGTAGTACCTGCAAATATTCCATTGAATGCATGTATCATAGGTTACTTAACCACTCCTCTACGAAGTGATTATTTAACTTGTTTCCAATTTTTTGCTATATTTATTAATATCACAGTGAAAATCTGGTAACATGAGTGATGAGGTTCCCAACCCTCATCCAAATTTTAGGCCTTGAGTATTTTTTAAACTGTGTTTTTAAAGTGGTTACAATAGTATCACCTACTTGGCAAAGTTGGCCAGGTTCTGAATGACCTTGGCAATAAGAGTTAGAGTCCGAGATGTGCGGTCATCAGGATACTCCTGCATAAGGTTGAAAAGACTGGGAGACATAATGGCTGGACACAAAAAACGGAGAAATAATGAGGCACTGATGAGCCTCTCGCTGATGTCTTGCTTGCCACGGTTCAGGCACTGCTGCTTCCATGATGCAAACACTTCTTTCAACTCACGAGGGAAAACACTAGGGAAGGAAAAAAGTACCAAAACCTCTAAACACAGAAGTACCAGAACCCAAAGCACAAGTGATTCCACCCTGACCCAACATATCTCTGCTTAAGAGTCAGGCTGTGAGGAGGACCTAGTAGAAATTCTGGGATGAGGTTTTACCTGATTCATGGCTGAGAGGCGGTGGAAAAATTCAGAGGCCAGATGGAGACTGGAAACCCAAGGCTACAAAACTCTGGATTAGTTTAAATTTAGTTTTGCAAAGTGGGAAAATGGCATGAGGCTCCTGACTAAACCATCTGGTTTAGTATAACTCACCATAGTCTCTCTAAAGACTGTTCATCAAAAATCTTCCAAAGTTTCACCAATTGCTAGAGTTAGTGCAATGATCAAAATTCATGAACACATCTGTTCAACACTAGTAAATATTTTAGAAATAAAAAGAAATACTTTTGATATTAGAGGCTATAGTACTAATATTCTGGGGAGAGATTATATTTATGTAGATAGCCAGTTAAAAAGTACTTCTGCTTACAATGGAGATTTCAATTTTAGATGGGACTGTATTCGGGAAACTTTCAATTTCTCTCCAAGACCCTCCCCTTTGGTTGTAAAATAATTGTTAACATTGTGATGACTTTTACATGAAAAGATGTTCCACAGGCAGAGGATGAGATAAGCTCACCAGTAAGAGTTGATGATCTTGCAGAAAGCCAGCTCACAGCACATTTTCAGGTTGCTCTGATGGTCTATCAGTTCACTAGATGAACATTTGCTGGGATCCACTTCACAGTTCTCATCTGACTCATACAAAGCTTTGATAAACTCCCCTATTAGAAGAGAGAAGATGAAAATATAGCTATAAACAGTGTCTTCCTGAATATAATAAAAGGACTTAATGATTTCTGTCCTAAAATGTATAATGGGGAATTCTTTTCTAGATCTGACAGGGAGGGCACAAAAGATGGCCCATGAAGCCTCATTGCTTTGGAACCCAAGAGTTGTCACATCCTACATACCATGTTTATTTTTCTTATCCTGGAAGTGGAATAACAGCAATCACTAACATCATCATCACAGTATTTATAAAAATGGTAATGACACTACTTAAAAAATGTATTAAACTAAATATATGTTTAATTAGTCATAAACTCGTTATTTGTTTTAAGGCTCGCTCTACTTAGGGGACTATTATTGTTATTGCAGAAGAACAAATGACCCAAGCTTGATTGAATAGTCCACTGAAGGTTTTAAGTGCTAATGTTGGTGCCAAATACAGATGCAAGTAAGGTTCTCTATGCTTACCTCTTGTAACGGAGACAGTCATTCAACACTGCACAATATTACAGCAGATCTCCTTACATAATCTGTATATGCTTTTCCATATAAATTTAGTTTAGAAGCCCTGTTCATATGGCCTATGTTCTAGAAAGATACACCCACTATTCCCTGAAAGAACAAATTCCTACCTTACCTGTTTATCCTCTAGTACACACCATAGCTTGTATATCTTCGACTACTTCGTATTTCATATTGTTTGTGTTTGTTTCATTTCTAGGATGAATACCTTTGGAGGTTAGGTACTAGGTTTTATTCATGTTCAAATCTTGACTCTTCTGAATAGCTCCCAAAATGTTACAGGTGCTCAATAAATATTTATCAGAGATGGCAGTATGTATTCTTGGTTTTTTATAGGTCTTTATGAAAGAGGAGGGGATCTTTCAAAGATTCTCCTAAATATGCGTTTATTACTTGAGGTTCAGGCTAGTTATAACAGACTTCATGAAAGTGAACAATAATGCCTGCAAAACTAAGTAGCAGCAGCAGCAGCAGAAAGAGCATTTCTATCAAAGCAGTTAGTTTTTAGATAAATGAAAGCTTTTAAAAATACCTGTGACAGGGGATGAGAAGTGATAATTTTGAGGAAAAATGCTTAGAGAACAGGAAACAATGTGGTATACAGAAAGGAAAGTGGTGCACAGAAAAATTAAAGGCACTGAGGTCAGACACACTGACTGTGGGCCTTGGAAACGTCACTTAATTAGTCTGAGTTTCAGCTGTCTTATTTGTAAAACAGTGTTAATAGTAAACACCCTGCAGAGCTGTGGTAAAGAACAGACATAATGCATGGAAAGCATGTAATATGGCACCTGGCTCTTAGTAGGAGCACCATACAAAAAGTATTTTAATGTAAAAATCATGCAACTTTTGAATAATTTTTTGTCAAGTGAAATGGCCAAAACTAATAAGAGGCTTTTAAAAATGTTACCAATTCTCACAAGATATGTATTCAATATGTTCTCTATGTCTCCTGTGCTATGTTTCCACAAATGAACTTCATTTAAAGAGTACCTAAATTTAAAACTAAGAAATCAGTGTCAAATATCCCATGTAAAAACTGGCCAAACTCTACACTTGTATCCTAAATATTCTGTTTAGTGACTTCTTTTAGGTTATACGTATTCAAGGGAAAAAATACTAATACTAATAAAAAACATGAATATTAACAATATTTTTTATTCTTCAAGAAAAGCGCCAGATAATTAACTCCAGGGACCAGAAGTAAATTAATTGTCTATAGTACCAGCATAAAAAGTTTTTGTCCCTGATTATTACATATTTAAAATGCTCCAAAATAGAAAAATAATACTTTAACTGTTGAAACAATAACCAGTGTTTGAACATGTAGAATGTACCATATTGAAAGGAGAGGCTTTTATTGATTTGTAACTAGAAGGTGCTTAACTGATCAAAATTACCAAGAGAGATTAAAAAACCCACTTGTTTGCCTTCTTGCATTTGAAAAAAACCAGAGCCAAAGGGGGTGCTCGTTATGTTGTTTACATGTTAAGTTTGTGCCCAGAATGTTCTATGACGTATTTTCTATGTAAATCATTAAGTCATTATTATCTAGGATAAAAATTACACATGCAGGAATAAGTCAACAAGGATGGACATATTACTGCTGAAAGGAATTTGCCTCCATTGCTAAAAGTGGAAATCAGGTCTTTTCAGGGCTTTCTTTTGTATATCTCACAGATAGTATTTCCTGTGTGTCACAGGATACCAAGGTGCAATCTGATTTCAAATGGAAAGGTAAAATAGGATAACAGATGGAAGATTTAAGTCTAAACAATGCAGAGTCTGTGCAGAAAGAGTAACGCTTTAATTAAGATAAGGACTGGCTAAGAAGCAGACAGATATTGTACAATATTACTGGCACCTTTTAAAATCAATTCTCTCTGAAAATTCTTCAAGCAGTCTGGAAACAGCATCTATTTTCTGCCCAAAGTATATGAAATATAGCAAAACTTTAATGAGAAGACAATATAGCCCCTGTCCTGAAGAAGCTTACCAATTAATTCTGTTTATGCTCTTAGAAGCAGCAGCCATTTTTACTACTGTGGCCCTTGCTCTTGGATTATAAATATTATTACAGAGATTTCTGAGGGGTTACTTGAATTTCTTTCCATATCCACTGAATTAATTTTCATGCCTCATTGAGCCCATCGGCCATTTAATCATTCACTGTCCTATCAAAGGACTGGTACCCACTTTTCGTTTTGGAAATTATTTCATTCAGAAATCCTGTTTAGCAGACTGAATTTTCAAATACGAATATTTGATTTCAAAGAAGCAGGTAGTCAATAAATATTCACTCCTATCTCCATAGAATGGAGAATACGGTTTGAGATGCTTTTTTGTTTTTTGGTGGACTTTTATAACAAAACACAAATCATTAAAGCAAATCATGAGATATAATTTACGACTGTAATAAGCTCTTTATGTAAATGACACTATAAACTTCTTTGTACTTTTCTTAAGCTCTTTATACCATTCTTAATGTCTATGTGATTAGAGAAAAAAAATGACGATAAACAGGAAGACAAAAAATCTACTTCAGAGCAGAAACTAATTGTAGTAGCTACTATAATGTGTCTGCTTCATGTAAACACACTGATCCTGTTTCTTGAATGGCGACTCACTCTATTCCTTACAGCCTGGCTCCTCTCCTCCTGAAACCGGTGTGAGCGACCAGCAGTGATATTTAAAGAGCCAAATGCAATATCCATTCTTTTTCTTTACCTTCCATAATTTTCTATTGATGCTTTCTTCTCTATTGGTGTCTAGGACTCAGTATTTTCCTGTTTTCTTTCTTTCTGGATGCTCTCTCTTTCTCTGATCACTTCTCTGATTCCTCTTCTTCATTCTACACCATAAACCCAGGTGCACTCTAAGATCTATCCTTGGCCCGGTTCTCTTCCTGCTCTGGTAATCTTGCAGCTTCATTTAACCTCTCCACGTGCGTAAATTAGTCTCAAATTTCCAACAGCCAGCTAGACAGGTATCTTAGATTTCCTATCTAAAACCCCTGAGATTTCCTACTAGAACTTCAAATTGAATATATATGTAATTTCCCCTGTTTCACGCCTACTACTTCTGTGGTTTCTATTCCTGTTATGAATCTCGTCATCCCCCTAGTCACTCACAAAACCCAATTCTCTGTAATATTTGTTCCCTCCTTCCTTCCTACAAACTGAAAAATTTGCCAAGTTCCATCAGTTCAACCTTACTATTTCTCATATCCATCTTCTTCTCTATTCTTACTTGCGTGATTACCCTCATTCAGAGTCTCATTCTTTCCTATTACAAAGGCTTTTTTTTTTTTTTTTTTTGAGAAGGAGTTTTGCTCTTGTCTCCCAGGCTGGAGTGCAATGGCATAATCTTGGCTTACGGCAACCTCCACCTCTCTGGTTCAAGCAATTCTTCTGCCTCAGCCTCTTTAGTAGTTGGAATTACAGGTGCCCACCACCATGCTGGCTAATTTTTGTATTTTTAGTAGAGATGGGGTTTCAGCATGTTGGCCAGGCTGGTCTCGAACTCCTGACCTTGGGTGATCCGCCTACCTCGGCCTCCTAAAGTGTTGGGATTACAAGTGTGAGCCACCGCACCCAGCCTACAATGGCTTCTTAATTGATTGGCTTTCAGTAGGCTTTCTTCACCTTTTTTTTAAAGACAAGGTCTTTCTCTGTCACCCAGGCTGGAGGGCAGTGATGTGAACATAGCTCACTGCAGCCTCGAACTCCTGGGCTCAAGCAATCCTCTTACCTCGGCCTCCCAAGTAGCTGGGACTACAGACGTGAGCCACCATGCCTGGATACAACTCGTCTTAGTCTGCTAAGTTAATTCCACTGAAAACACCCTGCTCAAAACTTTCAGTGGCTCTCCAATGATTACTGTAAACTTTAAATCTTCACCCAGGCATTTCAGGTATTCACAAACTGGTTCTAATTATTGTTTAATCTTTTTGTTTATTGTTCACATGTTTCTTTCATGTCGTTTTCTAGCTAAATGGTTTTATTCCACACATTCCTGGTTCTGTTCCACCTCTATGTCTTTTTGTTCATGTGTCCTTTTCCCCATGCTACTTCTTATCTTCTTATCTGCTCTTGCTCAATGTCTATTTTTAACCTTTCTATTCTTCAAACTACATACTAACATAAATGCATTTCACACAGAAAGTTTGACAATTCTATCAGCTGCATTCAATTTTTTAAAATTCTTTGCAAGAACACAGAATGTCTCTTTTTGGTACAGAGATATCCCTAATGTTATATCCTTATATTGCAAACTCCTTGAGGGTAAAAATCTCTCCAATCATTCAACATATTTTTACTTTCTACTCTTGATAGTCACACGTGGCTGTTGAGCATTAGAAATGGTTTATGCAAATTAAAATGTGTGATACATGTGAAATACACACTGATTTTCAAAAAGAATAAAAAAGTAAAACACCTAATTAATAACTTTTATTCTTTTAAGCCATTAAATAGTATTTGGATATACCGGGTCAAACGAATTATGTTATCAATTTCACCTGTTTCTCTTCATCCTTTTTAATACTGTGACTACTAGAAAATTTAAAATTACTCAAAAAATAAAAATAAATAAAATTACTCACACATGGGTCATATTATATTTCTATTGGACAGTGCTGCTCAACAGTCTGTGCAGGTAGTGGGGATATGGAGGTAAAACAAAGGGCTAGTTTCTTCAAGGAACTCACATCTGCTCTATCGGGATGTATATTAAAGTGACCAGCACAGTGCCTTACTCTAGTGGTTAATGCCTCAATTTCACGACCAAATCTGGAACTCCAAGTGTGTAGCCTAGTCAGCAAGAGCTACTGATTGGACAAAAATTAGTTATGTTAAAAATTCTAGAAACCTCAAAGGCAGAAATTTTTGGGGGAGTTGTGGGAAGTGGCAAGACTTTCTTCACTTTTGATTAGAGTTTTGCATGCATGATAACAAATGTCAGGGTAACACTCTCAAGACTAGGTAATAACATCATCATATAAACACCCAACACTTTGGGGAAAACAGATCACCTCAGATCTATCAATGGACACTGCTGGTATTACTGTGCATCCTGGAATCATGAAGCTGGGGACCCGGAGTAGCAGTGTATGCTGACAGGGTTTCTGTTTCTACATTTATTGTTATTTCTCCACTGGTGAGTACTGCAGAGACTTCTTATGGCCACGATTCAAACCTTAACACCTGAGTCAACTAGAACTAAATAACATGCAGAATTTGAGCTCAATTCATTTGTCTCATGGGGGTGAAATAACTTAAAATCGAAAGGTAAAGAAAAGAAAATAGATGTTTTTGTCTTTCATACCCAGTGCGTCATGAAGATACTGTTGTCCCACCAACTTGAGGTATTCCTCAATGGATTTGGTGGCAATAGTGTTCTCTCTGAAGATCAAGACATCATGTTCTCCACAACGATCCACCTCAGACATCACCAAGTCAGTCAGAAAATCCTGGTAGAATAATGTTCAATAAGGCAGAAAGCAACTGAATAAATAATATACATTAGAAGAGACTGCTGAAATATCAGACATCCTGGAAATGTTGCTTTAAAACTAAAGCTATCAGATTCATCTGAAAGGAAAAAAAGCAATCAGGATAAAATCTTAGGTGTTACTACCCCTACATTTAAAATTTCCTCAAAGATTTTCCATTGCACTTTTGATAAAGGCCATAATTCTGAATGTAGTCTACAAGTCCCTATATTTTCTGGTTTCTGTCTACCTTTCAAGACTTGTACCTTTTCTTTTTAGGTCCTTTAATACACCAAGCCCTTTCTAACACACACAATGTTCTCTATTTACCACAAAGCCTTTTTTTTCCCCCCCAAATACTGTTTTCAGTTCTGCTCTGCTCCCACCCTTGCTTCCACCCCTACTATCATGTAGCTCATTCCTGGGATCCTTTGGATTTTAATTCACACATCATTTCCTCAGTGAAGGCGTCCCTGACCAACATTGCCCCTGAACTCCATTAGTGAGCTGCACTTGCTCCATTTCATAGTATCATCTCTCTTTTTATCCTCTGCAGTTCTCACTGTAATCTTATTTATTTCTGTAATTACTTGATTAATATTTATTTTCCCCAGAAAACCAGTTTCTGTTTTTGTTTACCACCATATCTCCAGTACCTAACAGTTTCTGGCATATATTAGGTGTTCAATATATAATAGCTACAAATTGGTCCACAGTGTCAATGTAGAGTCTACTGAACTCATCACTTGAAGTCACTGTCTAGGCTATCTTTCTGTCTGCCCACCCATCCATCCAACCAGAAGGACAGCATAAGGGGAAATAAAGGTGCAAAGAAACAGCTGCTTCATTCCTCAACAGTCTTAAAGAACTTCTTGTAAAGCTCAATATTGGTTGTTCAGTTTGAAATGTGATAACATCGTATATTTTGAATGCTATATAATTATTGGATATTTCAAGGGCTGCAAATGCCAAAATAGGAGGAATATGCTGATTTACTTTTACTTTAAAATTAAGCATTTTAAATGTCAATGGGACTTACTCTGGGGCAGTTTAACAGTATAACAGAGTTGTAGACTTAGGAATCACTATTAAACTTAATGCTAAGAGACAGGAGGAAACTCTTGGGGGTAACGGTAACATTCTGTATCTTGATCATAGTGGTGGTTTCAATGGGTGCAGAATCACTCAAAGCTTACTGAACTTTTCCACTTTAAATGGGTGTTTATTCTACCTAAAGTGTATGTAAATCAATATTGTTATTTAAAAAAAGCCTTACATATATTCTGAACCTTGAGCAACTGAAAAATAGGAACATATTCATACAATTCAAAATTTCAGTGACACCTCGCTCCAAACTTGTAAGTTTTTTAAATGACAGAATGCCCAAGATTATCATTAGTAGATTGAAACACAAAAGTTATAATCCATAGAAGCCAGATAAGAGACTAAATATTGAATATATTGATATATTCTGATATATCAAGAAATAGTAATAGTACTTTATTTTGTTTGGTTCTAAATACATTATTCTAGCTGTGAATTTCTTTGGATCTGAGATGTAATTTTATTATGACCAGTTTGCATACAGTATAATGGTAACTCTTCGTAGTTAAGTGAATATCCTTCATAGGTCAAAGACTCTCTCAACTGATTTTTGTTCTTCCTATAACCAGCATATTTCTCCTTTAAAAAAAAATATTCCGAGTTTTTACTTCTATCCAACGTGAAGTAAGATAAGTGTATCATGAAACAGCTACCAATTGTATAATATCCCTTGGATTTTTATTCTAAATATAGATTTTAATCCCACAAAGACTCTTGCTAATACCCAATATGCTTCTGGAATACCTCCTTCTGTGCCTAAAGGATAGTGCCATCAGTTAATCTTAAACAAAATACAGTGAGGAAGAAAACCACCATACAACACTCTAGAACTAAATTAAAGGTAAGGAACCTTGAACATGCTGTAGGGTTATCATGCCAATTCTACTATTTATTTTGTCAGACAAGAAAGAGCTGGCTGTGTTATCTATGTTTCACGCAAATGGACTTTAAGTATTTGTTGTTCTCTCCATTTTACTTGTTTAGTTTTCTAATCTTTGTCTTTTCTGGATCTAATAGGTTTTCTTCTTAATTATTCTTGTTTTTACCAGTAGTAAAGCACATTTCTCTAATTTGGGTTTCTACAGTATCCATTATTTTGGTTTATGAAAGGTAGGGAAGAGATTTCAGGTACTGCAATCCCCCTTTTTTACTTACCTTGGCTCTGCCAGTACTTTGAAGAATGTGCACTAAGGCACAAGCCAACTCCTCTTTATTTCTCACACTAATTACTGGCTCAAGGACAGAACACAGCATGGTGTAGTTGCTGGTGACAAATTCTGCAAATTCTTTATATTGCTCCATAGGCAGAATGGTGATAGTTTGGAAACGTGATTTAATCCGAATAGAAGGTCCTCCTGTCTTTCCTTTGTTGGGTGTAGGTGTACTCACCGGATACCACTTTTCTACAAATTGGCGACCAGTCACACTGGCAGTGGGGATGTTGACTAGCCCTACATAATTATTCTTGTCTTTTTTTTTCTTTTTTTCCACATCCTTGTAAATGTGAACTGTGATACTATGAAGAGGTGGAAGGCTGAAGAATTCAAAATGTTCACCCCAGAAAATATTGTCTGCTTTGGTCTTGCTGGTTGTACGAGCAAAGAGGGTATCATCAAGGCACAGTTCGCAGAAATATTTCTTTTTAGGGGCAAGGTCCTTGGCTTCAATGATCCATAAACGAAGAACATTTTCAGCTCGCCTGCAATTGTCCTATAAAGAAGCAACAAAGTTGAATTTCAGAGCTGACATTGCAGGAAAAAAAACATTTTTTTCTTAAGTTGGCAATGTTCATTAGGTACTCTATGAAGGGGAGTCAACAAATAATGAAAGGGATTGCTATCTCATTGCTTAGGTTAACGGCAAGCTCTAAACAAGAATGCATTAGAATCTTGAAGAATTACATATAGTTCATTCTATATATTAGTTCATTACATATAGTTCATTCTATTTTATTTACTTGGGTTAAGAAAATATCATTTTGTAATGGTAAGTTTTCATACAGCCAGCTTAATTTCTGCAAATAAAAGAGATAAATTGTTAAGAAGTTTGTATTCTAGTCCCTCTTCTATCATGTACTAGCTTCTGACATGGCTAATTCACCTAACTTTTCAGAGTCCTTTTATCCATGCTGGTAGAACCATGGCAATAATATTTGCCAATAATATCTGCAGTAAGACTATTTTTAGCTTAAAATGATAATACAGTTTGGATATTTGTCCCTGTCCAAATTTTATGTTGAATTGTAATCCCCGATGCTAGAGGTGGGGCTTGGTGGGAGGTGTTTGGATCATGGGGGCAGTTTCCACATGGCTTGGTTCCATCTTCCTGATACTGAGTTCCTGTGAAATCCGGTGGTTTAAAAGTGTGTGGCACCTTCCCCCCAAATCACTCACATACACATTGTCTCTCTCGCTTTGCTCTTGCTTTCACCATGTGATATGCCTGCTCCCCGTCTGCCTTCTGCCATGACTGTAAGCTTCCTGATGACTTCCTAGAGGCTGAGCAGATAACAGCACCATGCTTCCTATAAAGCCGGCAGAACTGTGAGCCAATTAAACTGCTTTTCTTGATAAATTACTCAGTCTCACATATTTCTTTATAGCAATACAATAATGGCTTACTACAAATGGTGTAACATATAAATGTGCTTTAAAACTCTCAAGCTGTAGACAAATTAAGGTATTACTACCACACTTACCTGCTATTAACTAACTGCTTACAAAGTTATACATTTTTTTGATACTTGAAGCTACTATTACCTTATTAGGTTGAACTGTCCTGCGAAGGTTTTCCATCCACTTATCTCTCTCAGAAGCGGAGTTACAGCTGAAGCATTTACTTCCACTTAAGTAGGTAACCTTCAACATAAAAATTAGACATAAGAAAAAGAAAACACTGGATTTCAGGGCTCTATCATTTGGGTTCATAGCATACCTCTAACTCTTAAATGATAAGGTCAAAATGTCCTGGAATTAGGATGGATAGATGGATGGATGGATAGATAAGAAAAACAAGGTCTCAGATCCCGAACTACTCATGCTGTGGTTAGAAAAATAACGTAATGAGCGACATCCTTACCAATACTAAAAAATTAATATACTAATTTAGTGTTATTGTTAGTCTCGTCCTCTGATGAAAATGTACTAAGAGTCCAATTTTATTGAAAGTAGACAAGGCCAAAAGGAATGCAGAGCTGTGAGTTAGACATATGCTATGAACCCAAATCATACCATAAGAAACTAAGATGATCTTTACTAGTTTTTTGATACCTATATCTACATCTACATCTGCTTTTTGGTTAGGTGGCATCCACATCCATTTCCAGGTATGAGAACAAAGGCCATTTTAAACTCAGCCGAGGAAATTAAAACTGGCCTATGGTTCAGAAAATCAAAATTAAAGGCCTTTTAGGCAATACCTTAAATTACCTGCAAATAAATATGTTCAACTTTTAGTTAATAAAAAATAGGTAATAAAGGATGAGAGTTTCTGAAACAGCTTATCAGATTTCTTGAGACTGTCTTCACTATATCATACAAGGGTACTAAATGAAATCAAAGAGTTACTAATATTGAATTACTATCTTTGGAACCCATTTTTCCTCCACTAGGCAACCAGCCTGTTGATTTCTAGTCATTTATTAGGTTAACCTGACCACTATTAACATAGTCCTTTAAAAATGAAATATGTTGTTATATACTTAGCACCTAACTCTGGGCTTGGTATACAGCCTAATGTACTGAGTTCCACAAACATGAGAAAGTTCAACTGATTTTTATAAAAAAGAACACCAATAAATGTCCTGCCTAATTTGCTGAAGTTTGCTCACTTATTAACTCAATCTCTAGTCACAACCTAATAAATCCAATCAGATTATATGTTCTGTCCAACACAGCAGCTACTAGCCTCACATGGCTATTCCAGTTGAGATGTGCTGTAAGTGTAAACACACATCAGATTTGAAGACTTAGTTTTAAAAAAAATGAAACAACTTCTCCGATAGTGAACATGTTGAAATGATAATATTTTGGATATGCATGCAGCTTGTACTATATTTCTTTTGGACAGTGCTGGTCCATCAGAAGAGGAACCAAACATCTTTTGACTTCTACAACATCTAGTATAGGACTCATCTCTAGTCACTTAGTAAGCTCTTATTAATTAATCAAGTCTCAGCCCTAATAATTCTATGTATGTATAAATATATGTATATATAGTTTTTAAATTTTACTTGTAACTGGCCAGTAGTATATATTTGAAAGGGAGAAATTACCTTATGATAGTTGGCAATTTTGTTTATCCAAAAATCAGGCACCTGCAATGTGCTGGGGTCTGGGTTAGGTACAGGGGATTTCAAAAATACATAAGACATTTAGGTCAAAATGTCCTGGATGGATGGATGGATAAATAAGAAAAACATGGTCTCAGATCTTGAACCACTCATGCTGTGGTTAGAAAAATAACATGATGAATGTCATTCTTACCAATACTAAAAATTAATATGCTAATATAATGTTATTGTTAGTCTTGTCCCTGATGAAAATGTACTAAGAATCAAATTTTACTGAAAGGAGACAAAGCCAAAAGGAATGCAAAGCTATCTTCAATAACTTTAGCTGCAAATGTGATTAGATGAATAGATTTCTAACTTTTTCTCGGTAAGTAGATAATTTCTAGCAACTGAAAACCAGTTAATTAAATCATACAACTGCACAGTAATGAAATCGCAAAATTACTAGACAGAAAATCCTATTGTTGTTTAACTATTCTTCCTTTTTTCTACACTTTATTTTTACCTCAAAGCAGAAGTCTTGTCCAAGGATGCTACTATGAAGTGGTTTCACTGATACAGGTTCCCCTCTACCAAGATCTAGACATTCCACTGCGCTGCATGGGCTCAGCAAGGATTCATGGGAACGTGACTCTTTTAGTTTAGGCAGCCCACGAGACCTAAAAGTAGAAAAAGATATTTAAGAGAGTGTAACTTGGCCAGCAAGGAAATGAAGGTCTAATGCAACGGAGGATAACAATAAATGTACAAACGCCTAAGGGAAGAAATAAAGGAGGAACAAATTAATAGTTAATCTACAGTTACAGTAATAATCATATTTATGTGGCAAATATATTCTCTCTATAAAACTATGTGAGTACACACACACTTTTTTTCAATATGGCATAAAAATATACTATAATTTTACTAGTCTTAAGTGAGCTTCAAATCCCATTACAGACATTGTTTTTTATTCTCATTCCTATCTTGGAAGATGGAAAGACATACACTCTTTTTTTTTTGAGACGGAGTCTCACTCTGTCGCCCAGGCTAGAGTGCAGTGGCCGGATCTCAGCTCACTGCAAGCTCCGCCTCCCAGGTTTATGCCATTCTCCTGCCTCAGCCTCCCGAGTAGCTGGAACCACAGACGCCCGCCACCTCGCCCGGCTAGTTTTTTGTATTTTTTAGTAGAGACGGGGTTTCACCGGGAGGATGGTCTCAATCTCCTGACCTCGTGATCCACCTGTCTCGGCCTCCCAAAGTGCTGGGATTACAGGCTTGAGCCACCATGCCCGGCCGAAACATACACTCTTTAAGGTTATCTTATATATTCTTTCTTATGCAAAGGTATTGCCAAAAGACAAATTATTTCTTTTTGTTTTTCATGTTATAGCTTTATCCTCTTATATCACTGACAAAATAGTAGTGGCTGAATCTTCATTTTGTTTCTTTCTACTTTGGCAGAACACACACACACAGAGTCAAAGCTAAGCTTTTTAGCACAAGACCTTGTCTTTCAAAAGTCCTGATTTCCATCTCAATATAGAATTCTTTTCTGGCAGGCTTTTGGTTCTATACATGCTTTACTGTATAAGTATGAATAAAGAATAAAATGCCTTGAAGAAACCTCCCACCATGGAAAAAAAGGCCCAAATTCTCATCTAGAAGAGAGATCTTTGTCAGCACCATTCAGTCATCCTGGCTGATTTTGTTTCCTAGTTGTTTATAAGAAGAATGCTAGGAATCATGACTCTTGGCACTACAAGAGCCAGTACTTCACTGCCTTCCTCTTGAAAGAATTAAAGGAGTCAAACATATGAAGTACAATATTCTTGAATGCCAAACTGGATGGCCATGCAGTTTGACTCAATAATTATAGTATCTGTTGCAGGAAACACCCAGAGTTACATACATATATTTCAAGCAGAAGTACTTAGTAATAAGGATAAAAAGAAATGCCTTGTGTAAAGACAATCGTTTTTATAAAACACAGTAAATAAGCAGCTTCATTAAATTCCTTGAAATAACTACATTAACACTAAAAGGAACTTAAATATTTAATGTCAGAATAGCTTTTGGTTAAATTACAAAGTAAAAAGATATAAGAAACTAGCACTAAGGCTGCTTTCTCCTTTCTACCTTTAGTCTAACATTGTTTAATCAAATTTCATAAAATAAGAAAAATCTTAAGCTTATAAGGATTTTAGTTCTTCTTTCCACACACACAGAAAAATAAGCCACCATTTAAAGTTTAGGCTGCAAAACATGTGTTCTGATATTTAGTAATTTTTAAAGTAAAAAAGTCAACATTTATATTTCTTGTTGATAGTACAAAGTATGCGCAAAAGAGACAAATGCTACCTAATGTTTTGTATCTTTAAATGACAATGTTTATTTTTCTGATATTGGTCAAGAACAAAAAATTAAAATATTTAAAAATAAAAAAACAAAAAAATTACAATGTAAGCTCCATATTTATTTCCCTTTGTTCTATGTATAAGACAATGACATGTTATGTACTGCAAATATAGTACCTCAACTATAAATAATCAAATGTTAGAAAGATTATACTTTAATTATCATATAATCTTTCCCAATATGCTATATGGGAAGCCTGATTCA
This sequence comes from Papio anubis, assembly GCF_008728515.1. Classification (NCBI taxonomy): domain Eukaryota; kingdom Metazoa; phylum Chordata; class Mammalia; order Primates; family Cercopithecidae; genus Papio; species Papio anubis. The sequence continues at coordinate 183,526,303 of NC_044976.1, forward strand.
GGAAACTGGACACTGCAATCTTTCTTAAACAAAACAACAATTCTAGCCCATTTTTCCCAGGAGGAGTTGCTGGAAGGAAAAATCCTCTCATGCTCTGGGGTGAGCATTTCAACAGGAAAGATTAAGGCATGTTTAAAACAGAAGGAGGTATGACAAAGGCTTACTTTTATTTTTTAAATTCTCTAGGAAAAATTTCTAAAGCATAAATTAATTTTATTTCAAACAAAATAAATGTCTACCTACATGAAGCAATGGTAGAGCCACCTGGCAGTGCAACCCCAAATCATAGCGATGCCACATGTCCCGGTATAGCAAGTCACTTTCTGAGCTATATGTCAGAAAACAATTCTCTGTTTAGAAGACGAGAACAAATAGAAGATGGCTTCTTTGTTGCCTTTGGTTACTGATAACATCTTTGAATAAATGTTTTCCAGGTGTTATTTCAAGCCTTCCATAGAAGCAGAAGAGAAACACAAACAACAGATCAAGACTTCATCTATCCAATTTGTAGGATAGGTAATATTCCTTCAGGCTGCACCTAGCCCCTCAGGTAACAAATAAGGCACCTGGGCTCTAGGCTGGGCCTGTTGCCATGGTGCTACACGTATAAGGAGATTAGAGCTGGAAGGCACCAAGGAGAAACTATGTTGAATAACGCAAGGGGCATGCTCTGTAAACGTGGCAAAGTTGACTACTTTAAGACAGGAAGGAATGGTGAGGCTTCTATCCATTTCTATGAACAAGTTCACAGTAAAAGGCAATAGAAAAGAGATGAGGCCAACTCTAGGAGTGGAAGATAATCTCTTATTAAAACCTCTACTAGGTGGCTCACGCCTGTAATCCCAGCACTTTGGGAGGCCGAGGTGGGCAGACCACTTGAGCTTAGGAATTCAAGATCAGCCTGGGCAACAAGGTGAAACTCCATCTCTACCAAAAATACAAAATAAATAAAAAATAAAAAGTAAAACCTCTACTAGGAACTAACCTGAGAAACTTTAGCTGGCTTCATATACAATTCCCACGCCTTTACCAGAAGCTATTTCCTATATCTCATCTTGCAAGTACAAAGCTTTCTCTCACATGTGTTCTGTTTCCTTTACAGTGCCTACTGGTGGTTTAATGTTTCTAGGTATTATTTTACTGAAACTTACCTGGGTTATATATATTTTTTTCTTTTAGAGAAAGATGGTGAAAACTATTTTTTTTTCACTGCATTTCCAGTGCTGAACAAGTTTCATTTTGATACTTAGGTCTAACTTCAAATGTAGCCATAAGAGGATTTAAAACTAAGCCACTTGGAACTATAACTCCAAACTCCTCCTAGTTACCAAAATTTCAATTAATACATAGTTCAGAATCTCATATTTTTTAGCATTTTTATGTGTGTGTACTGAATTGAAAACCAAAGTTGCTAATATATTCAACATTATTACTGAATAAATAAGCAAGCCCTCCCTGTATTGGGAAGAAAGTGTCTCCGAGAAGACAGAAGTAATTCCCAGAGAAGCATAGTAAACAGGAAGATCAAACAGCCTGGGAATGGCTTGGGACAGGGGAGGCATTATTTATACAAATATTTCAATATAATAGCATTAGTAACCCCAAGTTTCTTCTAATTCATGTTTACCTCCTCCTGAATTGGTTTTTCTTAGATCTACTAACTACAGAGTTTTAGTAGTCCTGTGTGGCACCAGAGTTTACTCCTCTAATGGAAAGCAGAATGTGGATTTATTGGGAGAATAATGAGTTTAAAATAACGATTCCCAGTCCAATCTGACAATGGCCTTCATCAAAAAATCTAACCCATCCTTGAAAGTGGACTTTGTGAATCCCTTGACTACGGGCCAGGTTCTCTCCCTGACTATTTTCCATACTGCCCCATCATCCCAAACACCATGTAAGAATAATTCATGTATTGATTTAAATGAAAAAACTGCTTCCCAGAGGCAGTTTTACTTCTAATTAAGAAACACCATATTCTTTATATTCTTATCTTAAAGTGAGCAGACAATCTTGATTTGTGTGTAAACTTCAAGACCTCTAGCAATGTGATAGGTAATGGTTAAAATCTAATTGCTTTGCTGATGACAATTACCTGCTGCTTCTGACTTATTTAAGAAATAAACTACAAGGCAGGTGAGGCTTTCTATTACTCACTAAAGTGAATGAGTATTATATTGCTTGAATCCTTACCACTATACGAATCAGTCTTAAAAGATAAAAGTGAAGGGCTGGGAAATGGGGAGCCAACATACACATAACAGCAAATACACTGGTGAAGAAAACGGGAATAAAATAACACTGATTAGTGCAATTTTAAGTAAAACACAGCTGGATTTTCTCAGCTTAACTGGCCAATTTTTCAAAATGCCACATTTCCCCCACAGCTCCAATGAGGCTTGGTGGTGCTAGCTCAATCTGCCACATGTTTACAGATTTAGTTCCAAATTTAGGAATTGGGAAACTTTTAATTAAAAATGCTTATTGCCACATAAAATCCTGGACTCCAGTGCAGGTGAGTTTCTGCTTGGCTTGGCAGTTATGATTCCAGACTGCTTCAGTGAATTCCTGATGAGACAGCTCAGCCAGTAAGCTGGGTGCAGCAACATACTGTTGTATTTATCAGTATGCATTTCTAAGGCACTCACCTTGTTTGAAAATGTCCTAGGTAGTAATTAACAAAATTGGGTATCCTAATACTCTACCAGCAAGTTTATATAGTATCTAATCAGTTTTTTAAAAATTGAATTTGAGCTTTCACTTTGGGAAAAATGTAGCTTTACCTGCTCCCTGGATTTTATTATTTTCCAATTAAGTATTTTGTGAAAATATTCAACTGATGTTTGCCATTTGAAAGTGCAGATCCTTTCTTGTATCATAATTTTAAAGGTTTCCCTCCCTGGATTAAAAAAAAAAGAAATTAGAACTCATTTACCAGAGCTCTACTTATGTGCAAAGACTTGTTCGCCCTGAGGATCCTGACAGCACCGGCTGAACTGGTTTACCTGCTGTAGTTAAAGCCAGTAGTCTCTACTGCTTATATTACTCACTGATTTTTATGTTAGCTTAAAAATACACACCACACCATTCACACTAGAAAGCTATTTATGGAAACATAACATATAGGTCCTACTTCTCCCTGCTCTCAACCTCTAGGACAGGATGGTCTAATGGGACCAGCTGGTAATGATGAAGAAGGATGTCAGCCTGAGTTGTCACTCAGAATGAGAAACTCATGGTAAAGAAATGTATCAGCAGAGACAAAAATATCCTTACTTACTTTGTACTTGGTACATATACATGTAGATATACAGTGAAGGTGGATACAGAAGGAAGACTAGATTATAAACATTAAGACATGTTCTAGGGAGTAGAAAATCCAACTTGCCTCCAAGATGATAGGCACTAGGGAATAATTCCTTTACAGAAACTATACCATGTTATAACACATCTTTTTGTCCTTAAATTGCAAATGTAATATAATCTACTAGTACCTATTAAACAAATTCAATATAAACACAACTATATTGAATTTTAAAAAACAGAAACTAAACCAAACCAAACCAAACTTGTAATCCAACTCAAGTAACATACCAGTAACAGTGGACAGACTATAGCTTTTATTTCCTTATTTCTGATTTCAGTTGCCAGACTTTTAGTCTCATAATTGCCATAAAAGTAATGGGTAAAAGAAGGATAAGAGAGGAAAAAAACTGGTGAAGTTCAATAACATTGACTTTTTTTTTTTTTGAGACATAGTCTTACTCTTGTCGTCCAGGCTAGAGTACAGTGGTGCAATCTCAGCTCACTGCAACTTCCGCCTCCTGGGTTCAAGTGATCTTCGTGCCTCAACTTCCCAAGTAGTTGGGATTACAGACGTGCACCACCTCTCCCAGCTAACTTTTGTATTTTCAGTAGAGACGGGGTTTTACCATGTTGGCCAGGCTGGTCTCGAACTCCTGACCTCAGGTGATCCTCCTGCCTCAGCCTTCCAAAGTGCTGGGATTACAGGTGTGAGCCAACATGCTTGGCAACATTGACTTTTTAATAATTCCTAAACTCATAAATGACTTGCTTTCCCATTAGTTTCTCATTTGGTTGTATACATGAATATATGTAAGAATCCATCAATCTAACCAATAATTAAGTGGTGTGCATTATGGGTCAGGCACTATACTAGAGGTAGATGCAAGGAATACAAAGGTGAAGACTTAAAGCATGGTCTGTGTACTCACACACAATTTATAATCTAGTGAGTTAACAATCCATTATAATACAATGTGACAAGACTTATGAAAAAGGATGCCAAAAAAGGCTCTATGAGCACTAAGTAGAGGATTTTAAGGTGGGGGTGGTTCAGAGAAGACTTCTTGGAGAAAACAGTAACATAAAGTTGTAACCATCTTCATGGGGAGGGGATGAATTTCATTATATGCAGGTGTGGAGATCTAGAGACAACGCATAGCATGTGAAAAGGCCTGTATGAGAGTATGCAAGGCTGTGGTGTTCAGACAGTGAAAGAAATTCAGCAGTGTGGTTCTACTATAGTATGGATGTTAGAAGGAGGAGGCTGGGGTGTTGCAGTGGGTGAGGCCTGGTGAATAATGAGGTTTGAGAGAGATCACAGACTTGTAGTCATGTGTGGGTATTTAAATTTGATCACAATACCAGTAGATGTACATCGGAAGGCTTTAGGTGGTAGAGGGGGAATTACATGGTAAGATGTGTGTCTCAGTAAAACTACCTTGGCTAAGGAGTGGAGAAAGAAAGGAGTACACAGAGAGTGGAGAGAAAAGAAATGAAAGACCTGGAAACCAGTTCATTGATTATGGTAGTAATCTGAGTAAAGATAATGAATTAGACTAACAGATATGGGGACGAAGTAGATGGCACAGAGAGAGATTTAAGAGGTAAATAGGCTTTGATGACTGGAATGCTAGAGGAACTGGGGAGAGGGTAGAGTCCAGGACAACTGCTCATTTCCAGCTTGAAACACTGGGTGAAAGACGATGATGTCCTTCACAGGGATAGGAAAGAGGAGGCAATGCTGGTTGAGATGACAGTACAAATAAAATCAAGTTTTATACAAGTTGAGTTTGAGGTTCCTGTGGGGGTAGATGTGAACGTGAAACAGAACACACATATTGAGAAGACAACCTAAAAACATAACCTGAGGCATGTTAACATTTAAAGCTACAAAACTGACAAAAGACACTGAAGAATTTGAGAGAGAAGAAAAACCACATGACTCAAGTATCACAGAAGGCCCGGAAAGAGGGGTCTCAAGAAAGGTGGCCACTGAATTTGAGAATTGAATTTAGAGGTAATTGGAGACGCTGGCAAGAGCAGTTTCAGAAAAAAGGACAAAAATGAGATTTCAGTGGGTTGAGAAAATGAATGAAATATGAGGAAGTGAAGATTAACTCCACAAGTCTGATTGTGAAGGGGTGACAACAGTAAAATAGCTAGAGGGAGACATGGGTTTGAAACAGTTTTTTAAAAAAATTAATCATCTTTTAATTTTTCTCCTTAAACAAGAAGTGATAAATACTCTTGGCAAAAAATTCCAGGAGTTCAGAAGGATAGAAGGTAAATAATAAAAAAAGGGTACCTCCCACAACCTCCTATAGAAAGGAGGCCATTAACAGTTTTTGTGAACCCAGAAATATTTTATACAAAGGTACCCATATATGTATATAATTATATAAATGTATGTAATATATATTACATATATTTATATAACAATATATTTGTATGTATTTAAAAATATATATTTAAATATAAACATATATCTATATATACATATTCATTTACATAAATGGGATGGTACAATACTGTTTTTAAGAGAATATTTTGGACTTCTATCCATATTGGAACATACAGATATACTTTGTCTCTTTGTAATGACCACATAGTATTCCTTTACATGAACTTGTAATAATTTACAGTCCTTGACGACCATCTAAATTTCCTTTTTTTGTGATTAGCAACAAAATTCAGAATATCTTAGTACATATTATCTTCATGCACATGTGCATATATTCATACTTTGAATTCTCAGATGTGAAATTGCTAGATCCAAGGGCATATGCATTTAAATTTCTGATACAGCTCAATTACCCTCCATAAACACAACATCAATTTAAGTGTCTATCAGCAGTGCATGTTTCTACATGCTATCTTCAACATGAGATGTGGCTGAACTTCAAAATCTCTTGCCTGTATAATTAGTAAAAAATGGTATTTGATTATGGGTTTAGTGTGCATTTCTTTAATTATGAGATTGAGGACATTTGTACATGTTTATTGGCAATCTCAGTTCCCTTTTCTGTGAATTATAAACTGCTATTCCATGTTCTTAAACCATTTTCCTAATTGTTAAAATTAACTGATACGTAAACACTCTGTATATTAAGTAAATTAGTTCTTTTTCTGTCATATTTATAATTATTTCCCCCCAGTTTATGTTGACAAAGAGTTTTTAAATTCCAAGATCATAAGAAATAAGCTATATTTTCTTTTAGAGTTTTAAAGTTTTCATTCAATCCATTTGGATTTTTTGGCAGAGGAGGAGAGATGAAAAGAGTACAGTAAGGAGTCAGCTTTATATTTTTCCAAATTGCAAAAATATGATCATAAATTGGCTCAATTATTACTGTACAGTATTCTGCTGATATAAGAGGGGTGTGTGTGTGTGTGTGTGTGTGTGTGTGTGTAATTTTTTGCCTTTGTTTTTCCCTTCTTTCTTATTTTGTCAGCAAGTTAGGATTCCTATCAACACACACAACAAAGAGTATAATAGAAAAAAACACTCAAACTGAAGCCAAAAGCCCTACATATTCACATCAGCTCGAACCACTTATTAGCTATGTGACATACAGTAAATAATTTATTCTTTCTGAACCTTAGTTACCTCATTTAAGATATGTGTAGATAATGTGGATAATGATTTTTCTTCTTATATCTCACACAGTTGTGAGAATCAAATGCAGTAATCTATAATTTCACATCTATTTCATAAACTGCAGTACAATACAAATGTGAAGAAGTATGATTATAGACATAGACTTTTCTTGCAGTGATATGATATGCATTAGTTCATTTTATGTAAATTATTCATCTGGTTGAGATCAGGAAAGCTATTCTTGAATACACTCTTCACTGGAAGAATACAAAGATGGAGTAAATGTGTAGAAATATTTTTTTCTATTAAGATAAAGCATTCTAATGAATTTAAAATGCTATCATGATGCAATTAGAAACTTCAATTGGGTTTTAGTTCATAAAAGTAAGGGATCCTTAATTGGCCCAAGGCTGTAAATCTGGAATAGGAAACTCTATAATCGATAGCTAGCCTGTATTGATTAATTAATGGCCTGGAGTCCAGTAATTTCTGAGAAGCTGTCATATCCACATAGACCATATTTTAAAAGATTGTAATTCTTTATTATCTGGAAGTCAGTTTTGACTCTCCTCTTCTGTTTCAGGCCAACAAATGTGTACTGAGTTCCTCAATAGGACAGCCATTGTGCTAGGGGATGAGGATACAAAGATTGTATCCTGGAGGATCTTTCAATCTGCTGCAGTAAGCAGACATATGAAAAGATAAATTCAATAGAAAGCAGTTAGTCCTAGAATAAAGGATGCAGAGTTGGCCACAGGTAGTTGGGGGGGTGGCGTAGGCACTTAGTCTAGGATGATATGTGGGAAGAATACCAAAAAGAAGGGAGGGAGCATGTAACTCCTGACTTGGGTACTGTTGCATGAGGATAAACTAGAAGTAACCTTGACAAAGGGCAGGGTACAGGAATAGGAAATGGCATTTGGGTTAGAGGAGACAGTAAGATCAAAAGCAGAGAAATAAGAAGCAGTATGGCAAGTATAATATTATAAAGAAGACTTTTGGCAGGAGTGACAGGACACAATATTGAGAGGGAAAGACTGAGCCATGCTGCATTTTGAAAGGTAGCTAAAGATTACAGATTTATAGAAGTATTACATACATAGGCAATGAGATATGAGAATTGAAGTTTCAATTGAGACACCTAGATAAAACAGATTCTGTATACCAACGTCAAGTATCAGACAAACTGCAGCATTTACAAAGGAAATGTTTTAGAACCAGTTCCACTACCTTGATCCTCTCAGTTATGTCAAGACTATAAAAAGTGGTCAGAGAATGGAGAATGGGAAAGATTTTGTGAGAAACAATTTTTGAAAGAAGTTGTGAGGCGCATCCTCCTGCTACCTACAAGGGAGAAGGGTAAAAGATACATAGAGAGCAGGGTTTGATTCCATCTGGGAAATCCAGATGATGAGAAATGACCAACTAACTGTTGGTGGCAGAGCAAGAACATTCATGCTTTTGGATAAGCCTGTACTCCTAGAGATTGTCAGGGCAAAAGATTTGTGGAGGTTTCCTGTGGACCGTAAGACTGTGTGATGAAGAAACTAAAGCATCAAGAACTCCTTGCTAGAAAGGATTCACAAGTGAGCACTTTGAAGAGAAATGTATTTGTCAAAGTCAATAAAACCACAGGTGAGAGCTCCTCAGGGATAAATCTCTGAAAAAGTCCCCAAATTGCCCCATGAGAGAAAAGTCAGCTTTAAATTTCTGTTAGGCTCAGAGCATTATGGAAGGCTAAGATAGTAGTAGTAGGATTTTCTTCTCCTCTTTCTCATCTTTTTTTTTTTTTTTTTGCTTCTCCTTCCCCAAAACCTGGAGGGTACCTAAAACATGGTTAGTAGGCTAGAGGGGAAAAGCAGATGAGAGAAGAAAGTAGTCTACCATACTTCCTTCTCCAAAGGCAGGCAGACTGCCTGTAAGTGGTTTGGCTGGGGCAAGTTTGTAGTTTTGATTGGAATCTTGTAATATCTTAAACTGGGCAGTGTGCCATGGCTCATGCCCATAATCCCAGCACTTTAGGAGGCTAAGGCAGGAGGCCTGCTTGAGCCCAGGAGTTCAAGGTTACAGTGAGCTATGATGGCACCGCTGCACGCTAGCCTGAGCAACAGAGCAAGACCTTGTCTCTTAAAAAAAAAAATATATATATATATTTAATATATATGTAGAATATATATATTTAATATATATGTAGAATATATATATATTGAGAACACCAATAAGTTCTGAATTAAGATCTTTTATTTAAAGCAATCACAGATGAACTCTAAATGGATCATAGACTTCTATATAAAAGCTAAAATCATAAAACTTCTAAAAGAAAACATAAGTGAAAATCTCTTGCGACACAAAAAATTCCCCTGCAAACATTGCTTATCAGGATGTAAAATGGCACAGCCTCTCTGGAAAATAGTTTGGTAGTTTCTTATAAACTTAAACATGTACATACCATAGAACCCAGAAATTATACTCTTGGGCATTTACCCCACAGAAGGGAAAACATGTTCACAAAAACCTGTATCTAACTGTTCACAGCAGCTTTATTCATATGAATAATAGCAAAAACTGGAAACAACCCGAGTCTTTCAATGGGTGAATGGTTAAACAAACCGTAGTACATCCATACAATGAAATACTACTCAGCAACAGAAGAAACAAACTACTGATACATGTAACCATTTGGATGGACCTCAAGGGTATATGTTTAGCAAAAAAAAGGCAATCTCAACCAATTATATACTATATGATTCTATTAAACACTATTCTTAAAATGATAGAACGATAGAGATGAGAAACAAATTAGTAGTTTTTTAAGAGATGTGATAGGTGTGGGGAGGTGGATATGATTATAAAGGGGTAGCAGAGGGAGTTCTTTCTTGGTAATGAAAGAGTTCTTTATCTTGATCACGGTAGTAGTTACACAAATCTATACATATGATTAAATTGGACAGAACTACACACACACACACACAAATGAATGCATGTAAAATTGATGAAAACTGAATAAAGTCTGCAGTTTATTTAATATTACCATACCAATGTCCATTACCTGGTTTTGATATTATACTACAGTTATAAGACCTCACTATTGGGGAAAGCTGGGGGGAAGGGTCTGCAGAACTCTATGTACTATTTTTGCAACTTTCTTCATATAATTTCAAAATAAAAAGTTAAACAATTCTAATTAATAAGGAGAAACTCAAGAAGCAAAGAATATCGTTCCATAATTCCACCTACCAATGAACACCATACTTACTTTCAGGTATCTTTTGACAATAGAAAAAGTAGACTACTTAAAACCATACTTTGTTAGCAGGCCTTAGAATTGAGAACATTATTGTGAAGGTTTTTATTTGAGGGAAGTTTGGAGTGGGTGAGAATATTCTATTCCATATGCTCATCTTTACCTTTAGTCTTTGGTAAATTTAAGTAGCACTTCCAAAGCAAGGCTGGCAAGAGGCATTTGGAATCTTGGAATGCCTGACAATATAGTACCACTGTTTTCAGTCATTTCCTAGTTTTAAGTGCATTTGAATGAAAGGCAGAAACATCACAGAGTCTTTTTGTGTCCCAACACCCTCCTACATGACATGGCTTTAATGTGAAAATGCTGCCAATATTGATTCTAGGAAATCACTTTACTGGCTTTTATCTGATTAGATGGCTTTGGAACAATGATGACTTTGTGACATCCTATTGATTTTGCCTTTAAAACGTTCCTCTTATCTTGTCTCTGCCTCTCCATTTCCACCGCTACTATTCGCCTAGGAGCCTTCAATATATCTTCTTATAGCTTTTTGTTAACTGGTCTCTCAAACTTAGTATCTGCAAACTAAGTTACCTGAAATTCCACTGCTGGATTAATCCATCTATAGCAAAACTCTGATTAGGCCATTTCCTTGATCAAAAATGTTTAAAAGGCTCTTTGTTGCTTATACGCTAAAATCCAAACTCCTCAGTTTGACATTCAAGATCTGCTCTGGGTGTGGAATACTGGATTGAAAATAATTTCCACTCAGAATTTTCAAGACATTGCTCCACTAACGTCTGGTTTTCATTATTTCTACTGAGAATTCCAACATCATCCCCTGATCCCCAACATTCCTTTGTATGTAACCTATTTTTTCTTTCTAGAATATTTTAATATATATTTTTTTAAACCTTAGCATTCAGATATTTCAAGATGATACATATTTATTTGCCTATTCTTGGCATTTCCATTTCTTATACATGGAATCATACAATATGTAGTACTCTGTGACTGACTGGCTTATTATTATTATTGTTATTATTATTATTATTATTATTGAGACATAATAATGTCTCCCAGGCTGGAGCGCAGTGGCACGATCACGGCTGACTGCAGCCTTGACCTCCTGGGCTCAAGCGATCCTCCTACTTCAGTGTTTTCAAGGTTGAAAACATGCATACACATTGCAACATGTACCAGTACTCTTTTTATTGCTGATGAATATTCTATTGTATGCGTACATCATGTTTTTGTATATCTATTGATCAGTTGATGGACATTTGGGTTGTTATCACTTTTTGCCTATTATGAATAATGTTGTTATGAACATTCACACACAAGTTTTTATATGAATATATATTTTTATTTCTCTTGGATCTACGTAGGAATGAATTTATCAGCTGGGATTTTAATAGGCAAAAAGGACCCACAGATACAAATGTAGCTATCTGTAGGTCCGTTTCTCCAGGGTGGTTCAATTTCTCCAAACTGCTATGTGACAGGGGTAAGTCTGGCTGCTGACTTTCTAGAGTTGGGTGGAAGCTGAACCTTTCCAGAGTAGGTGGGTAAATCAACTTCCTATGCAGAGACTGATAGCTGTCTTACCAATGTCCATCCCTCTCTCTTTCCTTAAGAACAGATTCCTATATTATTGGGCCCACCAATATATCCAGGTATAAAGTTTCCCAGGCTCCCTTAGAAAAAGGTGGCAATGAGACAGAAGTCAAAGTCAACTAGGTATGGTTTCAGAGAGATTGCTTTAAAGGGAGATAACTCAGCTGGAAGGCATGTGTCTTTTTATGGGCCCATCTTTTCTGGTATCTAAAACAAATATGTTATGGTTGGAGCTCTAGTAGCTATCTTATGTCTATAAGGAGATTCTTGAATATCCTAAAGATGGCAGACTTGAACAGGACTGTCCACTTTCAGACAGAAGTGAAAAAAAAATTTTTTTACCTTGTTTCAGTCATTTCTATTTTGGGTATCTGTTAATTGGCAACTAAACTGAATCCTAAGTATAGACTTCTTTTTAGAATTTCCTTTTGTAGGTAACTAATCTGTTTGTCCTCTAAGTGAGAATTATAGATTAAGTAATCTATCCCTCATATTTTTCCTAGTTTCATTAAAGATGGAGTTCATATTTATTTCTCATATTAAGTAATTTTTAAGACAAAAAAGCAGAACTGTTTTCACCTATTAAGTTAAAAACTGGAATTTTACCTTTCCAAACTTATTTCCTACCTTGCCCCTTTACATGTTAATACCTTGAACTATTCAGTAATTCTCTTCAAGCTCCATAATTTCCTACTTTCTACTTTTGCTCATTATTTCCATTCCAAGGAAAGTTCTGTGTGTGTCTATTTCTATGTTGAAAGTACACCTGTAAGATCCAACTCACAGGCCATTGCCCTCTAAGGTCTCTCCTGATCCATTCAACAAGAAGTAATTTTATCTTCACCAATACCATTTCTTCCTTGACACTTACCTCTTTTACTGGACTCCTCGAGGTTGAGGCCTGTATCTTTGGTTCTCTATGCTATATTCTCTGTAGCATACGGCATAGTAGCTTGTACATAACTGTCACATACTGAATGTGTTACTGTATATCAACACATTTGGATTTTAGAAACATTATTTGGTAAAACTATGGTATTTTCCACAGCTTGCTTTTTTTAGATAAAATTAACTGATTTAAAAATGTTTTTCTGCTATCTTAAAGTGGTAACTCAGACCTCCTGAGAATAATTTTATCTTTTAAAAATATGAGGGCTGTGCATCGTGGCTCATACTTATAATCCCAGACTCTGGGAGGCCAAGGTGGGCAAATCGCTTGAGCCCAGGAGTTTGAGACCAGCCTAGGGAACATGACAAAATCCCATCTCTACCAAAAGTATAAAAATAAGCCAGGGATGGTAGTGTGTGGCTGTAGTCCCAGCTACTCAGGAGGCTGAGGCAGGAGGATTAAGTAAGCTTGAGAAGTCAAAGCTGCAGTGAGCCGTGATTGTGCCACTGCACTCCAGCCTGGGTAATAGAAAAATACACTGTCTCGAAAAATAAAAATAAAAATAAAAATGTTATGAGTGAAGATAAGCTTTGTGGTTTATCTCAAAAACCTTGAAGATTTCTGGCTGGAGGCAGTGGCTTATGCCTATAATCCCAGCTACTCAGAAGGCTAGGGCAGGAGAATTGCTTGAACCCAGGAGGTGGAGGTTGCAATAAGCTGAGACTGCACCACTGCACTCCAGCCTGGGCAACAGAGTGAGACTCTGTATCAAAAAAAACAAAAAAACAAAAAAACAAAAAAAACAAAAACAAACAAAACCACACACACAACACTTTGAAAATTTCAAAATATCATGTCCACTATTTCATTATCCTCTGGATTGCTCCAGATAGAATATTTCTCCCTCTTGAAGAAGGGAAAAATAAAGTGATTTGCACAGCATCATAAAGAAGAATGTAATAAGAAACAGGTCCCTCACCTCTTGAGTCCAGTGTTCTGATCAAATTTGATCAGATAAGCCCCGCTTCCCACCCAAAAAGAGTGACATATCAGAGAAAGGAAAATTGAAAACTTCCATGTAACTTGAAGACATGATTTTAAAACACAAGAAACAGATGGGGAGAAAATTTTTAGCAACATGCATAGTAGTGGTTTAATATCCGTAGTAATAAAAAGTGCTATTCCAAATCATAAGAAATAGGATAAACAACTCAACAGAAAAATGGGCAAAGGAAACAGGTAAGTCACAGAAGAAGAAAACATATAACAGGATATTCAGTATACTAAGTATTATCAAAATACAAATTAAAACAAAGAAATTACCCCCCCGTCCCATGTTTTAGAGAGGTAATATACAGTAAAGGTTACATATACAGACTCTAAAGCCAATCTTCCTGGGTTTGAACCTCAGTTCTCTCATTATCCAAGCTCTATAACCTCAGGCAACTTATGAATTTCTCTGTATCTCAGTTTTCTCATTTTCAAAATAGGAGTAATGACAGTGACTATCTCATAGGGTGGTTGTGATGATTAAATGAGTTAGCTTATATAAAGTACTTAGAATATATCTGTCACATAATAAATACTACATAAGTGTTTATTATTTCTATTCTTTCAATATATTGACAAAATGGAAAAGGTTCTCTGAAGGATAAAAGTAACCTTAATTTGTTGGTGGGAAAGGTCCTTTTTTGAAGGAAAATTTGATAATGTACATACTCTATACCAAGCAGTGCTACTTCTGAAATCCAACCCAGCCACCAGTACAAAAACGCACATGTTCAAAAATGTTCATGACATCTCTATTTTGTATCAAAAAAGGGAAACAATGTAAATATCCATCAATAGAGAAGTGACGTACATTATTATAAAAACACTGTAGCGGCCGGGCGCGGTGGCTCAAGCCTGTAATCCCAGCACTTTGGGAGGCCGAGACGGGCGGATCACGAGGTCAGGAGATCGAGACCATCCTGGCCGACACGGTGAAACCCCGTCTCTACTAAAAAATACAGAAAACTAGCCGGGCGAGGTGGCGGGCGCCTGTAGTCCCAGCTACTCGGGAGGCTGAGGCAGGAGAATGGCGTGAACCCGGGAGGCGGAGCTTGCAGTGAGCTGAGATCCGGCCACTGCACTCCAGCCTGGGCGGCAGAGCGAGACTCCGTCTCAAAAAAAAAAAAAAAAAAAAAAAACACTGTAGCATACAAATATTCAGTTGTTAAAAAGAATGATGTGGACTGACATGTACTGACATATGGAGAGTACAAAATAGTTATACTAAAAAGGAAGTCACAAAGTAATATGCATAATATGATCCCATTTATATTAAAATATGGAAACATATACTTGGGTTCCCTTTATGTATGGAGTTTTAAAGAGGGTTGAAAATATAAAAATTGTTAATAAGGTTATTTATGTGGGGAGATAGGAAAGATAAAGAGGGTCTTTAGCTCTTTTTATTTACATACTGAAACTTTTTCCCCTCCAAAACAACAAAGACAAGTGAGTATTTTAATTTATAATTTAAAAACAGAAAAAAAAAAGAGCTGCTTACTACCTCTAACTGGAGGTTCCACAGATTGGATAAAAGAATACAAATGTTTTGCTACTTAGATTTAGACACTGTATAACATTTTGAAAGAAATGGCTGACTTCAGCAATTGATGCATCTGACCCAGGAAAATCAGAGGTCTTCAGAAAATACTTGGTCACACCTATAAGGGCACTAATTCAAAGAACTCAGCTGATGAGAATCTTGTACCTTAGCTCTATTTATCTGACTGTTCAAACGATCTGAAGGCAAGAGAGTCTTTTTTAAAACTGGAACACATTCAAATTACATTGAGTACATCCCTATACAAGAAAAAGTTTTTTGAAAAATTTCTGTATAGGAAATCTCTGCAATTCAAATGGAGTTGATAAATTAAAAGGGTTACTTAATATTTGAGATTTACTACCACTTTTTTATTGTCCTGTACTTAAGAAAGAAAGACTTTGCTATTGATTAAAGCATAACAGCATAAAAGTCACAAATAATACATTTCGATCACTGGAAAGGCTAAAAATACAGTAACCATATAATAGAAATACAAGAGACTCTGGGAGAAAATGATCTCTTGGTAATTCAGTCAAACAATTCCCATGGGCAACCTAAAACAAAATGAAATAGGAGAGAGCCCTTTGTTTGAAATAAAGAAGTTAATATTTAGTGCAAGGTTAAAAAATAAGGTAAACTTATAAAAAAAACTTGTCTCCCAAGTTTCTATATGATGCTGCAGGATTTAAGAAAATGGCTATTGAATTGGGACTGTTTTATTTGCTGCACAACATCTTTGTTCTTAAGAATCAATAATCTGAAAAAAATTGTTATTCTATTTTTTGAGACATTAATAAAATGCTTTGAATTCCTGGAATGATGAAAATTACAGAATAATAGGAAACTAAGAAAAATATTTCAAAAATATTTTTTATGATTACCTTAAAACAAAGAGGTATAAAAGAGATAATAAATATACTGCAAATTGG
This sequence comes from Papio anubis, assembly GCF_008728515.1. NCBI lineage: Eukaryota > Metazoa > Chordata > Mammalia > Primates > Cercopithecidae > Papio > Papio anubis. The sequence goes on from NC_044976.1 coordinate 183,542,482, forward strand.
GCTGACTTGCAAATTTCACAGAGCACCTTTAATGTAGTTCAAGAAGGGCTAATAAAGCAGTAGTCCCCCATCAAGTTCCTTCATTTACAAAATAAAGACAGTAATCATCTGCTCGGCAAATCTATAATTTTATTTCTGTTTTCTAGGTAGATAAGTGAAAAATAGTCACTTACCAGAAAAAAAAAAAAAAAAGTAAAACATAAATAAGAGTATCAAATATGAGAGGCAGACCTGAGCTCAAATCCCAGCTCTACTACTTACTAGCTGTGTGACCCTGGGCAAGTTTCTCAAACGTTTTATGCCTCAGTTTCTCATCTATAAAATGAGGATAATAATAGTATCTAGGGTTGTTGTATTACATGAGAGACTACATTTAACATGTGTGGCACAGAATAGGTACTTAATAAATATTGGTGGTAGCGACGATGTGCTGATGCTGATACCACAAGCACTACTTCCAAAATTCTGAACATCATCGAGACATGACGTGTCAAAAATGTGTCAGCACACATTCAATGATTTTTGAAGGATATTATCCTTAGGGAGCTATATATTTGAGGTTTACTCAAGCTAATCATCTTAATTATTGAAATCCATCCAGGCTTCCTTTTCAGCACACGTCTTCTAGATGTAATTGCAAACCAACAAGGCCAATTTCATATGCTTTACATACAGAACATAGCAGTAAAAAGCATAGACTATGGAGCCAAACTGCCCAAGTTCAAATACCATTTTTGCTATTTACTAGCTGTATGACCCTGGGCAAGATTATTTAACCTCTCTGTACTTCAGATTCTTCATCTATAAAATGGTGATAATAATAGTATTTATCATATAGGGTTATTATAAAGATGAAACAAGATAACATGTATGAAGCATTCTGTGACAGTGCTAAAACTGTTTAGCTATCATCATCATTATTCTTTATAGTCATTCTACCAAAAACAAAACAAAACATACACCTCTGACCACTATAACTTGATTCTACAGAAACAGCTTAACTGACCCTGAAATTAGTTTTTATGTATCCACAAACTCTCTAATATTATAAGATTCTTAAACTGGTTGGGTATTTGAGTCAATATTTTGCATCTTGCCTTAATATGAACGTGACATAAAAGTCAATTTTTTATTGTATTTTTCTATTTGTCATTGATTGAAATTCAGAACAGACCAAAATGCCTTAACAAAATTCATTCTCAAACTGCTTTTTTTTGTTTTAAGAAAGTTAACTTCCTACCTGTCATCTGTACTGCGAAGGGATGGAAGCCGAAAGCTCGTGTTTCTGTCAAGCTTTGACTGACTTTTGGTCCTCTTGATGGAGCCTTTCAGGCGCTTGCTGAAGAATCCCTAGAAGGAAAGGCAGAAGGTGATGGGAGAGAGAACAAAAAGGGAACGTCACTCTTCCACACTGTCTCTGCAACAGGTATTTAGATTTGTACAATAAAGACCAGAAATAGAACTTAGCTTTTAAGCTCTTCAATTTTGTAAATAAGAGTTGCTTGAAACCACCTGGCAATGTGATGAGAAAATTTTCTTCTGTGAGAATTGGGATAATTAAACTTTCCAATAGCACCTAATATCTTATTTCTTAATGTTTATATTAGTTATAGAAGAAAAAAAAAACTTCTAATTTTACTGGTAGATTTCCCAAAGCACAACAATATAACATAGACAAATATATTCCTTTCTATGAAGATGGTACCAACAATTTCAGTACAAATGACCTCTACTGATTTCCCAAACTAAGGGAAAACAGGCAAAGAAAATGGCATGTGCAAAGGCCCCCAGGTGAGAAGGCACTTGGTGCACTGGAGAAATTAAAAGATACTGATAGAAGAAAAAAAGCTTTATTCTAAGATATGTAAAAAGGAGTTAACTAAGTTGTAAAATACAATGTATTGGTGGTCTCGGAAGTGTTAAAACTCGGTTTGTGTCACCTTGGATATGGCATTATAAAATTAAGTAATGAATGTGGATAAACTATTTTAAAATGAAGTATAGATAATTTATGAAATTGTTAAAGCTTCCAGACTTTAACAAAGTGCTTTACAGTCTTTGGCCCCTGCCTGCCTCCTGCCAGTTTTACCAAACTATCTAGAGTTCCCTGAACATCTTCCTTGACTCTGCACCTGGCAAATAATGAGCACTTAACGAAAGTTTGTTGAATAAAAGAACAAATGCAAAAATGAATGATGGTCACTACTTTCAAGAAATTTACAATTCTATCATTGGCAGGTGAAAGGAATCTTATAGAAGCATATTAAAATTTCTCAGTCAGACATGGTGGCTCATGCCTATAGTTCCAGCATTTTGAAAAGGCTGAGGTGAGAGTATAGCTTGAGGCCAGGAATTCAAGACCAGCCTGGGCAACATGGCAATACCCCATCTCTACAAAAATAAAATAAAATAAAATTTAGCCAGCCATGGTAGCACATGCCTGTAGTCCCAGCCACTCAGGAGGATGAAGTGGGAGGACTGCTTGAGCTCAGGAGTTCAAGGCTGCAGTAAGTGATGACTGTACCACTGCACTCCAGCTGGGGCAATAGAATGAAACCCTAACTCAAAAACAAATAAAATAAAATAAAATAAAATAAAATAAAATATCTCAAGCAAAGGTTCTAATTCAAAGAAAAATACTCTGACACATGGCGAATGACTCTAATCATCTTGAGATGAATTCATTTTATACAAGCTGTGTACAATAAGCATTTCTGTAATGAAGAAAAAGAAATACTAGGCCAATATTAGCACATCGAATCTTTTATATTCCTTTAGTAACTACCAAAGCCCATTGTTTTGGGGTGAAGGCTATATTTATCAGGATAAGCTAGGTTATGCTTATCTAATTACTCCCCAATCTTAGTGGCATAAAATATGTTACATGTCCATGAGCAGGTCAACTGGCAGTTGGGGGAGTTCCTGTCTATGCTGTCCTCATTCAGGAACTTAGGCTAAGGGAGGCTCTCTATCTGGGCTTCTACAGTTTTTGCAGCAGGATAAAGGTAAAATAGCAAATTATGTACATGTACTAGCTCTTAAAGCTTCATGTCAATTTTGGTCTCATTTCACTGACAAAACAATCACATGACCATATCTAACTTTAATGGAGGAAGGGATATACAGTACTACCAGGTACTCAGAAAGGGAACTGAAAATACTTGGTGAACGTCAGTGTAGACTGCTACAGTGTTTTACCAAGCCAAGTTATTTTTTAAACATGCAGGCATTGCTCCTTTGATTAGAGGAAAATGAAAACAAACATACCCAATCAGAAGCAGAACTATTTAGATTACTGAAAGATAATACTTATAATGCTATATCCTATTGTTTTGGCCACCCAAGGAGAAAGTGTAAAAACTCCTAGCATATATCACACAGACCTAATACCCTAGAGGCTGTTTTTCACTCCAACTTATTATAGGTATGTAGAGATTGACTGAAGGCAAGGGAAAAAGGCTCAATGTGATGATGATGAGGATGAAGATCTTTATGATGATTCACTTCCACCTAATAGTAAATAGTATATTTTCTCTTCCTTATGATTTTCTCAATAACACTTTCTTTTCTCTAGTTGACAACTTTAAGAATGCAACATACAATACATATATCATGCAAAATATGTGTTAATTGACTGTATATGTTATTGGCAAGGCTTCCAGTCAACAGTAGGCTAACAGTAGTTAAGTTTTGGGAGAGTCAAAAGTTACATGAAAATTTTCAACTGCACAGCGGGTGGTGTCTCTAACCCCCATGTTGTTCAAGGGTCAACTGTACAATTTTGGTGTCATTAGGGAGAGTCACTGTCATTAGTCATAGTCATTAGTACATAAAGGCAAAGGCTTTATGTACTATTTTCTATGACTCAATCAGAATGAGTCACCACATCTGCTAATAAATGTAGTCAGCAAACCAGGCTTAAGTTTATAGAATTTTAATAGGATTGCTTAGTGCTGTTTCAAAAACCTAGGTTGAGATCCAGGCGAAGGAGTCGACCAAAAATGATACATACATTTCTAACAAAAATGCAGTTAAGCATTTGACTGAGACAGTATTAGTAGACGTTCACTTATCTAGTAATTTAATTCTACCTTTTTTGTGGCACTTTTTTTTTTTTTGAGACGGAGTTTCACTCTTGTTGCCTGGGCTGGAATGCAATGGTGCAATCTCGGCTCGGCTCACTGCAACCTCCGCCTCCCGGGTTCAAGCTATTCTCCTGCCTCAGCCTCCTGAGTAGCTGGGATTACAGGCATGTGCCACCACACCTGGCTAATTTTGTATTTTTGATAGAGATGGGGTTTTCCCATGTTGGTCAGGCTGGTCTCGAACTCCCAACCTCAGGTGATCCACCTGCCTTGGCGCCCCAAAGTGCTGGGATTACAGGCGTGAGCCACCACATCCAGCCTTGTGGCACATATTATATCATACCTCATATGACAGAATATGATATACTGTATTTAATAAAATTTATGCCTATTTGTTGTAGAGAACTCTACTAGGAGTTGTAAGGAAATCAAAGATAAATACAAACTCTGCCCTCAAGGAACTTGTCATTTAATACAGAATTTAGACACTAAATATAAATTTATACACAGGCTTATTAGTAGACTGGACATGGCTGAGGAAAGAATCTCTAAGCATGAGGATATATCAATAGAAACATCCAAAACTGAAAAGCAAGCAAACAAAAATACCCAGAAAAGAATATCCAAAGACTACAGGACAACTACAAAAGGCATAACATGTGTAATGGGAATACCAAAAGGAGAAAAGAGAAATAAATAGCAGAAAATCAGAAACAATAATGACTGAGAATTTCCCCAAATTAATATACCAAACCAAAGATCCAGGAAGCTCAGAGAATATCAAGCAGCATAGATGTCAAAAAACCCCCTAAAAGAAAAAAAATCCCAACCCCCAAAACTACACTGAGGCATATCATTTTCAAACTGCAGAAAAACAAAGAGAAAGAAAAAATCCTAAAGAAGCCAGAAGGAAAAAACATCTTATGTACAGAGGAACAAAAATAAGCATTACATCTGGCTTCTCCTCAGAAACCATACAAACTAGAGAATGGAGTGAAATATTAAAGTGTTGAGAGGGAAAAAAAACAACCCAGACTATCAACCTAGAATTCTATAACCTGCAAAACTATCCTTCAAAAGTGAAGGCGAAATAAAGCTTTCTCACATACATGAAAAAATTGAGGAAATTTGTTGCCAGTAGACCAGCCTTGCAAAAAATGTTTAAAGAAGTTCCTTAGAGAGAAAGAACAATATAGGTCAGAAATTGGACCTTCTTAAGAAAAGGAAGAGTATAGAAGCAATAAGTGAAAATAAAACAACCTTTTGCTTTTCTTCTTAATTGATTTAATATCAAAATAATAATAATGTATTTAATTATGCATGCTTATGTATGTATGCTTATGTATATATGATATATATGCTTATGTATACTCATATATAAGGGAAATGAATACTAATGATACAAATGACAAGATGGAAGAATTAAGATTATTTTATTATAAGGTGCTCATACTATCTATGAAGCTGTATAGTGTTATGTGAAAATGGACTTGGGTTAGTTATAAACTTAAAAAACTGCAAATTCTAGGGAAACCACTAATTTTTTTAAAAAATAAGCATAACTGATATGCTAAGAAAGGAGAGAAAATGGAATCATATAAGTCATTTAGTTACAATCGTGAAAGGTTATAACAGTGGAAGACAAAAATAAGGACACAGAACAAAGGCAACAAATAGAAAACAGTTAACAAATATGGTTAGAAACCCAACTAAATCAATAATCACTCTGAATGTCAATAGTCTAAATACACCAATTAAAAGAGACTGTCAGTGTGGATCAGAAAACAAGACCCAACTATATATCATCTACAAGAAACTCACTTTAAATATAAAGGCACATAAAGATTAATAGTAAATGGATGGAAAAAATATACTATGCCAACACTAATCAAAAGAAAGCAGGCATAGCTATATTAATTTCAGACAGAGCAGATATTAGAGCAAGAAAACTTAACAAGGATAAAGAAGGGCATTACATAATGATAAATGGGTCAATTCTCCAAGAAGACAGCCTTAATGTACATATGCCTAATAACGGAGTGTAAAGAGACATGAGGTAAAACTGGTAAGAGTTGCTAGGAGAAACAGATAAATCTATATAGTTGAAGACTGCAACACCTATCTATCAGAAATGGACAGATCTAGCAGGCAGAAAATCAGTGAGGACATAGTTGAACTCCAAAACACCATGTAATCAACTGAATATAATTGACATCTATAGACTACTTTATCCAACGACAGCAGAACAGAGGTTCCTCAAGCTCATATGGAACATTCACCAAGACAGATCCAATTCTGGGCATAAAACACACATTAATAAATTTAAAGAAAAGAGATCATACAATGTCTTCTTTCAAACCATAATGGAATTAAACTAGAAATCAGTAATAGAAAGATGACTAGAAAACCCCAAAATATGTGGGAATTAAACAACATACTTCTAAACAACACATGACTCAAAAAAGAAATCTCAAGAGAAATTAAAAAACACTTTGAACTGAATGAAATAAAAATGAAAACACAACATCAAAATTTTGTGGTATGCAGTAAAAACAGTGCTTAGAGGAAAATTTATAGCATTGAATGCATATACTAGAAAAGAAGAAAGATCTAAACCCAATACTAAGTTTCTACCTTAGAAAACTAGAAAAAAAAGAGCAAATTAAATCCAAAGCAAACACAAGAAAAGAAATAAAAATTAGTGCAGAACCAATGAAATTGAAAACAATAAATCAATAGACAAAATCAATAAAATCAAAAGTTGGTTCCTCATGAAGAACAATAAAATTTGTAAGTCTCTAGCCAGGCTAAGAAAAAAATAGAGAGTACCCAAATGACTAATATTAGAAATAAAAGAGGGGACATCACAATGGGTCTTATGGACATTAAAATGGTGCAAAGGGATTTGATAATCTAGGTGAAACAGATCAATTCCTTGAAAGACACGATCTGCCAAACTTATACAGGAAGAAATAGACAATATGAATAGGGCTATATCTATTAAAGAAATTGAGTCAATAATTAATAACCTTACAAAACAAAAGCACTAGGCCCAGATGGGTTCCACTGGTGAATTCCATGAAATATTAAAGGAAGAAATGATACCAATTCTCTACAATGTCTTTCAGAAGATAGAAGCAGAGAGAATATTTCTTAACTTAGTTTTAGATTCACAGCAAAACTGAATAAAAGATATAAAGATTTCCAATGTTCCTCCCCTTCCCTCTACACATGCATAGCCACTCCTACTAACATCCCCTACCAAACTGGAATATTTGTCACAATTGACGAATCTACATTGACATCATCATCACCCATATTCCATAGTTCACTTTAGGGTTTCCTATTGGTGTTGTGCATTCTACAGGTTTGGACAAATGTATGGTGACATGTATCCACAATTACAGTATTATGCAGACCACATTTACTACTCAAAATCCTCTGTGCTCTGCCTCTTCATCCCGCAGCACCTCCCACACCCCAACCCCTGGCAAACAGTGATCTTTTTACCAATTCCATAGTTTTACCTTTTCTAGAATGTCATACATTGATAGTCCCCCATTTAAGATGGTTTGAACAATTTTTTGATTTATGATGGGTTTATCAGGATGTTAAATACTTTCCAATTTAGGATATTTTTTACTTACAATGGGCTTATTTGGACATAACCCCATTGTAAGTCAAGGAGCATCTGTGGTTGGAATCATACTGCAGCCTTTTTAGATTGGCTTGTTTCACTTAGTAATACGTACTTAAGGTTCCTCTGGGTCTGTTCTGTTTTTTGTTTTTTCTGCAGTCTTCTTTTTCTTTGCTTTTCAGTCATGTCAGTTTCTAGTGAGATGTCCTCAAGCTCAGAAATTCTTTCCTCAATTGTGTCCTGTCTACTAATATGCACATAAAAGGCATTCTTCATTTCTGCTACAGTGTTTTTGATTTCCAGCATTTCCTTTTGTTTCTTTTTTATAATTTCTATCTCTCTTCCTACATTGTCCACCTGTTCTTGCATGCTATCTGCTTTATCCATTAGAGCCCTTAGTATATTAATCATAATTGTATTAAATTTCTGATCTGATAATTTCAATATTATGTGAGGCTGGTTCTGATGCTTGCTCTGTCTCTTTAAACTGTTTTCTGCCTTTTAGTATGTTCAGTAATTTTTTTCTTGCTAGCTGTATATGCTGTACTAGGTGACAGGAACTGCAGTAAACAGGCTTTTAGTAATGTAGTAGTAAGGTGGGGGAAAACATTCTGAAGTCCTGTTAGATCTCAGTGTTTTAATGAGTCTGTGTTTCCGGACTGTGAACTTCGTAAGTGCTTCTCAGTGCCCCTCACCTCACCCACCCCACTTAGGTGGAAGGGGATGGCTAGAGAGGGCTGGAATTGGGGATTTTCCTTCCTTCTTATCAGTTAGGAACCTGGTAGGACTCCAGGAGGTAAAATTTTTTAAAATTGTGGCCTCTCCATTAATGAATACCCCTGCAGTTTTTATCTCTCAGACTTGGACACACAAAGCCTCCAGCATTTCATAAATTACAGTTGAGGTTTTCCTATCTGGAAACAAGAAGTCTTGCATTTAAACTTTTGAGGAGATGGCATAATGTTATATTTACGTTAACATCTACCACAATGTCTAAACTTTAGTAAGTCCTTGACAAATATATACATGAAATTATGGCTGATTTAGGAACACAGATAAGAAAAAGGTTAAGATTGTACAGAGTGGTCAGTAACACTTCTTGGAGGTAGTGAAACCTTTCAAAATTTTGTGGCCATCTCCTTGAGGTAAATGAAGCATTTGTTTGTTTGTTTGTTTTTTTGTTTTTTGAGACGAGTCTCGCTCTGTCGCCCAGGCTGGAGTGCAGTGGCCGGATCTCAGCTCACTGCAAGCTCCGCCTCTCGGGTTTACGCCATTCTCCTGCCTCAGCCTCCGGAGTAGCTGGGACTACAGGCACCTCGCTCGGCTAGTTTTTTGTATTTTTTAGTAGAGACGGGGTTTCACTGGGTTAGCCAGGATGGTCTCGATCTCCTGACCTCATGATCCGCCCGTCTTGGCCTCCCAAAGTGCTGGGATTACAGGCTTGAGCCACCGCGCCCGGTCGAAGCATGGTTTTAACCCGAGAAACTGTTTCTCTCAGAGCTCTATTTAGTTGAAGTTTTTTCATTCTCCATTACCCAATATTCAGTGGTACCCAGGAAGAGGTAGCTGGACTTTACCTAGCTTACCATGACTGTTTCCAAATCGATCTTCCATGAAATCATGGTTTGGAGTAAATGCATATTTTTTAAGGTACACACCATCTTGATTTAGTATTCTTCATCTCTCTTTGTTGCTCTCATGTTTCAATCTCTCTTTCACTTTCCTTTATTCATTAAGAACTTTAGCCCCTAGCTTGTAATATTTTTCTGTCTCTTAACATCATGCTAGAAAATAACCAAATAGTGATGTCTAGTACCCTAGCTTCATAATTCCTTGACTCCATTACTCAGTATCCTCCCCTTCAGCCACCCACTTTTTTTTTTTTTTTTTAACACGATGGCAAATTATTAACAGAAAATAGTTTGAGGAGTCCTGTTCACAGACTGTGACCATGGCAACCCCACTTTCCATGGGTTCTGTCAGAGGGGATGGGGGTGACGTCCTCAATCCGCCCAATCTTCATACCCAAGTGGGCAAGGGCTCTGAAGGCCGACTGGCCCCAGGTCCAGGGGTCTTGGTCGTATTTCCTCCTGTGGCCCAGAGTTTGATGTGTAGGGCAGCGATACCTAGCTCCTTGCACCTCTGGGACACATCCTGGGCAGCCAACATAGCAGCACATGGCGAGGATTCATCTCGGTCTGCCTTCACCTTCATCCCACCAGTCACATAGCAGATGGTTTCTTTGCCAGAAAGATCAGTGACATGGACAAAAGTGTCACTGAAGGTTGCAAAAATATGGCAGACACCAAATACATTTCTCTCCTTCAGCCACCTGAGGTGTGCCATTTCTGCATGTCGTCTCTCCACTCACTCATTTTTTTAAATTCAATTTTTATTTTTATTCAACAGTTTTAGGGCAACAGACCGTGTTCGATTGCATGGAAAAGTTCTTTAGTGGTGATCTGTGAGATTTTGGGGCACCCATCACCTGAGCAGTATAGACCGTACCCAATGTGTAGTCTTTTTTTTTTTCTTTTTGAGATGGAGTCGTGCTCTGTCGCCCAGGCTGGAGTGCAGTGGCAGTATCTCAGCTCACTGCAACAATGTGTAGTCTTTTATCCCTCACCCATCTCCCACCCTTCCTCCCAAGTCCCCAGAGTCCATTATATCATTCTTATGCCTTTGTGTCCTCACAGCTTAGCTTCCACTTATAAGTGAGAACATACAATGTTTGGTTTTCCATTCCTGAGTTATTTCACTAAGAATAATGGTCTCCAACTCCATCCAGGCTGCTGCAAATGCCATTATTTCATTCTTTTATTTCATTCCTTGTGACTGAGTAGTATTCCACGGTGTGTGGAATACTTTTCTTTATCCACTCATTAGGTGATAGGCATTTAGACTGGTTCCATATTTTTGCAATTGTGAATTGTGCTACTATACACATTGTGTGCAAGCGTCTTTTTCATATGACTTCTTTTCCTCTGGGTAGATATCTAGTAGTGGGATTGCTGGATCAAATGGCAGTTCTACTTTTAGTTCTTTAAGGAATCTGTATATTGTTTTTTTTTTTTTTTTTTTTTTTGAGACGGAGTCTGGCTCTGTCGCCCGAGCTGGAGTGCAGTGGCCAGATCTCAGCTCACTGCAAGCTCCACCTCCCGGGTTTACGCCATTCTCCTGCCTCAGCCTCCCGAGTAGCTGGGACTACAGGCGCCGCCACCTCGCCCGGCTAGTTTTTTGTATTTTTAGTAGAGACAGGGTTTCACCGTGTTAGCCAGGATGGTCTCGATCTCCTGACCTCGTGATCCGCCCATCTCCGCCTCCCAAAGTGCTGGGATTACAGGCTTGAGCCACCGCGCCCGGCTGTATATTGTTTTCCATAGTGGTTGTACTAGTTTACATTCCCACTAGCAGTGTAAAAGTGTTCCCTTTTTACCACATCAATGTCAATATCTGTTATTTTTTTATTTTTAATTATGATCATTCTTGCAGGAGTAAGGTGGTTATCTCATTGTGGTTTTGATTTGCATTTCCCTGATAATTTGTGATGCTGAGCATTTTTTTTTCACATTTGTTGGCCATTTGTATATCTTCTTTTGAGAATTGTGTATTCATGTCCTTTGCTCACTTTTTGACGGGATTATTTGTTTTTTTTTTCTTGATTTAAGTTCCTGGTAGATTCTGGATATTAGTCGTTTGGCAGATGCAGTTTGTGAACATTTTCTCTCACTCTGTGGGTTGTCTGTTTACTGATTCTGATATCTTTTGCTGTGCAGAAGCTTTTTTAGTTTTATTAGGTCCCATCTATTTATCATTACTTTTGTTGCATTTGCTTTTGGGTTCTTGGTCATGAAGTCTTTGCCTAAGTCAATGTCTAGAAGAGTTTTTCCAATGTTATCTTCTAGAATTCTTATGGTTTCAGGTCTTAGATGTAAGTCTTTGATCCATCTTGAGTTGATTTTTGTATTAACGTGAGAGATGAGGATCCAGCTTCATTCTTCTATATTTTAGCCACCCACTGGTTCTATCTACACACTAGATTTTATCATCATTCAGAGATCCTCAGACATCTTAAACAGCAATTTTTTTTTCTCTGATTTCCTCCCTAATCACATGTCTTTCATATATCTCTTTCTCCACATTAATCTACTCTTGAACCTAACAGAAACCTTCACTTTCTGGACCACCTCATTTTCTCCCTGTCCCTTGTTTTTTCCTGCTCTCTTTTCCTTCTCCCTAGATTCCACAGCTAATCATCTGATGCTATTCAATTACCAACACCCTCCATTTTCTTAATGATTAGCTATCCAAAATAAAAGTTAAAACAATGTTTAAGTCAATCTTCCTGGTGCCATGATGAAGCTCTTTAGGAAGACCACATAGCTGTACAGGATGAAACCACAAAAAAATTCACTGTTTCCAAGCTTGGTTTGGCTTCTACTATCCCTCCATCCTGGACGAACCATGTAATGAGCCTTCCCGCATTATCCTCTTCTGTGAAACAACAAAGTACATGTCAAGCCCAGTTGCCCATTGCCCCCTTCTGAGCAATTCCTTACATATTCAGGTCACTGTGCTTTCTGCCATGCAATCTTTCTGCCCTGGATCCATCTGACTGGTGAAGGGATGGATAATTAACCCAAAGGTACCTAAAAGCAGCTAAGAATGGCCCTGGTAAGAGTTCTGCCTATATTAGAGTATCATCTGGTAATGACTTACCATTCCAGCCTGATCCCTGGTCATTCCACTTCATACTTCATCCTCCACTAACTTGAAATATCTGCAATTCTCTATATTCACCATGCATGTTTACCACTGCTCATATTCTCTTCCTTCTCCCTGGCTGAATCATTCTTTTTGATAGAGTTGAGGAAAGATCTCTTTTAGGGTGTCTTTTTTGACATTACCTGACCCTGTCCTAGATTACGTGCCCCTCTTCTGTGCTTTATAGAGAGATAGCCTTACATTTAGCACAGTGCATGCCCACTTATGTGTCATCCTCACTAAACCCTGCAATCTTTGTGTTCCCAGGGCAGGTCTGCTACCTGGTATTTAGTAGGGGCTCAAAAATTGCTTTCAGAACTGAAAAATCATATGCCGTGTGTCCTCAGATCATCTGAGAACTCACTCCCTCACTATCATGAGAACAGCATAGGGGAAATCCTCTCCCATGACGCAATCTTCTCCCACCACCTCCCATGGTTTAAAAGTGTAGCACTTCCCAGCTTGCTCTCTCTTGCCTCCACTTGAAGAAGGTCCTTCTTCTCCTTCCGCTATAACTGTAAATTTCCTGAGGCCTCCTAGTCATGCTTCCTGTTAAGGCTGTGGAACTGTGAGTCAATTAAACCTCTTTTCTCATAAATTACTCAGTCTCAGGTAGTTTTTTATAGTAGTGTGAAAACAGACTAATACAGAAGATACATGACTTTACCAAGGTCACACAGATGCTAAATGGCAGAGGAGAACTTTAAGTCTACGTAGCCCCACACTGGAACCCTTCCTTTCTAACCACTGTGCTATATGAATTCTCGACATTCTAATTCCACATCAAATACTTTAAGTACTATAACATAACTTATTTTCCCCATATGTATTATATGTAACTTCTACACATACCTTATTATAGAATTATGTATCATAAACAGCCAGAAATGTAATATGACAATTCAAAATATGAGGGAAAAAAAGAAAAAAAAAACCCACAAAAAACCTAAAAAACAAAAAAACTGCTAGTGTGGCATGTGACTTACAAGAATTTGCCCCAAGGATTCCTAGCTATATAATTAAACTGAAGTAAAATCAAAACCTTATTGAAATGGCTTTTACATGTAACTGATTCTGTGGTCACTGAGTATAAAATTTTAAAATCCAAATATAAAATTTAAAAATAGATGGATACCAAGAGAAAAATGCTTTTTTCTCTTTCACATTTATGATATCCATGCCTTATAAAAATGGGAAGAGTGTGAATGATGTTTCAGTCTAAATGGAAACAAAGGAAAGAAAGAACGTAAATAAACTGATTTCATCCTTCTGACACCAACCTAATCTGAAAGCATACTAATCAAACACTCAAAACAAATCCTACTCTATCCAATTTTTTGAAATGCTGTTGCTACCATTTACAAGTCTTAAAAATAGTAAAAAGCTCATTTTTTTAAAAAAAGCTACATTGTCATAGCAATTGATACAACTAAAATGATTTAATTAGTTGGTACTCATTATTTTCTTTCAAAATAAGGCTTAAAATTAGCAACAGTCAGTGAAAGAAAAAGCCAAATATTGCCTTTCTCTGGAGCTTGGTAAATGTTAAGACAATGATAACTGAAGTTGTTGGCCACCTGCAAACTGGAGTATTCCCTGAAGACTGAACTTGGCTAGCTGGGAATGACTGGTAACTGAAATAAAACTGCTGCTATGCAACTGCTCTCAGAAGCCTCAGTGGCGGTAATAAGGGACACTGCCTTGCCAGCATCCTAGCAGTGCTGTGTTCTCTTAAGACAGGGAGAAGTGGAGACAGAGAAACATGTTATCACCTTTCACATGAAAAATGTAGGGATATGCAACAAAACCCTGCTTTAATTCTGCTTGAGACTTTTTCACATCAGTGATCACACAGGGATTAGGGATAATGTTATAGCAATTCTAAGTGGTTAAGTATTTTTAAATGGCAATTTCTCAAAATGTTACCTGATTCACAGTACAAAAATGCCACCTTGTCAACTAGAAAGGACCCAGGTGAGAACTGTTTTCATTCTTGCTTTTCAAATTTTAGTTTATTAGTATATTAAAATCTCTATGTATTTTACATATTTTAGTTTGTTTTATTATGGATTGTAAATACCTGAGAAAAAAAGCTGTGTCATATATAAATAATTCCCTTCCTTGCTCTCTTAATATAACTTAGGAACTTGTAGATATTCACTAAATGTTGACTAAAATGTAATTCTAAAAAATTAACAAGGAAAAAGGAGAAGAGTAACTAAAAACGTTAAAGTTTACTTTCTAGTCTTTATATTTTACTTAGTTTGTCTTCTGGTTATTTGGAAGTCCAAACAGGAAGGGAAACTGTAGATGACAAGAATAACAAAACAAGAAATAGTTGCAAAGTGCATTATAGTTTAGTTTTAGTATGGGTAGTTTATCCTCTGGCAGGCTTTTTGTTTTTGTTTTTCAAATTTAAGCATCAAAAGGAAAGAGAAAAGGTTCTGTCATAAATCACAATTGTTTTTCTAGCCCAGATCCAATATATCGGAATCTTGGGGATTGGGGCACAGTGATCTACATTTTTAACAAGCATTCAATGTTATTTTTTTAATTAAGCTAACAAAACTTTTACTATGAAACTTTTAAACATACAAAGCACAGAAATTAATAAACACATATCCATTAATCAGATATAACTGACGTTGACACATTGATGTCATTATACTATATTACGTACAATTATTGTTAAAATATAAAACATATATTATAGGTATTATGTTATAACATGTTAAAACACATATTGACATGTTAAGATCTGCTAGAGGGACCAATGGAAGATATCTAGCATACTTTATTAACTAACTACATTCTTAGAGATTCATTTTCATGCATGTGTCATGTCAGATTTTTATTACCTTCTTGTTACATTATTTCAAACCTTTTATGTCCAACTTTTTATGTATTTTGTTTTAAAACATTTCTTTTAAAACAGGTTTATTGAGGTGTAATTTACAAAACACAAATCTCTATTTTTGCATGTACAGTTTGATGAGTTTTGTTAAATGTATGCTGCACCAATACAAGTGAGATACGGAACATTTCCATCACCCCAAAAGTTTTCATGCCTTTCTGTAGCCAGTCAATCCCTTCCTCTCACCCTCAGCCCCTGGAAACCACTAATCTGACTTGTTCCTATAATTTTATCTTTTCCACAATGTCATATAAATGGAATTATGCACTATGTAGTCTTTCTTTACTTAGAATACTGTTTTTGAAATTTATGCATGCTGTTGCATGTATAGTTTCCTCCTTTTTATTCCACTGTAAGGGTATACCAAAATTTGTTTAACCATTTGTCAACTCATGGACATTCAAGTTCTTTCCAGTTTTGGAATATTAAAAATAAAGTTGCCATAAACATTTACAAACAAGTCTTTATGTGGACATATAGTTTGGGAACCACTGAGTTAAAAGCTTGGTTGGAAATTCACAAATAACAAGACGACATGGCAACTTTTTAAGGGGATGTTAATGAGGTAGAGTGGGGAAAGGACACTGAGGAGGGAAGGAATCCTTAGTTATTTTTCCTTTAGATATGAAGTAATTTCAGATTTACAAAAAATTTGGAAAAATAGTATAGAGTTTTCCCTTGCTGAGCTTCCCCTAATGTTATTATCTTATATAACCATAGTATGATTATGAAAACTAAGAAATTAACATAGGTACTATACTCACCTAAACACAGCCCTAATTCTAATTTCACCAGTTTTCCACTGTATCATTTTTCAACTGCCATTTTAACAAATTAAAACAAATGTGGTTTAAACAGTACAAATTTATGATCTTACAGTTCTGTAGGTCAGAATTCCAACACAGGTCTCATCCGGCTAAAATCAAAGTGTCAGCAGGTCTGCATTCCTTTCTGAAGCCTCCAGGGGAGAATCTGTCTTATGCCTTTTCAAGCTTTTAAGGCCACCCACATTCCTTGGCTCATGGCCTTTCCTCCATCTTCAAAGCCAGCAATGTTGCATCTCTATGAAAGCTTTTCAGCTTTTAAGGTCTCGTGATCAGACTGGATCCATCTGGATAATTTAGGATAATGTTCCTATCTCAAGGTCCTTAGTCTTAATCCTATCTACAGAAGTCCCTTTTGCCACATAAGATAACATATTCACAATTTCCATGTATTAGGATGTGGACATCTTGGGAGATGGGGGAGGAACCACTATTCTACTTTCCACATATAGTTTAGTCACCCTCTTATGAATGTGCATATAGGCTGTTTACAATATTTTGCAATTAAAAAACAATGCTGCATAAATAACTTTGTGCATATGTATTTTCATAATGGTGGAGATGTACCTTCAGCTTGGATTCCTAGAAATGGGATGCTGGGTCAAAAGGTAAGTGTATATGTAATCTTGCCGAATCCCCTCTAGAAGGGTTCTACCAGTTTGCCTTCCCTTCAACAATGTATGAGTGTTTGTTTCCCACAACCTTGCCAACTGAATCGTTGTCATCCTTCATAGTCTGTGTTAGACTGAAAGGTGAAATAATATTTCTATGTTGTTTTAAATGTGCATTTAAACATTTAAATGTTTAAATGTTGTTTTAAAATGTGCATTTCTCGGCTGGGTGCTGTGGCTCATCCCTCTAATCCTAGCCCTTCAAGAGGATGAGGCAGGAGGATTGCTTGATCCTAGGAGTATGAAACCAGCCTGGCCAACATGGTGAGACCTTGTCTCTACAAACAATACAGAAATTAGCTGGGTGTGGTGGCGTGTACCTGTAGACCTGGCTACTCAGGAGGCTGAGGTGGGAAGATCCTTTGAACCTGGGAGGCGGAGGTTCCAGTGAGCTGAGGTTGTGCCACTGCACTCCAGCCTGGGCGACAGAGCGAGACTCCGAAAAAAAAAAAGGACCAGGCGAGGTCGCTCACGCCTGTACTCCCAGCACTTTGGGAGGCCGAGGCGGGCAGATCATGAGGTCAAGAGATTGAGACCATCCTGGCCAACATGGTGAAAATCTGTCTCTACTAAAAATACAAAAACTAGCTGGGTGTGGTGGTACGTGCTTGTAGTCTCAGCTGCTCCAGAGGCTGAGGCAGGAGAATCGCTTGAACCCAGGAGGCAGAAGTTGCAGTGAGCCGAGATGTCACCACTGCACTCCAGCCTGGCGACAGAGCGAGATGCATCTCAAAAAACAAACACACAAACAAAAAATTGCATTTCTCCGATTATAAGTGAATCTGAACATTGTTTTCATATGTTCAGAAACATTTTTACCTATTACCTATTCATGTCTTTTCTTCAGTTTTCTTCAGGAAAACTTTTCTTCAGTGTTCCTATTGGGTCTTAGTCACTTGTACCTTAATTTTTTTTTTTTTTTTTGAGAAGGGGTCTCGCTCTGTCAACCCGGCTGGAGTGCAATGGCACGATCTCGGCTCACTGCAACCTCCACCTCCCAGGTTTAAGCAATTCTCCTGCCTCAGCCTCCCAAGTAGCTGGGATTACAGGTGCCCACCACCACGCCAGCTAATTTTTTGTATTTTTAGTAGAGATGGGGTTTCAGTATGTTGGACAGGGTGGTCTTGAACTCCTGACCTGGTAATCTGCCTGCTTCGGCCTCCCAAAATGCTGGGATTACAGGCATGAGCCACTGTGCCGGCCTTAATAGTTTCTTATATGTTGTAAATATTTTCTCCCAATTGATTCATTGGTTGTCTTTCAGCTTTAACCTTCTTATACTTTTTGTCATGCAATTATTTAAAAACTTTCTTTTGTGTAATCAAATTTATCAATCGATTTTTAAAAATTGCCTCTGGCTTTTCAGTAACCATCATAGAAAGTTTTTCCCTGCATTAAGGTTAGAGAATTCATCCATGTTTCCTAGTAGGTATACTTTTTTTTTTTTTTTTCACATTTGAGATCCCTAATCCATTTGGAGTTTACTCTTGTGTAAGGTATGAGATATACATCTAATATTACCTTTTTCCACATGGTTACTCAGTTGTCCTTATATTATTTATTTCAAATACCAATTCCTGAGAAAACCATTCCTGATTACTGTAATGTCTCTCACACTTCTGATTATGTAAACTTTTTATTTATACTACTGTTTTCCCCTATCTTGACCTATAATTAATTCTATTCCTGTTTTATATGCCCTATGAATCTTAACTCCTGAAGGCAAACAGAAAACAAACACATTGAGCTCATCTTTGTATTTCTGTAATGCTTAGCATACAGTGGACTAAATACGTATTTGCAGAATGCTGATAATGATTAACATGAATTATTAAGAAAAGTTGAATTCATTCAAGAAAGTAGGGAAATAACACACAGGAGGGAAAACCCCTTAAAATTATTAAAACAAAACTAAATCTGGTGGTTAAGGAAGAAAAGTTTAGTATCTGGAAAATTCACTTCTGTAGAACACTTCAGTTCCTGATAATGAGGTATACACTGATTTTTAAAAAATTTTATTGTAAATTGAATGTCATACTCTATAGAGTATAGTATGTTGATTTTCTTATGACTAACAGAGACTGTGCTAATCTCACTCAAGTTAACAAAGTATGAATATTAAGGATGATGGCTGTAATGAATATAATAATGAGAAATGATGGGTCAAAACAAAGACCTCAAAGTGAGGTCTATTAGCCTATTGGACAGTCTCTCAGAGGTTATCATTGGAAGGCCTGAAAAAAGCATTAGATAACATAATGTGAAATACATTTTTTTCGTTGTCAGGGGAGATGGACTAGATGAATTTAATTGAAGTTTTCCATCTCTCATTTATAGGACTCTAAGAATAACAGCATCAGAGATGGAGGGGGGCTTTTGAGCCTATTAGTTATTGAAAAAGATAAAATTCTTACTGCCTCTGTTGAAACAAAATGTACCAAAAATCCACATTATGGATGGTCATGAGCAAAAGGTATAATGTGAAACAATGTAATTACTCTTACTAATGTCTATCAGGATAGGACTTTTTTTTCCTAAGGATATAAAATGAAGGGGAAAAGAAGTAGGGAAATACATTACTGAAAAGACTGTATTAGACATATTTTATTACTTCTAGAGGCTATTTCCTAACTATACTCTTTGTACTGTTTGTAATACTGCAGTTTTTTCATCGTAAATTCGGCACCAAAATATTAACAAATTGGTCCTTAATATATATAATATATATGTTGGTCCTTTTTTTTTTTTAGATGAAGTCTCGCTCTGTTGCCCAGGCTGGAGTGCAGTGGCGTTATCTCAGCTCACTGCTCACTCCCAGGTTCAAGTGATCCTACCGAGTAGCTGGGATTACAGGCGCATGCCACCACACCTGGCTAATTTTTTGTATTTTTAGTGGAGATGGTCTTTCAACATGTTGGCTAGGCTGGTCTCGAACTTCTGACCTCAAGTGATCTGCCCACCTTGGCCTCCCAAAGTGCTGGGATTACAGGCATCAGCCACCACATCCAGTTTATAGTATCTTTTTATCTGCAAACTTCCAAAGATCTTAAAATATTTGTATATTTCATTACTACAAAAAAATCATAGGTGTTAGAGGAAGTCAAACAATTTGCTCTTGATCATACAAGTGAGATGCTAGCTGAACAACAGTAAAAAATACAGTTCTTTTACAATTCCTTTGCCTATTCTAGGTACAAATCCTTGAAAGCTAATAATATGAAATCTTTGTTCTGACACTCTGACAGAGTTAAAAAGGCAGGGTGACGCAGGCCCTAAATCTTATGATCAGAAAAGCTCAGGGTCTTTTTCAACTGTAACCACCTTATTTTAATGAAAAAGTTTACGAATAACAACTGTCTCACTGACTGCATAATATGTAAGCCCAGGTAGCTAGGACAGATTATCAGGTTTTCATCTTCACTTCTGCTGACTGTATTGTCTTTTTTCCCCATTTACCTTAATTTATTTATTATTAGTATTAGTATTTTTTAGAGATGGGGTCTCGCTATGTTGCTCAAGCTGGAGTTCAGTGGCTATTCACAGAATGATCATCCGCACTACGGCCTTGAACTCCTGGGCTCAAGTGAACCTCTTGCCTCAGGCTCCCAAGCAGCTTGGGACTACTGGCATGTACCACCATGCCCAGCCCCATGGAACTTTTAAAGAGTTGAGAGGCAGACCACATTCTTACACATTCAATTATACCTTAAATGAGAAGCAAACTAAGATACTCTCCATGAGTTTCTCTATCATTATTCTCACAGGACTTCCAAAGAAGTTCTTGCTACACACTACATTCCATCCTTCTTAATTCTATTTCACTTAACAGATTTATTGTAGATCCTTTATAAAAACCAGTACACAATGTTGATTAATTAAAAACGACCAACTAATGATGAAGAAACTATGGCATAAGAGGTCAATATCTTTGCAATGTGCATACTTTCGGTAATCATGAATACCACCCATATATTAAATCAGTTTTCATAAACAGATTAGGAAAACTAAAAGGTCAGTGCTGAAGTTATGAGACGAATAAGATACAGTTCTTGTCTTCTAGGAGAGTGGTTTCTAAATTATTTTGACTATTGGCTGGGTGGGATGGCTCACGCCCGTAATTCCAGCACTTTGGGAGGCCGAGGTGGGTGGATCACCTGAGGTCAGGAGTTCAAGACCAGCCTGGCCAACACGGTGAAACCCCGTCTCTACTAAAAATAGAAAAATTAGCCAGGCATGGTGGCACGTACCTGTAATCCCAGTTACTCGGGAAGCTGAGGCAGGAGAATCGCTGGAACATGGGAGGCGGAGGTTGTAGTGAGCTGAGATTATACCACTGCATTCCAGCCTGAGTGACTGAGACTCCGTCTCAAAATTAACTAATTAATTTTGACTATGAAATAAATAAAATATTGTTGAGTGTGCCTTCCTAATAAAATATACTTATAAAATGATTTTCTGATGTATGACTATAAAACATTCAATAACATAAAATTTTTAAAGAGCAAATTAAAAAAAAAAATCAAACATATATTTCCTTTCTGCACCCCCCTCAAATGAATTGTCTGTGTATCCTCTGAAGTATACACAACCTATTCTGGAGACCACCAACTAGAATATCACAGAGGAGGAAAGACAACCCTACCATATAATAGTATCGGTGCTATAATGGATAAACGTACACTCCTGTGGAAGGACAGAGACGGCCAAGGTTAATGCTGCCTAGAAGAGGTAAGGAAACACTGGAATGGAGTCTTAATGGATGAGAATACTTTTAGCAAGGATGGAAGGTGAACTTCCTAGGCAGAAATGTGTAAAGAGACCATAGAAAACTTGCTTGGGGAACTCTCAGATTTGGTAAAGATGGAACTCAGGACTGAAGAGAGTTGGGGGTGAAAATGAGGATACTGAGCATTAGGAAATGAGTCTGGAAGGGCAGTAAAAAATTAGACAATGAAAGCTCTCAGTGCCAATTTAACTTTAGTTTTATCATCCTGCAACACAAGTTCAACTCAAAAGCCTTCAGCAGGTGACTGACACTTTTTGAAGTAAAAGGTAGTTCTGTCTGAAGACATTCAAATGACGGGAAAGAGAAGGGGAAAGGAAGAGAGAGGAGGAAGAAACCACTGAGCAAGCCAAATAAAATGTATGAAACTAGTCTTGTTCATGGGCATGGAATTGTAGAGAGCTAAAAGACATCAAGCAAGGGAGGCCCAAGTAATGATGGAGTTTAGATTTTAGAGACCACTCTGGTAGCAGAGCGAAGGCTAAAGTTGATGAGTAGGAATTGGAGACCAGGAGATGAGTTAAGAATCTCTATTGCACTAGACAGGACCTGCAGCGTAATTAGAGGGGCTCAGTGCAAAATGAAAAGCTGGGGGTACTGTTCAAAAAGCAGGAAGACAATGTCATTAAACCTACTATTATAAATTAGGAAACTTTTCCCTTTCTTCAGTAGTTTTTGTCTCCACTTGCCATGCTGCCTTTTATTTACTATTTAATGTCACACTTCCTCCAGTACCAGGAAAAACTACAGGTAAGTATAAACCTTCAGAGGTGCCAGGGGCCCCAGACTATGACTCAGCAGTGGGTGTCTACTGGCTACCAGGTTCCACCATGCCAGCCACCAAACCTGTGTGTCATACCATGCAGGGAGGCTGAGGCTTCTTCCCTTCCTGTGGCTGCCCCTGCAACTCACTAGGTACCTGGCTTGGAGATAGGCAAGAGGCTTGTCCCTTCACTCCCCCGCCGTACCCCCACTCCCCCAACACAGCTGTGGCTTCTGTCTACCTGTAAGACATCCCTGGAGATGACAGGCAGGGGCAAGGACTGCCCTTACCAAGCCCTGCTCCAAGACACCATGGGTTGTGCTGTCTAATCCCTATCTTTCTCGCACAGAGAGAGGGAGGTTGAATGAGATCAGGGAGTGGGGAAGTGGGCAACAGATAATTCATTCCAGGAAGGCAGCAGGAGGTGGTACCATGCCCAAGGTCCCCACGAATGCTCCATTGTCCCATTTAACTTCACTTAGAAAATACAAATCCAGAGATCAATCACTAAGAACTTTGAGATGGCAACCATACAGCATTGAACTTCATGCATAGAGTCTTTCTAAGTGTAGGCCCTGTGTACTGCACTGGTCTCATGCTTACAAAGCTGACCCTGGTACTAGTTCAGGGAAGGAACCACAAGTACTGACAAGTGAAGTCAGTAAATGGCAGTGGGCTGGAAAAGGGAATGAATGAATTTGAAGAGAGGTAGACAAGTTCTGGTGACAATATTTGAGAGAAAGGGAAGAGTATTTATGACTCTTAGGGTTTTGGCTCTCGGAACTGAAGAAATGTGCAGCTCTACAAAGGGAAATTCAAGGGAAAATTTTTTAAGAAAAACATAAAGTAAATACAGTTTGGGGCAAGCTGAGTTTAAATTACCATGGGACATTAGAACCAAGCCATAGTATAATACAGAGGACTGAATGAAAGAATGTTTGCTAAAACAGCATCCTTTTCTATTTCCTGATTTGTTGATATTAATTTCATTGCTATACAAATATCATAAAAACACTCCTCTAATATGAAATCTCAGCATTATCCCATTAAACAAACCCATATATAAGACATCTTATAAGAATGCAGAGGCACAGGTGGACTATATTAAAAATACAAAAGGTCAAACAATTTAACAGCTATGAATTTGTAGAAGAAACTATAACATATGCTATACAAATATGAAGACATAAAAATTTGTTGATAATTTGTAAAAATTAAAAAATATTCCACATATATTACACTACTGTAAATTAGCTTTTTTCTCTTTAAACTAAATATTATGCTTCTATTTCTACAGCCTTGAGCAAAAGTAGATAGTACTATCTCCCTTATAGTAGGCCAAATTATGGTAGTTTGTATAAAAATGCAAATATGCAAAGTAACAGTAATGATTACCTAAAAAAAACTGTAGAAAATAAGCAGCCAATATGTAATATATTACATATCTAAAATATATCTAAAACATTATTTCGATTTATAATCAATAGTAAAGTGTTAATAATATTTTCAAATCTTTTATCCTAAGTCTTCTAAGCCTGGTGTTTTACTTTTTAAAAAGTTTTACTGAGATATAATTCATATACCATAAATTCACCCTTTTAAAGCGTGCAACTCTGTTGGGCATGGTGACTCATGCCTGTAATCCCAGCACTTTAGAAGACCAAAGCAGGATGACCGCTTGAGCCCAGGAGTTTGAGACAAACCTGGGCAACATAAGCAAGATCCCATCTCTCCAAAAGTTTAAAAAAAAAAAAAAATTAGCCAGGTGCAGTGGCATGTGCTTATGGTTCCAGCTTCACAGCTGAGGTGGGAGGTTCGTTTGAGCCTGGGTGGTTGAGGCTGGAGTGAGCTATGATCGTGCCATTGCAGTCCAACCTGGGTGACAGAGCGAGACCCTATCTAAAAAAAAAATCAGTAAAAAATAAAAGATGCAACTCAGTGGTTTTTGTATATCCCCAAAGCTGTGCAACCATCACCACAGTCTAATTCCTGAACACTTTCATTACCTAAAAAGAAACCCTATGCCCATTAGCAGTCACTTCCCATTTCTCCCTCACCCAGCTCATGAGAAACACTAATCTCTTTTTTGGTCTGTATAGATTTGCCTATTCTGAATATCTCATATAAACGGAATCATACAACATGTGGCCTTTTGTGTATGGCTTCTTTCACTTAGCATAATATTTTCAAGGTTCATTCATGTTGTGGCATGTATCAGTATCTCATTCCTTTTTCATGGCTGAATAATAAGCCATTGTATGGTTAAATCATATTTTCTGTATCTGTTCTTCTGTTGATAGACATTTGGGTTATGACTACTTTGTGGCTATCATAAATAATGCTGCTATAAACATCTATGTACATTTTATGTGGACATATATTTTCAATTTTCTTGTGTATATACCTGAAAGTAGAATTGCTACATCATATACAAACTCTATATGTAATGTTTTGAGGAGCTGTCAAAGTGGCCATACCATTTTACATTCCAATTTCTCCACATTCTCACCAATACTTATTATTGTCTCTCTTTTTGATTGTGGTCGTCCTAGTGGGCATCAAGTGGTGTTTCATTGTGCTTTTGATTTGTATTTTCTTAATGACTAATGATATTGACCACCTTTTCATGTGTGTATTGACCATTTGTATATTTTCTTTGGAGAAATGTCTATTCAAACTCTTCTACAGCCTTTTTTTTTTTTTTTTTTTTTTTGTTTTTACCAGCTACTCAACAATCTGACAAAAAATTTTGTATTGATATTATAATCAACTAATACTGTTGGAATGAAGTTTCTTTAAATTGAAATTAGTAGATGTTCAATATAAAAGAAACAAAGCATTTAAAAATCCAGCGGAATGGTACCGGCATTGGTTATGAAATTAAAGGGCCTTATGGTAGAAAGGCACACCACAGGTATTATTGTTTACCAGCAATTCTCATACTTTGCTGAGTATAAGTACAGCTGAGAAGAGCAAAATATATATATATATTTTTGCGTAGCTAACTCTAGCTTAATCATGAAGGTGGCAAGTTTTCTTTTCTACACTCTGGCTTCAGAACTTCTATAAAAGAGGTTATACTTAGTAGCTAATTATATGCTCCCTTAAGTGGGCATTAGGCCTTCAAAGTGTTTATTTCTCATTGTGAAGTGAGAGGTCTTGTGTTTCCCCTTGCTCATTAAAGCTGAGGAGAAATATCTTTGCTTTGAGAGGAAAGGGGTTTATGGTACATCATCTATAAGAATGAGCTGTAAGTGAGTATCATCCTCTCTCTCAAACAGCCCTCTTCTCCTGGGTAGGGTAAGTAGGAATCTCCAGTAGTTAGTGCTGCTGCAAGCCCATTTCTAGGAATTACCACAGATTGAGGAGGGCTTCCCTCATTCTTTAATTCTTTCAAGTTTAGAGTCTTGGCAGTATTTCCTAACCAAGCCTGCTCTCTTTTCCTCCAGGTATTTGCCAGTTCCCACCCTGTTTCCTTAAGGAGTTGTATCTAGCCTTATTCTTTTTTTTTTTCTCTGCTCTGAGCCCCTTGGTTCTAAATTATATATTTTCTAAGATATTTATCATTAGAGGATTTTAAAATTATGCCCTTTCTGATTACAAAATGACTTAAAGATATAGTTAATATCTACAGGCCATAATTTTCTGACATCTCCATGATTATTATATGATTTCTACCTTTGGTAATAACATTTTCATAGACATACGATGAATATATTTATATTTATATATTCATACACGTGTGTGTGTGTGTGTGTGTGTGTATATATATATATATACACACACACACTGTTCATTAAAATAGGTCTCACTGGAGGGCAATCCTATTATGGATTTTAACTCCATGCAGATGATTAGTGAAAAGAGGGAAGAAACACGGATATAGAGTCTTTGAGCATCATGGAAAATAAGTTTTAAATATCCTCCTGGAATACAATAACACTGAGAATACGAAAGTTGAAATTGTATTGTAGCTTGGATGCTATGAATTGAATTTCAATATTTCACCCTAAAATCTGAGATTCTTAGGCTGGTCAGAGGTAAAGCAAGTATTTTGTAAATTTACATTGGTCATCTGAACTGATCATGGCAAACACAGAAGGGCAACTAATAGGCAATGCAGCAATTAGTATATCAGTAACAAAGGCCACTGAGAAAATACTGCTTCTTAGTTTCTTATGTCAGACTTGAAGGTAGCAAAGAAAGCACTGATATTCACAGGTAAGACACTGACTAAAATGAGTTCCTAATACTTTATCAATCATTTAGACAAATGGTTTACAACCCTAGCTGCATATTAGAATCATCTTGGACCTTTAAAAAAATACAGAAGACTGGGCTCTCATCTAGAAATTTTGATTTAACTGGTCTGAGGTGGAGTCTAAGCATCAGTATATTTTTTGAAGTTCCTTAGGTGATTTTTACATATGGCCAGAGTTGAAAACCTCTAGTTCGGACAATGGACACTTATTAGTCTTTATTAAATAGTGGACGTGAAGTTTTCTGTCTCTTTAACGTGGAAAAACACTTACATAGGATCTTATAGAGGATTCAAAACAGAAACCAATAGCAATTGAATCTGATCATCTCGATACTTAAGACACATTTCTTTTTACACAGGACTATATCTTATTTCCCAGGGCTTTACTTTCTTCTAAAAACTATGTAAAGGTTTGGTTTTTTGACAATGTTTTGTTTCTAGTATATTTATTTGATTGGGAATGCTTAGGTGTCACAGTGACAAGAGCACAAGGAGAGTTACACAGGAATACTCAGCTACTGCCTTAGTTCAATTATGCTTTCTGGTTGTCTTGGCATAATTTTTGGTGCCTGAATTCTTTCAGAGCCAAGCTCAAAGCAAACACAAACGAAGCAGCTGCAACTGTATTATGTTATACTTACATGAAAGGCCAACTTAGACTATTGTGTTATGAAAATCAGAACACTAAACCTAGCACCTGGCCCAGAACACAAGCAGCTCCCCCTTAGCCAAAGCCAAACTGATGGTATCATATAAGTAGAAGTGATTTAAAAAATCATAAATATCTATAGTCACTTTATAAATAGAGTATAAAGAAAGAAGCCTGTTCCAAAATATCAGGCACTGTGAAACAAATATACACAATCACAAGACATAATCATTTTCTCTTTCCGAATTAAACTTAAGTATGTACCTGGATAACTTTTCATTATGTATTCAATTGTTCCTCATCATCCCAGTAATTTCATTTAAATGAAAGTCTAGCACGATATTAAAGAAAAAATGAAAAATGATCTTTCAAAGAGGAGAAAATGTCAAATGACTAAAGCTGTTTTTGAAGAACAGTCAAAACTCAGATGTGCAAAAACATTGTGAATTTATACATATGTATAACACCTGAAAGGTTCCAAGAAATAGCCACAGAAACAAATCATTAAATAATAAAGATTTCTATGTAGTTTCAGTTACCAATATAAGTAGACAAAGTATACACTATCTAACTAAAACACCATAGTTCTGAATTTCAAATATTAATTAAAATGTCTCTTTAAGGAAAAAAATCTATCCATTCTGCCAGGTATACTCTTATCCCACATGATCTCTTATTAAATGTTTATTAAATGTAATTAAATATTTAATATTCCATTTGACTAGAGACATTATCAGTAATATCAAGAGAATATATGTGAGATAAACTCATTTGATTCTGGTCTTTGATAATTCATGCATATTTTATCTATTCAACAATTATTTGTTGAATGTTTGCTCTGTGGGAGGTACTGTGTTAGGCACTGGGGTAGTTATGAAGACGACCGGAACAGATATCTGTTGTCTAATGAGGAACAGAGACTTACAAACAAATAATTGCAACTGGAATTACGGTATGTGTGAAGAAATATGAATGAGAATGAAGGAAAGAAGAAACTCTCCTGTAGACCAGGGGTCCTCAACCCCAGGGCCACGGACCAGTACTGGTCTGTGGCCTGTTGGGAACTGGGCGGCACAGCAGGAGGTGAGCGGCAGGTGAGTGAGTAAAACATCATCTGTATTTACAGCTGCTCCCCATCACTTGCAGCCTGGGCTCTGCCTCCTGCCAGATCAGCGGTGGCATTAGATTCTCGTAGAAGCACATACCCTATTGTGAACTGTGCATGTGAGGGATCTAGGTTGTGTGTTCCTGATGAGAATGTACTGCCTAAGGATCTGTCACTGTCTACCATCACCCCCAGATGGGACCATCTAGTTGCAGGAAAACAAACTCAGGGTTCCCACTGACTGTACGTTATGGTGAGTTGTATAATTATTTCATTATATATTACAAGCTAATAATAACAAATAAAGTGTACAATAAAGGTAATGCATTTGAATCACCCCCAAACCATCCCCCACAATCCAACCCTGGTCCGTGGAAAACCGGTCTTCCACAAAACTGGTCCCTGGTGCCAGAAAAGTTGGGGACCACTGCTGTAGATCACTACTTTTTCTTACGGCTATGATAGATAAGAGTACAAATACATTTAAATATTGCTGAAAACCAAGACACTGCGTTAACTTATAGGTTCAGTAGCCAAATAAATTTCCTCTTCTTCCCTCATTTTGAATGTTACTATACATGAATACCCTGCTGTACCAGTTGCCTATTTTAAGTTTTTAAAAGTATAAATTTTTGTGAATGAGGAAGACTTACAAAGGTTTTTCGGGGTTCCCTGCTTTGAGCTCACTGTTATAGTTATTCTTCTTTCTGCCTTACTTGGCATCAACCAGCAGGATATGAGTGATCTTTACCCTCTGGCTTCTCCTTGATCTCCTTAAGGCTAAATATTATTCTAGAAAAATCAGTAGTATCAGCTGAAAGGCCAGGGGTGAGTGCTGGGCTGGCCTTCTATTGAATGATAGCCCCTTACCTATCACCCTGAGTTGGAATAGTGACAGCAAGAGGAAAAAAGACTCACTTAGGAGAAGAGTCAAGTAATTTACCCATATTTCACAGTATTCATGCCACTTTGTTTAGCTTTAGAGCCAAAGACAAATATTCCAGTAAACACATCTTTAATGCTTCAGCAGCAAGTATAATTTAGTTAAGTTTGATGAACAAACTCAATCACAGTCTTGCCCCCACCTACCTTTCCGGTCTTCTCACCTGCCATTTTTGCTCACATACTTTTCAACTCCTGTCTCACTGAGTTCTTTATATAATCCCTGGAAGCACCAGTCATCCCATGACTGTGTGTCTATCAAAAAAGCCATTCCCGCAGCCTGGAGTACTTTCTTTCCCTGTCAATTAGTTTTTTTTCAGCCTTTGAAACTCTGCTCAAATGCTGCTCCTTGTCAAAGCCTTAACTTACACATTGGGCTGCTAATAACTTGTGTTACCATGCTCACCTACCTCTTTATGAATCTGGTCATTTTTCTATCTCGTGCTACTAGGCTATATATAGGGTCTCAGAATGGAAAACTTTGTTGTACCAAGCACAGTATGCCAAGAAGGTATCAATTGATGAATCGTCAATACTTTGCCCAAAGTAAGCATTCAATAAGTGTGTCATTGTAAATAATTTCATTTAGGACTTGTTAAAATCTATTTTATCTGCTCTCAGTAAGTCTGAAAATGGAGCTTGGAAGAAGAAGGTCCTTTTTGAGGGTCCACTACTATAATTTTGGGGTCCAATTGATGAGTGGTAAACCTACTGCTCACCGTAGTAATGACATCTGAATCCTGGAACCACTGGTACTTGTGGTAAAATACTGGTTCTGTCTCTTCATCAAGTTAACATAGAAACCATCTGAGGTATTGTATAAACAACGCTAAGTTAAATATCTCAAAGTCTGACTCCTTTTTGTACTGCTTTCCCAAATTCGGAGAGTACACTGTGATATTAATTATAAATGTATTGTGTGTTGACCTGAAAATTAGACATTCTTCTAATTAGTAATATATATTTAAGTGATGTAAATCACACTACTATTGGTATTACATGAAAATTAAAAAAAAATACAATGTATTTCTACAGATATCCAAGTACTGCAGTGCCTCATTTAGCCAGCATATTTTGATTTCTCTTTAAAAAACATATAAATTATTTATCTAGCATGATCAAGGAATGAGGTACTTCACAAACCACTCTTCTGGATAACAAGTTTTATAAACATCACATATCTTCAACATTTTAAATATTCTCAATGGACATATGTCATATAACACAGTTCCACTTTTTTAAAAAATAGCAAAATAAATATAATCTCACTTTTTCTTGATGACTCAGGATCATTATTATCAATGTTAATTTCTGCACTATAGACCACCCTGGAACACAGTAATATCCTTAAGGTCTAATTTAAATGTAAGGCTGTTTGCCTTTATCCTAAGTGAATTCGGATTGTTTTTATCATTCTCTGCTTTTCATTTTCTCTGCCTCGTCCTTTTACTTACTGACATTTCTTTGTTGTTGTTGTAATCAGTGTGTTCTAATGGTTATTTTTCAGAAAACTCTTTACGTGAGGTCCTGTGAATGGTTACATTCTCCTAGAGAGTTAAGTGCATGGGTGCATGGGCTTTGTGACTGTCATTTGCTAGTCAGAGGCCCTTGTCTTCCCTCATTATTTCTAAATCTACAACATGGCTGAGATTGCCAGAAGAGTAAGTGGTTTGTAAGTAATGTTAGCTTTCATATGTGTTTATCATTATGTTTATAATTTTCACTCAAGAATTATTAGTCATATTATTAAGATACATCTTAAATTAGTCATCAACTTAAATAAAAATTATGGTTCTTAATTAATTCAGATTTTCAAAGCCTGGCCATGAACTTTAGACTCAATATAGGATATGCTTTGATGTTACCATATTGCAGAGGGATATTCATCCTGTTACCAACTTTTTCAAAAAAATTTAAGAGTCACCATTCCATTCTAGCATGATGGTGTGAAAACTTCAAATTCTAACTCAATCCTTTTCACCAAACTTTGCATACTGACAGTCAGTTTTACTCTATTCTTTCTGCATCATCAAAAAACAAGAGGAGGAGGTGAAAAATAAATGTTTTTCTTCATTCATGAGAAAAATAAAATAAAAAATAGGTAGCTATGTTTATGGAACAAAAAATTTAGTAAAAGACACCAAATCTGATATTTTAAAATTCCTGTCATAATTTGCTTAGAATATGAATCCAATACTTGCTTGTAATCTTTGAAAATGAGAACATTTGTAAAAATTTGAAAGGTGTCACAGTAACTGCTATTCATAAACTCTTCAAGGTCCTGAGATACAACAAGGGAAAATCTTGCTCCTCAGGGTTAACACAAAATAAAACACTCATTTTGGTTATCTTATGAATGAATGCCAATTTATATATGTCAAAAAATTAGTTCCACTTAAAAGGTCATCCCAACTTTTAAAAAAGTATTAGAATAAAGACAGGCTATACCATATTAATTTGGCTGAATTAAGAGAAATCTTTTTTATTCCAAATAGAAAAGTCTATTTCTACCTTATACTGATTTTCATTGTGCCTAGAATAATGACTAATCTCATGAAGCAATTCTTTTCAAGTATAAAAATAATTAATTTTAATAAAAAGATATGATTAGGAAATAAATATATTTCTTATCCAAGAAAATAGGTGATTTAAAATATTGGTTACTCACAGTTATATCAAAAAAGTCCAAAATAGGTCTGTAACTGATAGTCAGCTGACCTGATCACATATGACCCTTCCATCTTAGTACTTTTTTTTCTTTAAAGAGATGGGGTCTTGTTTTGTGGCCCAGGCTTGAGTGCAGTGGCACAATTATGGCTCACTGCAGTCTTGACCTCTTAGGCACAAGCAATCCTCCTACCTTGGCCTCCCCTGGGACCACAAGCACACACTACTATGCCCAGCTAATTTTTTTTTTTTTTTCATTTTTTATAGAGGCAGGGTCTCACTATGTTGCCTAGGCTGGTCTTGAACTCCTGGCCTCAAGCAATCCTCCCACCTCAGTCTCCCAAGATGCTAGGATTACAGTGTGAACCACTGAGCCCAGCCTCTTTTGTATTTAATGCTGATTCTCAATACTGCCTGGTCAATTTAAGCAGTTACTTTCTTTCAACGTATTTCTTAAGCACTTCCATGGTCATCTAAAAGATAGCTTAAGCAAGGCACAGACCAAGTCTTACGATTAGAATTCACAATTGTCTAACTCTCTGTGAATTTAGTCTGCAACTTTATGAGTCTCAGCACTCTCTGCTTATGCTCCAGCTTTGAAAAATAAAAAAAATTACATCCCATTCCTAAAAAAACCTCCCACCAGCTTATTTACAGCATTGTGATAGGTTTTTGCTAGCAACTTGATAAAAAAATGTCTGCAAGGATTTGAACTCTACAGTTGAAAGGAATATGAACTTATTCATATTTTGTGAATATTTTTACATATTTTGTGAGTACCCTGTGAGTAAAAATAATATTCCCTAAAACCTCATAAATCTTATACTGAAAGTAGTGGACAGCCGGGCATGGTGGCTGAAGCCTGGAATCCCAACACTTTGGGAGGCCGAGGCGGGTGGATCACTTGAGGTTAGGAGTTTGAGACCAGCCTAGCCAACGTGGTAAAACCCTGCCTCTACTAAAAGCACAAAAATTAACTGGGCATGATGGCATGTTCCTGTAATCCCAGCTACTCTGGAGGCTGAGGCAGGAGAATTGTTTGAACTTGGCAGGTGGAGGCTGCAGTGAGTGTTATTGTGCCATAGCACTCCATCCTGGGTGACAGATTGAGACTCAGTCTCAAAAAAAAAAAAAAAAAGAAAGAAAGAAAAAAAGAAAGTAGTTGATATTAACCACAGTTGATTTATACAAGTTGATGAGTCTGTCCTTTAATCACAGAATTATAAAGAAATTCTTGAAGAGAAAAATGTTTGGATTCCTTAGTAGTTGTCTCTAACTCTAAGAAGAAAGGAGAAAAGTAAAATATTCTTATAAAGAAGATAAACACTTACTGGTACTTTGAAGGGTGAGGTATTTGCAGTGTCCATGGAGTTGGGTTTCTCTGATGTACTGGTCCCTGAGATACTGCGTCTACGAGGGGACCTTTCTGCTGGTACCTCTGGAAGAGAGGAGGAAGGCTGAAACATCATTAAGAACCCCAAATTTAGGATATTCCACTAAACTGTAAAGTTATTGGTTTTTCACAACAAACCAGCATGCTTTAAAGGTACATTACATTCTATCTCACATAATTTGTCTATCTTTGAGGTGCTTAAACTATCAAGACACTAGAGAGACTTGGTCACAGTTAAGAATCTGCTTTAGTGTGACAGACTATATTTTCATCTGAGCACATATAAAAATAATTTCCTCTGAGCTATGTTTAATATCTTTAAGTTCACTTAGTAGTTGCATCTCACAGTATATAAATCTACTTCTCTATGTGTTAGCAATGTAGGAGTTAATAGAATAAAATGGAAATTCTAATATTCTTGTGAACAAAATATAGTCTAATGTTGCATATGATTTGATGGTGTTTGCACAAAGGTCAAAGTTAGTTCTGTTGATTCACCAGACTGCAACAAAAGGGCCATGAGAAGACTGAAAGCTGCTGCCAAGATAAAATGACATATATGCCTATGCAGATATAAAAATAGATCAGCTTCTCCTTGTTCTGGCAATATGACCTTACTAAGATCTTACTCTGGAATCCTAAATCTGTTCAAACTGACCTAACAAGCTGAGGAATTTTGCAGATAATGTGATCTTCTCCCATTTAATTACTATATACTGTATTAAGGCTACATATTTAAGATTTTTTCATAGAGTGATATATATATATACATGTGTATATATATATACATACACACGCACACACAGATGATAGATATATAGGTATTATACCTTTATCACAACTGCTTCCCATCGCCACTTCAACTGACAGACATAAAGGAATCCAGCTTCTCAGATAACATTAGATAATCTCAACATGGACAAGGAAAAAAAAAGCCACATCCTAAAAAAAGTATTCTGTGTTATCTTCCAGATCTTAGAAAATAAGGAGTAAATTGTAACTCCGGAGACTGACATTTTGATTCCTGCTGTTCTCCCTTTAAAAGATAGATGCAGTTTAAACTTCCATTTCTGGCCTCCTGGCCCCTGGGATCCGTGCTACTTTCACTTAAGAGAGAGCGTTTTTTCTCTCGCTCCCTCTCTGTGTCTTGCTCTTCCCCCTCCCTCTCCACAGCTTGCAGAGAGAGCAAGCAAGAAAGAAACACACAGGACTGCAGCTATTCAATCAATCGTTCTGACTGCACATCCTCATTAGTTACTTTCGGGCTATTAACAGACGCCCAACCACTGCCTTCCCTCAGTTACTGAAAATTTCACTGTATTACACTAATCTGCAGCAAGCAAAAACATTTACTGAAATGTATATTCAGCTAGTGCCAAAAGGACACCATTTTACACAGACCCAGTAATGCACACAAATCAATTCCTCCTATGAAAATTTACTATCTTTGCATGCTGGACACTGATTTTCTTTTCCATGACTAAACATACCTTCTCTGTGACATCTTGACTGGTAAGGCATAAGCCAAATTGGAACATTCCTAAAGATTCAGAGGCTGACAACATAGCATCTTATATGCTTGCAGTACAAGAGAGTTCCATACTACTACTGTATTTTAAAGTTAAGACCAGTAACTCTAAGTCCCTTAACTTCTCTCTAACCATCGCTAGTTAAATGAGCCTTAATGTACAAAGCCGTTTTCAGAATTAGGCACACATGACTTCTAATGCACATCTCTGAAAAATGGCAGCATAATTAGCTCAGATTCATGGGAATGGCACGAAGCACTGAATTTAAGTAAATCAGCTTGTTGGAGCACATTGAACAGAAAGACTTCCAGACTTCAGGAATATGACTTTACAGAGTAATTACCTAAGTTAGATGACTCTACGTGGCTAGGGGCAAGGCAGGCAGGGAATGGGGCTGGTGAAGGTAGAAAAAATATCTCACCTTTCCTCTAATAATTACCTATAAAGGTAACCTCATATCAAATTAGAAGATACTGGAGATTTAATATTACAATATAGTATGTTTTAATTTCTGAATAATTGACAGAGAAACCAAACTGGAAGAAAAATAAGTTTCATTAGCTGGGATAAAATGATCTAGTAAACCATTTCCTTAATTTGCAATGTTCTGGCTAAGGAAAAAAACTGAAATTAATTTCCTCACTTTCTTCCAAACATCCAATTTTAGCTTTCGGGCATACAAACTCATTAAATGAATATGTTTCAAAGCTTTTAATTATTTGAAATTATATTGACTAAAATTAGTGGCCACATTTCAAACTCCAATAAATATGGTATTGTTATACTTCTGTTTTTTTCTCTTTTTAAATTCTCTTTCTGTATCATGGGAAAAAAATACAATGCTGATGTAGCTTATAGGATGCATTATTGGGTCCAGAAAGAAGATATTAAATCATTCCTGAAGTTTGAACAATTTCCACTAAAGAGGGGAAAGAAAAGAAATAAGGTAAGCTAAATTACCTAACGAAAAGAAGTTTACAGCCGCTTTCTCAACCCCCACAAGAATACCACTCATCTGCTCGTGTAGAATAGGCCATTGGAGAATCCCAATTCTTTAGTTCTCAGAAGATTCATAACTACTTCAAAGCATACAGAAAAATAAATACCCCAAGTACCAATGTCCACTTAGAAGCAAGGTAGCAGCATTAGCAAGAGCGGAGGGAGCAACCTGCTGGATTAGTCACAGGATGGACTGCATATTAAACTTGTGCCTTTAACTTTAAATCTGTAAGCAGAAAGGAAAGTTGCTACTATGCTCTAAGAGCTGCATTTCTGCTCAGTTTGAAGGAAAATCTATACTAGTTCCAGTAGACCAAAATTAGACAGCTGTATCCTCTACCCCCACTCATGCTACATACTATTGCATTATTTTCACCTGCTGTAAAATTAATATTCTTTTCATAGTGACAATATTTAATTACAGTCATTTTAAAATATGCTCATTCTCTAAGACTGATGAGACAAGAGAGATACAATATTGTTTCAGATAAAGGCCTGAAACTGCCTCACTTTCTCATCTCTAAAAATAATATTTTTCATCTTCAGATTGAAAGGCAAAAAGAGTTATAAAAAGCCTGGTTAAGTTTTAAATTTATCTCTTCATTTCCTTTGCCATTGGATATGACCTCAGATGATGTGACGACTTATATTGATGAGAGATAACCTCCAATAGAGCCGCATATAGAATGATGTATTGAACAAAGAGAACATCTGGATGTTTTTCTTAGCAGCTCTACCAATGATATGTACGATTCTGTGTAAGCCATTTCACCTTTTCTGTCCTGGTCTTCACCATTTAATAAACTGGGTTATCCAGACCAAACAGAGATAAAGACAAGATTAATGAGTTTATACGCTTTGATGCAAAGTTAGCTTTCTGGGAGGAAGAACCTTTTAAAATCCAAAATAGAGTAGTATCATTTCCTCAACATTCACATTTTCCTCTATGTCAATGCGCTTTCTTTGGAAAGTGTGGCAAAGAAATTGAAAACTGGATAATTATAGGGGCAAATGTACT
The DNA here is from genome assembly GCF_008728515.1 of Papio anubis. Classification (NCBI taxonomy): domain Eukaryota; kingdom Metazoa; phylum Chordata; class Mammalia; order Primates; family Cercopithecidae; genus Papio; species Papio anubis. Next base: position 183,579,486 of record NC_044976.1, read on the forward strand.
TTTGGTAGAGGATATTCCTGTTCAACAAACAGGAGTCAATTTCTGCCTTAGAACCTAATAGTGTATACACTGCCTTTGGTTCACTTACTAGGGAATAAATGCCAAAAATTCCTATCATGTATTTCGGAGGATGCTAAGGAGTAAGTTAGAAGGTGACAAGTGTTTTGGGGGAAATAAAAAGTAGTCAGGGAGATGAAGAAGTAGAGTAATTTTAAATAGGTAGTTGCATTGCAAAAGTGAGGTATGAGTCAATACTTCAGGAGGTAAGAAGTCAGCCTTGCAGGTTTAACACGGAAGAAGACTACAGGTAGAGGGAGGCTAGCACAAAGCTTCTAAAGTAAAGTGCAGCAAAGAGGCCAGTGGGATTGATGCCAGTGAGTGGGAACAAATAGTAGGAGATAAAGTCTGAGAGGAACTGGGGCAGACGTGTTCAGATAATACTGGCCAATATAAGGACAGTGACAGAAGAAAATGTATATGCTAAGGAAATGACATTATAATACTATTACATTTTAGATTTAAAGAACCCCTTTCTTCCAAAAAGCTAATTTTGCACCAAAACACATAAACTCATTAATCTTCTTTTGTAAGGTCTTTTTTTAACTCTAAAAGAAAAACCACTTGCTCAGACATGTGTTGCCAAAAGGTACTAATCATATTGAAAGTCCATAGATATACACTTACTGGTATTTCTTAACTCTTTTATTTGTCTTTCTTTTTTTTGAGACAGTCGCCCAGGCTGGAGTGCAGTGGTATGATATGGGCTCACTACAACCTCCACCTCTGGGATTCAAGTGATACTCCCACCTCAGCCTCCTGAGTAGCTGGGACTATAAGTGTGTGCCACCATGCCCGTTTCTAGAGAGGTTGTTTCATCATCTTACCCAGGCTAGTCTCTAACTCCTGGGCTCAAATGATCCACCCGCCTTGGCCTCCCAAAGTGTGAGAGTTACAGGCTTGAGACCACTGCACCAGGCCAATTTTCTCTTCAGGATTTTTAATAATGAATGTGATTCAGAATAAATCTGGAATATTATTATGTTTGGAAAGAGAGTAAAGTGAAATGTTTATCACATTAACTGAGGGTTAGGTTCCAAAAGCCTCTGGAAATATCTTAAATGAGAAAGGTATCTGCTATACAACGTCATTACTGTATGGTCAAATATCTATAGGCATCCATTACATTAATTACATTTACTTTTTGTTCAATCTTGTTTAACCGAAGTTCATATGCCACACAATATTTGCATATACTTAACTAATATAAATAACATAAATTTCTTATAATGTCTACCATTTTTAGAATTAGTTACCATAGTGTAAAAAACAGGTAAAGATAATAATTTATTTTTTTTCTTTTAAAAGAAAGTGTTATACTATAAAAGCTATTTAAGCACCTCTTTGTGAATAATTTGTCTAGGGAAAATATTTTTATTATAATTTTAGCTCGTATTGAGTTTGTGTGTGTGTGTGTGTGTGTGTGTGTGTGTTTAGACATGGACTCAGTCGCCCAAGCTGGAGTGGAATGGCGCAATCTCAGCTCATTGCAGCCTGTACCTCCCATGCTCAAACGATCCTCCCACTTCAGCCTCCTGACTAGCTGGGACCACAAGTGGGCACCACCACACCCAGCTAATTTTAGCTCATGTTGAGAATTTATGTGCTAAGTACTGCGTCTAGTATTTACCTTACTTAATCTTTACTTAGCCCCTGAGATAGTAACAATTATTACTCTCTATGAGGATGGAGGCAAAATTTAAAGGGGAATAAAGTAAGTTCAGATAATTCAGCAAGAAAGGTAAATAAAATGTAGAAATACATTTATAGCTTTAATTTGGTGAACAATTACGTAAGAAACTAAAATATCATAGTAAAATTCTCAAGTTATAATAGAACAGAAAAATATTACATGTCACAGATGCAGTTTCTTTGGCATATATAGGATGTCTAAGCACTTCACATTAATGGCAACCCAAAACAATTCCTAGTAATTTTTTGCACAGAATTATAAAACATGAATAAATGTGAATACTTTTTCAATTATAATTATTCACATGCCTCTTTTAACATTTTTGATATCTGTAGGTAGTAAACAAATTTCTAATGTTTTTCTCATAAAGCAAATTCTTCAGTTTACTTCAAAAGCCTTTTTAAAAATCAACATTTCAACAAAACATGATAAAACATTGAATACAAACCAAACTGTGTTTATGTACCCATTCAAGTCACTGAAATTTTGGCATATATAGTGTTGCTGTGAATGAGGCCCCTTCACTATAATCTATTTTCCTTTGCATTGTGTAAATAATGACAACATTAAATAGGATGTGGTAAGTCGGTGGCTCAAGTTATTAATGAATGAGATAAGCAAATAACTTCTCTCTCCATGCTGTGAATTCTGAATTACGAACATTCTTCTTCCATAGGATGCACAGAAGACATTTAAGAAACAGAATAGGAAGGATGAAATAGGAGGAGGAAACGGGTTTGTAGCTCTTCAGTAAAGAGGGACTTTAATAACAAACGGCAAATTGTGAAACAAAAAAGGCTTTCATGAAAATGAGGTTTCATATTTTTTTGCTGGAGGACTCCTAAAGCTAATGGGAACTTAAAAGACAGAGTTAGAAAAATATTATAAAGAAAAAGTGACAAGAGCAAAGAGAAGAAAATCACATACTGCATTTATATGGCTGCTAACATGATAGCACCTGGGTGTTTTTATAAACTTCATCCACCATTTTCAGTAGGATACCTTCTGCTGTATCCCACTTTCACTGCCTTAAAGCCTATGCACTGTCAGCCACAAGCATTCAGCTGCTCTGAAATACAAATCCCCAGAGCCACTTTAATTCACCCAATTTGTATCACTCAGACTGCAGTACTTCACTCAAACAAGTAGTCCTTTCAAGTTTGCATGCCCCACACTTCAATATGCACAAATTGGTGCTAAGTACATAAATGTGGTAAATTCTTTTTTTTTTTTTTTTTTTGTGGAGACGGAGTCTTGCTCTGTGCCCCAGGCTGGAGTGCAGGGGCGCGATCTCGGCTCACTGCAAGCTCCGCCCCCCCGGGTTCACGCCATTCTCCTGCCTCAGCCTCCCAAGTAGCTGGGACTACAGGCGCCCACCACCTCGCCCGGCTAATTTTCTTGTATTTTTAGTAGAGACGGGGTTTCACCGTGTTAGCCAGGATGGTCTCGATCTCCTGACCTCGTGATCCGCCCGTCTCGGCCTCCCAAAGTGCTGGGATTACAGGCTTGAGCCACCGCGCCCGGCCTAAATGTGGTAAATTCTTATAAAGTAAAGCCATCCAGTCTCCCCACCATTTCCTTGCTTCAGTAACTTTATTATTATTTTTAAAAAATATTTCTTCTTGTTAACATAATACAAAAACAATTTTTTTCCCGCTCAAGGAATCTGAACACCACCCACAAGTATTTCATTTCTTCAACTTAGGGCTTCACACGACAATATTGGATGAGATGGTAGAGAATACTTTCAGAGCAAACAACATTCTCAACTGAAAGGCCAAGAAAATAGCTCAGGGATGTTTATGTGTTATCTTAAGTTTCAGATAGAAAACATATATCTAGTTCTTAGTGATGACAACTGGGCATCTTAATGATGATGATAAAAACATAACAATGATAAGTACAACACCAAATTGTCATGTTTGGTGCAAAAAGTAATTGTGGCTTTTGCAACTTAAAAAATGCGAAACCACAATTACTTTTGTACCAACCTTATATTATGCCTTATTATTTACTACATGTTTTATATAAGTTATCTCTTTAATCCTCAAAACAATCCTTTGGAGGTGGAACTATCAACCTTATTTTACAGATAAAGAAACAAGATGTTCTATTACTCTGCCCATGTTTGCACAGCTGGTAAAAACGGTAGGGGCAGGATAAGAATCCATGCAGTTTGGCTTTAGAGACTGCTTTTAATTGTCATGCATTCTATCCTGTTCTCCATGTGTTTTGTACAATGGGCTGCAATGGAGAAAAAAATAAGATGAATAATCACGGAGACTCCAGTTTTCTTCATATTTTAAAGAGAATTAAGTCATACTCTTAAGGTGTTTTCTGCACAAAAAACCTATAAAGAAAAACTCAATCCTTGAATGCTGATGTTGATAAAAACATTGTAGCCAAGAAACACAGAGAGGTGAGGCAAAACAATAACAAGGGACAAAAGTTTACTAACTTAATGACAAAAGTTAATGGTGAAAAAATGTGAACAAAACAGGAAACAACTTAAAAAGAATATCTACTACTGATCCCTTGAATAAAAAAGTGACGAGTCCTCCAAAATAAAGCATGTCTTTCAATGAGACTAATCTTCAGTATACCTATGTGGGGAGATAAGTACTTAGATAAGCTGTATGAGATGAACAGAGATAAAAAGCATTAAGATTTTAGGTTTTGCAAAGAACAATTACTAAACAACAAAGCTTTGCTCAGCATAAAACGACTATTTTGAACATGTCAGTCCAATTATTTATAAGGTATTAATCTCACAACTTCAGTTTGGTGAGTTTTATTTTGTCATCAGCTGTGGAAGATAATCTAATCTATAGATAGGGTCTAACACCTTTAAACATTTTCTGTAACTGATTTAATAATATATACTCATTATTAATATGCTTCATATATAACTTTTCCTGTAACTGATTTAGTAATATATTCTCATTGTTAATATGCTTCATATATAATTGGGAGTATAATGATAGGTTTATTCATACCATCATTTTGGTATTTGGTGAACACTAAAAAAAAAAAGATTTAGTCTTGATTATGCCAGAGCCTCTGTTTGGGTTTTATTTCCCAAACAAATATTAAGAGAAGACATTAAAAAGTGAAAACATACAAATATGTAAACCTGTAATATAAAGATGAAAACTTAATAATTTACCGAGAAGTAAATATGTACATGACACAGTACAAAAACAAAATCGTTTACACTCAACATCACCCATTTGTGAAGGTAATAAAAAAGAAAGGAGCCTATGATGTTATTTGCCCCCCTTTAGCCAACAAGCACTGCTAAGTGTCTCTTTGAAATGGCTGTTGGCTTCGTTTATGTCTTATTTCCACTACCACCCACCATCCTAATCTAGGGCTTTTTATCTTCTCATGCAGATTATGGCAGGAAGCTCCTAACTGCTCTTACTGACTGACTCCAGTCTCTCCCTGCTTAAAGCTAGCCTACTCATCATTACCAGATTAATCTCCCTAAAACATTACTTTCTGGATGAAATTTCCTTCCTAGAGATCTTTAGATAGTCAGACATTAGAAAAAAATCACCTGGCCCTACTTTGCATATTTAGTCCTTTCTGCCAACAATTTTTAACAATTTGTCTCAGTCAGATGATCTCTAATCTCAAACTGGGATTCTCCCATGTCTACTTTTGCTAATGGTTTTCACTTACCTATCTGCCAACTCTTAGATGACCTTCAATATCAACTTCGATTCATCTACTTCCACAAAACCAGGCCTAATTACTCACATTTCTTTGATTTCCAATTAATACATTTATGTAAGTTTAAATTATTTGATTATATGTTTTCTAGTTTTGGGTACCAAACTAAACTATATTCCTGACTAATATTGATACTAGTGTTCCATAATGGAGGTCTTATGTGGTTGCAAGATTGGAATCATCTTGTGATCGTGTCTAAATTTTTAAACAAATTTTAACAGGTAGAATTCTCTCTGTTTTAAGTATTTCTCTCACAATGTTTTTATAAACCATTTGCACCCATTCTTGCTTGTCTGCAGGGAGTATTAAGATAGAATAAAAGATAATAAATAATGGTAAATACATTTTAACAACTAAAAAATAGTTAAGCGGCCCGGCGCGGTGGCTCACAGCTGTAATTCCAGCACTTCGGGAGGCCGAGGCGGGCGGATCACTAGGTCAGGCGATTGAGACCATCCTGGCTAACATGGTGAAACCCCGTCTCTGCTAAAAACATAAAAATTAGCCAGGCGTAATAGCGGGCACCTGCAGTCCCAGCTATTCGGAGGCTGAGGCAGGAGATTGGCATGAACCCGGGAGGCGGAGCTTGCAGGTAGTCGAGATCGCGCCACTGCACTCCAGCCTGGGCGACAGAGCAAGACTCCGTCTCAAAAAAAAAAAAAAAAAAAAAAAAGCATACTTTGTCCGGACACTTTCCCCTACCCCCACTCAACAGACACATATGCTTATAATCATGACTCTATTAGGTAAAGCTATATGGAACTGCCTTTTTTTGGTAGATTAAAATGGTAAAATACCAGCAATTTCATATGGTTCAATTTAATACACAATAAATTCATACATTCATTTTCTAGTTACCTCTAACTCACACATGGAATTAAATTCTACCATCTGGTTGAGTTTAAGACCACTCTCCTTTATGTATATTAAATTGATATTTTTTCTTCTAATTTTTTTCTTTTCATTTTGATCTTTCTATTAGTGGCAAGGCTATCACAGAAAAATTGAGATTATGATAAATAAGCCTCATGGGAAATTAGGTTTAAAAGTTTTGAGGATTTTCCTTCTATGCATCATTCTATTTTAAAAGGTCACAAATTGGCTGGGCATGGTGACTCATGCCTGTAATTCTAGCACTTTGGGAGGCTGAGGCAGGTGCATCACTTGAGTTCAGGAGTTTGAGACCAGCCTGGGCAACCTGGTGAGAAACCCCATCTTTACAAAAAATACAAAAAATAGCTCCGCGTGGCGGCGTGCGCCCGCACCTGTAGTCCCAGCTACTACGGGTAGGGGGCGCTGAGGCTGGGGGGCAGGGCGCTGAGGTGGAAGAGGCAGGGCTTAACTGACAGAATGAGACCCTGTCTCAAATCAAGTCACAAATTTCCAAATTTTATTGAGAAGCACACTTAAATATAATTACATTTAAGTCTTCATATTCATTTTCTTTAGATATCTGTTCAGCTTAATTTCCTTTAGTTTTTAAATTTTATATCCCTAAAAGGAAAATTTTTGCAAGAACATCTTCTGTTCTACACTTTTTCTGTTCTAAGGAAATCCCCTAAACAAAGGATGTAAGACTTAAAAACTCTAAGGGAACCATGTCCACCTGTGAGACTCAATATGGATTCAATAGCCATACTGAGGTACTTTTTGTTTTTAAATTTAGATATCAGAATGCTAATTTATTCACTTGCTATGAAAAACTGAATTATCACTGATTGGAAATATTAATGCAAGTGTGCTTTGACATTAATTACTTTTCTGAAGTCAAGCTGTATGAGAAATTAAAACATAAACAGTGGTAGTTTTAAACTACTGATTTCATTTCTCTTTCCCTTCCTTCCCTCACTTCCCTCCTCATTCTCCCCTCCTTCCCTCCCTCCCTCCCTTCCTCTCTCTCTCTCTCTCTCTCTCTCTCTCTCTCTCTCTCTCTCACCTCTCTCTCTCTCTCTTTCGAGACAGGGTCTTGCTCTGTCACTCCAGCTGGAGAGTAAAGTGGCAGGATCACAGCTCACTGCCTCAAACTTCTGGTCTCAAGTGATCCTCCCAACTCAGCCTCCCCAGTAGCTGGGACTACAGGTGTGCTCCACTATGTCTAGCCTCTATTTCTTTAACGGAGGTCGTAGGCCTAATTATTTTTTTTTATTGCTTCTACAATTTTAAGTTACATTTTTCTTAAAATGTCCACTTGTCTAAATTTCCAAATATATTATCAATAAGGTTTTTTTATTTTTATTTTTTCAATTCTCTATAATTATACCCTTTTTCATGTCAATATTGTTTATATATTTTCTTTTTAGCAAATCTTGTCTTTATTGAACAAGGAACAACTCTTGGCTTTATTGATTCTGTTTATTTCTATTTTCCATTTCATCATTATCAACTCTTATTTTCATTTTCTTTCCCTAAACTTTCTTTGGGTTTATTAGTTTTTTAACTTGTTGAGTTAAATGCTTAGCTCATTAATTTGTAGCCTTTGCCCTTTTCAATGTAAAAGACTATACATTTCATTTAAGAACTATTTTAGTAATATTCCACAAGTTTTGATATACACTATTTTCAGTATTGCTTAGTATTTTATAATTTCCATTATGTTTTCTTTTTGACTAACAAGTTATTTACAAGTAACTTTAAAACATTCCAAAAATAAAGGTTTTTAATGTAAATTTTTGTTACTAATTTCTAACTTAAACTGTTATTAGAGAATGCAATTTGTATAACTTTGAAATTTGTTGAGATTTGTTTTATGACCTGGTCTATTGCCAGTTTTTATAAAGATTCTGTATGTGCTTGAGAAGACTAATTGTTGGAGTCAGGTTTCTATATATGTCCATTAAACCAAGCTTACTGCGCTTTTGAATATTCTCTATATCCTTACTAATTTTTATAGATAAAGGATTGTAGAATTATCCATTTCTTTTTATATATCTGCCCATTTTTGCCATATAAAATTTGAGGTTTTGTTATTGGGTACATGTAAGATTGTTAGGTCTTCCTAGTGATTTTTATATTTTATCATTTTTAGGGACCTCCTTTATTCCAGTAACTTTTTTGATAGTCTTATTCTATTTCACTGGCTACACCAGCTTTCTTTTCCCAAGCCTTTACTTTTAACTTTCCTAGGTCCCTGTGTTTTAGATCTCTCTCTCATTCATAGCATTAAAAAAATGCAGTCTGACCATATTTATCTTTTAACATTTTCACATATAATTGATGATATAATTGGATTTTATTTTTACCATCTTACTGTATTTTCTATTTATTTTTTCCCATTTTTTTCCGATTTTCTTTTTTTTAAATCAGGTTAAAAAAATTCCATTTTCTTCTGTATTGCTTTTGAAAATATACACTCTATTTTTTATTCTTTTAGTAGTTGTCCTTAACATTTTAACACGTATACTTAAAGCCTAAAGTTAATCACGATTTCTATCCTTCTCTTGAATAATTCAACAATCTTAAAATACTTCAGTTCCAATTACCCACTTCCTATCTCTGACATATTAATGTTGTCCACTGTTTCAGTTTTACCTTATCAGGACTGTGATTATGAATTCTCAGGATGTTTTCCCCCTCCCACTTCACCTACCAGTCCAGGTTAAGATAAATAAGATTTGTCTATACTTGTCAATGAGATTTTTTTCTAACTTCCACTTTCACTGAAGGTGTAACTCATTCAGAGGCCCAGTCCTATGGGGAAGAATGACATAGGCCTTTCAGTTCTAATTCTTCACTTTGTTAGACCCTTGGCCCATCTCCTATATTATAGCCATTAAAACTTACTCTAAAATTCTAAAATTGGTAAATGCCCCCAGGAGAGTTTACTGTCTAGATTTTGAGGTTTTTTTTTTTTTTTTTTCCCTCTCCTTGGGGACTTCCTTTCCTTCCTGAGAGTTCAGCCATTTAGTTAAAAGTGTTTGTTACATTGATGTGACATTTCTAATTGTTTCTATATTATTTTTGAGGGTATCTAGTCTGGCATGTTACCAGAAATTAGAGTTTCAATTTTTGAATATGTTTCTCCCTTGATGTTAGGTGTAATTTTGGGAATCAGATAATAGTTGCCAATGCCAAATAATTAACTATAGTCAACAGAGTCATTTAGAAACTTAAAATGTTTAGGATTTGTCAAAATTACATTATTCTTTCATAGAACTATTCTATCACATAAATTACTTCACTTAATGAAGTAAAATGAAATCATTTAAATTCCATTTAGAAAAGGCAAAGTGGAAAAAAGTATACACTGAGTATTTTCCTTCTTATTCTAGAATTTGGAAAACGCAATCATTATCCACTGAATAATAATTTCAAATGTTATCAAAGTACCTGAAATGGTTATGAGAGTAGAGAATACTAGTAGAATAAGAGGGGAAAACAGCTGGCTCTGACAGAATAATTTCAATAATTTTGAAAAGGCCTGAGTCTCAAATCTTTGGGTATCTGGATAGCATTCATTCATTCAAAAAGTATCTGTTAAGTACCTATTCGGTGCTATTCTGGAAGATGCCAAAATATTAAGAGAAGATCCTTCTCATCTGGCAGTAGCAGGGAAGTATTTGATGGGCACACAAATAACAACATAAATGGGTACACAAATAGCTAACTCTGCAAAACTGGGTGTGATAAATGGCAGAAGATTAATACAGTAGCTGTTATCTCCCCATCTCCCTACATTCCATTGCTAAATCTCGGCATGCATATTTGGTTCCTGTATGAGTTTTTCCTTTCTCCCTTCAAAAAGTTAATCCTATGCCTTTAATTCTACTCTCACCTCCAAACCCATAAAATATTTTGTTTTCTTAGTCTTTATCCTTGTAGGTTCAAGATCTTGCTCTCTCCTCCACTTAAAAATATGTACGAGTCCCCTCAATTTAGTTTTTAAAAGGGTACATGCTTCTGTCAGTCACAGATTTCTTCAGGCAAAAGGCTTAACCTGTGGTTTCCACTCTCTCACCTCCTACTGTCATTCTCAGTATTATAAAATCTGACTTCTCCCTCTTCAACTTTACTCAAATAGCATTAACACTTTCACAGGTTATCAATAGTCTCTTACATTATCAAGCCCAGTGGTTTTTTTTCTGACTTCTCTTTGGCTTTTGTAGCCACTGACACTACTGACCACATTGTTAACCTTTTCTACCTTAGCACCTGTGATATCGCACCATCCTGGCTTTCCTCCCACATTTACGGTCATTTGCTCTGTGTCTCCTCTTTTTCTCCACCCACCCCCAAATGTTGATATTCTTCAAGTTTCAGCTGCTGCCCTCTCTTTTTTCTTGACAAGCTCTTGATAGTAGATGACCTACAGATGCTCAGAATATCAACTATCTTTCTTCTCTAGATGAACAGCTCCTACCTGTGACTTCATTTCTAATTACCAGACCTGTTTTTTCTGTCTAGATGTGGATTAGTCTTCTAAAACTCAAAATATCTCAACAGAACTCATCTTACTAAAAAATTGGCTCCCTTTCTCAACTTATTTCTGCTAATAGTACCACTATTCTTCCAAGTTCAAAAATTATCTTTGATTCATTTTGTTCCCCATTCCTCTGCACAAACATTCATTTGCACAAGGAGTATTCCAGGTGCTGAAAAGACAGAGGATTAAGCCCTCCTTGTGAGGGCATTCACAGTCTGGTTTTAATACACAAACCAACAATTATAATACACAGGAATAAAAAAGTAGAGGCACTTATTTCATACTTTTACTATTGCAATAGCTTTCAAACCGATTTAACTGCTTCTAGCCTCTTTCCCTTTAGTGTCACTTTCAGATATCTAAAAAAATATTTTGATCATATCTTCCTCTTGCTCAAGGATCTTTCATTCTTCTTTATGGCTTTCAGGATAAAACTGTCACTTATTAGCCTGTCTCATTAGTCCTACACAGTGAGTTTCCAAATACCCTTCAAATGTTATCTCTTATTCCTTCTTTACATGAATTCTGCATTCTTTTTGAGACAGTTTGCTCACTGGACATGAAATTATTTAATATTCTTCATGACACTGCTTTCATACAGAAAACCCCACCATTTCCATAAAAATCTTTTAGGATTCAGATTAAATCCTATCTCTGTAAGGTAATTTTCAATGTTTTTAAATGTCCTTTCTTCAAACTCCCAAAGCAATTTTTACCTGGATAAATAATTTCACAATTAGGAACTGCCTTATATTCGTTTTCTCCATTGTTGTCTGAATTAACATTTAATTTTTCTCATTTAACTTGTGCATAGTTCATGTTTTCTCCCCAGCCAAACTCTATGCCGCTCACAAGCAGCTTTTTCCTACACTTCTCTGTATCCAGCCACAGCATCTAGCAGTGTCTAGAATATTGTATTTGTTTACAAGAAAGTTTTGAAACAAGGGCAGAGTTTTAAAAAGCTGAATTTAGAAAGCTGAGTTTGAACACTGCTGACAGAAGAAACAAGGTACGAAAGGGCAATATTTGTTCCAAGATAGGAAGGAAATCAATTTGGTTGGAAGGGAGGCTTGGAGATTTTCTCCTCTAAAATGAATAGAGAGTCAGGTGTGAAAGGCCAAACTAAGTTTCACACTAAGGTGTTTTAAATTTATCTGACAGGTGATGAAGAAACCATGGAGGGTTTTTGAACAGCTTAATAACAGTGCACAGTTGCATGAAGTTTCATCAAACTAGCAGTGAGCTACGTTATTGGGAAGGCCTGAATATCAGTTAGGTGGTTACTATACAGAAGTAAGTAGTAGATCCTAACCAGCACAAAGTACTTTTCTTGCATCGCTGGTTCTGGAGGGAAATCTGCCTTAACATTCCTTAGGCAAAGAAAGCATAATTTGAAAGGTACCAAAAGACACAGTGTCTCTTGTTTCTACTCATCCTAGATTCACCATAAAGTTGATTTAGTTTTCTTGTTTTTCTCTTGGCATCTTCATTGGGAAAAGCATATTGTCATTAATGGTAATTACATTAGCAAATGACTCAACACAAGGGTTTTACTTAATCCTCGAACTACCACAAGGTACATCTCAGATAGTTTTGATCCTCATTCCTGCGGAGGAGCTCAGTAAAATTCCTGTTTATCCACAGATGGAGGTGTTTGCTGCCTATGGTCAGGAGAGAGCTTCAATCCTAAAAATAAGATTTGCTGACTTTCACAGCTTAGCACTGCCACAGCAGAACATGGGATACATTGCTATCTATTCACTCAGCAACTAAACTTATTATGGTCCTTGAGCAGAATCAGGACTCTCACTTACTTATGTTTTTATCTATAATCTGAAGGTTCCATTAGGTGGATAATTGGGAATTGACTATCCAGAAGTCAACATCATAATTTATGGACATTTGCATTTTTTTCTTCTAAGCAAGTTCTAACATTCTTCGTCTTTATTACCTCCATTTATCCATCTGTGGATAAATAGGAATTTACTAACTCCCCTAATCAGAGGACAGGAACAAGGATGGGTGGGGGCACTACTCATCTTTATTAACCAAATTAATTTCAGGTATAGTGGGATAATGCCCTCCCCACAAAAAAAAGGATAGAAATAAATTAATCTTTAGGCTAGATAATTAGAATTCATAAAGGTATGCCAGAGCACAGAAAATATGTTTAATGATAACTCTGCCTTCCTTTCCCATGATGTAGTAGAGTCTAAGTGGTTGGTTTTACTTAGGGGTATCTGTATTTGTTTCTTCACTGATGTTTCTCTATGTGTATGTATGCGTGTGTCAGGGGAGAGGAATGGGAAGCAAGCAGAATGAGATAGACTTCAGAGAAATGAAGGCTTAAGAGGTACACATATTTCTTAAAGTCATCCAAATGCCCAAGATAAATAAGGCCATGGTAGACAAATTAAGAGTCGGATTAATATCTAAATATATGTACCTAGGAAGACTTAATTAGGATGAACCTTTACATTTAAACTGCAAAAAAAAAAAAAAAAAAAAAAAAAAAAAAAAAAAAAAAAAAAAAAAAGAAGCAGAATGCTAAGATTGACAAAGGAATTGAAAAAGAAACTTATGCTAACTACAAGAAAGATTTTCAAATAATAGTAGAGATATCTTTTGGACTGGCAGAAGACTATCCATAGGTCATACAGAATATTCATGAGGAATAAATTAGAAAATTAGAAGATCAACTGAATTTTGTCCATTTATAATAAAGGCATACTTATATCTAGGAAAATATAAGATAAAATTTATAAGAAAGATAAATTTGAAGGCTATAATTAATCTAACGAAAGTATTCACAAATAGGCTTTTAAATGAGTATCAAGCTCTTCTATCACATTTAAGATATGACTGGATTTACAACCTAACTTTCCTAATAATTTGTTTATTATATCAATAACCCCAAGACAAACAATTGCTTTACTTAGAAATTTATTAGAAAGCATTCATAAACGCAAAGTTAAAGTAATGGGAGGTCCATGTGTCCTATTTTATATAGTCAGTGGAAATCATATATAAACATTACAAATATTTCACACCTTGCATAAAAGCTACTTCTCGATTTGTACATTGGCTTTTCATGCACACAAAGCCTATTCCCACTCTCACATAGCACGCCTCACCATCACTGTATTGAGAGTAAAGTAAAACAATAATATTATTTTGGTTGGCAGAAGTTGTCTAAATACCACGAACAGCTGGCCAGATGACATGGTAAGCCTTGAATGGAGCTAGCACTCTTTGTTAAGGCAAAGCAATCTCTCTCTTCTCATAGCGAGTGTTGGTGGCACTATTTCTATAGACAAGCAAAATTTGAAAAGCAAACGACTTAAACATATTCCCTTAATTCCTCTTCTCCTTTTAAAAATGCAAAAGTGAATTTAGAGAATTTGGGGTCCTATTCCCAAAAGTAAGAAAAGTTCAGACAATAAAGGGTTAAAAGAACAAGCAAGCCCTACCGTACCCAGAAATGACAGAAGGCTCTTCTCTTCTTCGGTGCTACTATCCAACCACTCCGCCACATCACCGGGGGAAAGGAGACTCATTCTCCAGCCAGAAAACTTTTCCATACAGAGCACAATTACTGAATGATGAAGTGAGAAAAAAAGGATACAGAGACTAAATTCTTGGGGGTCCAACACTTAAATTGCTGGCTAGGCAATAATGATGAAAGAGAAAATGTGATCCTCCACTCTGAATTCTGTCTCTGTGACATCAATCTAATACAACGGGGGTGGGGAGGGGGAAAGAAATAGGGTTAAAAGAGGGTGGTATAAGAGAAGAGAAGGGAGATTTGTCCTTCTGTCTCTTGGTGTTATGCTTCAGTCTGAAAGAAAAAGCCAGGATAACACTGAATAATGAAGTGTGTTTAATGACAGGAAAAAGCATACGAAAATAAAGAATAAAGACACTCAAAGAAAAAGAAACAGGTTCCTACACTGGAAGCAGCTTAGATAACCAGACAGCACAATAGCTAATCAGTTAAGTAAAGCATATCAAACAAAAACAAAGACAAAAGAACAAATTCAGCATTTTGTTTTGTTTTGAGGAGAAAGGTTTTCAAATTTCCTTCCAGTTCTCCGCAAGAACTGAAGCCCCCTTCCCCTTCCTGCTTTAGCTATTTCAACAGCCCCCTTTACGAAGATTTCCTGCAAGAAAAGGCAGGTTGATAAATCTGTGAATAGGAAGCTCTCATCCCTCCTTTCTTCTCCTCCTCCCATTCCTCCCCCCACCTCGCATGGCGACTGCACTGATCGACAATAATGGAATCTGTAACTGACTGCCAACAGCAACATTAAGGATATTACAAGTCCACTTCATAAGAATTCGAGCTGGTGGTCGGAACTTGGGGGCAATTCTGGGCTTCTAGTCAATAGCTGTCTTTCTTTGCGAGGAAAGAAAGGAAGTGTGAGTGCGCGTGTGTGTGTGTGTGTGTGTGTGTGTGTGTGTGTGTGTGTGTGTGAAGGAAAGAAGGCTGAAATCTGAAAGAAGTAAGAGAAGTAAGCTTGTTGCTGAAGGTACAGAGATCAACACAGAGAATGACTGTTCTGCAACATCACTGTGAAGGAATCAGATTCAGATGAATTTTTTACATCATTTACATTACATATTTTCATGGTTTGACTTAAGATTATTTCACAGGTTTATATCTTATTACCAGGCAGAGAAAAATCAAGCAGAAGAGGTATGTTCACAGATCCATAAATCATTAATATCCTTGTTCTCTGGAGATTAATTAGGCTTGTTACTAAGAGAAAACAATATTGTTAATAAAAGAGCTTTTTTCCCCCTGTATTAGCAAAACATTAGCTCTTTTCCTAAGAATCCGATCTTTGCTTCTATTCTAGTAGTCTGCTTTCAGTGAGAGATTCTCATTAAGAGTTACTACCTCCTTAACATATCCTGAATCTATACCCTTTTCTCCATGTTTACTTCAGTCTTATTTATTTTTAATCTAGACTCTAGTTCATTCTGACTCTAAGTTACCTGAGGACATGGACCTGGACCTAGTTTTATATGAATCTTTGTAATCCTAGTGGCTAGAGCAGTGCTTGGCACTTAGATGGCGCTCATCAAATACTAACTGAAGTTTTAGATGGCAGCTCTAGAAGTTTTACCAGGTTCAACACTGGCAGGAGATGCCAGGCTGAATATTTTAGGACCTCATTTAAAAAGTAATCATTTTGACAACTACTTAAAAGTAGTTACAGTGACAGTACCACACGATTGAGAAAATAAAAACTGTCGAAAAAGGTATTATGAATTCATATGTTTAAATGAGTTTCTATTACTCAAAATAACTACAAAAAATTGAAAAGTAGTATAAAAATAGGTGTAAAAGACATTTTATTAAAATCCACAGGCTATGCATGCTTAATATCAAAGCATGGATTGCTAATTCCTTTGTAATAACTTCATGATATACCAGTATCTCTGGAGCTCTGGGATTGGAAATCAGTAGCCTAAAGGATTACATTCAAACTTCCTGGTGTGACGGGGCTTCTGCTTTTTTCTTGTCAGGGACCCCCAGACTCCTCTCGACTGAGTCATTCTGTATTATTTACCTCACGTGTTTCACGTGTTCCACTGAAAGTGGCAGGAAAAAAAGTCATGTGTGTTTTGTTCATTTGTCTAGAACAATTAGACAACGGTTTTGTTTTGTTCAACTGCCTAAAACATTCTCTGACACACATAGAAGCTCAAAGATTTTTGCTGAATGACTTTGGTACCTCTTGTGTGGTATCACTCTACCACACACATCTGACAATACTGAACTGTTCCCTTGAGACTCAGCTCAAACGTCACCTCTCCAGGTCTTCCCTGACATCTTAAAGTAGAATTAATGGCTCTCACGTCTGTACTTTCATTGTTACTACTATTATTTTATTAAAATTACTTGTTTACATGATGTTTTTCTCAACAATATCTCATACCTTTAGAAGACAAAATTTCTGTTCTACTAAGTTTTTAAAAAATTGTAATGCCTAGCATATAGTAGATTTACAACTGTTTACTAAATTATTATTGAAAGTGAGATTAAAATTCCATGTATTGCAGATATCTTAATACTGAAGAATCACACATATTCCTGATTTAAGGATTCATACCATTGGTCTTCACATTTAACAACCTAAATAACTTTGTTAAGAAAAAAATTAAATCTCTTATTTATTTTAACAAAGAAAACACTGTATAGTTAGAAAGGTCATCAAAATAATCCAGCCCTATGAATTTGCCTTCTGTATACTGACAGTTAGAAAATGAGGCACCTAGGCCAGGCGCTGTGGCTCACGCCTGTAATCCCAGCATTTTGGGAGGCTGAGGCAGGCAGATCACTTGAGGTCAGGAGTTCAAGGTGAGCCTGGCCAACATGGTGAAACCCTGTTTCTACTAAAACTACAAAAAAACTAGCCAGGCATGGTGGCGCACGCCTGTAATCCCAGCTACTTGGGAGACTGAGGCAGGAGAATTGCTTGAACCCAGCAGGCAGAGGTTGCAGTGAGCCGAGATCGTGCCACTGCACCCCAGCCTGGGTGACACAGCAAGACTCCATCTCAAAAAAAAGAAAATGAGGCACCCAAGAAAAAGTTCTAGATTGAAATTTTGTCATAATATAATATATAAGGCATTACACTGTTTTCCTCTTTTTATAATCAGAACATAGCATGAATTAGTCCTTCCTTAAAAATAAAACATTGAAACTTATCTGAAAATGTAAAACTCTATAGTGGGCTGTACATTTTGCTAAAATGTGAGTCAAGGGCATCAAAATACTGTAAATAGGGTTGTTAGAAATAATGCTTGAAGGTTAGGCATGGTGGTTCATGCCTATAATCCCAGCATTTTGGGAGGCTGAAGAACCCGGGAGTTTGATAACACCATGGGCAACATAGTGAGACCCCACTTCTACGAAAAATACAAAAATTAGCTGGATGTGGTGACACATGCCTGTAGTCTCACTTACTTGGGAGGCTGAGGCAGGAGGATCGCTTGGGCCCAGGAGTTTGAGGCTGCAGTGAGGTATGACTGTGCTACTGTGCTGCAGCCTAGGTGATGGAGTGAGACCCTGTTTCTAAGGGGGTTAAAAAAAAAAAAAGAAAAGAAAAAAAGAATGCTTGACTATAATTTTCTACATAAAAAACAAAATCCCATACATTTTGGCAGTTTATCATGGTGTCTTATGTGTAGTAAGTACTTACTATTTAACTTTATTCATTACTTACTTAAAAATACAGAAAGTGTCCGGAGAATGACTGGTGACTTACAGTTCCTATTTGAGGGCACATGCATTTCCTGTGTGTACACACATGTCTGTATATATGTATATACACATGTGCATGTGCTACTTACTGGGTTGTCATTTACTGTTTACTAGGCACTTCACTAAGTGCTTTATACACATTATCTCAGTTAAAATTCTTAAGCAACCATGTGAGATAAGTATTCTATTCATTTTCAGATGAGAAACCAAAAATCATAGAACTTAACTTGTCCAACAGAACACAGCCAGTCCAGGAAATGAAATGTAAACTTCTGAAGGTTTGGTCATGATTCTCTACTGTATTCCACATTCCATATTCCACAAAGACCAATTTAGGCAGGGGTCAACAAATGCACTTTTTCTGTGGAGGGCCAGATAGTAAATATTTTAAATTTTGTGGGTCATATAATCTGTTGCAACTACTTTAACTCTGCTGTTACAGCACAAAAGCAACCATAGAAAATACACAGACTAATGGGCATGGCTGTATTCCAATACAAATTTATTTACAAAAATAGGCGTGGGCCATACCTACATGATCCCTGATTTATGTCAGCACTGCCCGTTCAGGCAACATATTTTCAGTACTTAATGTATGTCTGGATATCTACCAAGTCTTTATCATTGAAAAGTAAAATAACTATGATCTGCCTGGGTCAAATAAAGTTTTATTTTCATTTTAATAACTGAATGATTGTCTTTATTATTTTGCTTTCAAGACACAAATTATTGCTTTCCTTCTACTCCTTTAGTTTCATGGTCCCATGAGATACTTAATTTTTATTTTAATAAAGGGCATAAAATACGTAGCCCTTTCTTCAATTACTTAGTATTCCTGATTTTTGTTATAGCTGCCTGTACTTACACTTTCAGATTCATTCATTCAACAACATCAGTGCCAATATGTGCCAAGCATTATTTTAGGCCCTAACATACAGTTGTGAACAAAAGCAACAAAACCTCTGTCTTCATGGAGCTTATATTTTATGGGGAAGAGAAATAGCAAGATAAAAAAGTAAAATATATATTGTGTTACATGGTAAATAATGCCAAGGAGAAGGGTAAAGCAAATAGGTAATTTGGGGGAGGTTTACAATTTCAGAGAGGGTAGCCAGGGAAAGCCTTGCTGAGAGGTTGACATTTGACGAAACAGTTAAAGGTCGTGAGTTTTAGGAAGAAGGAACTACCAATAAAAAGGCTAGAGGCAAGAACAGCCCGGAGGCAGTGCAGCTAGACCGGAATGAGGAGGGAAAAAGTAAAAGGAGATCAGACTGTGGAATAATAGGAAGCCAGATCACGTAATGTTAGGGGTCTTTGGCTTACCTTTAATTACACAGGAAGACTCCGAGGCAAGAGTGATGGGCAAGGTTTTACTTTTTAAAAATAAGAGCTATATTGAAATATAATTCACATACTATAAAATTCCTCCTTTTTAAGTGATTTTTAATACATCCACATTTATGTAGCCATTACTACTATTTAATCACAGAACATTTTCATGGCCCGTAAAAGAAACTCTGTGTCCATCAGCAGTCACTCTGTATACTCCCCAGCCCCTAAGCCCCTAACAAATACTCATCTAACTTTTGACACTATGCATTTGCCTATTCTGGACATTTTATACAACTGAAATCACATAATATGTGGTCTTTTATGCCTGGTTTCTTTTACTTAGGTTCATCCATGTTTTAGTGAGTACTTCATTCCTTTTTATGGCCGAAAATATTCCACTAATGGACATTTGGGTTGTTTCTACTTTTTAATATTATGAAGAATGCTGTCATGAACAATTTGTGTACAAGTTTTTGTGTGGAAGCCTTATATTTCAAAAGGATGTCCAAATAAGATGTTTTCTATAATCTGTTGTTTTTTTTTTTTTGTCGGGGTGGGGGAGGTACCAAGTAATTTTAAAATGTGATAGCGGATCAGTGTTATCTTCTAATTTTACAATCACCATATTTTCTTCCTAACTCCTCTGGGATTTCCATCCTTCTTGAAGAAACCAAAACCATTAACTCAGTCTCTTTCCTCCTGCTTTAGTATTCTTGCACATAGGAAAATATTAATGCTAGATATTCAAGAATGAACAAAGGCAAGTAATACGTGATCTTTTCCTAAACTGGTAACTAAAGTTGGTGAAGATTTTTTAGTAACTTTATATAAATAGTATAAGAAACTCCTGAATATCTTTTTTCCAGATTTACCAACGGTTTACATTTTGCCAACTTTGCTGAATCACTCTGTGTATATTTTTATTATATATATGCATTTTTCCTGACTCATTTGAGGAAGCTGGAGACATTATTCCCTTTACCAGCAACTGTTTCAGTGTGCATTTTCTAAAACAAAGGACATTCTCTTACAAAACCAAGAACAAAAATTATAATCGAGAAATTTAACTCTGATGTTGGTTGACATTTTAAGGATAAAATTAGGTATGCTACTCCATGCATAATCTACTATACAAATTATATTTCAGTATCATAAAAAGGCATTTATTTGAAGAACAAAGTGTCTTCAAGCAATGGTGACTGAGAAATCATGGGTACTGATTGCAAGTATAATTCAAAGTAATAATCTATATCATATTAAAATAATGTCTCAAATATTTGGAGGATTACTACTGAATTTATGGACATTCAATACACTATTGTGATAAAGGATTGGAAGCAAGAATAACTAGTTTTCTAAAAGGCAACTAGGCCGGGCACGGTGACTCATGCCTGTAATCCCAGCACTGTGGGAGGCTGAGGCGGGTGGATCACCTGAGGTCAGGAGATCGAGACTAGCCTGGCCAACATGGTGAAACCCCATCTCTACTAAAAATACAAAAAATTACCTGGGCATAGCGGTGCGTGCCTGTAGTCCCAGCTACTAGGGAGGCTGAGGCAGGAGAATCACTTGATCCCGGGAGGCAGAGGTTGCAGTGAGCTGAGATCGCGCCACTGCACTCCAGCCTGGGTGACAGTGAGACATAACATAACATAACATAACATAACATAACATAACATAACATAACAGGCAACTAGAGGATAGATACAATGATTGCATCTCTATCTTGATACTCCTTTGTACATATACAATATTTTTCCTCAAAGAAGCTTAACTATCAAACTGTAACTTTCCTTGTATTTTAGTGAGGAGATACAGTATTGTATGATCATATAAGGTATTATATGATTAGAGCCGATGAAACTAATGAAGCTAAGATGAATTTTCATTTATCTAGATTTAGGAAGCAATAATTAGACATGCAGAGCCACAGTGTAACAAGGATGTTAGTATCAGAAGAAGTATTCCCATCATATGAATATTTAATATATACATAGAAGGTGCTTTGATTTCAGTGAAAAAGGGCATCAAGATGTAAAGTAATAAAAAAAAAAGCAAGGTAGTCAACAGTATTATAAAACATGTACTCAATAGAAATGTTCCATTCAAAGCTAAAGGCAGACTCTGAAGATGTTAATGACTATCTAAAATTAAAGATAATCAGATTCTTTAAATACTAAAGCTATTCTTCTAAGAAAAAAATGTAAATAAAGTGACAGCTGTTGTTAATGAACAGATAACTCCTTCTCAAGAAGACCCAGAAAGTAGCTAATGCAGAATTATTCTTGAAATATTTTTTCTCTAATATAAAGTTAAATTTTACATTTTACTCATAGTATATACAATTCTTGAAGCCTATCACTTTTAGCACCTAACAAAATACCAAGCAAATAGTAGCTAGCTAATATCTATTGAGTAGATGCGTAGATGGATATATAAACCCAATGTATCTATGATTAGCACTGCTCTATAAGTAAAGTGAAAATCATTAGGGTAACATCTCCTGCAGTTTGTCTCTAGGCCTAGCAACAATTTGAATATTTGTATCAACAATAATAATAGATCAAATGTATTCTGCATTTACAATGTACTAGGTAGTACGTGAGGTGCTATTAACCTCTCATTTACTCCTCATAGCAACCCTATAAAGTTGTAGTAACATTTTTCCCATTTTATAAGTAAGTAAACTAAGGTTTAGAGAAAACAAAGGTTTAGAGAAGTGACAAAGTCATACAGCCAGTATTGGAGGTTGGGTGAAGACTTAGATACTCTTATTTCAGAGCCGACACTCAGAACCACATTCCATATTGGAGTTTCTTCTATAACATTTTTAGATATTTTGGGTGAGGTATGAAGGGTGAAGGTGAACAGTTATTTAATGAGAAGTAAAACTCTTCCTTGATCAGTGATCTGAGACACTACAACAGAGTTAAGTAAATTGTGTAGGAATCCAGAGTCAGTGGCAAAATAAATAAAAAGGCCAGACCCCATAGTTTCTAATGTGAAGAAATGGAAAAATTAAGTTGAATTTTATAGCATATAGATGTTTGTTTTACTCCTTGCCACCAATAAATAACGTTTATAGTCTGTTTTTCACAAGTATCTCTTAACAAAAGGATTTCACTGAACATTAGTCAATGCTCGGCACATAGTAAGTGCTTAATATTTGTTAAATGAGCAAAATTTTTCCATACCTGATCAGGGTATTTGACACGGTTATTTGCTCCTATGAGCGTTTAATGAGGCTGTTTAATGCTTTGTCTAATTTTACAATGAAAACTATGTTAATTTAAATCTACCTTTGGATGTGTGGAACAGGATAAAAGTTAATAGCCTTTTGCACAGCAAAGGAAACAATCAACAAAATGAAAAGGAAGCCTACAGATTAGGAGAAAATATTTGCAAACCATATATCTGATAAGGGTTTAATATCAAAAATATATAACAATGCAATGCCAAACAATTGAATAACCTAATTAAAAAATGGGCAAAGAACCTGAATAAACATTTCTCAAAAGACATAAAAATGGCCAACAGGTATATGAAAAGATGCTCAACATCGTTAATCACCAGGGAAATGAAAATCAAAACCACGATGAGATATCACTTCACACCTTTTAGGATGGCTATTATCAAAGAGACAAGAGATAACAAGTGTTAGTAAGAGTGCAAGGAAAAGGGGACTCTTGTACACTGCTGGTGGAAATGCAGATTTGTGTAGCCAGTGTGGAAAACAGTATGGAGGTTTCTTAAGGAATTAAAAATAGAACTAGCAATATGACCCTGCAATCTCCCCTCTTCTGAGTATCTACTCAAAGGAAATGAAATCACAATCTTATAAAAATATCTGCATTCCCATATTCATTGCACCATTATTCACAACACAAGTTATGGAAGCAACTGAAATGCCTGTTGATGAATAAAGAAACTATGATGTGGGTGGGTGTGTACGTAATGAAATATTATTCATCCTTGAAAAAGAGAGAGATCCTGCCATTTGCAAAAACTTGAATGAACCTAGAGGACATTATGCTAAGTGAAATACGCCAGACACACTGCATGATCTCACTTATATGTGGAATTAAAAAAAAACAAAAACAAACGTAACAACGAACATACAGCAACAAAGAGCAGAATAGTGGTTACCTGAAGCAGAGAAAATGGGAAGAATTAGGTCAAAGGGTATAAAGTTGCAGCTATGTAGGCTAAATCTAGAGATCTAGTGTACAACATGAGGACTATGGTTAATAATATTTTATACTGGAAATTTCCAAGGGAGTAGATTTTAGATACTCTTACTACAAAGGAAAAGAGAGGGGAAGAGAGGGAGGGAGGGAGGGAGGGAGGGAAGGAGGGAAGGAGGGGGGAAGAGAGGGAGAGAAGGAGGGAGGGAGGGAGGGAAAGAGGGAAGGAGGGAGGGAGGAAGGCATATGAGATAACAGATATGTTAATTTGCTGGACTGTAGTAATCATTTCACTATGTATATCAAAACATCATGTTATAGACCTTAAGTCATATACAGTAATCCCTCTGTATCCATGGAGGATTGGTTCCAGGACCTCCTACAGATACCAATATCCATGGATGCTTAAATCCCTGATAAAAGAGGGCATAGTATTTGTACATAACCTATGCACAACCTTCCATATACTTTAAATCATCTCTAGATTACTTGTAATACCTAATACAATGTAAATCCTATGTAAATTGTTACTATACTGTATTATTTAGGGCAGGGATCCCCAACCCCCAGGCCACGGACTGGTACTGGTTTATGGCCTGGTAGGAAGTAGGTCACATAGCAGGAGGTGAGTGGCAGGTGAACAAGCATTACCGCCAGAGCTCCACCTCCTGTTAGATCAGTGGTGGCATCAGATTCTCATAGGAGCACATACCCTATTGTAAACTGTACATGTGAGGGATCTAGGGTTCGTGTTCCTTATGAGAATCTAATGCCTGATGATCTGTCACTGTTTCCCATCACCCCCAGATGGGACCATCTAGTTGCAGGGAAACGAGCTCAGGCTCCCACAGATTCTACATTACGGTGAGTTGTACAATTATTTCATTATATATTACAATGTAATAATAATAGAAATAAAATGCACAATAAGTATAATGTGCTTGAATTACACTAAAACCAACCCCCACACCCCACTCCCTCCTGTCCATGGAAAAATTATCTTCCATGAAACCAGACCCTGGTGGCAAAAAGGTTGGGGACCACTGGTTTAAGGAATAGTGATGAGAACAAAAGTCTGTACATGTTCAGTACAGATGCATTTTTTTTTGGAAATTTTTGATACATGGTTGGTTGAATCCACACATGCAGAACCCAGGGATATGAAGGGCCAACTGTTCAATTAAAAAAAGCTAATGGGTACTAATGACTATGGAAAATGTATACATTATTACAGAAATGTTTTGGCAAATCAAAAAAAAGTCAAGGGTTTTCATACCTTTCTTTTTTACATTAAAAGCTGCAACTATCAAAAATGTTCAATACATTTATCACCTGGATTGTTGTAACACTATATCTCATGTATCCAGAAAACACCTCTGACTGAAAAACAAACACCACAATCAACTCATTAATTTCCTTCTGGTTAGTATTTGAATCTGTTGTAAATTGGGCTGTAGTTGGATAAAACAGTTGCACCAACAGATATGTAAAACATGCCCCATTTGATCTTGAATGAGTTTAAAAATGGCAGAACTATTTTACAGAACTACATTATTATCTACTTCAGAAATTCATTAACATTACAATAAAATACATTACATTTGTGGAATACAAAGACAAATTTGAAAAAGATTTGTTCTCAAGAAGCTCATGGTTTGTACTTCTTAAATATTATATCAATAGAAAATTTAACTTCATATCTCTAGTATATTTATTCATAAATGATATACATGGGCTCCAAATCTATAAAGCAAATATTAGTGAAGTATACTTTTCCTTATTTCAGATAAAAACCAAAGGGATAAAAGTTTCATTATTTTCTTCCCACCCATACCTACAAACCAACGAACACCAAACATTGCCAGCAACCCACTGAAAGCAAGGTGAAAAGGTATGCAACAGATTCGTTCTCACAGCCCTCTGAAGGGAACAACCCCGTTGACACCTTCTAATCTCCAGAACCATGAAACGATACATTTCTGTTGTCTAAGCCACCCAGTCAGTGGTTCTTTGTTATCGCAGCCCTGGTAAAATAAAACCCTGAACAAGGTACTACAGTGGAGCAGCCTGTAACCTTGGGCTGATTGGAAGAACAAGAATGCAAAGGAAAGATATAGTTGATTACTATGAGCTAAGTAGACACCAAAAAAGAGAACCAGGTCTATATCATGGATGCTGGATCTCCAACACCAAAGAACTATACAGTGGGGACGCTCCCTATGGGTCCCTCTGAAGAGTTTGCACCCTTCTACCTATAAGAGAACCAGCATTGGAACACACACAGAAGGCATTCAAATTCATGGCCAATGTTAGCTAGAAAAGCAGCAATAACCAACAGAGGCTTGTAATTTCATGTCTGGGTAAGTAAAAACTGTGGCATCAGACCAGAACGCCTTTTCTCCAATCCTGTCTCCCTACTCCAATGCCAGAAGGGTTAGAAGTTGAAGAGGGTAGAGCAGGGGTGGTGGAGTGAAAGAACTGGCTGGATATCTCCTACTCCACGGTGGGGGTGGGGGGTGGAGTTAAATAGGATATGAGACAAAATTTTAATCAAATAGATTAAATTAACTTTAATTATTGAAAGTAAAGTAAAAAACTATTGGCTCCCCATCATAGAGATCAGCTTTCTAGTAGTGATAGCACAATTGTGGGCAAGAACTGGGGAAAATAAAACCCCCACTCTTCACCCCTTATACCCAGAGGCAGACTCATGTGTTGTGGGACCTGAAGCTTATATAATTTGTGAGTCCATATTTTTAAAAAAACCACAAAATTGCAAACACGAATCTTTTTTTTCTTCTATCATTGATTAAGGTCTCATATGCTAAAAAGATCTTAAGGTTTGTGGTCAACAGAGGCTGCTGTAAGAGAGAGGAGAAACTAATTCAACAACAGTAACATCAAAGGTTTATCAAAGATCTACAGTCATTTATAATAAAATCAGAGTTCACCATCATCATCTGATTACGGCATAGAATAAATGGTAGTAAGTTGCTGCCTTGCTTTCCTTAATTGCATCTTCATTTTTCAGCAGTCGTGTAATTAGTCGGCATGAAGAGAGACTCCAAGTTTTTCTGCACAGAGTTAATAAATAACAAAAATTTAAATATCTTAGGAAATTCCAAAGTGATGTTTTGTAAAATGAAAGTAGATAAGCCGAGTAAAAGGATAAGCGCAAGGTCAGTATGCTGGATGACAAAACACAAAAAATTCTAAGGCTTTGAGAATACTGCAAAGAACAAATGTGTATTTTCGATGACCTGCTATATTTAAGTTTCCTGGCTTTACTTTTCTGACTTGGGAGAAATGAACAAATATTTTAATACAATATCATTATGACACTGTATTAAGAGATTAAAACGTAAAAACAAAATGATTATATCAACACATGCTGAAAAGGCAACTGACAACATCCTGTACCCTTTCTATTAAGAAATCTCAGAACACAGGAAGATTTTGTAAAGTATACAAAATTACAGCTAGATAAGAGGAGTTAAGTTCTAGTACTCTATACCACTGTAGGATGACTGTAGTTAACAATAATATAATGTATAGTTCCAAATAGCTAGAAGGAGGATACTGAATGTTCCTAAGAGGAAGAAATAATAAACGTTTGAGATGATGGATATGTTAATTACCCTGATCTGATCACTACACATCTTATGTATCAAAACATCACTATGCACCCTGTAAATATGTACAATTATTACATGTCAATTTAAGAAATAAAATTAAAATTAAAAAAAGAAATCTTAGAATACAGGCATATGTGGCATACTGAACTGTATATAAGATGGTAGTCACATAAGATTATAAAATCATATTTTTACTGTACCTTTTCTGTGTTTCCATTCACAAATACTTATCATTGTGTTATACCTGCCTACTGTATTCAGTATAGTAACATATAGTACAGGTTTGCAGCCTAGGAGCAATAGGGGTTAGAACCCAAAGAGGGTAGGGCAGGAGTGGAAGGACTGGCTGAATATCTGCCACCCCACCCAGGGTGGTGGGGATGGAGGTATATTATTATTGCCTTGACTATACCAAACTTTCTTAGCTTAAAGAAGAATACAGACCAGAAATCAATAGCAATATTATAGATAGATATAAAACATTAAAAACATTTTTGTTAAAGTTAGGAATAACATAAAGATATCCAACTCACCACTATTTTTCAACAGGATGTGGGTTCACCAGGGTTATATGTTACTGGTAGGAGGTCCTAGCCAAGGTGGTAAGACAAGATAAGGAGTAAGAGACATAGGTATTGAAAGAAGGAAACAAATGATAATTATTTGCAGAAAATAAGGTGTATCCCTAAGTGGGGATGGCAGAGGGAGACAAGACAAACAACTGAAAAACAATTAATAAAAGGATTTATTAAGATGGTTAGAATAAATATAAATATACAGAAATTAAGAGTTTTCCTGTATACCAGTAGTTATCAATTAGGAAAAATTAATGGGAAAAATGATCCCATCCAAAAAGCAGTAAGAACTACAAACTAGGGACAAGCTTCATTAGAAAAATTAAGATATTTGCAGGAAACCATGAAACTATAGATAACAGGGTGCTGTTAGATCACTGAGGGAAAAGAAGGATTGTTCAATAAACATAGCAGGAAAGAGTCATCAATATGAAAAAAGTGTATAAACCAGCTCCTGGGATTACAGAGTTAAGTGTCAAGAAAAAAATTTTTAAATTAACAAAAAATATCTGGAGACACTGGAGATACGAAATGATTTTTTAAACAAGAAACAGGCCGGGCGCGGTGGCTCAAGCCTGTAATCCCAGCACTTTGGGAGGCCGAGACGGGCGGATCACGAGGTCAGGAGATCGAGACCATCCTGGCTAACACGGTGAAACCCCGTTTCTATTAAGAAATACAAAAAACTAGCCGGGCGAGGTGGCGGGCGCCTGTAGTCCCAGCTACTCGGGAGGCTGAGGCCGGAGAATGGCGTGAACCCGGGAGGCAGAGCTTGCAGTGAGCTGAGATCCGGCCACTGCACTCCAGCCTGGGCGACAGAGCGAGACTCCGTCTCAAAAAAAAAAAAAAAAAGAAACAAGGCCAGGTGTGGTGCCTCACACCTGCAATCCCAGCACTTTGGGAGGCTAAGAAAGGCGGATCACTTGAGGTCTGGAGTTCAAGACCAGCCTGGCCAACATGGCAAAACCCAGTCTCTACTAAAAATATGAAAATTAGCCAGGCATGGTGGCATGTGCCTGTAATTCCAGCTACTCAGGAGGCTGAGGCACAAGAATTGCTGGAACCCGGGAGAAGGTTGCAGTGAGCCAAGAAGGCGCTACTATTCTCCAGCCTCAGTGACAGAGTGAGACTCTGTCTCTTAAAAAAAAAAAAGAAAAGAAAAAGAAAAAGAAACAAAAGGAAACAAACAAGAAGTATTGACTATAAAAGACTGGAGACGTTGGCCATTATATTAAAATTATAAACTTTTGTCCATCTGTAGACCTTAAATAAAGAAAGTAAAAAGACCAGTCAGAAATTGAGAAATGATATTCACAAGACCCACAATTTTTCACAGGATTACTATCAAGAACATAGAAAGAACTTCTATCTCTTAATAGGTTAAGCATAACCAACTCAATAGAAAAGTGGGCAAGAGATATAAAGAAGAGGTTCACAAAAGCATAACATATATAGCCATAGACTTATGAAAAATGTTCGGTACTACTGGTAGTCAGGATATGAAAAATCAACCATCTTATCTTCATCCCCTGAGAAACACTAAAAATTCTGACAATACCAAGTATTAATATTGGGCAGAATGTAGATGACTCAAGATTTCATATATACTGCTGGTGGGAAACAGTTTGGCATTGCTGAAGTTGAACATTTATATACCCTAAGCCCAGAGATTCTACTCCTATGTATATACCAAAGAGGAACTCCTACAAAGGAGAAAAGAAGACATTTGCAAGGATGTTCGTAGCAGCACTGACACCAAGAGCAAAACTCTTAACAAAGGAAATACAATATACTTCAATAAGAGACTGAACCTGAATACCAACCCTAACCCCAACTCTTAATCTAAATTTGTTGTTACAGTTAAACAATGTAAAAATTATACAGTAGTCAAATAGATAAACTATAGCAAAAAATGGAGAGATGAGTAATATAATATTTAAATGGAAAAAGTTCAAAAGAATATATAAAATATGCTCTTTATATAAAGTTAAAAATGACTAGAATTTTAAAATGTTTATGAAAGTAAATTCTCTCCCAAATAATCTATACATTCATTGTAATTCCAACTGAAATCCCAACACACATTTTTTGTTTTTGGCTAGGAGTATAGAGGGACTTGATACTACCATTCATTTGGAAAAGGAAATACATGAATAAAAGGCCAAATACCTTTTGAAAGGAAGAACTAATTAGAATTTCCTATATCAGTAAGAGAAAAACATTATAATCATTAAAACACTGTGACACTGACATAGAAATAGATCAGCTGAATAGAAAAAGACATATGGACACTTAGCTGATCATAAAGGGTACCTTTTACATCACTGTGCAAAGAAATGACCATTCAAAAAAAAAAAAAAAAAAAAGGCACTGAGACAACTAGCTATGCGGCTGAAAAAAAAAATCTCATTTAACATAACCAAAAATAAACTCCAGACAAAGACACAAACTGAAGTTGAAAAAGGCCTTTCTAAGCATGACACAAAAGCCAGAAATTACAATGGAAAAGAGAGAAAGATTGAACAATAAAAAATTAAAAGCTTCAAATAGAAAAGACAGGCTGAACAAATTTGCAAGGCTATTTAACAGCATCTATCAAAACATGAAATGCAAATTTATCTTTTGATTCTATTTCTAGAAACCAATCCTACAGAAATACCAGCACAAGCAAATGAACATGGATATATGTACAAAGATGCTTAATTCAAAGTTGGCAACTGCAAAAAAACAAAAGCACTCCAAGTATTCAAAAGGAGGGGAACAGATAAATCTATGGTGGAATAAGATGCAGCATTTAAGGATAACAAGTATAGATATGATGAAATAAAAATGTCTTCAATATATGCCTTTATTTTTATTGTGAAATATGATACTCCACAGAGAATAGCATAAAACATAAATGTAGATTTTAATGAATTATAATACTGTCATAGCAAGAATTAGAACATTGTCTGCAACAAATAATTTCCCAAATACTCCATCCTGATCCCAATTCCCTTCACCCTATAGATAACCACTATACCTATTTCCAGAGTAAACATTCCTTGCTTTTATTTAGTTTTAGCACTGAAATGTGCATATCTCAACACATGATTTCTTTTTCCTTTTCTTGAATTTTATATAAATAGTATAATAAGACACATTTTTGATTTTGATTTACTAAATATTATATTTTAAAGATTTATTAATGTTGCTGTGTGTCACTGTAGTTTGTTCATTTTACTACATGATGATGTCACCTTTTTAAAACTCATTTTACTGATTTTTTTCCAGGTTATATCTATTTTGGGGCTATAATGGATGCTTGTTTATTCTTGTACATGCATCCTCATGTACATAAGCATGTATTTATGTTGAGTTAGCATTACTTTCAATTTTATTAGATAATGCTAAAGTGTTCTCCAATGTAACTGTACAAATTTTCACTCCCACTAGCAATGTAGGAGTTCCCATTGCTCTATATGCTTGACAACTTTAGTATCATCAGATTTTAAATTTTAGCCAATCTGGAGATTGTGTAGGGATATCTTGTGTGTGTGTGTGTGTCTGTGTGTGTGTGTTTGTCACCCAGGCTGGAGGAGTGCAGTGGCGCAATCTCGGCTCACTGCAGCCTCAGCCTCCTGGGATCAAGCGATTCTCTGCCTCAGCCTCCTGAGTAGCTGGGATTACAGGTGCCTGCCACCATCCTGGCTAATTTTTTTTGTATTTTTAGTAGAGACAGGGTTTCACCATCTTGGCCAGGCTGGTCTTGAACTCCTGACCTCGTGATCCACCCGCCTCGGCCCCCCAAAGTGTTGGGATTACAGGCATGAGCCACCGCGCCTGGCCCCTTTGTTGTGGTTTTAACTTGGGATTCCTTGGTAATGCTGAGCACCTCTTTAAATGTATACAGCCATTTGGTTATATTCTTTTGTGAAGTGCCTATTAAGTCGCTGCCCATTTTTCTATTGGGTTTTGTCTTTCTTATCAATTTGTCGGGATGCTTGAAATATTCTGGTATAATTTCTTTGTTGGTTTATATAGCTTGACTTTTTGCATTTTCAGTAGTGTCTTTTGATGAACAGAAGTTATTATTATGAATAAACATTATCACCTTTTTCTTCTTTATAATTAGTGCTTTTTTCTATTTGATTTAATAATTACTACTCTATCCTCAGGTCATGAAGATGCTATAATATATTCTAAAAGTGGTATTATTACTATTTGGTAGTTTACATGTAGGTCTATAATTTAGATGGAATTCATTTTTATGTAAATTGTTAAGAAATAATCCACTTCCACTTTATTTTTCCATATGGATCTCCAGATGAGCCAGGATCATTTGTTGAAAAGACCTTAATTTCCCCACCACTCTGCAGTGTCAATTTTATCATAAGTAAAATGTACATATAGGCACAGGTTTGTTTCTGGATTCTTTACTCTGTTCCATTGGTCTATTTCTAACACTAATACCACTTTGTCTCAATTAATATAGTTTTACAAAAAGCCTTAATAGCTGACAGAGCAAGTGCTCCTAAATTATGTTTCTAAAAGAGTTTTTGGCTATCCTAATATATACAAATATATAGATAGCTAGAGAGAGAGAGAGAGAGAAAGACAGACAGACAGGGTCTTGCTCTGTCACCCAGGCTGGAGTGCAGGGGTGTGATCACAGCTCACTGCAATCTAGAATTCCTGGCTCAAGTGATCCTCCCTGCTTCAGTCTCCCAAGTAGCTGGGACCACAGGCATGTGCCACTACGTCCAGCTAATTTTCAATTTTTTTGTAGAGATGGGGTCTCATCATGTTGCCCAGGCATCATAAGATTTTTAAAATTGGAATTGCATTGAATCTATAAAGGAATTTAGGGTAAAAGTTAACACCACAAAAACCAGTTTTCCAACTCCAGAAGCATGGTATATATCTACTTTCAATTATTCTTAAATTTCTCCTAATAAAGCTTTATAGTTTACTTTTTAGATGTTTTACACATCTTTTAAATGATTTACTCCTAGGTTATTGACATTTTGTTACTGTAAACAGTATTTTAAACAATTCGCTTTCAGTTTATTGTTGATCTATAGAAATGCAATTAGGTTTTGTTTCTGGATCTTGTTATCTAGCAACTTGCTAAACTCAATGCCTGTAAAGTTTTTAATGGATTTTCTAAACAATCACATCACTTGTAAAGTTTCTAATTTTCCAGTCCTTACATATTTTGCCTTACTGTATTGATTGAGACCTCTACTACAATGTGGAATAGCAAGGGCGATAACGGACATCCTAGCCTTGGTCCTCATCTAAAAGGGAAAGCTTTTCACCATTACACATATTTGTTGAGGGGTTTTTGTACATATCACTAATCAGAGTAAAGAAATTCTTTTCTATTGTTGTTTGGCTAAGAGTTCTTATGAATAGTTGTTAAATTTTATTAAATGTCGTTTTTGCTCAATTGAGATGATTGTAAGATTTTTCTCCTTTAGTTCATTAATGGTAAACTATTCTAACTTTCTAATATTAAATCTACTTTGCATTTGTGTTATAAAGCCAATTTTAGTCATAATGTATTATTCCATTTGCTAATATTTTGTTTAGGATTTCTGGAACTATATTAATGAGTAATACTCTCTGTAATTGTCCTTTCATGATGTATCATTGCTAGGTGGTATAAAAGTAGGTGATGTGTATAGTCTCTTTTACTGAAAAAATTTTGTAATCTGAAAATGTATCTTTTGTTTTTTTGACAGGGCTTCATTTTTGTCACCCAAGCTGGAGTGCAGTGGCACAATCTTGGTTCACACTGTAGCCTTGACCTCCTAGGCTCCAGTGAACCACCCACCTCAGCCTCCTGAGTAGCTAGGACTACAGGCATAAGCCACCACACCCTTGTATAATTCTCTACCCTCAGGGCCTGGAATCTGTAATATGATGGGACAACCACGCCACTGATTAGGTTATATTTTATGGCCAAGGTGATGGTACAGTCACTATCATGATTACAGTTGTGTTACACTGGATTACATCATAGCCAAAAAATTAGTACTGAAGAGTTGGGCATTGCTATAAAGATACCTTAAAATATGGAAGAAGCTTTGGAATTGGGTTAACTGGTAGAAGCTGGAAGAGTGTGGAGGGTTCAGAAGAAGACAGGAAGATGAGGAAAGTTTGGAACTCTCTAGAGACTGGTTAAATGGTTGTGACCAAAATGCTGATAGTGATATAAACAGTGAAGTCCAGGCTGAAGAAGTCTCAGATGGAGATGAGGAACTTACTGGGTACTGGAGCTAAGGTCACTTTTGTTATACATTAGCAAAGAACCTGGGGGCCTTCTGCCCCTGCTCTAGGGATCTATGGAACTTTGAACTTGAGCATGATGATTTAGTGTATCTGGCAGAAGAAATTTCTAAGCATCAAAGTAATCAAGATGTGGCCTGGTTGCTTCTAACAACCTATGCTCATATGCATGAGCAAAGACATGACGTAAAACTGGAACTTATATTTAAAGGGGAAATGGAGAGTAAAAGCTTGAAACATTTGCAGCCTGGCCATGTGGTAGAAGAGAAAAGCTCATTTTCAGGGGAGGAATTCAAGCAGGTTGCAGAAATTTGCATAAGTAAAAAGGAGCAAAGTACTGATGGCCAAGACACTAGGGAAAAGGCCTTGAGGGCATTTCTAAGACCTTGGTGGCAGCCCCTCCCATCACAGGCTTGTAAGCCTAAGAGAACAAAATGGTTCTGTGGGTCAGGCCCAGGGCCTGCTGCCCCAGGCAGCCTCAGGACACTGCTCTCTGTGTCCCAGCTGTCTAACTCCAGCCATGGCTCAAAGGGACTCAGGTACAGCTCAGGCTGCTGCTTCAGATAGTACAAGCTGAAAGCCTTAAATACATGGTGTTAAGCCTGTGGGTACACAGAGTTCAAGAGCTGAGGGTTGGGAGCCTCTGCCTAGATTTCAGAGAATGTATGGAAAAGCCTGGATGTCCAGGCAGAAGCCTAATGCTGGGGCAGAGCTCTCATGGAGAACCTCTACTAGGGCAGTGCAGAGGACAAATGTGGGGTTGGAGCCACTACAGTGAATCCCCACTGGGGTGCTACCTAGTGGAGCTGTAAGAAGAACCATCCTACAGACTCTGGAATGGTAGAGCCAGCAACAACTTATACCCTGCACCTGGAAAAACTGCCAGCACTCAACAACAGCCCATGAGAACAGCACAGGAGCTGACCCCTGAAAGGCCATAGGAGTGGATTGCCCAAGGCCTTAGGAGTCCACCTCTCACATCAGTGTGTCCTGGATGTAGGAAATAGAGTCAAAGATTATTTTGGAGCCTTAAGATTAAATTCTTCTCCCATTTGCCCCAAGAATACTTGTTGGCAGAGCCTGCAGTTTCAGCATTTACCCCAAGATAACTTTGCCATGAAATATCTCATTTTTATGATTATTTTCATATTGCTCTAGTATATCAACTTTGAAAACAAAAGACATCATTCTATTTATAGCATTCTGTTTTTAGTACTGGTATTCCATTTACAAAATATAGTAATTCTCGATTGCTAAAAATGTCAAATCCTAGAAAACGTAGCATTCCTATGTGTGATGTTAACGTCATTCTGCAACAGTTGTTGGCCAAAGATTCGTTTGATGAATTCAATTTTTCTGAAATAGACAATTCTGATGATTCAGATGATTCTGATGTTAGTTCTATTTAGAACTAACTCCAAGAACAGTTTTTATATTTTGTTTTCACATTGAAAATCAGTCAGATTTGCTTCAGCCTCAAAGAGTATGTTTATGCAAAATTAAATGAGCGCTGGCAGTGAGCTGCACTTCTTGTTTTCTAAATGGGAAAAGGGTTAATGGCTGCTCCGCTGGGTTTCAGACTTGTATGGGGCCTGTAGCCCCTTTCTTTTGGCCAATTTCTCCCTTTTGGAATGGGAGTATTTACCCAATGCCTATACTTTCATCATATCTTGGAAGTAACTAACTTGTGTTTGATTATACAGGCTCATAGGCAAAAGGGACTACTAGCCTTCTCTAAGACTCTGGGCTTTGGACTTCTGAGTTAATACTGGAACGAGTCAAGACTTCAAGGATTGTTGGGAAGGCATGACTGTATTTTGAAATGTGAGAAGAACATGAGATTTGGGAGGGGCCAAGGGTGGAATGATATGGTTCGGATCTGTGTCCTTGCCCAAATCTCATGTCAAATTATAATCTCCAATGCGGGAAGTGGAGCCTGGTGGGAGGTGACTGGGTCATGGGGGCAGTTTTTCATGGTTTAACACCATGCCACCTTGGTCCTGTCATCAGGATAGTGAGTTCTCATAAGATCTGGTTGTTTAAAAGTGTGTAGCACCTCCCCAACCCAAGTCTTGCTCCTGCCTACATGTAAGAAGCCTGATCTCGTTTTGCCTTCTGTCATGAATAAAAGCTCCCTGAAACTTCCCCAGAAGCAGATGCTGCCATGCTTCCTGTACAGCCTGCAGAACTATGAGCCAATTAAACCTCTTTTCTTTATAAATTACCCAGTCTCAGGTAATTCTTTTTAGCCATGCAAGAATGAACTCATACATCCAATCAGAGTAAGAGTCTCTCACTGGCTTTGAAGAAGTAAGTGCCAAGTAGTGAGGGGGCCATGGAAATGGGACATAACAGTGGCCTCTAGAAGCTGGGAGTGACTCCTTGCCAACAGCAAGGCAAAAAACAGGGATCTCAGCCCTACCACTGCAAGAAACTGAATTCTGCTGACAACCTGAACAAGTTTGAAAGAGGACTCTGAGCTCCAGATGCGAACGTGGTCTGACTGATATGTTTGTTTTGGCCCTGAGCAGAGAACTAGCTGCACTCTGCCTAGACTTCTGATGTATAGAAACTGAAATAGGCTGGGAGTGGTGGCTCACACCTGTAATCCCAGCCCTTTGGGAGGCCAAGATGGGAGGATTGTTTGAGGCCAGGAGTTTAAGACCAGTTTGGGCAAGATAGCAAGACCCCATCTCTACAAAAAAATTTTTTTTAAATTAGCCAGGTGTAGTCTTGTGTACCTATAGTCCCAGCTACTCAGAAGGCTGAGAGGTGGGAGGATCACTTGAGTCAAGGGGTTTGAGGTTACAATGAGCTATGATCAGTTGGGCCACTGCACTCCACCCTGGTTGACAGAGAAAGACCGTGTCTCAAGAGAAAAAGAGAAAGAAAGAAAAAAAGAACAGTGTACAAATAACATACGTACAGGTCAATATGTTTTCACAAATGGAATTCATGCTAGTAACCAGCATCTGAACCAGAAAACACCACCACTACAGAACATTACCACCAGCCAGAGGCCTCTCTTATATATCCTTGGCAGTCATTACCCCCATATGGATAATCGCTATCCTGATTTCCATCACCCTAGATCAGTTTGAACTCTATATAAATGGAATCACTCAGTGAGTATTATTTTGAGACTTTTCATGCTCAACATACATTTGTAAGATTCATGCATTCTGTCACATGAAGTAGTGGTTTGTTCTTTTTCATTGCTGTATAGAATTCCGTTTTATAAGCAAACCACAATTTATTCATTCTACTGCTGATGAGCATTTGGGTAGTTTCAAATTTTTAGCTGTTATAAATAGTGCTGTTATAAGCATTTTTGTACAGGTCTTCTGAGGAACCTAGGTATACATTTCGATTGGGTACAGAAACAGGAGTGTAATTGCTGGGTCACTAAGCATTGTTCAGCTTTAGGAGATATTGTCAAATAGCTGTTCAAAGTAATTGTACAAGTTTACACTCCCGTCAATATGGTATGAAAACTACTTTTGTTCCAGATACTTATCAACATTAGGTATTTTCTTTTTTCTCATTTCAGATATTTTGATGGGTATGTAATCCTATTTTGGTTTAAATTTGCATTTCCCTGATGACTAACAATAGCTGCACACCTTGTCATATACTAAATGGTCATCTGGATTGCCTCTTTTGTAAAATGAGCATTCCAGTCTTGCTTTTTTCTCACTGATGTGTAGGAGTCAGTTATATATTATGATCAAACGTTAAAATTTAAAACTTTATTTTTTCAGACTATCAAAGAAAATGTAACATAAGCAACATCTGAACTAAATCTGAAGAGCCTTAAGACAGTTTCTATTCTCCCGTAATACAGGTTTGATAGGGGGAAAGAGAAACAAAAATTCTACCTTTAAATATTTAATCCAAGAACAAAGTAAAATGAAAATGGGTTTCATGACACTGACCCTGGGAGAAACCTACTGGGAAGCTGTCATAAATCACAGCACTTTACAGCAATAGTCACACTCTTCAAGCTCACTATTTCTTGATAATTAAGATTTTACTGTTAAATACATTTTGCAGTTTGTTCACAGTAAGATAGTTTCTGAGAAAAACAGGTAAATCATTGTTTGGATATTCCTTTTAAAAAAGACCAGATCAAAGCCTGGCTTCTGGTTTTAAACACTCTTCCATTAAAAAAAATCAAACGAAACAAAAATAAAATAGTGTCACAAGTGTTGAACTAAACAATTCTACTGAGGCACTGGGGACAAATAGCTATACTTCCACTAGACTTCTACCTTTTGTATTACAATAAATTTCCTCTGCCTAGTACATTTTGATCTTGTATAAGCTAAAAAATATTTCCAAGGGAGACTAGTTTTCATTCCTTGTAATGATAGCAGTAACTCCTAGAGTTTCTTCTTTACACTACATTTTTGGTTAATAAAAA
This sequence comes from Papio anubis, assembly GCF_008728515.1. Taxonomy (NCBI): domain Eukaryota; kingdom Metazoa; phylum Chordata; class Mammalia; order Primates; family Cercopithecidae; genus Papio; species Papio anubis. The sequence goes on from NC_044976.1 coordinate 183,618,085, forward strand.
TGGTCTATGCCATTTCTCACAGATGAGAAGAGAATGGTAAGGGCTTTAGTTGATTTTTAAAAGCTACTTTAAAAAATTATCTTTAAAAGTTGATCATTAATCATTTTCCAAGTGCTGTTTTTTTATAATAGGGGAAGGAAATAAATAAAACTAAACATACTAAAAGCATATTTCAAAATTTTAGCAATTATACCCAGGCAAGTAAATGATGCTACTCATATAATAGTGTATTTATTGTTTCAGGAAACTACAGTGACATTTCACTGGACTTCAGGTGGAGGAAAAATGCTTCAAGGAAAACGTCAGGATGTATATAGCGATTTCTTTTCCCTTCCTTCTTTCTTTCTTTTTTTTTTTTTTTCTTCAAGGTTTTGCTCTGTCACCCAGGCTGGAGTACAGTGATGTGACCATAGCTCACTGCAGTCTTGATTCCTGGGCTCAAGCAATCCTCTCACCTCAGCCTTCTCAGTAGCTGGGACTAGAGGTGCATGCCACCCTGTCTGGCTGATTTTTAAATTTTCTGTAGAGAGGAAGTCTCGCTGTGTTGCCAGGCCTGGCCTCAAACAATCCTACTGATTCAGCCTCCCAAAGTGTTGAGATTACAGGTGTGAGCCACCAAACCTGGCTGATGTAGCAAATTATATGAAAGATAAAATATTTTAATTAATAAAAAATCTCCTTAAATTTCAGCTGTACAAGAGAGATTCACAAATAAAGCAGACCAAATTCTGTGTGAAGAAATTCCTCTTACATGTTGAAAGCATTTAAATAATCTATTTCCCCTCTGAGTGATTAGTTTCCCATACTTTGAGAAAATGCTGATAAGAAATATTCTATAACCATACTGGACACACTCTTAGAAACGAGCTCTTGGTACACAGAAGATGATCATCCTTCCCTGTTAATAGACTTATCACATTTTCCCTTGTCCTTTGACTGAATAAACTCAATTCTATGTACTCACACAAGCTAGATTTTTGGTGGCTCTTCTTGCACTCATTTTGACAAATCACTTCTCTTTTTTATTTCATTTTACTTATTTACTTGAAACTTCATATTCCAGGTATTCCTGGAAAGAAGAGCGATTGAAGTAGGGACTCAGACATCTTATCTTCTCCTATCTGACTCGAGAAGCACACACAACCCAATTGAAGTATTTCAGCAAAAAAGTTACAAACCAGAATCTTAAAAACGGAAAGAATACCCATTTTCCTAATCTTCATATACACTAAAGGTAGTATTTATGAATAGTTACACAACAGTGCTGTTATAACATTTTTCAAAGGTACTCCATAATCTCTGGAATTGGATTCAGGACATCAGTTAGCAACTTGTTTAACAGGCTAGCTATCCTAGGCAACACCTGATCCTGAACGACACCTGCTTTATTCCAGCAGCTCAAGTTGCTTACTTTCCAAGATCTGACATTAGAAAGAGGAAGCAGAACCAGCTATCTTCTCTTCTTCAAAGAACAGGTCTGCACAAACCTAAACTAATTTTCCAAGGTGCTTTTCAGCAACTCATTTACTCAAAAAATATTGCAAACCTGAGAATGACAGAAATGTGGAGTTCTATAGAGTCATATTACTAACAGGATCGCCTCAATGGTTCCCTCTTCATGTGCTTGAGCTAATAGTATTTCCAATTCAGCTTCATGACACGGTTTGAGTAGGGGCAAGGGGGTACCAGAGAGGACAAAGGCCTTCATCTGAATTTTAATCACTGACTTAGTAAGTCTCTCTTACTTGTCAAGTATGTACAAAGAAAGTATTCTGAGTGGCATTGCTTAAGGCTTCCAAACACAAGCTGAGATCATACCCACAATTAAATGTGGAATTTTGATAGATGGAATTCCTATCAGCACTTAAAAATAACCCCGGCTAAAAGAGAATTCATATCGCTGAGTCATGACTCATTTTCTTGAATCACTGTTCACTAGGAACAACAGGACAAAAATTTTTGCTTCTGATTCTGCACGTAAGAATCAGTTATTTTAAGAAAGTTTATGCAACTCAAATATAAGAATCCGGTGAACCTTATTTCACAATACAACAGTCACCTCCTTCTCACTAAAACTGATATACAGGGAACTGAAAACAAGAATGACCATGAACAACCACTAGGGAGCGTGAAAGAACAGAAGAGAACAAAAAGAGTCTGTAACAAACACTTTTTCTCTTTAGAGACTGCTGAAGGTCAAGACTGGAGCAGAAGGGGAAACACAACCATGTTGTTTACATAAAAGGATTCTCCGAGTCTTGGGTGGATAACTGGGTAACTTTCATGAGTAAAAGAATTAATTTGACAGCTCAGAACAATTTATATGTCCAGCTTCAAGCCCCTGCCCCTGGCCCCTATCTTTTGCCTTCATTTTTCTTTGAAGATATTCCATTCTTGGGGATTTAACTGGGATACATAACATAGAATTATGCCCAAGAGGTAGAAAGACATTGCAACAGCAAAGAGAGCAGTTTCTTTCAATGAGTCAAAAGTCTTGATCAACTATAGCCAGATCTTTTTCAGAAAATGTTGTCATTATATAGTAGAGCTCTTTACCTTCTTTGAAAATTTAATATACAAACAATATTTATATATAGATTGTTCATGGGAAAAAATTTTAAAAGCAGTATCAAGGAGAAAATCATGAATAGTGAAAATAGGTCTGCCTTCAAGAAAACACTGGTCAAAAGAAAATTATTTCACATACATATGAGAGTTTCTTTTTCATGCCACTTATATTTCACTCTACTCACTCTATTCCCATTTAGAATTTGTCTTCATTTAAGGTGATGGGTATCCCAAGTATACTGATGTGATCTTTACAAATTGTGTAAATGTATTAAATTATCACATGAATCCCATAACTATCTACATATATTATACACCAATAAAAACTTGTTTAAAAATAAAATTTGTCTTTAGCCACAAAGTGGGCACCTTTTTATTTTATTTTTAACACGGAAAGTATAAACCTGCATAATCTGACATTTGTTTTCAGAATTTAAAAAGAAGTGAATTTCCTTTGAGTATTTTTCTCTTTGTAGTGCATGGTAGTGAGTTTTATCATGATTAGCTTGGTTAATAAAATAGTTTCTTTTAACTTAGATCAGTAAAATACCAGCAATAGATTAATGACTTCTGATCATTTCTGGCATCAGAAAATATACTCAGGTCAAAGGCCCATTTTACTCTCTCATTCTATCATATAATATACACACACAACATAATATACATAGATATATCATGGCAGTCCTTTCACATATTAAAAGCAGGATAAAAGCTGAGAGAAGAATCTAAGCTTTGTGTAATACAACATGAATACTGTTAAGTTGGATACAGCATTATGTCCTTATTCTCACAGCCATGGGTCCTCTTAAAAACAGTGTGCTTAAATAATGGATTCTCCAGTAAGACAAACAGTCTCTTCTTTCCTACTGGGTGGAGAATTCACTTGGTAATTTGGTTTCCGATATAGCCGAGAGGAGTAAGGAAACTATTCCTTATAACTTACTGCCCATCCTACACAGACTTGTAAATCAGAACTGCACTTACGCAGACCCAGCCAAAAACTGGAATGAGCAGGTCAGGCTTTAATACAAAAGGACAACATCCCTTTACTGTGCTTACAGCGAAATCAAGCTAACTTGTTCCCAGGAGTTGTAAAGAGCCATGACAGATTCTGTTGACAGTGGCTATCTTTACTATTTAGCTCACTAGAATAGTGTGGCCTCTCATCCCCACAATGGTTTCCAGAAAAATGGAAAGGGCAGCAACCTTTTTTAGGGACTAAATGAAAATGTATGAAGACAGATGTTCCCTGTCTGTTGTGGCTCTCAAATCTCTTCACTTAAATTATCCTCTAACACATAATTCAAGAGGTGAAATAACAGAGGATCCTTATAAGCAGAGAGAAACAGAAATTGACTTTGGATAAGGAAGCAATGGGTCAAAATAGTTGGATGATTTAAAAATATTACCTCATATTTTTCTTTGAGTAAACATAAGAAAGGCAGTGAATATAATTTGCTTTCAGTAAAATAGACACATTACAAAAATAGATATTTGCATACAGAAAAAAGTTTACTAACATTTACACAGAAAACTGACAAGTCCTAAAGTCTTTTAAAAAATTAAAAGCAGCATAATTAAATAAAAGCAGCATACAAACTATAGTAATTTTCCTTCACTGAAAGCCATTTTTTCCTCTTGATAAATATTTTGTTATATGTTTTTGGTTTTGGTCAACAGTATGTATCAACAGTGATTTGACGACATCTATTCTCAATACCTCCTCCCCATAAGATTTCAATCTAGGTTTATGATGTACCTGGTCTATTTAGGCAATAATTCATTGTACCTGAGGCTAGCAGATGTAGTATAGGTAAAATATAAGTCTGTATATAATTGGTTCTATGAAAAACACGTTAAACTGAGAATAAGGAGATCTGGGTTTTCATTTCAATTCTGTTCCTAATTCTGACCTTGCGCAAGTACCTTAGACCACAAAATTTTCTTTGAAAATGGAGAGACTAGACTATAGATAATCTCCAAGTCTCTTTCAGATTTAACTTTCAATAAGTCAATAAACTTTTTTACTTGTCATCTTGGCAGAGGATATTAAAAGCCTACCTTGGGCAAAAGTAACAAAGTTTTCTTTCGAATGCTCTTACTGCTGTCTATCGATCAAACCTGTTGAACTTTTGAATGACACAGATTGATTATGTGTTACTGAGGTTCAAGCAAGGCTGTTAACATCTTGTTGATGGTCAATACATTCTGTCTCACTCAGAGAGAAATGAGCTTTACCTGTTCCCAGGTATCTTTATATTTCATAAAGAATTTTAGGAAAGATACAGAATAAGGATCCATTTCTTATTATTAACAGAACAAGTACATGCTGCAGTGTTAATATTTTGCTGTGGTCATTATTCTTTTAATTTATCTGAGTTTATTAGATGGCTATTCTTGTGCTGGATTTTGTACTGGAATGCTAACAGACAGCTTCCACACAGTATTTCTGTGAACTCACAGCAATAAAAACCAACCTATTTTTTTAAAGCCAATAATCATAAAGGTAAATAGTCACTGCATTTGTGTAATTTTTAAAAAGCCACATTCCCCTTAAATACGTGACTTTTCATTTCAGTCTCAGACTCTAGGAACTCTTACCTGGGGTCTGCATCCTGTGAAGTTCCTGGGTGAGCTAACATGATCTTTCCGGCACGCCAGTCAGAAACTCAAAACACTTTGTATACTGTACTCGCTCTCCTGTGCTCGCTCTCCTGCTCTCTCCCTTTTCGCTCTCACTTCGTGCCTCAGACAGTTTGGAATGCAGAAAAGCCAGAGCCAATGCCAGTTAAACTCAATCCTCGCCCCAACCCCACCCCCAATCCTGTTCTTTTGCTAGAGAGCACTAAACAATAGCCACCCTTCCTTACTCATTCACTGGGCTTTCTTTCACAGCACTGGGTACAGTCAGTCTACTTCAGGAGAAGCAATGTGATTTACCAAGCTAAGTAATCATTTTTTCTATCACAAAGGATGGGAGGGTGGATGTGTGCATCTGTGCACTTTAAGAAGTGATTTTTTCATAAGCAGTCTAAAATAAAACTAAGTTCAGAGATTCTTTTTTGAATGTTTTATTATGTTGAATTTAAATATAAACTCTTCAGAGTATAAAAACCAGGTAAATCTTACAGTTGATGCAGAGATAGAAGTCTGTTAACACACACACATTACTATCTTAAACTACCTTATTATACCGATCACTTTAATTCCCTATATTACCATAAGGGAAATATCTAAAATTTAGAAAAGGAACAAAGTTTTATTTCCCTAAAGCCCTTCAGTCAGGTCTTAAGCTATAACTTCATTTTTTAAAAGATATTTTTAAAAAATGTAATACTTTATTAATACAGAAATGCCCTGTATTGTATGGACGCTATATTATATAGTCTGTAGCTGTGTTGAGGACAGTGTTGACTACTAAAGGCAAAGTTTTAAAATGAAAAGTTCATCTACTGTTAGGCAAGTCCCATTAAGTTAGGAAGTTACTAGATCCCTGGAAGTTGATGCTTGCTTTTCCTCCTCAAAAATTTTTTAACTTATTGACAGATAAAAATCAGCTCTGCTATAATCAAGAGATTTACTGTTGAGATTAAAACTGAGAATTTCATTTTTGAAATAAAGAATAATCAAAACAAACTGAGTGGCTCTGCAAAATTAATTTCCTACTAGACGCAATGGAATTATAGATAGTATTACTGTTCTCAATCATCATTTTAGTTTGTTTTAAAATCAGTCATATTTCTAGGGTTTTTGTTTTTCTATATTCCCCCAATAAAAAGGCAAGTCAACTATGTAATCTTCATTATTAATATGATGACCTAACATATTATACAGGTGCTCAGTTGCTGAATTTAGCATATCAGAACTCATCAATGAAAAAATTCATAGTTTGAATCACAGTGGACTACACCTGCCACCTTAAAGCACTGGAACAGAAGAGACATGAAAACAACACAGTATTAATGTATCATCTATCTTTTAACAAACAGCTGATGGAAACACATACACTGTATCTATCATCTATCTACCTGTTTATATTTATGTATATATGTATTATACATCTTACACATTAGCTACGTATTATACACATTAAGATGAGGAGCACATAGTCATCTAGTATAAAAATAGCTAAATCATTGTGATAAGTTCTGAGAAGGACAAGAACAAGGTGCTATGTTTGTGTATAGTATGAATACCATGGTTTCATAAGTTGGTAACTAAGTATTGAAACTCACTGATGATGTTATTTATGTTTGAATTATAAGGTCATGGAATTCCAGAACCGGAAGACATCTTTAAAATCATCTAGTCCAACCACTCATTCACTGCTTGAATTTTTCTTATTATTCACTTGATCATTGCTAATATTTGACTATTTTTTGACTTACAAACACAGCATTTTATATAGTTCAACCTAATACAAACATTTATTGAGTGTAGTGCTAGGCTAGGACCACATAAGATGGATTAGTCAAGACAACCCTACCCAACTCTTTATACAGGGGAGAAATGTGAAACCAAATAATTATAACATAGTGATTATCTGTAGAAATAAAATGGCTAAAGTGGCCTCACCTATCCAAAATGAACAGGCTTGGTGCTGAGTTGAGTGGTCAAATTGTGTGATCTAATGCACCAATTCAAAACTCCATCAAACTCTGTGAGGCTATTCCTAACCAATGAGGGATTCACTGCATAGGCATGAATTTCAGCCACTTTCTAGCTTGAGCTCATGGCTAAATAGTGAAGCATTTACTTGTGCTTCTCCAGCTTCTTGGAGAACTTACTCATGCTGCAGGAGAAGATTAAAATTTTACCAGTCACTTCAGTCTCTATCCCAAAAGCTGCGTTTCCCTGGCCATGGTACCACAGCACATGGCTATGGGTTCATAGACATTGAAGGTTAAGTAGAAATTACTCTGAGAAGCAACTTCTATTGACCACGATCCCACCTGTTAGAAATAGGTCCTAACTGGGTAAATGATGAAAGAGCTATCTTTCCTTGGTGTTTAATTCTATTGGCTTCAGTTAGTTACTTGCAACTGCACAAAATGGAGATGAATTCCTTAACGTTCTTATTTCAGCACATAACATACACAGTGCTAGGCTCTGGCATAAGAAAATAGATATGCTATGGCCCCTGTCCTCAAGTTATGCTACAGTCCTCCTAAGTCTAAATACTTTAAAAAGGTTTGATGAGTGAAATATATTCATCCATCCATCTATCATGTATGAAATACTGACTAATGTCAGGCATTTTCCTAAACTCTGGGGATAAGTGGGAAATAAGACAAAGTCCCTGCTATCACCCCACCCTTACCATGTATATATTTATTGGAACAATATACTGGATTTTCAAAGGGACATTCCACTTATGTGCTTTTTTCATTTGTTTCAGCAACTGGAGAGAACTGTATCACTCAGAATCTGAGTGGTGGCAGAGACTATAATTGCCTTGTTCGCTGCTATATCTGCAACGCTAAGTATACTGTCTGCCAAATAGTAAGTGCTTACTAAGTATCTGTTGAATAAATAAATGGTTTGAAAACAGGGATAAGTAAACTCCTGGAGGCTACATCTATGATAGTTTCAAAATTCAGTATCAACAAATATTGTGTTTCTAAAAGGCTGTGAGATTTTTTTTTCCTAGTTATGAATCAACCAAATAGTATACTTGCTGAATTTTGAAGAATGTAGATAATGTATTTTCCCTCCATCCCACATAAAAGTAATATTATGGGATTCTGACTTTGGTACAGGTATACAATTCCATATGCTAGCCATTAAGAAGTTCTGAAACCAGGCTGGGCGCAGTGGCTCACGCCTGTAATCCCAGCACTTTGGGAGGCCGAGGTGGGTGATTGCTTGAGGTTAGGAGTTCGAGACCAGCCTGACCAACATGGTAAAACCCCAACTCTACTAAAAATACAATAATTAGCCAGGCATGGTGGCACATGCCTGTAATCCCACCTACTCAGGAGGCTGAGGCAAGAGAATCACTTGAACCCAGGAGGCAGATGTTGCAGTGAGCCGAGATTATGCCACTGCAATCCAGCCTGGGTAACAGCAAGACTCTGTCTCAAAAAATAAACAAACAAACAAACAAATAATAAAAAAGAAATTCTGAAACCATAAATATACGATCTTTTTGAAAATCAATGGGCACAAAAATAATAAGATAGCTGTATATAATTAAAAATTACAGCTGGGCACAATGGCTCACGCCTGTAATCCCAGCACTTTGGGAGGCCCAGGCGGGTGGCTCGCCTGAGGTGATGAGTTCAAGACCAGCCTGGCCAACATGGTGAAACCCCGTCTCGACTAAAAATACAAAAATTAGCCAGGCGTGGTGGCAGCCGCCTATAATCCCAGCTACTCAGGAGGTTGAGGCAGGAGAATTGCTTGAACCTGCGAGAAGGAGGTTGCAGTGAGCCGAGATTGTGCCACTGCACTCCAACCTGGGTGATAAGAGCAAAACTCCGTCTCAAAAAAAAAAAAAAAATTACTTGCATATCAATTTTATTGCTTATCAAATAAATTAATGAACAACAAGCCACCCTGTTGACATCCATATTCTCCTCCTCCAAGCAGAAAACATCTCAAAGCAAACCAACTGAGGTTATTTCAGGCTGTAAGTGTGCTGGCTCTTGTGCTTACATGTGCTTTCTCTTTTGAACAGCAGATGATCATAAACTCAGCTTCTTTTAACCATAAACACAGTGTCTTTTCATGTTTACTCATAAAAAAGATTGGCATTCTGATATGTGGGTCTTCCCACTACATTCTTTTGAGAGTTCATATTTAAAAAGAAAACCATTGTTTATAATTTGAATGACAAACACCAAAGTCACCCACTTATTCAGAAATGCCATTAAAACTTTATTTAATTTCATTTTTATATGATGGGATGCCAGCACAATATACAGACACACATACATACATACTTCTGCTCTCTGATAAAGAGGCATTATAAAGATCAGAAGACTTGTTAATTCATGTGGTTAGCAAAGTACTTACAAGTGTTTAGAAAGGGCCATGTCAAACAAGTAACAATTATGATAGTCACAAAATATTTTTAAAACTTCTGGCTAAGCATTAGAGCTTTACTTTGCTCTTCCCACTAAGATGACTTAGTAGACTGCATTTTTTTTTTTTTTCTGGAATGGCAATTGGCTAGGAGGAAGTATTATAGGGAGTAGGCAAAATTAAATATCAGTCCCCAGGTATTGAGTTGAGAAACTAAAGCTTTCACGTGAATAAGACCACAGTTCAAAAATAAATAAATAAATAAATAAATAAATAAATAATACTACTAATAATAAGCAAAATCTAAATGGGAAAACACAAGGAAATCTTTTCCTACTTTTATTTCATCATATGAGTAAGATTATACTAAAAGAACAAAACCAACACTTCTATTTCTACAAAAAAATTCATGAATAAACAATGAAAAGCAACTAAAAATATCTTGGGATAGTGTTGGATATTACTGGATACTATCTTTGAATGTGCTCAGAGAGCCAAGGACATGCCTGTGATATTGGATCTCATTTAAAAAGGGAGTTTAAACAAATTTATTTTCCTCAGTGGCTTTAAAAATATATATATATATATTTATTTATATATAATACATATATTTTTATATATACACATACATAATTATACATATACATACACATAATTATCTGTTAGGCTTATGGATTTCCTATTAAGCTAATGTGCTGTCACAACAAAAGCACTAGTCCATTTTTCTCATATAATGCAGATAACACTCAGTTTCAGTAAAAATAACGGTCATTAGGCATTTGGTTTCGCCTTCGTTTTAAAGAATATTTGCAACTATGGGCTACTGTTTTTATAAAATCTATTTAGAAAAAGTATAGACCTTATAGTACAATCAGTCCTTGGCTTACCACTGATACAAAGACATATATATGTACTATATAATTCAAAATGCTACTGCAAGCAGTTAACTTCATCCAATTTCCATTATTTCCTTACAACTAACTGAAGCACACCAAAATCCAGCAGGAGTCTAAAGACTGTCATCAAGCCTTAAAAAAAAAAAAAGAAAAGAAAAAGGAAAATTCTAACAGCAATTTCCTAGGAAAACAGAGTTCTAAAACATAAAACCTAAGAAGTAAATTATACTGTTTTTCCCATTTTACAGATGAGGAAATGGAGACACAAGTTAAGTGAGTAACTTGCCCAAGGTTACAAAGTGGTAGAGCCAGAATTCATGCTTTAGCTGGCTCTTGGAGTGCTTTCCCTTCACCACTATGGTACACTAAACTACTCCAAATTTATCTTTAATTGGCATTTTGGGTTCTTTTTTTCCTCTTCATAGCTTTCCACACTTTCCAAATTTTCTATGATATTATTAATTTTATAAAGGGGCTTACATATTGTTCCAAATTAGGTTTATCAGAAGCTACTGCTCTTTTCCTCAGTGTGTATTCATCTAGATGCAGCAACATATATATTTATTGGAACAATGTATTGAATTTTCAAAAGGACATTCCACTTATGTGCTTTTTCATTTGTTTCAGCAACTGGAGAGGGCTGTATCACTCAGAATCTGAGCGGCAGCTCCTGACTTGAAAATGATCATTCTGTGGAGTGTGTGAGTAGTTTCCAAACATCTGTGTCCTAGAATATGGAGGGGCCAGGGAGAGGAAGATCAGTGTGTGTGTGTGAGACAGTGTGTGTGTGTGTGTTTTAAGGGAGAAGGGAATAGATTGAGTAAGGAAAGGAGTGGAACATATTCTCAGTATCAGTAGTCTGGCACCAAATTTTGTGTTGCTTGGAAGAAATCAAATTCAAGAGAAAATTAGGGGCCCCTTTCCTCAGTTCAGTGGCTATTTTCCTCCTCCATTTTAAAACATACTTAATATTATATAGGCCAATGAATTTAATCAGACACTATCTTTTATATAAAGAAAGAAAGAGAAGAAAAACCAGTATTACAAATATATAGTCTTTGGTTTGTAGATATGCTATATTGTTTTTCTGTAGAATATTATCCTTTAGCCAAACCTTTGACAATTACGGTCCTGATTATTTTTTAAAAGAAAATAAATTCCCCAAAGGAAAATTTAAGTTCTTAAGGAAAAAAAAAAAATTAACCTGTGGTATTTCTACTTATTACTTCTGATCCATTAGGGTAGTGATAGTGACAAAAATAAGACTCTTTTATTCAATTATTTTTCAGGCTCCAAAAGGACAATCTTGTTCTATTTTATGATTCTGGTTATATTACATTTTTATTCCAAATATTATATTTTAAAATATATTGCCCTTTTTTTTTTTTTTAAAGACAGAGTCTCGCTCTGTCGCCACATTGTAGTGCAGTGGTGCGATCTCAGCTCACTGCAACCTCTGCCTCCCGGGTTCAAGTGATTCTCTTTCCTCAGCCTTCCTAGTAGCTGGGACTACAGGTGTGCAGCACCACACTCAGCTAATTCTTGTATTTTTAGTAGAGCGGGGGTTTCACCATGTTGGCCAGGATGGTCTCGATTTCTTGACCTCGTGGGTCCGTCCCCCTTGACTTCCCAAAGTGCTGGGATTACAGGCATGAGCCACCGCACCCGGCCTGCCTCCTATTTTTTTAGAAGGATTATTTTTTAAAGTTCCTATATAATGACATGCATTTTTTTTTTTATCTTTTAAAAGTTGCGGCTGGGTGCAGTGGCTCACGCCTGTAATCCCAGCACTCTGGGAGGCCGAGGCAGGCAGATCACCGAAGGTCAGGAGTTTGAGACCAGCCTGGCTAACATGGTGAAACCCTGACTCTTATCTATTAAAAATACAAAAATCAGCCAGGCATGGTGGTGCATGCCTGTAATTCCAGCTACTTGGGAGGCTGAGGCAGGAGAATGGCTTGACCTCGGAAGGCAGAGGTTGCAGTGACCCAAGATAATGCCATTGCACTCCGGCCTGGGTGACAAGAGCAAAACTCCGTTAAAAAAAAAAAAAAAAAAAAAAGTTGCAATAAATGAATGATCTTTTACCAAGTATAAGACATTGTGGACATGAGAAACAAACCAAAAAATAATCATTTTTAGTTTTTGAAAATATCATTAAATAAGAAAAATAACTTTCAAGAGGTTAAAAATTTCCTCTAAATTTCTGCACATGCAGTAAAAAATTATTACTATTATTAAAAAAATTCAACACGATAAGAAATGAATTAGCTATTATACCCAGAAAAGGCAAAAACAATGTTATAAAAAGCATGGAATTATGCAAGGCCTATAATCAATTCATGATTAATTCCAAAACAATGATCCCACAAAGAAAACACGACGTAGTTCAAAAACACAACTACTACATTCAAAGATTGATTTACTGTTGCTTTAAAAACAAGCCAAGTTTTTCTGCCTACCACAATGGTTAACATATTTTCTCTTGGCAATAAAACATGATATCTAAATTTATTATTGCTGAAAATACAGACAAAATAAATTACTACTAATGAAAAACTGAAAAATCCTCTAAGAGAAGTTTGTTTCAGTGAGTAGAGAAGTAATTCTAAGAAAAGATAATTTGTTTTTTAATATAGTCAAGAATTATGATTATTTACTATTATGATTATATACTATTTTGTAACCTATCTTCAACAGTAGTTACTATCAACAGGTAAATGTGGCCGGGCGCGGTGGCTCAAGCCTGTAATCCCAGCACTTTGGGAGGCCGAGGCGGGTGGATCACGAGGTCAGGAGATCGAGACCATCCTGGCTAACATGGTGAAACCCCATCTCTACTAAAAATACAAAAAACTGGCCGGGCGTGGTGGCGGGCGCCTGTAGTCCCAGCTACTCGGAGGCTGAGGCAGGAGAATGGCGTGAACCCGGGAGGCGGAGCTTGCAGTGAGCCGAGATCGCGCCACTGCACTCCAGCCTGGGCGACACAGTGAGACTCCGTCTCAAAAAAAAAAAAAAAAAAAAAAAAACCAGGTAAATGTGCCCCATGGGTAAAGTAAACTCAGCATATCGCTTGGGTTTTTGAATTCATTTAAAACTAAATAATTTATCTAACATGCTGGTCTTAACCCATTTATGCCACAGGCTGCAATTTTTTTTTTTTTGCAAAAAAATGAGATTTTGGTAATGACCTTGAACAATAGGATATAAATAACTCCCACAAGTTTAGTGTTCCAATAATGGAACACTAGGCATAAATGAGTTAAAACGTCATATTGACAAAAAACAAAAATAGGTGAAAAATAGTTTCATCTCAGTAAAGTCTAATATTTGAGTGCTATTTTATGGATGACAAAATTCAGAGAATAAAAGAGATATTAATAAATCTGATAAGGAAATATTCATTAGTGACTAAAGGCAGATTCAAACAGCCACTATTAATTTCACATGAGAAATTAGACAGGGATACCTTTGTATAAGAATTGGAGACAACTTTTTCTCCCTTATACAAGGAAATAAAGAGTGGTTTCCATGTGACTGGCAAAGTGTCAGGCCACAACATTGATTTTGAGAATATAGGTTTTTTGTTTTGTTTTGTTTTTCTTTATTGCTGAGGCTAGAGTGCAGTGGCGCAATCTCGGCTCACCACAACTTCTGCCTCCTGGGTTCAAGTGATTCTCCTGCCTCAGCCTCCTGAGTAGCTGGGATTACAGGTGCCCACCACCGCCCCTGGCTAATTTGTGTGTTTGTGTTTAGTAGAGACGAGGTTTCACCACGTTGGCCAGGCTGGTCTTGAACTCCTGACCTCAGGTGATCTGCCCGCCTTGGCCTCCCAAAGTGCTGGGATTATAGGCATGAGCTACCGTGTCTGGCTGAGAATATAGGTTTTTCTGTAGAGAAAATCTAGGCTTGAATTAGAAAAATTCTATTATTATTGGGCTATGCTTTATCATATACCATCATTTATTGCACAATTAAAATCATAATACAGAAAACATTTAAAATTTACTAAAATTTTTATGATGCATGTTTTAAATTTTACATATCTATACATGTAAACATGAAATTAATGAGAATATAATCAATTGAATAATGTTGAAAGTATATTGTACACTCTTATTTGACATTTAACTGAACTCAATATTTATTGAATGCTATTAAATGCCAAAAATGTTCTTTGTATAGAAATTCTTTAAATGATGCATGAAGTGGCCAGGCATGGTGGCTCACACCTGTAATCCCAGCATTTTGGGAGGCCAAGGTGGGCAGATGATAAGGTCAGGAGTTTGAGACCAGCCTGGCCAACATAGTGAAACTCTGTCTCTACTAAAAATACAAAAAAAAATTAGCCAGGCATGGTGGCAGGCGCCTGTAATCCTAGCCATTCGGGAGTCTGAGGTAGGAGAATAGCTTGAACCGAGGAGGCAGAGGTTGCAGTCAGCCGAGATCGGCCACTGTACTCCAGCCTGGATGACAGTGCGAGACTCCGTCTCAAAAAAAAAAAAAAGATGCATGAAGTTACGTCTCTAATAAACATGATTTCACTCATCACAGTTTGTCCTATGATTGCTAATAGCAACAAAAACCCTGTATAGTCTCTTTTTATATTTTTAAATAGATTACTACACATTTTTCCTCCACTAAATAACAGTAAAATAGACAACTTGACAAACAAATTGATTTTTATAAGGGCATAGGGATTCAACCACTGACAATATCAAGGACATGGGAATATAGAACTCTGACTCTTAGTCACGTGTGGTGCTGCACACCTGTGCTCCTAGCTACTCAGGAGGCTGAGGCAGGTGGATTGCTTGAGCCTAGGAAGTTGAGGCTGCAGTTTGCAGCACTGTACCTTGGCCTGGGTGACAAAGCAAAACCCTGTCTCAAAAAATAAAAATAAAAAATAAAACAGAACTCTGCCTCTTTTGCTCGCCACTTGTAAGGTACTATGTTGGCAGATAGAAGAGCACAGTGGTTAAGAGGACTGACTTTAGAGCCAAATTCCTAGGTTCAAATACCAGCTATGTCATTTACTACTTATGAGGTCTTGGACAAGCACTGTCTCAGTTTCACTAAGTGCTAGCAAACAAACAAACAAAGACGCATAATAACAGTATCCACCTTATAGGGTTATGTGAATAAATATTTGCAAAGTGCTTAGAACAGTACTTGGCACAAACCACTACATAAATATTTGTTAAGTAAAATAAAATAAAAACAGTATTCTGGGGGAGAGCCACTGTTATTAAATGCCAAACATAGTCATTGTATAGAAATTCTATAAATGAAGACGAAAGGCGAGAAAAAGGAAAATGAGAACAATTTTTATCATCCGCCCCTCATTTGACACAGTATTTTTTCCCTCAAAAACCTTACCTCTTTATAGACTGCTTCATTCACTAGGACCCACAAGCTATTATTGATCAGATTCTCCGAAATCTTTTTCTTTTCCTTCCATTTACAGAAATGTTTAATTCTTTTACCAGGGAACACTTCTAATCTGCTATTTCATGGCCCCGACTACAGCCCACTGCAACTACAATTATGTGAAAAAGTTTATAACTTGGTCAAAAAGAACTCCACTTTACCAAGAGTACCGTTCACTGTTTAGTCTTTTGTTCCATCCACAGAGAATATGTATTAGAAATAAGACACTACATACACTATGTTGTAATCACAGACACCTTGGTAAAAAAAATGCAGACATCATAAATCACCCAAGGAGAGATGTAAATAGAATACTTTTGTGAAATAATTTCTCAGGTATGCAGGACAGTAGCTTGCAGAATCTTAGATATATATTACAAGCAGAACCATTAGGACAAAATAATACATTACTTATGTTACTCATATTGTGATCTAGCATTAGCCCAATCTTCCAAATTTATCCAATCAAACGATTTTGAGAAAAGATTTGTGCAGGGCTTACTAGTCATCTGGTAACACTGCTGTAACACAGGGGAACTATAATAAACTAGTACCTTAACTTGAGCATTCAATAATATTTATCCTTCCCCCTGACCCCACTAATGGCTCTGATTAAAACAACTTAGTCAACAATGTAATTAACCAAAATTTGCTGAATGTATATTTATTACTAACTTATAATACTAATATATACCAGAGCCTTCCATCCTTTTACCCCAGTTTGGACTGGATGCTCACTCAGTCAGCTACATAGCTGCCATCCAGAGACTTCCTTTCACCAAGCTTCTGGGGATAACCCTTGTCTTTCTCTTGTCCCTTTTTTTAAGAGACAGGATCTCGCTCTGTCACCTAGGCTGGAGCACAGTGGTGTGATCATAGTTCACTGCAACCTCGAATTCCTAGGCTTAAGTGATCCTCCTGAGTAGCTGGAACTTCAGTCTGGTCCTTTAGTATAAGAAGTATAAGATTTACTGATAAGATTTACTTACACTTATACTTTAGTATTTACTTATATTTAGTATTTAGTATTTACTTATAAGATTTACTTATACTTATACTTTAGTATAAGAAGTATAAGATTTACCCCTTCTTATACTTGACAGATACATTAGCTTGGAATATAATAACAGTTTAGGCATCATGTTCACTTGGAATTTTAAGGGCAGTGCTCCAACGTCTCAGCCTCTAATATTACTATCAAGAAGTCAGATGCTGCTCTTATTCAAATCCTTTATAGAGTATTTTTTGTTTCTGCTTTAAATCCCTGAAAACTTTTAGAAGGGTCTCTCCCATTGTGGATGTTCTGAAATTTCCTGAAGATGTGCCTTCAAGGGGGTCTGTATTTATTCACAATGTTGAGCACTTCACAGGCCTATTAAACTGGAATTTCATAGGCCTATTAAACTGGAAATTCAAGGAACTCAAATGTCAGTTCTGGGACATTTTCTTTCAGATCTTCACCAAATGTTCCTTAATCAGTGAGGCCTTCTCTGATGATCTCATATAAAAATAGCATTCCTTTGCTCCCTTCTCCACCCACAGCACTCCCTACATCTTTTACCTTACCTTTTTTCTCCATTGCATTTGTCACCATGTGGTATATTGTAAAGGTGTTAGCTTTGCCAGTCCAGTCCCACCAGAATGTAAGTTCCCTGAAGGCAGAGGCTTTTATCTGTACTGTTGGCTATTTTTGAATGCTTTGTTCAACAGGCCAGAACAGTGTGTGGCACATAATAGGAATTAAAAAATATATATTTGAGGAATGAAAGGCTGTACTCCCTAGGTTAGGCAATTTGCTAAGTCAATCACTCTGCGGGGCTCTGAATCAGGGAACAAATATAGCTGGGGAGAGGAAGAAAAGAGAGACAAGGTCTCACAGCTGCCTTTTAGTATTTATAAATCACTCATAACCAGAAATACCCTATTGGTAATTGTGATTTGTATAAAGTAGTAGGGAAATACCATGATGAGGTGGATTTAAAGTCATACAGACCTGGGTTTGAATTCTGGTTCTACCACTTATTTGGCATCAGTACTCTTCTCTATAATATAAGGGTACTAATAATACTTGTTTATAGGATGACTGCCAGGAATAAATGAGATAAAATATATCCAGAACTTAGCATTGTCACTGTTTTGTCATCATTATGTTTACCTAGTTACATCACTTATTGCTTCTTCACATTTATAACTATTCTTTATTTTTATTCTAAAAACATAGATGAATTTGAGATGGCAATCGGTGATACTAAGAAATAAGAATTACAGAATAAGTAAGATCTAATACATGATAGCACAACAAAGTAACTACAGTCAGCAACAATTTGTTGTACATTTTAGAATAACAATTGGAATGTTCATAACACAAATAAATGATTAATACTTGAGGTGACAGATACCACTTACCCTGATGTGATTATTACACATTATATGCCTGTATCAAAATATCTCACGTACCCCATAAATATATACACCTACTATGTACCCATACAAATTAAAAATAAAAAAAAGTAAAAAGAAATAGGAGTAAGAGACTCAATTAAAAGTAGCAGATTCATGGTACTGTATACTGGAAACGAGATAGGAGATGAGATAGTCTGTATAGCAGAAAAAATAACCAGATGTATCATCTCCCTAGTGCTACCATAACAAATTACCACAAACAGAGTGACTTAAAAACCATGGAAATTTATGCTCTCATAATTTTCTGGAAGTCAGAAGTCCAAAACCAAGGTATAGGCAGAGCCACCCTTCCTTGGAAGTCTGCAGGGGAGAAGACTTGCTTGCCTCCTCCAGTTTCTGGTGGCTTCCGGCATTCCCTGGCTTATTTCTGCCTTTCTCCAATCATTGCCTCTGTCTTCACAAGGCCTTCTTCTCCATGTCTATGTCTTCCCCTCTTCTGTCTCTTATGAGGAAATTTGTCACCGGATTAGGACCCACCTAGATATCCAGGATGTTCTTACCTTGAGATTTTTAATTATATCTACAAAGACCTTTTCTCTAAATAAGGTCACTCTTGGGACTGGCCATTTCTATACTGTTTTTCTAGGTACAAGAACCCACAAGGTTGTCTTTCCGCCAATTATGCTTTCTGATTCAACAATGAACTGTGGCTGGGCACAGTGGCTCATGTCTGTAATCCCAGAACTTTGGAAGGCTGATGCGGGTGGATTGCTTGAGCCCAGGAATTTGAGACTAGCCTGGGCAACGTGGAGAAATACTGTCTCTATAAAAAAAAATACAAAAAAATTAGCTAGGTGTGGTGGTGTGCGCCTGTAGTCCCAGCTACTCAGGAGGCTGAAGTGGGAGGATTGCTTGAACTCAAGAGGTCGAGGCTGCAGTGAGACAAGCTCATGCCACTGCACTCCAGCCAGGGTGACAGAGTAAGACCCTTTCTCGAAATATAAATAAATAAAATAAAAATAAAATAAACTGTGTTTTATTAATTATATTCTCCCTGGTAAATTAATAATTTTCTGATATCTAAGATTCTAATTTAAAAATAGTTTATAGCCTGAAGAATGTTACTTATAATCTAAATGAATACTAGGAAATACTATAGTTTTAAAAAGCTACTTAAGAGGACCTCCATGGGAGCAACTAAATTTGGATATATACACATACTGACATTTTTTAAAGAGTTTGATAATTTTAATTTCATTCAAAATAGAAAAGAAATGCTAAGTTAGAATGAGATTGTTCTATTGACCTGGACAGTATTACTACATGAAACTTGTCCTTTATTAAGAGCCTTTCAATATTTATATTGTAGCATGGTTTAAACCATAGGGATAATGCTATTTTTGATTGTCTCCAGAAAGAACGAATCATCACTTAAAACATGTGATAAAAAGTCTATAAGACAAGATAACATAGGTAAAATGGGAGAAAAAGGGGGTTATAGAAAGGAAAACAAAATTGGTCGGGAGTGGTGGCTCACCACTGTAATCCCAGCACTTTGGGAGGCCGAGGCAGGTAGATCACCTGAGGTTGGGAGTTCGAGACCAGCCTGACCAACATGGAGAAACCCCATCTCTACTAAAAATAAAAAATTAGCCGGGCATGGTAGCACATGCCTGTAATCCCAGCTACTTGGGAGGCTGAAGCAGGAGAATTGCCTGAACCTGGGAGGCGGAGGTTGTGGTGAGATTGTACCATTGCACTCCAGCCTGGGCAACAAGAGCGAAACTCCACCTCAAAAATAAATAAAATAAAATAAAAAATTAATTAGATATTCTTTTCTGAGACATAAACTTTTAGTACAATAACCAATTCTGAAACAGTAGAGCATTATTACAAATAAAATGGAAATAGCGTACCATAAATTTTGAAAGACAAATACATACTAAAAGGTGACTTCTTAGAGTCTAATAACATTTCTTTTGAAAATCCACTTATTATTCTCACTTATTAGCAGTAATTACGAGGGAGGTAGATTTCTGTTAATGAAATTTTGAACCTATTCTGATATTCCCTGATGAGAACCGATACCATATACCTTTGATCTATGATGAATTCTTTCTAACGTGGAAAACATATAAGCCAGCCTTTTACATGGGTACATGAGATTCTGCAAAATTAATTTTTCTTGGGAAAGTTTAAAAAATTCTTATTTATTAATTCGTTTCTTTATTTTTAGAGGCAGGATCTTGGTGTCACTCTGTCACCCAGGCTGGAGTGCAGCAGCATAATCATAGCTAGTGTAGACTATTTAATCATAGCTATATGTAGAATCAAACTCCTTGGCTCAAGTGATCCTCCCACCTCTGCCTCCCAAGTAGCTAGGTCTACAGGCACACACTAACACGCTTGGCTAATTTTTTCATTTTTTGTAGAGATGGGGTCTCATTATGTTTCCTAGGCTGGTCTCAAACACCTGACCTCAAGCAATCTTTCTGTTAAAGTGGTAGGATTACAGAGCCATGGTACCCAGCTAATTCTAACATTAACTTGAGTAACACATTTAGTTATAAGAGCCCATTTTTTACTGTAACTAACTGTATCACTGATGTCAAACCTTATTAGAAGAGGCCTAGTTTTCTCTTTTCTCCTATTCCACATACAGTTTCTTTCAGGGAGCCTATCTACCACTGTGAAACTTTCTAGCCTTTAGTGGCTACTCCAAGGCTATTTCTATCCAACTGTTATATGTACTGCTAATGATATTCTGCTTTTAAATGTATTTTTTTCTCTTCTTATTTTAAGTCACACCCAATGTATTATCTCATTAGCTCTATCCCTAGCTCATCTGGTTCCTAATACATATATCTGAATGAATACTTCTCTACAATTCCTACCTTTAAAAATTAATTACAAAAGATTTGTTTAAATACGTTTTTGACTCTTTGGTGGCACTACTCTGATTAAAGTGGGAGGGAAAAAACCTAAGGCCTTTAAGGGGAAAAAATGAACTGATAATTATCTTTCCTCTATTACTGGTTCTCTTTCTAATGCAGTCGCGTTTACTTCCTTCTCATCCTGTGAATTCATGTTCTAGTCACTGTTTTCTACCTTGAATTTTTCCTATGTTATTCTCTACTCTTCAGAGTTAGAAAGAACATGTCAAACACAGACAAAATAGGAAGTTTGTAAGGAGAATGTTTTTAAAAAATGAAATGAATGGAGGCTTCCTGTTGTGCTATATTAAATATCAATTAAAATGAGGAAAAATGTTAACATGCAAATATCTGAAGACAACGGGAAAGAAAATGGCTTTAAATTTTACAGAAATAAAAGTAACCAGAACAATCCAATGAACACAACAGCTTCATGAGAAACTAGGGAGCTTTCTTGGTTAAGCATTTTTACTATAGAGACCAGTTGGCAGGTGGGTGCCAAGGGGGTCATAACAAACCAAAAACTTCATCCCTCGAGACAGTTACAGTCTGTTTTGCATATAAAATTAAACTAGATTTTCCACCAATCTGATTTATAAATCCTTCTGCTTGAAATGTAAACTTAAAAGGCTTTGGTAAACAGCACAGCCAATCTTGGGCTACCTAAAAAGAGAGCATATGCACATGTACAATTAAACAATATTTAGCTAATTTTTCTCAACTTATCTAAATTACTTATTTTTCCTTTCAGAAAAGGTTCCGGGCAGTCAAGGGTCTAGGTCAAGTCTCCAAACATATTTCAAGATGCATTATAAACAAGCCCACTCCCATCTTTCTACCTTCATTACATAACAGACTGGTGAATTATGACTATACGTTAGAAGAAAGTAAGTGCAAGTGAAAATGGAAAAAACAAATGAGCAATGTGACAAGATATAGGGATAGAATGCTTTAAGAGATGCCACACCTCAAATTTCTTTTTTTCTTTTCTTTTCTCTTCCTTTTTTTTTTCTTTTTCTTTTTTTTTCTAGAGATCGGGTCTTGCTCTGTCACCCAGGCTAGAGTGCAGTGGTGCAATCTGCAGCCTCGAACTCCTGGACCAAATCAATCCTCCCACCTTAGCCTCCCAAGTAGTTGGGATTACAGGAGTGAGCTACTATGCCCAGTTTCAAATTTTTGTAGTAGGTTAAACCTGTCCAAGCAAGATGAGAAACATAACACCTAATCTATTATCTCACTGGTTCCATGATTTTATGAGTCAGAGTGAACTGAAGTTTGTCTCAAATCAAAGTTTATGTTACTGCTCCTGCATTGTTCTTTTGAATCATAATAAAAATCTCCTCCGACAAGGAAACTGAGGTTCAGGATTAATGATGAGAAGATATGGAATTTGAATTCAGGTTAAGACAACTTCAAAGCTGGTGCCATTTTCCACTACCCAGCACTGTCACTGGTAAAGGTATCCTTCCAGACAGAATGTGTTCTAGTTACAGGTATGCATTTTCTTTCCTGAAACAGTAAACCCTCTATCTGTGAAATAACTGCTAAACCTTCTTGTGTGGTTTTTGTATACTAATTGATCTCTTAACAACCTAATACATGTTTTTGCTATAAATAACCTAATATTCATTTTGTGAAATGCAGCAAAAAGGATAAAATGGTCATTTCCTTTCATTAAGATAATTTATTTTCTCTTACCATTCTCTATAAGAAACTAATTAATAAAAGTGATTTACTATTAATAAAATCTTAAAAATAAACACAAATATCTTGCTCACTAACATAACTATGGTTACGATATTAACCAATAGCAAGGAGTTCAGATCTGACATTCACAACCATGTACACTTGATACTGTGACTTGTTAACTTGGACAATGGCATTTACCAAATTTGTATTTATCAAAACCAATAGTTGTGACTATATTGCTTATAGCCCTGTGGCTGTGCAATGATACTTAGTAATTCTCTAATTTCATTACTAAACAATTTTCTCTAAAGTGGGTATGGTTTTCCCTTCAGGATAAAAAAGAATTACCCACATCTAAGATTATTTTTCACTTTGACATGCTCCACCTGAAAGTCAAGAAAGTTTCTCTAATATGTCTAATATCAGTCATTTGCTCAATAATCAGTCATTTACTCAGCCTGCAATTATGTACAAAACAACCTGCTATGGTGATACCAAGGTGAGTAAGATACAATCTTGCCATCTAAGAGGTTCCAATCTAGTAAAGATGACACATACCAATAACTTACTGAAAATATAAGAACATACATCCAAACATCAGAAGTACAAAAAATACTGTTTATCACAGATAAAAATGCTAGTGAATTCCGATCAGTGAATGAAGAAAAAGATTGCCAAGAGGTGATATCTAATTGGGCCCTTAGGATAAATGGGATTTCTACACATGGAAGGTAGAAATGAAGGTGGAAGAACAGAGTAAGACATTACAGGTTTATGCCCTATGTGAACAAAAGCCCATGTGTATTGAGAATGCCTAGTGAATCTGAAGCAGTCCTATGTGGCCAGAATCCATAATACGTACCTGTGGTGGGTAAAAAAAAAAAAAAAAAAGATGACCTTAAAGAGCTAAATCTTGGTCAGAATATATACGACCTTTAGTGTCACTGTAAATTTGAACCTCATCTTATAGATCAATGGAGACACAGTAAAAGTGTTTAAACAAGGAAAGTAGTATGATTCAATTAGTGCTCTAAGATAATGACAAATGAGCAGTAAAATGAGTTAATACAGAAGAATAAAAATAGAAACAGGAATAGGTAGATGAGTAGTTGTTATTTAGCTAGAAATAAAAGAGTAATGTAAAGTTAGAATGACCAGAAGGATATTAACAGAACCATATTACTAACATATTAACAGAACCAGTCATCACATGAGAACAGGTTTTGGGGAGGGAAGGAACAAACAAAGGAAACTAATCAAAGATAATGGCTTCAGTTTTGAACATTCTAGTACAGCTGTTCAGATGACCAATTGGGAATTCAGATCTGGAACTGAGAAGAGAAGTAGAAGCCAAAAATAGAGATTTAAAAGGTATTGGCCCAGGGATGACATTTGGAAACATGAATATAGGTGAAGTCAACTACCGAGAAAGGACAAAGCAAAAGAAGAAGGCTAAGGATAAGACATTTAAACATCTGCATTTAAAAGGTGGGAAATACTTTAAAAATTACAGTGAGGCAGGACATAAGCAATAGAGGAAAAAATGTCACAGAAGTCAAGAAAGAGAAGCTTTAAAGGGAAGTTGATCATTAAAACCACGAAGAGAGTTAGAAGATGACGAGAACTGAAGTTATGAAACTTGGCCAGATGCCGTGGCTTGTACCTGTATTCCCAGCACTCTGGGAGGCCGAGGTGGGAGTATCACTTCAGGTGAGGAGTTTGAGACCAGCCTGGGCAACACAGTAAGATCCCATCTCTACCAAAAAAAATTTTTTTTTGAGATAGAGTTTCACTCTTGTTGCCCAGACTGGAGTGCAATGGCACGATCTTGGCTCACCACAACCTCCGCCTTCTGGGTTCAAGCAATTCTCCTGCCTCAGCCTCTGAGTAGTTGGGATTACAGGTATGCACCACCACACCCGGCTAATTTTGTATTTTTAGTAGAGATGGGGTTTCACCATGTTGGTAAGGCTGGTCTCAAACTCCCGACCTCAGGTGATCTGCCTGCCTTGGCCTCCCATAGTGCTGGGATTACAGGTGTGAGCCACTGCTCTATTGATATTTTAAATTTTTTCTATTTTACACATTATCTATTGACTTTCCACTATGAAAGATGAGAATGTGAATCTTTCCTCCTCTATCACCATCCCAGTAGGTGCATACATATTCCTATTCTCTCACCCTCCCTATATAGTTACATAGTAATTTTGGTAAGGGCAAACAATATTATGACTATGTATGTTATTTAAACTCCAGCCACAGAGTAAATCCTATGTAGACTGTAGCATAGTGGTCAGGAGCATAGATCTTGAAGGCACACTTCCAGGGTTCAAATCCTATTTTTGCCACTTATTGGCTGTCTAGCTATTTAGGCAAGTTACTTCACCGCTCTATGCCTCAGTTTCCTTACCCATAAAATATTCATTGTAACATTATCTACCTCTTGGGTTTACAAGGATTAAAAAGTTCACATCTGTAAAGTGCCTAAAATGTTAAAAGGTGCTATAGAAGTATTCTCTTTGTCTTGAACTACTTTTTTGTTTCTCTTATAGTGTTCTCTTGTATTATTCATTTGCTCAGATATCTATGTGCTTATTGTTAATTCAACCACAAATGCGCTTCCTATTGTTTCCATTGATTGAGTTAATTTATCAATTTTGTGTTCTTGGAAAGTCTCACTACAGTCTTATCAGCTGCTCCAGTCTGAACTGGCTGTCTTCATTCTACATCTTGTACTCAGCTATTAAACTTGGTTCTGTCTTTAGCATTCTACTAAAAGTTCCCTTTTTCTCTCCCCTGTGCTGAATCTCCTGTCCTCATTCTTAGTAAAACATATCTTTCATTAGCTTCAGGAAAAACGATGTGTAGGAGGCAACCTTTTTTAAGTCTTGCATGTCTGAAAATGTCTTTATGCTATTCTCATACTTGACTAATGGTTTATAGCTAAATATACAATTCTGGACTGGAAAAAAATTTCCTTCAGAATTTTGAGGGCATTCCTCATCGTTCTCTAGCTTCCGATATTGCTTATTGTAAGTCCAAAGCCTTTCTGATCCTTTGTATGTACTCCGATTTCCCTTTCTTTGCAGGTTTGTAAGACTGTTTCTTTGTCATTAGAGACAATTTAAAATTTCATGAAATGTGCCTTGTCATGGGAACTCAGTAAGCCCTTTCAATCTGGAAACACATATCTTTCAGTGGTGGGAAATTTCCTGAAATTATTTCGCTACGGTTTTGCTCCCTTTCTTTGCCTTTTTCTGGAATTGTTGTTTCGATGTTCAGCTTCCTAGACTGGTACTCTCATTATTTTATTTATTTTTTTCTCTCTACTTTCTATTTTCTCAATTCCATTTTCCAACCCTTCTATTGAGTTTTATATTCTAATTTTTAATAGACAAAAGCTCAACTTTGTAAAACATTCTGTTCTTGTTTCATATATGTAATATCCTATCTTTCTGAGGATATCAATCTTTTTTTAAAGTTTTCTGTCCCCTGCCTAGTCTCTATACCTCCATGTTGCTTTTTTCCTTTTTTCTTTCTTTTCTTCTTCTTCTTCCTCTTCTTCCTTCTTCTCCTCCTTTTTTCTATGCTCTAGTCTCTCGCTTTCAGGCTTCTCTTCAGATGTCCACTAGTCTTCAGGCTTCTCTTCAGATGTCCACTAGTCTTGGGAAAGTTGGTATCCTTTAATCTTTCATCTTGGGCTAAATACCCCAAGGAGTATTCTACTAATCTCCTGCCTGTAGGGTAAAGGCAAGTGAGAGAAGAAAGGTGGAGGAGTCCCATTATTCAGTGTGCACATATTCACCTAATTCCCTCATATGTGGTAAAATGCCCTGTTCTCAATTTTGCCTAGTATCTCCCAATCCAAAGATCCTTGGGCTTTTTTTTTTCCTCCAAAGAGTACACTTGGAGTCTTATACTAAGGTGGAGGTATAGGTAGGAAGAAAGTTGTTCAGTGGAATGGGGAAGAGGAGGAGACCTGGGGATCTGCTACCACATATGTCTGGCTCAATTCCTGAGCTATTTGAAGATTCTAGGGTAAAGGTCAGCTTCCTTTTTGGCCTTCTTCATAGCCAGATTAAGATTTGGCTTTCTTAAGTAAGCTACGTCATTTGCCACACTCTGTTTGCTTTTCAGCTTTCAATTTGTGTGCGTGTGTGTGTGTGTGTGTGTGTGTGTGTGTGTGTGTGGCTGTTTTCTTCTTTCTCTTTCTCCATATCCTTGACGGATCATGTCTTTAAAATAAAATACCTTTACTAGGTTTGGTGGAGTTTCTGGGAGGAGTATAATTAGATGCTTGTGTTCAATCTGCCATTCATCTCCTCCAGATGTCCAGGCTGAAACTAAAAATCATTCCTACTTTCCACCTGATTCTCCAACCACCACAGTGGTTTACTAAGACTAACTTGGCCTTTGGGCTGATTAAGAGGAGCCTCTAGCGTGGGTATCACATTTTAGAGTACTCTACTCTGGTCTTCTTGGGCACCCATTTCCACAGAACTTGACTGTACAAACTGAGAACAGCAACCACAACAATAGCCTACACAAATGACTTCCACAAATTAGAAAGGGAATCCTTTATTGAAGAAACTTTACTGCCATCTACTGGAAATTTTATGAAACAGCTACAAATCAATGATAACAAGTGACAGGTAATAGGGTAACAGTTTGCGTAACCATTAAGTGGCTGCACTGCTTTGGAGCCACCTTCACAGAAGTTAACAAATCTCTACTGTGCTAAAATATGGACGATAAAAGAACAAATTAGGAATCCAAACTTCAAATTACAGCAGGAATTGTGGTCTAGCACCTCAACTTGGAATTGAGAACTGAAGTCCCAATCGAAAAAAGTGTTACTGCTAATCAAAATCTAGCTCATAAAATCAAACAGTAAAATTGATTTTACTAGGTTAGTTTGAGAACTTTTGGATTTTTTCAAGGTAAAGTGTTATATTCATTATAGTATTTGAAACCTAGTTTTATCTTTTTTTGTGTGTTACCATGTTTTTGAGAGTAGTGTCCCCAACCACTTTGTCTCCACTTGCATAGTGTACTGATTTTTAGGACTCCATATGTCACATTATAACAGATGGCTATTTTATCCCATAATCAAGCCAATTCTTCCAGAATATTATCATCAGTATTACCACGTACATCTTCCCGAATCTTGTTTCAAAGAATAAATATACAGTCACTCACGGTTTTTAAGAAAACCCAAAACTACTCAACCAAAACCTTGAGGAACATTTTTCCAGGGTTTTCTAGCTTAATTATTCATAATGATTGATAATTCTTGAGCTCATTTGAGTTCTCCTCAAATTACCTGCATATCACTGCAATCTATTAATGTGGAATACAAATATAATGCCTAGATATTATGCAGCTGTTTTAATGTGAGCTTTCTTATAGATAGTAGTGAAATAATCTTACTTTACAGGAGAGGAACAAGACATGACATTTTAAGGAAATTTCAAAGAAAATCACTGGCTGCTATTATCCATTGAGCTCCAACTTTCAAAGCTAGAAATACCAGGACATTATTTTTATAAAGATTTTGATCATTTATATGTATTAATATATCACCAGAAAGTTCAAGGTCTGCTTCTGTTGGTTAAGTAAATATACACATTAATTTAACAGCCAATCTAAATATTGAGTACTACCATACACAGATATTTTTTATCAGTATTTTTACCCTATTTTTAAAAGGGAAGGATATATCTCTTATAATATTAAATCTTCATTACTCACATATCCCATCTGCCAATGCTATTACCATCCAGTAGTTTCATAGAAGATTCTAGCATCTTGAAAATATTTCATAAATTATCTAGATATTTTTAACAATGTCTTGGGAATAAAAACAGAGTCCTTACTAATTTACAAACAAAGTTAGAACTAAGGCTAATTTAACAGAAAGGGCCAGGGTTAAAACCAAGGTTTCCCAGCCTGAGCAACATAGTGACACCCTGTCTCTACAATAAATTAAAAAAAAAAAAAAAAGCCAGGCATGGTGGTGAGTGCCTATAGTACCAGTTACTTGGCAGGTGGAGGTGGGAGAATCAGTTGAGCCTGGGAGTCATGATTACACCACACCACTGTAATCTAGCCTGGGCAACAGAGTGAGACACTGTCTCAAAAACAAAACAAAGCAAAACAAAACAAAAAAAAACCCAGCTAATGTTTGAATAATCAATATCCTTTATTAATTTTGATCAAAAGCTTTAACCTTTATAATATTTTTATAAATACTCTAGAGAACATATTCTACTTTAATATTACTTTTCTTCAAAGTTTTCTCAAGTTTTTAGTCACTTAGAGGTCTATAAACTTAGGAAAAGATGGTACAAAGTAAAAGGTTGGCTTTTCCTCAGAGTTTTCCAACTTAATACCTTTTTTAGTCTTTATGTATATAAACATAAAAATTTTAGATAGCTAGCTTTGACTCTAAAATACTTTCGATATATTATTTCCTAAGGCTTGCTAGAATATATCAGAGGCATACTATGTTAAATTATAATTTTAAATATATTTATCAAATGTTTATGGGTTTTGGAGGTCTCTAGGATAATAAAACAAATTTACTATCATAGGCACAGTTTTCATAAAAATCCAGACATTCTGTAAGTAAGATCATGGGATAACTTTAATATTCTATCATAATATATTAAAATAGAGGCATGAGATCTCTGCAGCCTTGAGTTACTAGACGTTCGGTTTTGAATTTACCAGTTCAATCTGAACTTTCTGCTTGAGAACTGAGAAAGCCTTGGACTTATGAATGTTTGGCATTTTCTAATTAAATCAGCTTTATGATCATGTTTATGATGTTACATGCAAACAAGTATCCTTGTTCATTTCAGGTTCATACTGCAGTTTGCCCATTTGGGCATGAAAACATGAACTTTACAGGAATGTCAAAGAAATACAACAAAAAGACTGGAGGGAGTTCCCGATTCACCTTGTACTATATACCAGCCAAGCAGTAAGCAATATGCAGTAGCAGAGATGAATTTTCTTCCGTAAATGCACAGTTCACAAAAATGTCCACTCTTCAGCTTTCACTTTTCCCCTTTCTCAGAGTTCTAGCAAGATATTTCATAGCTTTGGTTTTTTTAAAAAAAGTTGAATTTGTAGGTTACATTGACATTGAAAATGACTATTTACTAATTCTAGTTCACACGGTCAACTAATATGCCTTCCAGTATTATTTGTATACAAAGAACCCTACTACCCGAAGAAATAATTTCCTTTTGAAAATTCAGCAAGCCATGCTTTGTATCATTTGAATTTAGATAATCTTTTGATGAATAAATTAAAACCTGGATACTGTTACCTGGGGAAAATAGTTTTTTCCTAGGTTTTCTAAATCTGGAAGTGGGTACTTTAGACATGATGCACACGTGCCTTAAGTAAACATCTCATTTTCAGTGGAAAAAAATTTGATGAATCAAAATCTATGTCAACTTTAGTCTCCTTGGTAACCTGTAAACTGCTGAATGCAACAGTCTGAGAACTCTTGTCAATAAGAAGTAAATTCTGTGCTTAAGTATTCCCTTCTTTTTCACCATACACATTTGTCTCAATTTGCTTATTTGGAACCAAAATTTTGGATTTTCATCTTTCCTCTGTTGACATACAGAAATGCCACTGATTTTTGTATGCTGATTTTGTATCCTGCAACTTTACTGACTTTGTTTATCAGTCCTAATAGCTTTTTGGTGGAGTCTTTAGGTTTTTCCAAATACAAGATCTTATCATCTGCAAACAAGGATAAGTTGGCTTCTTCCTTTCTAATTTGGTTGCCCTTTATTTCCTTCTCTTGTCTGATTGCTCTAGCTAGGACTTCCAGTACTATAATGAATAAGAGTGGTAAAAGTGCGCATCCTTGTCATACTCCAGATCTAAGAGGAAAGGCTTTCAGTTTTTCCATAGGCAAACGTTTAAAAAGAGCTGTCTTCATTTGCTGTTTTGATTTCCTTATCACACTGTCTTCGAAACCCATTTCAGTAGGGCTTCTGCTGCCACATACCATTAAAACTGCAGTTCCTAATCTTACCAAGAACCGTAATGTCACTAAATCAAATGTGTGGTTTTTGTTTTGTTTTATTTTTGAGACAAGGTCTCACTCTGTTGCCCAGGCTAGAGTGCAGTGGTGTGATCTCAGCTCACTGTAGGCTCAACCTCCCAGGCTCAAGAGATCCTCCCACATCAGCCTTCAGAGTAGCTGAGATTACAGATGTAGGCCACCATACCTGGCTAATTTTTTTATTTTGTAGAGATAGGGTCTCACTGTGTTGTCTAGGCTGGTCTCATACTCCTAGATTTAAGTGATCCTCTGGCTTCAGCCTCCCAAAGTGCTGGGATTATAGGTGTGAGCCATCATACCTGGCCTAATTATTTTTGTTAGTCCTCATCTTAGTGGCTCTTTTGGTAGCATACAACAGAGTTGGCTATGCAGTTCTTAATCATCCTTACTATGTACCTTGTAATAGTATAGACCACGTATGTGACAGCACAATTTAGCTTGTTTTTCTTCATCTTTTTAAAATTTTCTTTAAGTATAACACACATATGCTCAATGAATTATCACAAAGTGAACACATCTGTGTAATTCCTACCCAAGTCAACAAATAGAACACTACTGGCACTCCAGAACCCACCTTTATATTCCTCCCAATCACTATTCGTGCCTCCTCCTCAAAAGTAACCACCATCCTAATATCTAATACCATAGATTAGTTTTAACAGTTTTGGAACTTCATATAAATGGAATCAAACAGTATGTACTATTTTGTGTCTGTTCTTCAGTGAACTGTTCGTTAAAATATCTGTTTAAGCCTCTTGCTCATTTTCTATGAGGAAGCATTTATATATACTAGATAAAAGCCCTTTGTTCATTACAGGTGTTGCAAATGTATTATTCTCCTCTGTGGTTTGCCTTTTCACTCTCTTAATGATGTACTGATTGATAGAATTCTTAATCTTAATATAGTCCAATGTATCAATTATTTCCATTATGAATAGCGTTTTTTGTATTGTTTAAGACAAATTTGTCCAAGCCACGGTCCATGGGCTCCATGAAGCCCAGGATGATTTTGAATGCAGTCCAACAAAATTCTTAAACTTTCTTAAAACATTATGAGATTTTCGCACAAACCTTTTTTTTTTTTTTATTTTTTTTTTAAGCTCATCAGCTATTGTTAGTGTTACTGCATTTTGGGTGTGACCCAAGACAATTCTTCTTCTGATGTGGCCCAGGGAAGCCAAAAGATTGGACACTCCTGACTTAAGAAATCTTTCTTTATCCAAGATCATGAAAATATCCTACGTTATTTCTACAAGTTTTATTTTATTTTATTTTTTATTTTTTATTTTGAGACAGAGTCTCGCTCTGTCTCTCAGGCTGGAATGCAGTGGCGCAATCTCGGCTCACTGCAAGCTCCGCCTCCTGGGTTCATGCCATTCTCCTGCCTCAGCCTCCTGAGTAGCTGGGACTACAGGCACCTGCCACCACGCCCGGCTAATTTTTTTGTATTTTTAGTAGAGACAAGGTTTCACCATATTGACCAGGCTGGTCTTGAACTCCTGACCTCGTGATCTGCCCACCTCGGCCTCCCAAAGTGCTGGGATTACAGGCGTGAGCCACCATGCCTGGCCTATTATACTTTTAAAATAGATCTTGATACTAGTAGATTAAGTCTTCTCACCTTGTTTTCTTCTACTGTGTCTATACTTGGTCTATGGCATTTCAAGATGAATTTTAGAATCAACTTGCCAATTTTGTATGTGTATGTGGTGGTAAGGTTGGGGTACAGAAATTTTGAAATTCATTGAAATTTTGATCTTAAAGAGAACCGACATTATATTAAGTCCTCTAAACCATCATCATGGTTATATAGCCCTCAATTTATTTAAATCTTTTTTTCTTTTATATTTTAAAGTTCTTTATGTAGAAGTCTTTCACATCTCTTATTAGATCTTTTCCCCTAGGAATTTGTTATGATGCTATAATAAACAGGATATTTAAATTTTTTCATTTCCTGTTTATTGCTAGTATATAGAAATACAATCAATTTTTGTACACTAACTTACATTCTAGTTTCTATGTGTATTCATCCTATCTTGCTAACTACATAAAAAATGTTCTAAGAGCAGAAGTCTTATATCTCTTTTCACTCTTCGCGACTGGCATAGAATGTTACATATACAGCAATTATTCAATGAAATACTTGACAGCAGACATTTTGGCTAAAGACAAATCACTTGGCGATAATAATAAAAAAAAGAACAATTACCTAATTCAAGATTAGACTGGCATATAAGCAAGAATGGCTCTAGAAG
This sequence comes from Papio anubis, assembly GCF_008728515.1. Lineage (NCBI taxonomy): Eukaryota > Metazoa > Chordata > Mammalia > Primates > Cercopithecidae > Papio > Papio anubis. The sequence goes on from NC_044976.1 coordinate 183,651,374, forward strand.
TAGTGTTTTTCCCTATAATATTTATGATGATAGCCTTTAGTGCGAATTTAGGACATTTGCTCTGAAAACAATCATGGACTGTCATGAGTCAGAATGGCTACTAGACTTCTTGTTAAGCACAAAAGATAAGGACTGGCTGTAGACCAGACACCTCTGTCACCTTATCTTAGTTTGTCTTTGGAGCCAGTACCTCGAACACTGTAGATATTTAACAATTTCCTATATAGTTCCCTCTTCTATAACATTATAATAATTCTTGAGACTATAGTTGTACTTCCTCAAAATCTATTGACTTTTATGGGTCAAAGATTGAAGAGCGAAAGGTTCCTAGAGAACTAGTAAAGACAATGGTCAGGCTGGGCACAGTGGCTCACGCTTTATTCCCAGCACTTTGGGAAGCCAAGGCAGGCAAATCATCAGTGGTCGGGAGCTCGAAACAAGCCTGGCAAACATGGTGAAACCCCATCTCTATTAAATATACAAAAATTACCCGGGCATGACGGTGCATGCCTGTAGTAGTCCCAGCTACTCGGGAGGCTGAGGCAGGAGAATTGCTTGAACCAAGTAGATGGAGGCTGCAGTGAGCCAAGATCGCGCCATTGCACTCCAGCCTTAGCAACGGAGCAAGACTCCGTCTCAAAAAAAAAAAAGAAAAAAAGACAACAGTCAACATATCACTGCAAATAATGAAAGCAAAGGAACTGAAAGAAGGTGACTCTAAGCCAGTTCCATTTACATAGAAGTTGCATGTGAAATATAAACAGGCTATAAAATGGTTACACCCAGACAGGTTTTTAGTAGAATTTAGGCCCACACCTAAACTGGTTTCAACATATGTTAAAGAAGTACAGTGGAAATAAGATGAGAGAAAAATCTGACTTCTCCAAGGTGGCTCCTTGGAAAAAAGTGCTTGCTAACTCAACTAATTTCTAAGAAAACAGCAACTATTATACAATAAAAAGAAAAATAAAAGATTCAAATTCTGCCCAAAAGGATTCAAATTCCAGCCAAAAGTTCTGGGTTCCACTTAGAAATGAAGAAAAAGGCAATCCCCATCAAAATCCCAAACCAAACCCTGATTTTAGAAAACATAACCAAAATTATAGAATTATCCATACTGATCACCATAGAGACAATAAATGATTCTACCTACTTATCAAATGTCAAAAGTCTAAGGTTCACTGAGCAAATAATAACACAACAATATAAAGCACCAAAACAATTCCTACCTTTCAAATTCCTTCATTATTCTATTTAATCTTACTTATATTCTTTTAAAATTACCTGACCAGCCTGATTATTTAAATATCCATTATTAAAAATGAAAACAGTTAACAGAATACATGTGATAGGGAATGAGGGAAGAGCTAGCTGCTTTGATATTGACATTAACTCCTTTAGTATATAACAATGAAAGTAAGGTTTCTTTAGTAACCTTACTGGAAAAATGGAAGTAGGGTTTCTCCCTTTTGTCACCCACTCCAACCATAGTCCAGCATATGACTTTTGTGAGACATGCAAGATTAACTTAGCTGAATTAGCCTGATCTAATATTACATTGTACAAGATAACACCAGTAGCTATCTGAACAAGATACACCTAAACCACTTAAAACTAAGTTCCAACACATACTGCTCCCTTATGAACCTCAGTGCTTCAACAAGATCACGAAATACTCTCTCAAAATCTACAGCTGAGCAATAAACCCAGAAGCAACACATTATCCCATCTGCCTAGGACTAAAGAGCAAGCTTACTAGTGCTCACATAAAGTCTACCTCCTTAAAATAACTTTGCTATCAGCTGGTTATAAAGAACAGAACTCTCTATTGACCTCTAACTCTCGCTTAATGTGCCATTGATTTCAACGCACTTAACAGGAAATGCAGGATGTTCTGTTTTACTCAGTAACAAGTCCATAAATTAAGGGATAAAGGCTAGGAATTTATTTCCTTTTCACAGTAGCTTACCCAGTTTAGTGGCGCCCTCTGGTGGGTACTCAGGAAACTGACCCTCGGAAGGGACGCTGACAGTTCTCCTCAGGCATCGCCCTTTGGTGGAATCTGTCTGCTGCTCCTGTCCCCCTTCCACAGGTATCTAGTTAATCAAAAGCAAAAGATGAAACTTAATAGTGAACTCACCATAACTACCTTCTGATTGAATAATGGTTTTAGTCAATGAAGACAGGAGTGTGTAACAAAGAGTAAGGTAAGAGAAATATAGAAATAAAGTATATACAATGGTAAGGTATTACCAACCCCTTCACAGGAAGTTTTCCTTTAAAAAGAAAACTGGGCCGAGTGCGGTGGCTCACGCCTGTAATCCCAGCACTTTGGGAGGCCAAGGTGGGTGGATAACGAGGTCAAAAGATCGAAATCATCCTGGCCAACATGGTGAAACCCCGTCTCTACTAAAAATACAAAAATTAGCTAGGCATGGTGGTGCCCACCTTCAGTCCCAGCTACTTTGGAGGCTGAGGCAGGAGAATTGCTTGAACCTGGGAGGCAGAGGTTGCAGTAAGCCGAGATCACACCACTGCACTCCAGCCTGGCGACACAGCAAGACTGCATCTCAAAAAAAAAAAAAAAAAAGAAAGAAAAAGAAAACTGAAACATCAGGAAAGGTGAGTATGTAAATTAGCAAACATGAAGTATGTACAAATCATATCCAGGTGTGTACTTGCTTCTGGAGCTCAGAAAACAAAACACCCACACAAATAAAAGGTCCTTCTATATCAGAAACTGGTTCACAAGCTCCAATTTTGCCCAATGTTTAATAAAATAAATGGAAATAAAAGTTGATCAGAAAGATTTAGTCTCAAAATTACCTTTTTTTCTTTTATTTTTATTATACTTTAAGTTCTGGGGTACATGTGCACAACATACAGGTTTGTTACATATGTATACATGTGCCATGTTGGTGTGTCTCAAAATTATCTTAAAAGATTTCATTAAAGGTAGTAAAATCACCCAAATTTCCTTCAATTTTAGAATTGAGCACTTATACATAGTTAATAAATCACATTTTCAGTGGAAACTTATATAGATACCAACATAAAATGGCATATTTCTTCCAAAGGTAAGATTGTTTTTATAATCCTAATAAACATTTTTTCTGACATAATTTCAGAAACATATCAAGAGGTTATTTGCATATGTGGAATGGGAACTATGAATAGTAACAAAAAAAATCTCCAATGCCAATAACTATTTTAAAACTTACAAAGCAGGTTATCGTTGTAGAGTAATGGGATGGTTCAAAGTTGTGGTTTTTTTTGGTTTTTGGGTTTTTCTTTTTCTGGTAATGCTAAGTATTCAGTAATGAAATTTTACTAGTAGCTTTTATCAGAATTAAGAATTGTAACATCCTAAATAGTTTGGCAAAGTATGTCATAATTAATCACAATTCCTAATTTATTATGGCTCTAATACTGTTTTCAATACATTTCAATAATGAAACACTGAGTTATTACATGTGCAAGTCTAATGAATTTATGTGTGTGATATTATGAAGGAGACATTATTATCATCTCCTCTTAAGAGATGGGGAATGAATGATTTATTTCTCCAAATGATTACAATGGACACGTATCACATCAATGGATCCAGCAAAAGTAGGACAGGTGTAGGCTTAAGTGTACATGCCTTCTGCTTTGCTTCCGTAATCCAACTCCTGTGACTCGGGTCAAGGAGATGATGGCAAGGAAAACTCTCTCTCTGTTACTGAGAATCCGAGGAGCAAATTCCTAATGCCTCCATAAGCATTTAAATTTTCATACTCCTTATAGGACCCCCAATTCTCCCATTTCCTTATTACCATAACTATGGTTATTCTTTGCACATTGAGAAATTGAAGGGCAGAAGAAATAAAAAATTACAAAAATAAGCCAAGGCCAAAAAATAGCATCAATAAAGACATGAACTCTTCCAAAAGTACTCTGTAATACAAAACTTCACAAACAGTAATCTAAGTCATCTGTCCCTTACAGGATGGAAATTTTATTATCTCTACTTAAATAATTAAAAGAGTATCACTGATAGGTTTAAATGACTATCTCCTATTAAAAAAGGCAAAACATATCCTGTATCTGCCTTAAAAGTCAGAAGAATGAGAGTAAATTTGGAAAAAATAGTCTGGTTCTTTGAAGAAATAGTTGAATCTAAATAAACATAACTATTTGATAATAGTTCTAAAAATGCCTATTATCTTAAATAATAAAGGCCTAAACCATGCAGAAAAAAAGTAGTAGTTTCTTATGGTGTTTTAGGAGAAAATATTTTTTCTATGCAAATTTATGAAGGCCATATCCAGAAAAAGTAAAAATGACTTCTATGAGGACATACTTTGTCTCTGCTATATCAAAGGAGAGAATAAATACAATACATCAAACTTTTATTTGGGCCTAAAATTCATTCAATTATTTTCTCAAAGTTTTAATGTAGACACTTTATTTCCCAGTATTAAAACTTAAAATATGATAAAAGGTTGTATTCAAAGTATCACTCTTAAAGGTTAGGGCATTTTACTCCTCATTCAGGATACAAAGAACATAATGTAACCTTTATTCTAAACTGCATTTTTTTCTTTTTGAGACAGGGTCTTGCTGTGTCTCCCAGGCTGGAGTGCAGTGGTGTGATCTCGGCTCACTGCAAGCTCCGCCTCCTGGGTTCATGCCATTCTCCTGCCTCAGCCTCCCGAGTAGCTGGGACTACAGGCGCCTGCCACCACGCCCGGCTAATTTTTTGTATTTTTTAGTATAGATGGGGTTTCACCATGTTAGCCAGGATGGTCTCAATCTCCTGACCTTGTGATCCACCTGCCTCGGTCTCCCAAAGTGCTGGGACTACAGGCGTGAGCCACTGCTTCCGGCCTAAACTGTATTTCTTAAGAATTTTTTTTTTTTTTTGAGACGGAGTCTTGCTCTTGTTGCTCAGGCTGGAGTGCAATGGCACGATCTCGGCTCACTGCAACCTCCGCCTCCCGAGTTCAAGTGATTCTCCTGCCTCAGCCTCCCAGCACTTTGGGAGGCCGAGGTGGGTGGATCACCAGAGGTCAAGAGTTCAAGATCAGCCTGACCAACATGGTGAAACTCTGTCTCTACTAAATACAAAAAAAATCAGTTGGGCGTGGTGGTGCATGCCTGTAATCCCAGCTACTTGGGAGGCTGAGGCAGGAGAACTGCTTGAACCTGCGAGGTGGAGGATACAATGAGCTGAGACTGCGCCACTGCACTCCTGCCTGGGCAACAAGAGCAGAACTCTGTGTCCAAAAAAAAAAAAAAAAAATCAAGGCCAGGTACAGTGGGGCTCCCACCTGTAATCCCAGCACTTTGGGAGGCTGAGGTGGGAGAATCTCTTGAGGCCAAAAGTTCAAGACCCTGGGCAACAAAGTGAGATCCCCATCTCTAAAAAAATAAAAAATAAAAATTAGCCAGTTGTAGTGGCATGCACCTGTAGTCCCAGCTACTCGGGAGGCTGAGGCAAGAGGATCACTTAGGCACAGGAATCAAAGGCTGCCATGAGCTATGAACACATCACTGTACTCCAGCCTGCGTGACAGAGTGAGACCCTGTCTCTCAAAAACAAACAAACAAAAATCAAGCACTTTAATTTCATTCCATTTTAGAGGAAGAAAGTATAAAAGGAGTAAATGACATCTCAGGTATCTAAGATGTGTTAATAACAAAGCCAGACTAGATCTCTGGCTCCCTGTCCTCTTTGTTAATTCCAAACCGTTCATGAAAATCAAAAAGTAATGTGGCACATATTTTACACACACACACGCACACACACACACTTATTTTCTGTAAAACTGCCTTTCATATTGTTTAGAATTGTATGGAAATTAATGTTGATTTCAATCTGAACTCATACAGATTAAACAAATAGTCAAGTACAAGAAATCAAGATTATGCTAACTAGCGTCAGAAAGCTCTTATTTCTTTTCCTAAAGAATGCTAAAAAGATGCTCAGGACTATGTGCTTAAGAGGACTTTTCAGTACTTTAAAGAAAAAAAAATCCTCAACTTTCTTATTTCCTTAAGGCACTGGTTCTCAAAACAAGTGGTCTAGGTACCAGCAGCAACAGCATAACCCAGGAACTTGTTAGAAAACCACATTCTCACTCCCCAACCCAGACCTACTGCATCAGAAACTCAGGGCAGAGCTGGGCAATCTGTGTTTTAACAAGCCTCCAACTGATTCTGATGCTCACTAAGGTTGCGAACCACTGCCTTAAGGTGTTGTTTTCTCTCCTTCCTGTCATGGATAAGCATCTCAAAGCGTCATGTATAACAGATGTTCCCAACCTTGGCTGCAACTTATAATTATCTATGGGAACTTTTAAAACTACCAATGCTGTTCTCACTCATAAATGGGAGTTGAACAATGACGGACACAGAGAGGTGAACAACAGACACCACAGCCTGTTGGGGGGTTAGGGGAGGACGGGTCAATAGGTGCAGCAAACCACCATGGCACACATGTACCTATGTAACAAACCTGCATGTTCTGCACATGTATCCTGTTTTCATTTTTTTTTTTAGGAGAAAAAAATATGCCAATGCTTAGACCACTCCAGACATTCTAGACATGCAAAGTTGAGAACCACTGATCTATACTCTGTATCTCCAATTCTAATTATTCACTTATTCGTCCCTGGCTACCAGTACTAAGTGTGAAGGTATAAATAAATCATTTGGCTTTAATAAACCTCAATTTCCACAACTTTGAGATATGATCTTTCCGGTATCTCAGCTGGATTCCTGGAGTGGTCAGGTTTTAAACAGATTTCTCACTGGCAGGGTCAGATCTCTGTCATTGCTCAGCATGACCACTAGTATCTTTATTCTGTTTTCAATACTTCAGTTTCTCTCTGGAAAACCTATGTAGTCTTTCCCTCGATATGTGCACTCCAGCCCTTGGCCAAAGACTGGTATCCTACCCAGCAGGTTCCAGCCCTTTCAGATGCAAAATTCTGTTCTGTGCCTCCTTAGCTCAGTGAGTCTACTGTACTCTGGCTGACCTGGCCTCCAGATTACAGCACCACAGCTGGGAAACAGTACGCAGCAGACACCTGGGCAATGGTGACCATCACAGTGGCTGCCTATTGTCCAATGCCTGAAAATAGCTGTGCTTGCACGCACATGCTCTCTTTCGATGGATGGATGGATCGATCGATCGATAGATAGAGAGGGGGTGGTGTCCTATTTTTTGTTTTTTACAGTGGGAGGGCCAGTCTTGTACCAGTCATTCTGTCATCGCTGGTTCCAAAAGCCTCTATTTATCTCTTCACGAAACTCCTGCAAGAGTTTCTTCACTGGTATCTGCCTGGGACCTTCTGCTCCTTAAACCTATCCTTTACATAGTTATCATAATAGTTCCAAAATGCAAATATGATCATGTCATTCTGAGGTTTAAAGCCCTTCAGCAGTTCTTTGCCTCTAGTAGTGGTTTTCAAAGAAGTGGTGGTGTGTTTGTGTATGGAAGTATGTGGGGGTAGGGGGGAGTATCTCTGCTTCAACCTGAACATCATTTTCAGTATATCTGTTGTACAGGGCTTCTGCATAAGCTTTTCTACAAAGAAAGTGTCCTTCTGTTTAAAAAAGGGTTTAAAAACTACTATCCTATAAAGTGGAAGCTCCCTAATACAGTATACCAGATTTTCTACATCTGGCCACTGTCTTTGTCTTTGTGCTCAGTTTTAGACTTCACTCTAGAAATACCAAATTGCTTGCAGTTTTTTAGTACATTCCCTATTTTGTAGTTCAGTGCCATGGCTCAGTTTGTTCTCTTATCCTGAAATGCTTTCCCTCTTTCTTTTCTATTCTACATCTGTAAGGTAAACTCCTGTTCATCCTGAGGCTTAGGATAGGCATTGCCTTTCCCAGGAATCTTCCTCCTCTACCAGTCCCCTAAGGGAAGGTTAAGGTACACTTCCATTTAGTTCTCCAGTAACACATCTTTCTCTGTCATTACACTTATTGTGTTAAATTATAATTATTCATTCATGCAACTAATTCCATGTAAGTTAACCGCTTGTACTTTACCAGTAAATCCTCAAACCTTAAAAAAGTTCACAAATAAATCAATGAGAGGTAGAGATGGGGGGCATTTTAGGCAAAGGAAAAAGCATAACATCAGCCAAGAAATTGGTAAGTATATGACGTTTTTGTTTTGTTTTGGAATAGGGAGTAGGCCAATTTGGCTAGAGCCTCTTAAGAGGGAGAAAAGGGATAGAACACCAAAATATATTATGAACATGTTAGGAGGGGTGAAATACCAGACCATGCATGGGGAGCACTGAGAAGACACTCAAGCTTTTAGATCTGAGGAATGGCAGTCTCCTAATTGTTCTCTTTCCTGTGTCTTGCTCTTCCAATACATCCTACAGATTAATATTTATAACACCTAACTTTGATCAAATTGCTTCTTTTATTAAGCTTTCCTTTGGTAATTCCCCATTGCCAGTGGCACCTTAATGACATATTTAGTTAGGCCAAGGTTCTTTTTATAATAAATGGATTTCTTTCTCTTATTCTATCCATTTACTTGTGTTATTTTATCAAATGTCACTTAAAATTGTCTTATTTTTACCACTAAATTTGTTATGGGGAGAAAGAGGAAAGAAGATCTGTCTTGTTCTTTGTAACTCCTAACATAGTGAATAACATATAAGGGCATATTATATATCTATTGAATAATTTAAAAGTGGTTTTGAATGAAATATGCCATAGGTAGCTCACCCCAGAATAAACAACAGTTAATTTTTAGCTATTTGCACAAAGACTGATATTTTCATCAACATATCTGAGTGTAAACACTTCCAAAAGAAAAATGTTTTAAAATATTTAAAAGTGTCATTTTAAATGCCCTGCTGCCTATACACTAGAATCCAGCCTTAAACATTCCAAATATAGAAAGTAGAGTTTGCATTAAGAAAAATGGAGTCGAATGTACCCTGCCTAATAGACTGTTATTGCCAAAAGAAATAAACTCATAAATTCAGGTTTCTTTTGTATTTTTTATAATGGCTGTACCTCAGAGGGGTTCATGTTTGTCTTCTCCATCATTTCCCTCAACTCCTTAATCTCAAGTTACTTGGTCTCATCTCTTGCAAGCAAAATGAAAGTCAAATGACCTCCTGTGCCCTCTTTGAACTGGGCTGGTATCAAGCCAGTCGGAGCCTTTCCTGGCACCCAGGCAAGGAAGTATATTTCATAGCACATAAGCAATGTCTATTTGGCACAATTTGCATGAAGCAGTTTACTGAACCAATAAGTTATTTCTCAAGGTGACACTCCCAGCAAGCTTCTCTTTCAGCATTCTGCCCCAATCTACCCTTCTGCTACATTCCCAGATTGGTAATTGGAATATTTAACACTCTTCCCATGTATACTCCTCAAATAGACTTTTCCCCAGTTCTGACAAGAAACATGTAGAGTTAAGAGAAAGCATTAAAAGATCCCACACACTAACTTAATACATAAGTGATACTAGACTAATATAATCCTCCCACATTCCAGCAGTGCCTGGCTAAGGATCAGTTTAAATCCTTACAGAATTCTTTTAATTAATCTTTTTAACACAGCAATAAACACCCCCATGATGATGTGATTAAAGCTTAAAATCACCTTTTTAGGTAATTTTAGCAGGAAATTCCTTAAACTCATTTTAAGAAATTCTAAATTATTCAATGCAAAAGTCCAAGGATAAGAGTTAAATTCTTTATAAATTTTTGGGGTTTTTTTTGAGACAAAGTCTCACCCAGTTGCCCAGGATGGAGTGCAATGGTGCGATCTCAACTCACTGCAACCTCCACCTCCCGAGTTCAAAGGATTTCTCCTGCCTCAGCCTCCCGAGTAGCTGGGATTACAGGCACCCGACACCACGCCCAGCTAATTTTTGTATTTTTAGTAGAGAAAGGGTATCACCATATTGGTCAGGCTGGTCTCAAACTCCTGACCTCGTGATCCGCCTGCCTTGGCGTCCCAAAGTGCTGGGATTACAGGCGTGAGCCACCACGCCCATCCCACATTCTTTATAATTCTTAAGTGTGGGTGAAAGGTAGAAGGGTGACAGCATATTCTGGTCCCTACACAAAAAATGGATTTATAATCTTTTCATGTAATGAAATTAACAGAAAGTTAAACTTATTCAAGTAAAGCAATGTAAAGCAATGGCTTTACATTTTCTTTTCCTAGAGATTTAATTCAATTTTCCCAATATAATAATGGCAGAACATAAACACCTGTCTGAGGGCATTAAACTGTTTTTGTAAACTGTTTTGTAAATTTATCCCTTCATTATTCCTCACCTGGTCTACTGCAACAATCTTGTAACTCATCTATTTGGTTCTAAACCCTTTCACTTCATTTTCCATATAATCAACAGAGTTACTTCTCTAAGAAGCAAATCTGATGATGTTATTACCTTGCTAAATACCCTTTCCCTGGTCCAGATCATTTCCGGAATAAAATCCTAATTCCTCATCATAGCCTTCAAGGTTCTTCATTACCTAGTTCCTGCTAGCTATCACTTTTCCTCTTGCAAACTATGTTTCATGAACTCTGAATGTTTTGCAGTTTGCCAAAGAGACATATGTTTCTTGACTTGGTATCATTATACACACTCCGAACGCCCTTCCCTTCTTTTTCTCCTCATGAGCCCCTATTTGTCCCTTAAGATACAGCCCAAGCATAAATTTCTCTGTAAAACACATGTATTGGCATTCTCCACTCCATACTATAATCCATCCTAGGCCATATCTCAGTTAATCTCTTATGGTTATATTACAATTAAAAAATAAATTTGGCTGGGTCCGGTGGCTCACACCTATAATCCCAGCACTTTGGGAGGCCGAGGTGGGTGGATCACAAGGTCAGGAGATCAAGACCATCCTGGCTAACATGGTGAAACCCCATCTCTACTAAAAACACAAAAAAATTAGCCAAGTGTGCTGGCGGGCGCCTGTAGTCCCAGCTGCCTGGGAGGCTGAGGCAGGAGAATGGAGTGAACCCGGGTGGCGGAGCCTGCAGTGAGCTGAGATTGCGCCACTGCACTCCAGCCTGGATGACACAGTGAGACTCTGTCTCAAAAACAAAAAACAAACAAACAAACAAAAAATGAAAATAAACTTACTGAAGCAAAATTTATATAACATAAAATGTACTATTTTAAAGTGAATAATTCATCGGCATTTAGTACGTTCACAATGTTGTGCAATTATCACTGCTATCTAATTTCAAATGGTTTTAACTTTATTTTACCTCAGTATGTCTCAACAAAACTGCATCTTTGTGACTACAATACTACACATAATGATAGGTGCTCAATGAATAAAGATGGAATCATGTATTCAACTGTGGAAAAGCACCCCATCAATTATTTTTCTCCTCTTTTTATTAGTTTTAGAAAAATAAAGAATTAAGCTGCATGTTCTGGGTAGATATATCATAGAAAGAAAGGATAGAATACATCTTCTATTCAACTTACATTAAGGAAATAGACATTCAGAAATAAAAGTTTATAATTTGGCTCTTGCAACATTCATTCAACAAATATTTATTGAGAGTTTCCTATGTTTCATCAGGAACTGTTTGAAGAACTGGTGGATACATCCTTGAACAAAATAGACAAAATATTTGCTCCAAAGCTTATATTCTAGTAGGAGATGAGGGACAGTAAACATAATAAATAAATTATATGGCATTTTAGCAGGTGGCAAGCACTATAAAACATATATTAGAGCCAGGTAATTAGGTCAGAAGTTCTGGATAGAGATGTGGGGAGCAGTAGTGATTTAAAATAGGTTAGTGAGGGTTGGCCTTACTACATATGTGGTATGTAAGCAAAGAGATGAAGGAGGTGAGAAAATGAGCCATGCAAATATAAGAGGGAAGAATGTTCCATGCAAAGAAAAAGCCAAGACTAAGGCCTTTGGGAAGATGTACTCATGAAATAATGACAAAGACAGTACATCTGGAAAGTAGCAAGTTGGGGAAGCTTTTGGCCTTTGAAACTTGGAAGGATGGAGTTGCCATTAATGGAGATAACTTACCTCTGGTAAGTTATGAAGTGAAGATTAGGGCTGAAGTGTGGGGCATGTTGGAAATGACTCTTACATATCCAAGTAGAGATGTGTAATGCACAGATGGATATACGAGTCTAGAGAAGAGAGATGGTCTGGTGCAATGGCTCATGCCTGTAATTCCAGCACTTTGGGATGCTGAGGTGGGAGGATCACTTGAGCCCAAGAGTTACAGACCAGCTTGGGCAACATAGTGAGACTCGATCTCTTTAAGAGAGAGAGAACAGTGCTACGTATTTTTAAGATATCAAATTAGGAATCGTCAGCATTAGAGGACATTTACAGTCTCAAGACGATAAATGAGATGAGATCCCTAAGGAAGTAAGGTCCCAGGACTGAACTCTATGGCACTTCCATGTTAAGATTTGGAGAGAAGAAGAGAAATCTGTAAAGATGACTCAAAAGAAACTTCCAGAAAGGCAGGAAAGAAAAAGAGCACAATGTCATGGAAGCCAAATAAGAAAAGTAACTTTAGGAGAAGAAATGAGTAATCGACTACAATAAATGCCATTAACAGATTAAGATGAGAACTGAGAACTGACCTCTGAATTTAGCAATGGGAAGGTCACTAGTGAGCTTAAGAAGCACAATTCTGGCAGGGATGTGGGTAAGAGTTTGATTGGAATAGATTTAAGGGAGAACAGGAATTAAAGACAATGAGCATAGAAGTTTTGAGAATTTTTGTTATAAAGGAGAGAAGAGAAAGGGATGGGATCTGGAGGTACAAGTGAGGTTAATACAGGCTTTATTTTTTTCAGATGAGAAAAAAAGCTAGGCTCGGAGGCTCACACCTGTGATCCCAGCACTTTGGAAAGCTGAGGTGGGTGGATCACCTGAGGTCAGGAGTTCGAGACCAGCCTGGCCAACATTGTGAAACCCCATCTCTACTAAAAATACAAAAAACTAGCTGGGCATGGTGGCAGGTGCCTGTAATCCCAGCTACTTGGGAGGCTGAGGCAGGAGAATCGCTTGAACTCAGGAGACGGAGGTTGCAGTGAGCCGAGATCATACCATTGCACTCCAGCCTGAGCAACAAGAAAGAGACTCCGTCTCAAAAAAATAAAAAAATTAAAATAAATAAATAAATAAATAAATAAATAAAGATAATTACAATGTGAGACGCAAAGTTTGGATTAAAGGGAAAACAAGTGAGAACAGACAGCAGCCATGAAAGAGGAAGGCACCTATCACAGACATTATAGTACGAGGAAAAACAGCTATCCACTGACAAAACTTTATGGAAGGTAGTGTCCTCAGGGAAGATCTCAGTTCTTGTAAGACTAAGAAGTTAAGGGATCCCTTCAGAGAAGAGGTGGAAGAAACAGCTGGTTTTGCTGATGATGAACCTGGAATTGCAGTGGACATAGTGAAAGGATTTCAAGAGGTGGGGAAGGACGAGTGGAAGATAGTGTCAGAGAAGAGAATACACAGAGCCACAGGGAGAGTACATACAGCGTGGGGGATAAGGGTTCCCCAGGTGTTCAGGGTTACTCATGATGACTGGCATAAAAAGGGATAAAGTATATAAGATGTTGTTATAGAAAATTATTTATCATGGACAGTTATTTTATGAGACAAAAGGTGGCCCAAGCGCAGGTAACTCAATTGATTAATTTGCACCTTGGTTCTGGAAAAGGCATGCTTCTTGACTTTCTGTTATCTACACTTAAAGCTATTTCATCTCTTACAGTACTAAACTGAATAAAATGTAGGTAAGGGCAAAAAGATGGCAAACGATTTGTTTATATTACTCCTTATTAATAGCTCTGAGAAAAGACTGCTGACAGTACATTTGGTTAAAATGAAGATTTTGAATAGTTTGGATAATTAGAAATGTTCTATACTAATATTTTTACTTTACCAATTTTTATTATGTATCTACTTAATATAAACACAGCAACATAAACAACTTATTCTAGAAAAGTCTGACCTTTATTCAGTTATTTTAATAAAATTAAGTTTAAGAATATTAAAATACTGGAAAAGGGTTATAGGTAGGGAGATGATAACAAAAGTAAAAGATATTTTTAATGGCAAGAGAAAAAGAATAACAAGTTCTTCATGGAGGCATATTAACAAGGCCCTTGAAAGTAAGCAATGCCTATTAAAATACAAGAAGAAACTGAAATTGTTTTTATTGGTACTATCTTTACCACATCAAAAAATGCTGAGAAAGAGAAGGGACAGGTAAAAGAAGGGACAGGGAAGGAAGGAGGAGCAAGAGAAAAGAAAGGGGAGGTAGGGATCCACAGATGAGAATTAAGAAATGTGTTTCTTGTTCTTTGCTTCTTTTGAACTCACCTTTCTGGAAGGTGACTTACTGAATGGATATTCTACCTACATCTTTCTAGTTATTTAGTTTTGGCAATTAATCTTTCTCCTTCATTGAATCATATCTTCTCCTTCCCTTTCATTATTCCTCTTCTTTGTCAATATTATATTCACTTATTTTTTTAAATGGTGGAAATTGGGAATTATGATGATTTTATGCAGTAGTTTTACCATACCAAATCTGAATGATAACAATTATCTGATTAATCACCAATAAGCAAATAAATGAGATGGCTGTGGAAGGATTTGTAAACTGTAACAGTCAGAGAAATAAAATAGTAATAGCATGTGATAAGTTTAAGAGTTTTTTAATTTAGAAGAACAGAAAGTACACCTAGAACTAGACGTCTGTCATGGTTACATTCTGTCTACCTCGCCAGATCTATTCTACTCTCTACCCTTCTTGACCTTGCTATGTTTCAGGAAGCTGACCTCTACAGCATACATCAAAAAGCAATCTTTTTCTGCCTTTGAGTTCGATTTGGCCAACAGGTGACACTGGCAAGAAATCAGAAGGCAGAAGAAAAGAGCTGGAGTGTTTATTCTGTCTTACTTCCTCCCTGCTGGCCATTTTTGTTTGGTATAGATAGAGACTGTGTTCTTTTGTGCATAACCACAGCAACTGTCAAGCAGCTCTCTCATGCAGCTACAGTTCTCTAGGCTACAGAAACATCACTTTCTTCCCTTGCCTTGGAAGCCTAGGGTGATAACTGTTTTCTGCGATTGCTAGCTCGTGGGTGCTTCCTCATCCTTTGATAGGTCCTTTATGCTGCCCACACTCTGCAAATAGTCCCTTCGATAAACTCTTTCAATTAATCCAATTAATGACATTGGTTTTTGCTAGGAAGTAGACTGATGTAATTTCCAATGGCCCCTCTAGACCATTTTCAGGGCCAGGCCTATATAATCCAACCCCTTCCCATTCCAAACTCCTCAGTTTAACTCAGTGTCTCTTCCACTGTTTCTTAGTGAAAATCCAGCCCTATCTTGTGAAACCCACTCCTTCATGAAGATAACATATCTTTATGATATTAGCAGCCTTTTAGACTTACCTATATCTTCATCAAGCCTTTAATTTTATAATACAACTTATCAAAATGCAAACAAAAACTAGGTAATTTCAGGAATTTACTCAGAAAAGGAAAGTAACTTTCCTGAATAATATCCACCTCACCTCCTTCTCCTTGTTGAGCAATACCAACTGGCTGTCTGTGAGGATGCAATACTTCCGCTCCCATGTTGTTGTCTCTGTGTAGGGTGATTGACCACAAGACAGACGATGCGTGGGTGGCCCTTTCACATCTGCATGACAAAAGGGGAAAAAAAGTGACAAATCATTATCTTGCTTAGTAAACCAGTACTTCAAATGTAAAATTCTTCCAAATCAAATAAAGAGGTGAGCCTAAACATGAATCTCAATGGTAAATTTAAAGTTTCCTCTGAAGAAAATGAAAACTGTTATATACAAAATAAGGAAAAAATAGCCCTACAACCTTCAGAGAAGAGGGCTGAAACACTCTGGGAAGAACTGTTAGTGCAAACTTTACATAGTAAGTACCACTGTACATAAACTATAATAATGAGAGGTTGCTTCAGAGCTTAACCAGTATCATTCAAAATACAGAGACAGAGTAACTCAGACACCTTCTCTAGTCTTTAGGAGAAAGATGATGTGACATGTACACTTTGAGAACACTGTTAACCCAGAACTCTGACAGTAAATTTATCAGCAGACAAGGCCTTCCAAATGGCTTTACACTCATAAGAATTGAAAATGTTTAAACAACAGCATCATATTACCACTAGAGGCCAGCAAGATCTTAAAAACATAGAAAATAATTTTCATAAGGAAAGATCTAAATATATTACCATGATGTTTCTTAAAGGTGGAGGTACCCGATATTAAAGCAAAATGTCTCAGCAATTCCCAACTGTCTCATTTCCTTATAAAATACCAAGTGGTTACTAACATCTTTGTCATTTTCAATTTTTTTTGATATAAAATGTTTGCTCATTTGGGCTGTTGGAACTGGGCACATATTTTAATGTATAAGTACACATTAAATCTATTTTAAAAAGCTTTTATGACAGTATGAAATATATTAAAAGTTCTTCAGGCATGAAGAACTAATTCTTCTCAGGAATATACTATAAAGACAACTTAACATGGATTATCACTACTTAGTTATTACGCTAAAGGAAAAACTCAAATTGAAATAATTAGAAAACCAACACCCAGGAGGGCAGGGGAGTCGTAAATCATAAAAAAGCACATTATATCTATTATATGAGTATTTTTCAGTATCATTGCTTTCTATAGAATTTTTGTCTTCTGACACAGGATGATAGGTATATTATTGGCATTGGCTTGACTTCAAGGAAAGCCAAATAATTTCCTAGGTATCTTATACTATAATTAACCAAATATGCCTAATTACAGCTGGAGCTCTGTAGAACGTCAGCAACAAGTCAGTTCCTATGTTTCTCTTCGTAGAACTATGTAGGTCTCTCTTTATAAATCCCTTTATGTGCTCAATATTGTCTTCATTGTTTCTTCTGGTTTAACTTCCTGTCCTCTCTAAGGCTATCTAAACTTACTGCATGGCATGTTTCGGGGTTCATCAACTCTCCCCAAAGATAATTCAAGGTCCAAGAACCAACAGTGTTATTAGGGCTTGTTTAGACATGTTATTCTTAGAAGTTCACTGTTTTGTCTTTTCTTCCCTTATTTTCTGTTTGTATCTCCTCCGCACTATGCACAGCATTACATGCTACGTCTGTAGCATCTCCAATCCACACCAACCCTCTCTCCCCTATCCTCAACCCTCCCCTTGTAGTCTAAGCATCTTAAATTATTTTATGTTAGAACTACATCTTCAGTTCTTCCAAAGTTTTCTTTTGACTTCAAAATCTCAAAATTATCACCAAAAACTCAATGAAACTGACTCTGAATACTTTTGTACACATATAGCATATTCTTGCCTACATGTAAAAGCCATGTCAAAACTGATTTTCTTCACATGATTTGGACAAAAATATGGGTTACAATTTTACCACATATAGGTCTATTTTTAGAGTCAAATACCAAGATGACTTCAACAGAAAGAGATGTACCTACTTTATGTGGAAATATGAATAGTTTTATGGTCTAAACAATTAGAAACTTTGACAAAATAGACAATTTATGGTCATTCAAATAACTAGCTTTATTATGTAAGTTAGCCATGGGTGACCTAAACTGCCCACTGTAAGTTGTACTGTAAATTAACTTTAGCAAGAAGACACTGATAAACCCTGTCCATAAAAATTGTAATATAGGATACTGCATTAATAGTATAACCCAGGTTTCCTTGACAAAATATAAATCTATATCAACACTGAATTAAAGAAAATCTAAATTCTCTTTTCTGTAAGAATATTCTCCCTTTGTCCAACCTGATCCTTTTTCTAATTTCTTCATGGTATTGTGAAAACAAGACAATGTCTCAAAAAAAAAAAAAAAACATTCTGGAACCCTGAACCACCCTCCTCTAGTGCTAAAGATAAGAAGAAATAGAGAGCAATGAAATAGGGAGCAATACTTCTATATTAAAAAAAAAATTCTGTCTGTCTAAACAGAGGGATTTATTAGCTATCCTATAGATTTTATTGCTTCTTTTTCTAATGCTCATTTTTGGCCTTTTTAAAGAATGTATACCAAGGAAAAAAAATAAGAAAAAAAAGTGATAGTTTCTGTTCCTTTTAGTACTTCTCTATTATCTGAAAGGCATTTTAAGTAATAAAGTGATATTTTAAAAAATAACCTATATTTAATTTATATAGGTTAAGTTATATCATGTCCTCATTTCCAGGGCTAAATGAAGGTTTAAAAGCACGTAAGCAAGGCCTGTATACTGAGACTATATGCATTACCAGGACAAGCTCAAATTTTTGCCCTATTTCACCTTGCCAATCCTATCAATCTTTATTTTTTGCTCTAGTGACTTACTTTTAATTTCTGACTTCCAATTATTTTTAGTATCTAAAATTCACCAGAGAAAAGAATAACTAACTTAGAATCATATAGAAAAATCTTAAGAGCAAAACTGGAAACAATTTTGGATTTGCTCTGTTCATTCCTACGAGGATACTAAGGACAATGAATGCTGTCCTCATTACAAAAATTAAATAATTTTAGAAACATTAAAAAGAATTAGAGGCCGGGCGCGGTGGCTCAAACCTGTAATCTTTGGGAGGCCGAGACGGGCGGATCACGAGGTGAGGCGATCGAGACCAGCCTGGCGAACACGGTGAAACCCCGTCTCTACTAAAAAAAAAAAAAAAATACAAAAAACTAGCCAGGCGAGGTGGCGGGCGCCAGTAGTCCCAGCTACTCGGGAGGCTGAGGCAGGAGAATGGTGTAAACCCGGGAGGCGGAGCTTGCAGTGAGCTGAGATCCGGCCACTGCACTCCAGCCTGGGCGACAGAGCGAGACTCCGTCTCAAAAAAAAAAAAAAAAAAAAAGAATCAGAGGTAAGTCAATGGATCTCTTTGTAAATACTTCTTTAAAACTGGGTATTATTCCATAGACCAGCAGTTCTCCAATTTCTTCATTGCAGGATTGCAGGACTCCTTTAGACTCTAAAATTACTGAGGACTTCAGAGTTTTTGTTTATATGGGTTATATCAATATTTACCATATTAGAAATTAAACCTGAGAAATTTAAAAATATGAATTCATTTAACAATAACATTCCTATTGCATGTTAACATACGTAACACATTTTTAATGAAATGTACTTGTTTTCAAAAAAAAATTTTAAAAGTGACACTTTTATATTTTTGCAAATCTCTTTAAAGTCTGGCTGAATAGAAGACAGCAAGGTTTTTATATTTGTTTCTACATTCAGTCTATTGCTTTGTGTTTTTCTGGTTGATATACATAAAGAAAATCTGTACTCACAAATATGTAGTTGGAAAAGGAAAGAGTGTTTTAATAATATTTCCCAATAACTATGAATATTCTTTGCTAATACTATACCAAACCTGACAAGCAGTTGCTTTTCAAAAGTTAGTGTCAATGTGTAATCTGAAACCAAATCAATGAACTTTTCATATTCTGTTACATCAAAAACCACTGGTCCACCTTGTCCTTGGAGTGGATCTTTCACCCCACCTATGTGAGTTTATAAACATCATGCACCGATCACTTAAAAAATACTGGTTCATTCAGATTTGCAGATATTCCAAATATTGACACTTTTCATTATATAATGTCACATTCATCAATCTTCAAAAAAGTTTTGATCTCATCAGAAAAGACTTCAAGTACTACCGGGAAGCTGCCAAGCTCAAAGTTGCAGATGCAAATTTTCTAACATTCTAGTTTTTGCTTTTAGTCTTAAATTTCATCATTAGCAATAAATACTCTTGGTTGTTTCCCTGAAGTGATAGGTTTATGTCTTTCTTTTTCCAGAAAATGTCTGCCATATAACCAAGACTGAATGACTATAATTAGTCTTATAGTTCTATTATAAAAAATAGTTTTAAACCATCAGATCAGGGGGTCCTGGAGCTCTAGCATTCCACAGACCACATGCTAAAAACCACTGCTTAGACAATAGAAACTCAATGAGGTATTCTAAGAAAATCTGGCAATACTAGTTTATAACAAGATGAAGAAGTAGGGGAAAGATCAGAGGTCTTAACAATGTATGGGAGACTGATGTAATGGCCTGATTTAGGGATGCTCAGGGTCTGAAACAGATCAGTTGTAGTGAAAATGGTAACAAAGAGACCATGTGAGCCACATTTTGAAACAGGAATCAACAGGACAGGTAACTTTCTAGTTGTTTGTGGTGGATGAATAACACAAAAGAGATGAAAGAATAAAAGAGTCACTAATAAATATACAAATTGATAAAAGTTAATAAAGCAGGTTATGTAACTGTAATATATAACAGAAAGTCCAATAAAGACGGTTTTCAAAAAAGGAAGAAAGATAACCTAAAAGGGAAGCTTATTTGAAGTATTCAATGCAATCTATTATTTCTAAATAATTTCAAAACAGCATTCAAAATACTAAGTCATTTGGCCTGTCAGTAAGTCTAAAAAGCAAACTTTGGACCCCTTCAAATGCTAATATAAATTCAGCAACTGAAAATGCTAATATAAATTTAGAAACTACTTGTCAAAGAAACAACAATAACAACAGACCTCTCATGTGTTAACCCCTGTAATGGGAGAAAAAAGTATCATAGCATGATACACTACTTGACAAAAATGACAAACTGAATGATATGATAGAACTGGAAATTTCAGTACAGGAACACACACACAGACACACTCCAACTTTTTTCTTAGAGGATAAGCAACTTTTCTCTTCCATACTTAGGAAAAGTGCCTCAAAAATTTTATAGCAGGAGAGTAATTAAAGGGATCTGATAGAAAGCAGAAATAGGGATAAGAGAGAAAGGACAGTAAGTCTATGGCCAAAATACGAAGAATGTGTAAGAAAAAATTGCTGTAGGAAATTTTATTTTTGTATCTTACAGCTCCTTAGAAGTTCATCTGAGTCGCTTTTGAATCACTTCATTTACTAGTCTCATGTTTTTAAAAATTCTGACATGATATGTTAAATGCAATTGGTAAAATCATGAACCTATTGAGAGAGGAAAAAGGAAGAAAATGGTCAGGCAGGCAGCTATGGTGGGTACTTGGTTGAATCCTTTCAAACAAAAGCCTGATTTTTCAGGCTGTAGGCACAGATAAGGGGACTTGCATAGGGAAGCCTGCCTAAGACATGCTCACAGCCACACAGATAAGACAGATTATACAGATGACTTACAGATGACTTGCCCAGACATGGCCACAATGGAAAATTCCATCCTCTAACACATGTGCAGTAAAGGGAACAAAGCATTATGGAATAACTCAAGTTAAGGGCCCGCATGCACACTAGCAGGACAGGGTGGAGGTACCAGAAATTTGCACCTTATGCAAATGATATGCCATCATCGGTTTCTTATAAAAGCCTTTGAATTGAACTGTAAAAATGGTAACCCTCTTCTGGGCCCCCTCTCTGCGGCAGACAACTTTCATTCTTTTGCTTCTTAAACTTTTGCTCCAACCTCACCCTCTGTGTCCATGCTCCTTAATTCTCTTGGTCATGAGACAAACAACTCTGGGTGATGCCTCACAATAACAGACTACTACACTGTGTTGCATTGGTGAGACAGTAACACTATTAATATTTACTGCCTTCCAGAGAAAGCTTTATAAAGGGATTCTATAGAGAGAATCTTCCCAGTTAACACAAACTCTAATGTTTCATTCAGTCTCAGGAGCCTTTCATCTATCTTAGTGCCAACCTAAAAAAAGAAGTAACAACAACACAGTTTTGGGAAATCTATCTAAATAGGCAAGGTCTTAATACACTAAAAGAGAAACACATTCCCAATAGATAATTAGTGTAAACTACAGAAGTCTGAACTGCTGTGGAAGGATAGATCTATATTTTTCTGTATCTATACATACGTTTTTATTCCCACATCAGAGCTAACCTGGCTTAGAAATGGCAAATTCTTCGCAACTCTGAAATTCCAATGACCAGATTTGTTTTGGCTTTGAACCCAAAATCAAAATACAAGTATTACTTCATAAAAGCTAAGAATTAAAGTGATCACTTTATTACAGAAGCAAAAACATCTGGCCAGGAATGGTGGCTCACACCTATAATCCCAGCACTTTGGGAGGCCAAGGGGGGTGGATCACTTGAACTCAGGAGTTTGAGGCCAGCCTGGTCAACACAGTGAGACCTCATCTCTACAAAAAATACAAAAATTAGCCAGGCATGGTGGTGCGTGCCTGCAGTCCCAGCTACTTGGGAGGCTGAGGTGGGAGGATCCCATTTTTGTTTTCATCAACATGTTCACAACAGTTTTAACAGGCATTCATGTTTAATATCATACTAATAGGCCAATTAACAAGTTTTCTTTTTTTTTTTTTTTTTTTTTTTTGAGAGGGAATCTCACTCTGTTGCCCAGGCTGGACTGCAGTGGCACAATCTTGGCTCACGGCAAGCTCTGCCTCACAGGTTCACGCCATTCTCCTGCCTCAGCCTCCTAAGTAGCTGGGACTACAGGTGACCGCCACCACAGCTGGCTAATTTTTTGTATTTTTAGTAGAGATGGGGTTTTAGTAGTATGGTCTCGATCTCCTGACCTCGTGATCCACCAGCCTCGGCCTCCCAAAGTGCTGGGATTACAGGTGTGAGCCACTGTGCCCAGCCAACAAGCTACTTTTTAAAAGGCAGTTCTTTATTTTTTTAATAAACAATAAAATCCTTGCCACTGACATGCAGATTTTAAAATATGGCATACACATGTCTATCTTGTATAGACAATTTCTGATATAGTAGGAGAAATAATGTTAGAGTTGCTATGTGGAGATGATTCTTAACAATGTCAATAACTGTAACAGGCTGGGCACAGTGGCTCATGCCTGTAATCCCAGCACTTTGGGAGGCTAAGGCAGGAGGATCACTTGAGGCCAGGAGGTCCAGGCTGCAGTGGACCATGATCACACCACTGTACTCTGCCTGGGCAACAGAATGAGACCTTGTCTCAAAAAAAAAAAAAAAGTATTAAAAAAATTGTAATGTGGTTGAGGAGCAGTCCACAATATACTGCAGATATATGCTCAAATTATTTTATAAATGTATTAATGTTGTCTGCTTAAGACCTAGTGTAGTTGCCATCAACTAAGTCACTCTCTTTCATTCTTAAAGCACAAAAGGAAAGGAAAATCCAGTCAGGTCACTTAAAGTTTAATTTTACTTATTTAATCCCTTCATGACCTTCCCGCCCTCTATATTCTGTCAAAATGTCAGAAAATAACATTTCCAGAACAACAAACAAAAATTTTCTTAGACTGATAACCACCCAACACACAGTACCTATGAACTTTGCTTTGTCCTGACACACAAGGAACATTTGGGCTGGCAAATTATATTACAGTTCATACAAATAAATGGCCTCAGTAGATTTAAATATGGCCACACTCGTACCTTGATGAGTAATATGGATACTAAAGTAATCATTCAATATGTTTAAGATATAAAGTCATTAGGTCAGAAATGGTTGCCTTCATGGAAATACAAGTCTTAATCCTTACATTACCACATTTACTATAAGACCATAACTATTTGCTGAAATAAATTTATATTGCGTCTTTTAACCTTAGCTAACCACTTTAGTTTCCCTGTCAACTACAGAAGCTTAATTTTCAAGCTACTTGATCACTGGTGTCTAGTTAGTAAATCCACTATGCTCACTATCACCCTTGTTAAGAGAAGGAGAGAATAGGAAAGAGATAACATGTGATACTTCTCTCTGGTGAGTAATTTCCTTTAGTCTAACATTTGCAGAGTTCTGCTGCTACTTCCCTCTCAGTCTCAGCAGCACCACAGTTCAGCATGAAGGTTCTATCACAGGTCAGAGTGAGTTATCTGGTAAAAAAAAGTAATAAATTCCTTGAAGGCATGACTTATTTATGGCAGACAACTTGATATTCGATAAAGGTAACACTTCTCTTTAGAGAAGAGCTCATTTTACTTTGGTGCCATTACTTATTTTAAGAAGATGGTAAGGATGGGGAATAATTCCTATGATGGTTCTACCTTGCTTCTCTCTTCCACATCACTATAACAGTTTGCACTGCCCCGATCACATGTGCCATGAAATGCAAGCAAAGCAGATCATATAGTTTTCTTCCACTTCTTAAATATGCATTAGAAGAAATAAGTCCCACTGGGATATCAGGGCATGCCTCTACAGTCCCAGCTACTCGGGAGCTGAGATCACTTGAGTTCAGAAGATCGAAGCTGTAGGGTGCATGCCTGTGCTCTCAATAGCCACTGCACTCAAACCTGGGCAACATAGTCCAACCCAGTCTCCTAAAAGAGATAAGTCCCTTAATTTCCATACTGAGCCAAGTCTGCTTAAGCAACTATATGGCCTAGTTAACTGAATGGAGTCTTATGAATGGTGCCAACAGTAAGATGACAAATGGCAGTCCATCACAGCCTGTTCTTCAATCCCAATAGATCAGTCATATCAACAGTTCATACTAAACCTCTTAAACAGAAAAATATAAAATATTCAAAATAAGTCACTTACACACTAATCCTTTGAAGGAAATAAAGGCCTATCTACAATTTTTTCTTAAATAAATACTGTGTTAATTTAAGAAAAGTGTAGCTAAGCATGGTGGCTCACGCCTGTAATCCTAGCACTTTGGGAGGCGGCAGCAGGAGGATCCTTTGAGCTCCATGGGCAACAAAGTGGGATACCTGGCTCTACAAAAAGACTACAAAAATCAGCCAGGTTTGGTGGCTTACACCTGCAGTCCCAACTACTCAGGAGGCTGTGGCAGGAGGACTGCTTGAGCCTGGGAGGTTAAGGCTGTGGTGAGTTGTGATTGTGTTACTGTATTCCAGCCCGGGTGACAGAGCAAGACCCTGTCTCAGAAAGAAAGGAAAGAGAAAAGCATAAGCAAAACTAGCCTGGCACTTAAAATATGACCACAGTATTGTATTACTAAGTAATCAAAACTCAAGATCATTTTCATGTCTCATGTTTCTGTTAACAGAAAAATGAACTACACTAAGACTTAATCTCAAATACCATTTAATGCACATTCCTTTTGTTATATTTAGTATCTCTCCCTATATTAATATATCCTCATGCCTGTCTCTTTTTGAATTGGATCTCAACACTTTCCTTTAGGGGCAGCTGGTGTGGGAAAAGAATCAGAACTTTTCAAGGAATGTGATTCTTAGTGGAGAAGGTGTAAAAGAGGGAACTCAGACACTAATTTCACTATTGAGAAATCAGTTTCTGAGTTTTTAGCCATTGGTTACACAACCAATGCTGTGATATCACCTCTCTATCTAAAAAAGCAGAAGAAGGCAGGCTACATTAGAAATAAAAGTTGTCAAGAGTATGGCAGCATTAAAAATCTTCAATAGCTCTATCTCTATCTATAATATCAAGTGCAATAGAATCCAGAACTACATATGCATCTTTTCTGAATTGGGACCCATTTGAATCACAAATCACTGAGCTTACAGTGAAAACTATCAAGGTGATAATACAAGCATCTCTAAAGAGCACTTCTTAGAGCTCCAGTTTTCTCATCTTTAAAATGGAATAATGTGGTTTCTAATATGTAGCAATGTGGTGAAGATTAAATGAGAAATATCAAGCATTACAAACAGTGCTTGGCATACTGTAAAGCCCTCAATAAACAACAGCACTTATTATTATCTTAACTTCACACATCTGAAACAATGGGTTCATTTGTTACTCCTATTGAAAATTTTCAGATGCTAAAAATATTGTAATAAAATGTGATAGAAAAAACTGATTTAAACTGTGAATGATCTTCAGGATTATATGATGAATGTAAATAAACCTTTCCTTGGACATATTCTGGGGAAAAAAAATACTGCACAGGTTTGCTCTAACAAAAACATACTTCCATCTGATACCATCGGACAGACTCTAGTATATCACTGTGCCAGAAATCTACATATTATTCTTAATACAAACTTTACAAAGGAAAAGACAACAAATCCAGAGCCTTTTGGCTAGAGAAACAGTTACAGGCAGAAATGAAATATAAGGGCCGAAACACATTCTTTTATTTAGGTCTATTTGTTCAGCTTAATGTACACCATTTAGGTCAGTCTACCAATTCCCTCTCTAATTAAAAAAAAAAAAAAATGAGTGGGGGGCAGGGGGGATGAGAAGAGAGAAAAAAATCTTTTTAGTGGCACTATTTTATTCTAACCAGTTAGTTCAAACAGTCTCAGCTCTAAAAGTCTCTTACCACTCACAGTTGACGGCTAAACTTGAGAGGATTAATTGATCCTCTTCATCTATTTTTCTACAGGTTTCAACTGGGACAAAAATGTGTATATACTTCTCAAATGCAATCATAAGAATACAAAACAATGACAAATTTGATGGGTGACATATTTTGCTTTTTTAAAAAAAGTTGAATCCAAACTCATAAGATTTAAAGAAGGAATAGTAAGGTTGTCACTCTTTCTTAAAATTAAACCCTGAGAAAACACACACACACAAATTAAGCCTTAAATCCTATAGGCATTCAGTTGCTTTTCCAAAACTATCTGAACTCCTCTGTAGGTCCGCAAACAAGGCGTTCATTGTGTGGATCTGTAAATTGTATGATGTCACTGAAACACAAGCACCAATTGGTATTATAAACAGTTTGTGTTTCCAAGGATACTAGGAACTTTAAATACCCTGCATTTATACAAAGCCCAAGAGCATGACCTTCCTAACAATACAAGGAGCCTTCCACTTTCTCTTTTTAGTCACTGTTTCCAGCAGAGAAAGGATACTGATTTTGCTCCTAATAATTCTTCCAAATAATATACTTGGAACATTCCTCAATTATTCATTATTCATTTTTATATTCTTAATATAATGACATCAAAAAAAGAGGATTAAGAATTTACATAGCCCTAGCAGGCCCCTAATAGACTCTCAAAAGGCTAGCTAGGCTGGAGTCCTTTAAGAAAACTTCATGATATAGATTTTTTGTAATGCAAGGCACATAAACACTTTTTTTTTTTTTTTTCTGAGACACAGTCTCATTCGCCCTGGCTAGAGTACAGTGGTGCAATCTCGACTCACTGCAACCTCCGCCTCCTGGGTTCAAGCAATTCTCTGCCTCAGACTCCCGAGTAGCTGGGATTACAGGTGCCCACCACTATGCCCAGCTTCTTTTTTGTATTTTTAGTAGAGACGGGGTTTCACCATCTTAGCCAGGCTGGTCTTGAACTCCTGACCTCGTGATCCACCAGCCTCAGCCTCCCAAAATGCTGGGTTACAGGCGTGAGCCACTGCGCCCATCTAACACTTCTAATTAATCCTTACAGTTATGTTCCTCTGTGTTATGGAGTACTCTTTTAGTAACACACAGCACTTGTGTGCATTTCCTGGAAAAATTACTTTTCTTTACCTACTATTCATCTTGAACGCACGTATAAAAATTCAGTACATAAACTTGTTTATGTTAGCCAGAGTAACTACTGCAACATAAAAACACAGGTTGAATATAAGGTGATTATGATTATATTATTGTTAAAAGTCAAAAAGGTTATATATGTCTTTATAAAGGTATATAAAAAAAGATATGTAGAGTTAAATTGTTATAAAAGGTCTGTAGCTAAGCTCTTCTCTAATATCTATTCAGAGGTAGGCCTAAATATTTATATTATGCTCACATCAAATTTATTTGTGGAATGTGTTTTCCATGAGTTACAAACATGAAAGTTTGGACAATTCCAGAGTTCTTATTTTTCTACTTAGGAGATAAATATTTTAATCAAGTATTTCTCAAAATACAGATTGGAAACTGACAAGGAAAAACGGGAGAATTCACAGGGACTAAAATTAGAGAGCTCCAAAGAGCTGTTTAATAATGATGGCAGCAGCAAGGAACTCCACCCTAGGCGACAGAGCAAGACTCCATCTGAAAAGAATGACCTCCACACCTTCTGGCTTCTCTCCTTACTGCATTTCACATTCAGACTATCATAATGCCAAGATTATAGAACAACAACAATTTCTATTGAGCATTCATATTTCATCAATTTATAAAACACTGAATATCAGTCTAAGTACAACAACAAGAACAAACTGCCAACTTTGGGAACAAATCACCGATTTCTGATAAGCTTACAACTGATGGGTGCGGAAGTAAGTGGGCATGTTGGAGAGCAGTCCTCTCCAACATGTTCAATGCACCATGAGCATCAGTTAGTAGGTTTCACAGAAGGAGTGGAGAAATTTGGGGGAATTAATTATGTCAGTTAATTCAGCAAGTCTTATAAAATACTCTTGATATTTTAGTGAAGTTAGTTATTTAGGATATAGAGTTTGACTTAAGGAAATAAAATAATGGGAAATATTTTACCTCTAAGTGAATTTGTTTTTTCTTATTTGAAAGACTTTTTAAAAAACTTTGTATGAATGATTCACCTAATAGTCTTAATGAGAACTCAACAATTGTTAACAAAAGTCAAGACTGTAGGGAAAAATAAAACTAGAAACACACATGAAATAAAAGGTGCCAGACTTTCTTGAATCTTCCAGTTTGCTAAAATTATTATCTCATACACACACACACACACACACACACACACACACATATATATATATATTTTTTGAGACTAGTCTCGCTCTGTCACCCAGGCTGGAGTGCAGTGGCGCAATCTTGGCTCCACTGCAACCTACGCCTCCCGGGTTCAAGCAGTTCTGTCTCAGCCTCCCGAGTGGCTGGGATTACAGGCGCCAGCCACCACACCCAGCTAAGTTTTTTGTATTTTTAGTGGAGACGGGGTTTTACCATCTTGGCCAGGCTAGTCTTGAACTACTGACCTCGTGATCCACCCACCTCAGCCTCCCAAAGTGCTGGGGTTACAGGCATAAGCCACCACGCCCAGCCTCAAATATAGTTTTAAAAGAAAATTTACATCTATTACTAAGGCAAAACAAACCTTACATTTCAGGTAATTTGTAAGATCATTAGGTCTAAAATAAAAGACTATTTTTCAGTAATTCAAACTGTTAAGGTTGTTTATGGCTGTACTCTATACCCTGAAGTCTAAATACAATGATTAACAAAATAAACATCATTAGTGATATCAAAACATGCATGGGTGAGTGACTCATCCCTGTAATCTCAGCACTCTGAGAGGCCAAGGAGGGAGGACGACTTGGGCCCAGTATTTCAAGACCAGCATGGGCAACAAAGTGAGATCCCATCTCAACAAAAAAATCAAAATATTAGCTGGGCATGGGAGCACACACCTGTAGTCCCAGCTACTGGGGAGGCAGAGGCAGGCCTGGAGGCCAAGGCTACAATGAGCCATGTTCGTACCACTGCACTCCAGCCTGAGTTGCAGAGAGAGACCTGGCCTCTAAAAACAAAACAAAACATGTAGTTTACCTAGGAAGACAGGCATCATTTAATAACAGCTTTATGAAGACATAACTCATATAGCACATAATTTAGCCATTTAAAGTGTACAATTCAACAGTCTGTACTTTATTCACAGATAGGTGCAATCAACATAGATGATTTTAGAACATTTTGGTCACCTCAAAAAGAAGTTTCATTGCCCTTTACACATCCATCCAACCATCCCCCTCGGCCCTAAGAAACTACTAATCTGCTTCCTGTCTCTAAATTTCCTTAGTCTGGATATTTCATATGAATGGAATCATATAATACATGTGGTCTTTCACTTAACATAATATAATCAAGATTCATTCGTGTTTAGAAAGTGTTAGTACTACATTTTTTTTTTTTTTTTTTTTTTGAGACAGAGTCTCGCTCTGTCACCCAGGCTGGAGTGCAGTGGCGTGATCTCGGCTCACTGCAAGCTCCTCCTCCCAGGTTCATGCCATTCTCCTGCCTCAGCCTCCCTAGTAGCTGGGACTACAGGCATCCACCACCGCACCCGGCTAATTTTTTTGTGTTTTTAGTAGAGATGGGGTTTCACCACGCTGGCCAGGATGGTGTCGATCTCCGGACCTCATGATCCGCCCGCCTCAGCCTCCCAAAGTGCTGGGATTACAGGCGTGAGCCACCGCGCCCAGCCCTAGTACTACATTCGTTTTAGGGCTATTATTCTATTGTATAGGTATACTACATTTTATTTATACATTCCTCAGTTGATGAACATTTGGGTTGTTTCCACCTTTTGGCAGTTATGAATAATGTGGCTATAAACATTCATGTATGAGTTTTTATGAGGACATACATTTTCATTTCTCTTGGTTATGTATCTTGGAGTGGAATTGCTAAGTCATTTAGTAATGCTATTTTAATTGTTTGAAGAACTGCCAGGCAGTCTTTCAAAGCAGCTACACAATTTTATGTCAGCAATGTATAAGGGTTAAAATTTCTCCATATACAAGTCAACACTTGTTATTATCTGACTTTTTGATTCTAGATATTCCTAATAGCAGGATGTGGTATCTCATTGATTTTTTTTTTTTTTTTAAAGGGAGTCTGGCTCTGTCGCCCAGACTGGAGTGCAGTGGTGCGATCTCAGCTCACTACAAGCTCCACCTCCCGGGTTCACGCCATTCTCCTGCCTCAGCCTCCTGAGTAGCTGGACTACAGGCGCCCGCCACCACGCCTGGCTAATTTATTTTATTTTTTTTAGTAGAGACGGGGTTTCACCGTGTTAGCTAGGATGGTCTCGATCTCCTGACCTCGTGATCTGCCCACCTCGGCCTCCCAAAGTGCTGGGATTACAGGTGTGAGCCACTGCGCCCGGCAGTATCTCACTGTTGTATTGATTTGTATTTCCCTAATGATTAATGATGCTGAGCATCTTTTCATGTGCTTACTGGCTATTTGTATATCGTCCTTAGAAAACTATCTATTCAGACCATTTGCCTGTTTTTAAAATTGGCTTGTCTTTTTATTATTGAGATGTAAGAGTTTTTGTATGTTATAGAAACAAGTCCCAAATTAGGTAATTAATTTGCAAATATTTTCTTCCATTCTGTGGGGATGTCCTTTTACTGTCGTCTTTTTTTTTTTTTTGCCATGGAGTCTTGCTCTGTCGCCCAGGGTGGAGTGCAGTGGCGCCATCTCGGCAAACTCCACCTCCCAGGTTCAAGTGATTCTTCTGCCTCAGCCTCCCGAGTAGCTGGGACTACAGGTGAGTGCCACCATGCCTGGCTAATTTTTAGTATTTTAAGTAGAGACAGGGTTTCACCGTTTAGCCAGCATCGTCTCCATCTCCTGACCTCATGATCCACCCACCTTGGCCTCCCAAAGTGCTGGGATTACAGGCGTGAGCCACAGCGCCCGGCCCTCCTTTCACTGTCTTGATGGTATCGTTTGGTTTTAAATATTGATGAAGTCCAATTATTTATTTTTTCTTTTGTTCTTCTTGCTTTTGATGTCACTTCTAGAAATACTTTGCCAATCCAAAGTCATGAAGATTTACCTATATATTAATTTTTTTTTTTCTGTATTGAGACAGGGTCTCACTCTGTTGCCCAGGCTGGAGTGCAGTGGCATGTGGTTCATTGCAGCCTCAACTCACAGGCTCAGGTGGTTCTCCCATCTCAGCCTCCCGAGTACCTGGGACTACAAACACATGCCACCACACCTAATTTTTTGTATTTTTGGTAGAAGTGGGTTTTGCCATGTTGCCCAGGTTGTTCTTCAACTCCTGGGCTCAAGCAGGTGGGAAGCCACCTGCCTTGGTTTCCCAAAGTGCTGGGATTACAGGCATGAGCCACCATGCCCAGCCTATATTAATTTTTATAAAGTTATTATAGTTTTACCTCTTATGATGAGTGGTCTTGATAACTTTGTCAAAAATTAGTTTTATTAGACACTTGATTTTGTTTCTAGACTTAATTCTATTTACACACACACACACACACACACAGACACACACATACATCCCTGAGCCAGTACCACACTGTCTTTATTCTTGATTGATTACTACTACTTTGTATTAAGTTGTAACATTGAGAAGTGTTCTTTTTATCCCCTAGGATTGTTGTGGCTATTCTGGGTCGCTTGCAATTTTAGAATCAGTTTGTCAATATCCACAAAAAAGTCAGCTGGGATTCTGACAGAGATTGTATTGAATCTGTAGATCATTTTGTGAGTATTGTTGCCATCTTAACAACACTATGTCTTCTAATCAATGAACACGGGATGTTTTTCCATTTATTTAAATCTAATTTCTTTCAACAGTGTTTTGTGGTTTTCAAAGGTTTTGCACTTCTTTTGTGAAATTCCTAAGTGTCTTATTCTCTTTGATGTTTTATGAATAAAATTGTCTTAAATTTTTAGATTATTCATTGCAAGTATATAAAAATACCATTGGGCCAGGCACAGTGGCTCATGCCTATAATCTAGCACTTTGGGAGGCAGAGGCATGTGGATCACCTGAGATCAGGAGTTCGAGACCAGCCTGGGAAACACGGTGAAACCCTGTCTCTACTAAAATACAAAAAATTAGCTGAGTGTGGTGGCGTATGCCTGTAGTCCCAGCTACTCCCAGGCAGGAGAATTGCTTGAACCCAGGAGGCAGAGGTTGCAATGAGCTGAGATCATGCCACAGCACTCCAGCCTGGGCGACAGAGCAAGACTCTGTCTCAAACAAAAACAAAAACATTGATTTTTCTATATACTGATTTTGTATCCCATAATCAAGCTGAAGTTGTATATTTACTGTATATTTTAGTGGATTTCTTAGGATATTACACACATGTGAATATGTCACTTGCAAACAGAGATAGTTTTACTTGTTGGTTTACAATCTGGATGCTTTTTATTACTTTACGTTGTCTAATTGCCCTGATTAGAATTTCCAAGAAGATGCTGGATAGAAGCAGTGAGAGCAAACATCCTTATCTTTTTCATGTTAGGAGGAAAGTATCTAATGTTTCCTCATTAAGTATGATATTAGCAGTGAATGTTTGTTGATGGCCTTTATGAGGCTGAGAAAGTTCCCATTTACTTGTTGAGTGTTTTTTTTATCATGAAAGGTGTTGAATCTCATCAAATGCTCTTTCTGTTTTTATTGGAAGAATCACATTTTTGTCCTTTATTCTATTAATATGATATATTACGCTCATTGATTTTCTTATGTTCAAACAATGTAGCATTCCTGGGATACATCTCACTTGGTCATAGTTTATAATACTTAGATGTTGCTGGATTCAATTTGTTAGTATTTTATTGAGGATGCCCCTCTATTTCCAATGAGATGATTCCTTTGTTGTTATTGTTTAGTCTATTTTCTCTGATGTTAGAATAGCCAATTCAGCCTTCTTCTTGTTGCTTCTTGTATGATACATGTTTTTCCATCCTTTTACTTACAACCTATTTGCATTTCTTAAAGTGTGTCTCCTGTAGAAAACGTATGGTTGATTCCTATTTTTAATCCAGTCTCACAAGGGCTTTCTTTTGATTGGATTGTGTAACCCATTCACATTTCATATTATTGACATAACTGAATTTATATCTACTATTTTACCTTTTGTTTTCTATTTATCTCTTGTTTTGTTGTTGTTGTTGTTCTATTTTTCTTTTACTGCTTTCTTTTGCATTAAGTGAATATTTTCTAATAAATTTAAATTAAGTTATTTTTCACTTTTTAAAAAAGTTATTGCTTCCTCATTTCTCTAGGGCTTACCATACATATCTCACCAGAATCATCTTCAGTTTTGTACTAATTTAATTCCAATGAGATACAGAAATGTTACTCCCATACAGCTCTATTCTCTTTTTCCACTTTATTGTTATACATATTACATGTATTAATATTATAAGCCCAATAATATTAATAACTTGCTATAATTACTTTATAATCATTGCTTTAGTCCAATACAGCTTTATTCCCACCCATGTCTTTTGTGCTGTAATTGGCAAATATACTACAAATATATTACGTTTCTATATGTTATGAATCCAATAATAATAATATACATATTATTTTATGCAATTGCTTTTTCAATAGAAAAAGAAAGGAGAAAATAAGCATTTATACTATCTTTTAAAATGACATACTTAGCTTTATTGGAGCTCTTTGGTTTTTTTTCATTTGGATTTGAATTACTGTCTGGAGTTACTTGCTTTCAGCCTGAAGAACTTCCTTTAGTATTTCCTCTACAGCATGTCTGCTGGTGACAATTTATCTCAGTTTTTGTTTCTCTGGAGATATCTTTATATCATTCTGATTTTGCTTATATCTCAACAAAGATAGTTTTGTTACAGATAAGATGTTTGGTTGACAGTTTTTTTGTTCTTTTGGGTTTTTTTCTGGAGTACTTTGAATATGTTATCGTATTGTCTTCTGGCCTCCTTTTTCTTCCCCCCACAGAGAAGACGTTAATCTCACTGGAGCTTCCTTGTAAATAATGAGTGGTTCTTCTGTAGCTGATTTCAAGATTTTCTCCTTGTACTTCACTGACAGTATTTTTACTATTATGTGCCTATGAATTTCTTTGTGTTTATCCTACTTGGAGTTCACTGAGCTATCTGGCTGTGCAGCTTATTGTTTTTCAATAAATTGGGGGAGTTTTCTGCTACTGTTTCTTTGAATGTTTTTCTGTTTCTTTCTTTTTCTCCTCTCCTTCTGTACTCCTGTGAAGAAAGCATTCCAACAAGGAGCTGAGGAAAGAGGGAAGCTTGTGTTCTTGGCTTGGTTGCCACGATTTGGTTGCAACAGTCTCAGTGAGCTCAGTAGTGGGAGGCCAGGAGCAGTTTCAAGTATTACAGACTCTTGCTTTTTCTTAGCATATCTGTGTAAGTTTTCTTGAATTTTTGTAGTTTTTCTTCATTTATTGTATGCCTTTATGACCATTTCCAAAGGCTTTAAAATAACTGTTTTCTTTATAAGTTTCAATGATTTCACTGAGAAACAGATTAGTAGGTATCCTCAGACTGCAATGCCAAAAGTTTATCTAATCCAGACATTAACGTTTAAAGACCCTCGGCGTGTAATTACAGTTATGATACATGGAAATGTACAAAATATTGTGAATATATAATTTGGGGAGACAATCTAGTTTTGGGGATCAGGGAACATTTCTCTAAGAAAGTGACATTTCAATTGAGCTCTGAAGGATAAATAGACATTGCCTAGAAGAATAAAATAAGAAGGAGCAGCAAAAGATCTCAGACAGAGACAACAGTATTTGACTTGAGGTGAAAAGGAACATGGCACATCTGGGAACTGAAAGTAGGCCAGTCATTGGAGCAGAAATATGAGGGAGACGAATGGCTCCAAGTAAAGCTGGAGAAGCAGAGGCCAGAGTATGTTATAAATTTTAAGCCTAATTTCAAGAAGAATGGACAACCAATGGATAGTTTTGAACAGAAGAGTTACAGGATGAGATTTGTCTCTTTGAAAGATCATTCTGGCTACATGTCAGGCCTCTGAGCCCAAGCTAAGCCATCATATCCCGTGTGACATGCACGTATATGCCCAGATGGCCCAAAGCAAGTGAAGAATCACAGAAGAAGTGAAAATGGCCGGTCCTGCCTTAACTGATGATATTACCTTGTGAAATTCCTTCCCCTGGCTCATCCTGGCTCAAAAAGCTCCCCCACTGAGCACCTTGTGACCCCACCCCTGCCCACCAGAGAACAACCCCTTTGACTGTAATTTTCCTTTACCCACCCAAATCTTATAAAACGGCCCCACCCCTATCTCCCTTCACTGACTCTCTTTTCAGACTCAGCCAGCCTGCACGCAGGTGAAATAAACAGCCTTGTTGCTCATACAAAGCCTGTTTGGTGGTTTCTTCACACTGACACGAATGAAACTACACATAGACAATTGGCTCAAAAAAATCTCAAACGTAGGCACACTTTTGCTTAGAAGCTATCATAGGTTGAATTGTATGCCCTCCAAAAATATGTTAAAGTTACAGCCCTTGGTATCTGTGATTGTGACCCTATGGAAATATGGGTCATTGCAGATACAATCTAGTTAAGGTAAAGTCATATTGGAGTAGGATGAGTCTGAAATCTAATGATCCAAATCATTATAATAAAAGAAAAATTTGAAGTCACAGAAGAGACACACAAAGAAGGCAGCCATAGGACACTGGAGACAGAAACTGAGGTGATGAAGCTGAACGTCAAGAAACACCAAAGATTGTCAGTAACCACCAGAAGCAAGGAGTGGGGCATGGAACAGATTTTCCCTCAGAGTGTTCAAAAAGAACCAACCTTGCTGACACCTAGATTTTAAGCTTCTAGCCTCCTGAACTGAGAGAAGAAATTTCTATCGCTTTAAGCTACCTCTTTGTGGTAATTCCTTACAGTAGTCTTAGAAAATGAATACAGAGGCTATTACAGTAATCCAGGCAAGGATTACCAGTTACTGGTAGATTGAGTTGGGGGAGAGAGAAATGAAGGTTGTAATAGAGAAATATTTAGGTGGCAAAAAGGACAAGAATTGCTGACGAACTGGATTTAGTGACAGGGAAAGCAAGGTGTTAAAGATGGCCACTTGATTTCTGGATTATCCAATCAGATGGTAGATTTTGATTTCAGGATTTTCTTGCATCAGACCCTTTTCTATCGTTGTAAACTTTTTCCCTTTAATTCATATCTAAAGATTCCTCCTTGAGCTTTACAGGCCAAAAACTGCATTCTGATCTTAATGATTTCATTTCTATTTCATTTCTCTTTCTTTAGTAGTGTTTTAGAGATCCACAACTGAAACAAAAAGATAAAGAACTAGACTGCCAATTCCAAAGCATCACACCATCAGCCTGAAAGTACTCTCTTCTGAAAAACAAAATAAATTTTTTATTTTCTAATCTCCATACAACTATAAACATGAAAATAGGGACTGTTCACATTTTACTTAAATATTAATGTTCATACTGCCATATTGCTGGGATAGATTACATCTCTTCCTATTCCAACATTTTCTTCCTAGTATAAGTGAATAGTGAGATTTCAGAGTGAGTATTCTATCTGAATAGTCATAATTTACCCCTGGATTTTTATTATTTTAATGTAAAATGCAAAATTAATAGGTTTAGAATATGTTTTTCCACATAATTTTATTTTAATATTGAATTAAACTCCTCAGAATTAATTTTAAAATAAAACTCACTCAGGCTCAATCATAATCTCAAAGTGGATTATAAAGACATTAGAACAAAAAGTTCCTCCACCCCCAGATAAATTTTCTGTTGATAAAATTTTTCAAGCACTTTATTCTCTTAAATAACATAATTTTTCAATGTTTTTGAACCCCAACCAGAAATGAATTTGGCAAATCTGAAACCTTTATGTGTATGTCTTTTCTGATCTGACCATCTGACACTTAGAGCCTCATATAAAAACATTTAGTTAACTGTAGCTAATTTAAAATAGTTAAAATGTTATGTAACATTCTATTTCAAGCACTGACTATATTTGCAACCACCTTTACAAGGTCAATTCATTATTGAGGATGAAAGAATAAAGTAAATAGTTTTTACTTTCCCTACTAGACTGATAATCATCTGAAGAAAAAGACTGTTTTACTTTTTTAATGTGCCATGCACATGGTAGCCACTTGATCAATAATTATTGAACTGAATTAACATACAATTCTACTGTGGCAGAAGGACAGGCTACATGATCGTTCAAGGTTCTAGCCCATGTTTTATCAATTAATTAATCAACCATTTCCTGTTCCCACTTTCATCCTTTTTCTTTCCTTTAAAAAGTACCAAAGCTCATTTCAATTAAAACTATATAGATAAATGAGGAATTATGTTCAGTCATTAACTATAATTTATACATACTTATTTTTACATATAGTTTTCGTATACTGTGGCAGCAAGTATCTACATTTCTTAAGTGATGAGGAAATCACAAAAGGGAGTGTTCTAACGGAAGCATCAACACTCCCACACTGCACATATATAGTAATTTTTGATTGCTAGTTAAGCAGATTTTTTAAAATTGTATGAGCAAATTATTGTCAATGGAGAGACAAATAAAGTTATAAGCTTACATTGTACCTTTCTCCCACAGACGTAAAGCATTTTCCAACATTTTCTTTACCATCTCCCATGAAGTAGGCAGATGGCAAGATTCTCCTAGCTTTAGATGGCTAGATTTAGACACAAAAAGGTTAACCAGTTTCCCAGAGTCCAAGTGAGTCAGGAACAAAACAGAAAAAGAACCCTAAATTCCTGATTCTTAGTTTCATACAAAAACTATCAGACCTCACTGAACTCTTGCTTTCTCTGATCTTAGAATTTTATTAAATAGTAACAAAAGTTATTAACAGTAGCACCAAACATGACACTTACTAAATTCTACCCCTTGACTGTACTAAGAGGTTTACATCCTCCTGTAAGCCTCAAAGTACCCCTGTGACTTTATTTTACTCATCTGTAAAATAAGTACTAGAAAACTAGTACTTATTTCATTAGAAGACTTTATGGTCTTTCAATTTCAAAATAACGTGACTAAATAAATACAGTGTAAAGACATGTATATAGTAAGGTGTTTGCTTATAAGCATTCACTGCAGTCCCCATAGTTGTAAACTTTTATAAAGAAATAAGGTTTTCTGGATATGGCAAGATGGCCTAATAGAAACAGCTCTGGTCTGCAGCTCCCAGGGAGACCAACGCAGAAGGCGGGTGATTTCTGCATTTCCAACTGCGTGGTGCCTGGAACCCCAGCGAGAGAGCACTGTTCACTCCCCTGGAAAGGGGTCTAAAGCCAGGGAGCCAAGTGGTCTCGATCAGCGGGTCCCACTCCCAAGGAGCTCAGCAAGCTAAGAACCACTGGCTTGAAATTCTTGCTGCCAGGACAACAGTCTGAAGTCCACCTGGGATGATCAAGCTCGGTGGGGTTGGGGGGCCTGCCATTGCTGAGGCTTGAGTAGGCGGTTTTCCCCTGACAGCGCTAAGGAGGCCTGGAAGTTTGGACTGGGCAGAACTCAACACAGCACAGCAAAGTGGCTGTGGCCTGACTGCCTCTCTAGATTCCTCTTCACTGGGCAGGGCATCTCTGAAAGAAAGGCAGCAGCCCCAGTAAGAGGCTTATTGATAAAACTCCCATCTCCCTGGGACAGAGCACCTGGGGGAAGGGGCGGCGGCTGTAGGCAGAGCTTCAGCAGACTTAAACATTCCGGCCTACTGGCTCTGAAGAGAGCAAACGGATCCTGACAAGGAGGGCTCTTCCAGCACAATACTCGAGCTCTCCTAAGGGACAGACTGCCTCTTCAACTGGGTCCCTGACCCCCGAGCCTTCTGACTGGGAGAGACCTCACAACAGGGGTTGACAGACCCCTCATACAGGAGAGTCCCGGCATCAGGCCAGTGCCCCTCTGGGACAAAGCTTCCAGAGGAAGGAACAGGTGGCAATTTTTGCTGTTCTGCAGCTTCCACTGGTGACAGCCAGGCAAACAGGGTCTGGAGTGGACCTCCAGCAAACTGCAGCAGACCTGCAGAAGAGAGGCCTGACCATTAGAAGAAACACTAACAAACGGGAAGCAATAACATCAAAATCAACATAAAGGACCCTACACAGAAAACCCATCCAAAGGTCATTGGCCTCAAAGATCAAAGGTAGATAAATCCATGAAAATGAGGAAAAACCAGGGCAAAAATGCTAAAAATTCCAAAAACCAAAATGCCTCTTCTCCAAATGATCACAACTCCTCTCCAGCAAGGGCACAAAACTGGACAGAGAATGAGTTTGATGAACTGACAGGAGTAGGCTTCAGAAGGTGGGTAATAACATATTCCTCTGAGCTAAAGGAGCTTGTTCTAATCCAATGCAAGGAAGTTAAGAACCTTGACAAAAGGTTACAAGGTTACAGGAACTGCTAACTAGAATAACCAGTTTAGAGAAGAACATAAATGACCTGATGGAGCTGAAAAACACAGCATGAGAACTTCATGAAGCATACACAAGTTATCTATAGCTGAATCGATCAACCAGAAGAAAGGATATCAGAGATTGAAGACCAACTTAATGAAAAAAGACGTGAAGACAAGATTAGAGAAAAAAAAATGAAAAGGAATGAACAAAGCCTCCAAGAATATGGGACTACGTGAAAAGGCCAAACCTATGATTGATTGGGGTCCCTGAAAGTGACAGACAGACTGGAACCAAGTTCGAAAACACACTTTAGGATATTATCCAGGAGAACGTCCCCAACCTAGGAAGACAGGCCAACATTCAAATTCAGGAAATACAGAGAACACCACTAAGATACTCCTCGAGAAGAGCAACCTCAAGACACATAATCAGATTCTCCAAAGTTGAAATGAAGGAAAAAATGTTAAGGGCAGCCAGAGAGAAAGGTCAGGTTACCTACAAAGGGAAGCCCATCAGACTAACAGCAGATCTCTCGGCAGAAACCCTGCAAGCCAGAAGACAGTGGGGGCCAATATTCAACATTCTTAAAGAAAAGAATTTTCAACCCAGAATTTCATATTCAGTCAAACTAAGCTTCATAAGTGAAGGAGAAATAAAATCCTTTACAGACAAGCAAATGCTGAGAAATTTTGTCACCATGAGGCCTTATAAGAGCGCCTGAAGGAAGCACTAAATATGGAAAGGAAAAACTGGTACTAATCACTGAAAAAACATATCAAAATATAAAGAACAAAAGCACTATAAAGAAACTGCATCAACTAATGTGCAAAATAAACAGCTAGCATCATGATGACAGGATCAAATTCACACGCTGACGATACTAACCTTAAATGTAATGGGCTAAATGTCTCAATTAAAAGACACAAACTGGTAAACTAGATAAAGGGTCAAGACTCATTGATGTGCTGTATTCAAGAGACCCATCTCACATGCAAAGACACACATAGGCTCAAAATAAAGGGAGGGAGGAATATTTATCAAACAAATGAAAAGCAAAAAAAGCAGGGTTACAATCCTAGTCCCTGATAAAACAGACTTTAAACCAACAAAGATCAAAAAAGACAAAGAAGGGCATTACATAATGGTAAAGCGATCAATGCAACAAGAAGAACTGACTATTCTAAATATATAAGCACCCAATACCGGAGCACCCAGATTCATAAAGCAAGTTCTTAGAAATCTACAAAGAAACTTAGACTCCCACACAGTAATAGTGGCAGATTTTAACACCCCACTGTCAATATTAAGTATACCACCAAGACAGAAAATTAACAAGGATATTCAGGACTTGAACTCAGCTCTGGACCAAGTGGAACTAATAGATATCTACAGAACTCTCCACCCCAACTCAACAGAATATACATTCTTCTAAGCGCCACAAAGCACTTATTCTAAAATTGACCACATAATTGGAAGTAAAACGCTCCTCAGTAAATGCAAAAGAAAAAAAAAAATCATAACAAGCAGCCTCTAAGACCACAGTGCAATCAAATTAGAACTCAGGATTAAGAAATTCACTCAAAACCACACAACAACATGGAAACTGAACAACCTGCTCCTGGGTAAATAACGAAATTAAGGCAGAAATAATGCAGTTCTTTGAAACCAATGAGAACAAAGAGACAGCATACCAGAATCTCTGGGATACGGCTAAGGCAGTGTTTAGAGGGAAATTTATATACTAAATACCCATATCAGAAAGTGGGAAAGATCTAAAATCAATACCCTAATATCACAATTAAAAGAACTAGAAAAGCAAGAGGAAACAAATTCAAAAGCTAGCAGAAGGCAATAAATAACTAAGATCAGTGCAGAACTGAAGGAGATAGAGACACGAAAAACTCTCCAAAAAAAAATCAATGAATCCAGGAGCTGGTTTTTTGAAAAGATTAACAAAATAGACCACTAGACAGACGAATAAGAAAAGAGAGAAGAATCAAATAGACACAGTAAAAAAATGATAAAGGGGATATCACCACTGATCCCACATAAATATAAGCGACCATCAGAGAATACTATGAACACTTCTATGCAAATAAACTAGAAAATCTAGAAGAAATGGATAAATTTCTGGACACATACAGCCTCCCAAGACTCAACCAGGAAGAAGACAAATCTCTGAATAGACCAATAACAAGTTCT
This sequence comes from Papio anubis, assembly GCF_008728515.1. Classification (NCBI taxonomy): domain Eukaryota; kingdom Metazoa; phylum Chordata; class Mammalia; order Primates; family Cercopithecidae; genus Papio; species Papio anubis. The sequence goes on from NC_044976.1 coordinate 183,693,405, forward strand.
GAAACTGAGGCAGTAATTAATAGCTTACCAACCAAAAAAAGCCCAGGACCAGATGGATCCACAGCTGAATTCTACCAGAGGTACAAAGGGGAGCTGGTACCATTCCTTCTGAAACTATTCCAAACAATACAAAAAAAGGGACTTCCTCCTAACTCATTTTATGAGATCAGCATCATTCTGATTCCAAAACCTGGCCAAGACACAACAGAAAAAGAAAATTTCAGGCCAATATCCCTGATGAACAGGGATGTGATAATCCTCAGTAAATACTGGCAAACTGATTCAGCAGCACATCAAAAAGCTTATGCACCACGATCAAGGCAGCTTCATCCCTGGGATGCGAGGCTGGTTTAACATATACAAATCAATAAACATAATTCATCACATAAACAGAACCAATGACAAAAACCACATGATTATCTCAATAGATGCAGAAAAGGCCTTCGACAAAATTCAAAACCCCTTCATGCTAAAAACTCTCAATAAACTAAGTATTGATGGAACATATCTCAAAATAATAAGAGCTATTTATGACAAACTCATAGCCAATATTATACTGAATGGGCAAAAAGTGGAAGCATTTCCTTTGAAAACCAGCACAAGACAAGGATGCCTTTTCTCACCACTCCTATTCAACATAGTATTGGAAGTTCTGACCACAGCAATCAGGCAAGAGAAAGAAATAAAGTGTATTCAAAAAGGAAGAGAAGAAGTCAAATTGTCTGTTTGCAGATGACATGATTGTATATTTAGAAAACCCCATCGTCTCAGCTCCAAAACTCCTTAAGCTGATAAACAACTTCAGCAAATTCTCAGGATACAAAATCAATGTGCAAAAATCACAAGTATTCCTATACACTAATAACAGACAAGCAGAGAGCCAAATCATGAATGAACTCCCATTCACAACTGCTACAAAGAAAATAAAATACCTAGGAATACAACTTACAAGGGATGTGAAGGACCTCTTCAAGGAGAACTACGAACCACTGCTCAAGGAAATAAGGGAGGACAAAAACAAATGAAAAAAAAAATTCCGTGCTCATGGATAGGAACAATCAATATCGTGAAAATGACCATAATGCCCAAAGTAATTTATAAATTCAATGCTATTCCTTTCAAGCTACCATTGACTTTCTTCACAGAACTAGAAAAAACAACTTTAAATTTCATATGGAACCAAACAAGAGCCTGTATAGCCAAGACAATCTTAAGCAAAAAGAACAATGCTGGAGGCATCACGCTACCTAACACTATACTACAAGGCTACAGTAACCAAACACCATGGTACTGGTACCAAAACAGATATACAGTCCAATGGAACAGAACAGAGGCCTCAGAAATGACACCACACATCTACAATCATCTGATCTTTGACAAACCTGACCAAAAAAAGCAATGGGGAAAGGATTCCACATTTAATAAGTAGTGCTGGGAAAACTGGCTAGTCATATGTAGAAAACAGAAACTGGACCCCTTCCTTACACCTCACACAAAAATTAACTCAAGATGGATTAAATAATTAAATGTAAAACCTAAAACCGTAAAAACCCTAGAAGAAAACCTAGGCAATACCATTCAGGATAGAGGCATGGGCAAAGACTTCATGACTAAAACACAAAAAGCAACTACAACAAAAGCCAATTGACAAATGGGATCTAATTAAACTAAAGAGTTTCTGCTTAGCACAAGAAACTATCATCAGAGTAAACAGGCAACCTACAGAACAGGAGACAATTTTTTTTGCAATCTATCCATCTGACAAAGAACTAATATCCAGAATCTACAAGGAACTTAAACAAATTTACAAGAAAAAAACAACCTCATCAAAAAGTGGGCGAAGGATATGAACAGACACTTCTCAAAAGAAGACATTAATGCAGCTGACAAACATACGAAAAAAAGCTCATCACCACTGGTCATTAGAGAAATGCAAATCACAACCACAGTGAAATACCATCTCATGGCAGTTAGCATGGTGATCATTCAAAAGTCTGGAAACAACACATGCTGGTGAGGGTGCGGAGAAATAAGAACGCTTTTACATTGTTGGTGGGAGTGTAAATTAGTTCAGCCATTGTGGATGACGGTGTGGCGATTCCTCAAGGATCTAGAACCAGAAATACCATTTGACCCAGGAATCCCATTACTGGGCATATACCCAAAGGATTATAAATCATTCTACTATAAAGACACATGCACATATATGTTTATTGCAGCACCACTTACAATAGCAAAGACTTGGAACCAACCCAAATGCCCATCAATGATAGACTGGATAAAGAAAATGTGGCACATATACAATGGAATACTATGCAGCCATAAAGAAGAATAAGTTCATGTCCTTTGGAGGGACATGGATGAAGCTGGAAACCATCATCCTCAGCAAACTAACACAGGAACAGAAAACCAAACACTGCAAGTTCTCACTCATAAGTGGGAGCTGAATAATGAGAACACATGGACACAGGGAGGGGATCATCACACACCAGGGCCTGTCAGGAGATGAGGGGAAAGGGGAAGGAGAGCATTAGGACAAATATCTAATGCATATGGGGCTTAAAACCTAGATGACGGGTTGATGGGTGCAGCAAACCACCATGGCACATGTATACCTATGTAACAAACCTGCACGTTCAGCACATATATCCCAGAACTTAAAGTACATTAAAAACAAAAATAAATTTTAAAAAAGAAAAAGAAACAGGCCGGGCACGGTGGCTCATACCTGTAATCCCAGCACTTTGGGAGGCCAAGGCTGGTGGATTACGAGGTCAGAAGTTCAAGACCAGCCTGACCAATACGGTGAAACCCCATCTCTACTAAAAATACAAAAATTAGCCGGGTGTGGTGGCGGGTGCCTGTAGTCCCAGGTACTCGGGAAGCTGAGGTAGGGGAATCACTTGAATTCGGCAGGCAGAGGTTGCAGTGAGCCAAAATCACGCCACTGCAGTCCAGTCTGGGTGACAGAGAGGGAGGGAAGGAGGGAGGGAGGGAGGGAGGGAGGGAAGGAGGGAGGGAAGGAAGGAAGGAAGGAAGGAAGGAAGGAAGGAAGGAAGGAAGGAAGGGAGGGAGGGAGGGAGGGAGGGAGGGAGGGGGGGAAGGGAGGGAGGGAGGGAAGGAGGGAGGGAGGGAGGAAGGAGAAACAAAAGTTTACCAAGTACAAAAATATTCCTTAGTGAACTGACCTCTTATACAACTTAATCCCCACTTGAATACTATCCATCCCTGTGCCTTTTTTTTTTTTATCATTGTTGAATATTGCATAAGTGCAAACTGACTGAAGGGTCAAACTGCTAATCTTGCAAAAAGATAAAATTTCACGGAGCCGATGACTGATGCTGGAAAGTGCTCAGATTCCATGTAAAAAGCACTAATAAGTGAGGAATAGAAGAGTTATACCATTTAACAACTGCAGACATTTGACATGGATGATGACAAGCTAGGCACTCTAAACGAAAATGATATGAATAACGAAAGATTAAGAAAAAGTCTTGGGCCAGACAAGATGGTGCAGACTCGTTTCTCCTGACTGTTCCTCACTAAATACAACAAAATTTTGAAATAATACAAAAGACAGTCATAGAAGAACTCTGTAAAAAGAAAAATGACTGATTTGCTAGGGGCCCTAGGACAAGGAGGACCAAAATTGTGGCAGGACACCTGAGGACCCTGCCTCCCAATGCATTAAAAGACAGCAACCCAGGCCTGACCTCAAACCCAGGAACAGAAAATAGCCTACCTGGGGCTATGCATTTTGGTGTTGTCATTTTTTTTTTTTTTTTGACAACAACAAGCAAGCCCAGCATCACTAACAAGGGGTAATGATGGGGAGGCCAACAGACAATAAGCAGCCAGGGAAAACATTCTTCTTCCCCTCCAGATCTGGGACTCTCCTTCCCCAGTGAGAGACTCGGGTAGCCAGGTAGATACCAGAAAGGGGGATGCACCATAACCAGGGCTCGGGCTGGGAAGTGTTCCTCATTTTCACAGGCTGGGAGATCCTGCCAAAACGGCCCAGCCCGAGAAGCCTCATTTTCCCCAGTGGGCCAGAGATTCCCTTCTGCCTCCTAGAGGCACCAGATGGCCTATCCTGGGGAAGCTCATTCCCTGCTTTGGGCAGCACCAGCAGGGACCAGTAGGAACTCCAGATAAACTAAGCAGACAGAAATAGTACTGCAAAATCTCTGAAAATTAAATTGTCATTGGAACCACAGCTCATTAATGTAAGCTTGGAGCTGCAGGCTAAACTTGAGTAGGGCAATTCCCTGCTAAAATAAAAGATTTAAATAAAACCCAGAGTTCCCTAGCATCATAACCAAAATGTTCAAGATTCAATAAATTTTTAAAAAATCAACACAACAAGAACCAGGAAAATCTCAACTTGAATGAAAAAAGACAATCAACTGAGAAAAACCAGATATTAAAATTATCTGACAAGTTTAAATTGGATGTCATAAAATGCTTCACAATCAATCAGAAATTATCTGGAAACAAATTAAGAAAAAAGAAAACCTTATAAAAGAAATAGAAGTTATAGAGCTACTCGGGAGGGTGAGGTGTGAGGATCACTTGAGCCTGGAAGGTCCTAAGGCTGCAGTGAGCTTTGATGGCACCACTGCACTCCAGCCTGGGTGGCAGAGTGAGGTCCTGTCTCAAACATAAATAAATAAGATCCAACACCTGTATCACCAGAGATCTAGGAGAGAAGAAAGTAGAACTAAAAGAGTATTCAAAGAAATAATGGTGAAAACCTCCCAAATTGGGCAAAAGACGTAAACCTACAGATTCAAGAACATAAGTGGGCCAGGCACGGTGGCTTACACCTATAATCCCATCACAGCACTTTAAGAAGCCGAGGGTGGAGGACTGCTTGAGCCCAGGAGTGGGGGTGTGGGGGGTGGGGGGGGGGGGGAGGGGGGATGAGAGAGAGAGAGAGAGGAGAGAGAGAGATGAAAGAGAGAGAGAGAGAGAGAGGAGAGAGAGAGATGAGAGACAGAGAGAGAGAGAGAGAGAGAATGAATTATAAAAATTGTCATTAGCAGACCTATGCATAAAGAATGGCTAAAGGGATTTCTTCAAAGAGAAAAGATATGTTAAAAGATATGTTAAAATCTTAGAGTATCAGGAAGGAAGCAGAAATATGGGAACATATAACTATCTTCATGAGTTTTATAAACCATATATATTGATTGAAGCAATAATTAGAATACCATCTGATATTCAAGATAGTGATACTTAAAAGTGGGGAAAGGCAGAGGGTCTAAATGGAGAGTTTACTACCTGTCATTCACTCAAAGTAGTAAAATGTTGATAACAATAAACTGTGATGTCACATATGAATACTGTAATACCTATAGCAACCACTAAGAAAACTATCCAAAGAGATACACTCAAAAATACTATAAATAAATCAAGAAACAAACCTGTGGGTGAAAAAAAGCAGTTCTCCATCCTTGTGCTCTGACCAGTGCTCCCTGCATGAGTGAAAAATTGAAGAGAGAGCTAGAGGTAAACACCACCACAGCAAGAGAAGACAGAGCCTCCAGATTGAAAAAAGTTTCCAGACTAAGCAACAGCCATTGCCTCTGCACATACTTCTTTGCATGCATATATGTATGTGTTTGTGGAAGGGGGAGAAATTAATCTGTACTATTATTTCCTGCATTTAACAGCCAAATGAAGAGTAAGTTTTTCCAAGATAACACACTGATAAGTTGGTATGTCATCTCCACACCTTTGCACACCTTTCTGAGTGCAATACTTTGGTCATCCATTTCTGAGAGAGGAAGGTGAAGTATTATGTAAATGTTATTTAATCCTGATGCTCATGATCAAGGCTCAATGTATTCTAGTTAAAGTAAAGATGGATAGAGATATCAGATCAGTGGAGGATTGAAGTCTGATTCTCAGACTAACTCTCCATTTCCAAATCCACAGCTGCCTAAAAGACGAAAAAAGAGCTTACCTATGGAAATTTAGTATGTATCCCTAAAGTATTTCTCCTCACACATAAACCTATTACTTTCTCCACAATACACTATCAACACATGTGAAAGGGATTGAAAATTACAAAGAACCAAAACAAACATAGTACTTTTGTAGCTTATTTCCTAACACAGCTTGGAGAGCCTTCCATATCTGTACATATACAGCTCTTCATTCTTTCATTCTTTCATACAGTGACTCAACATTCTGTGTACTTATCTCAAGTATATGAATCACATCAATACTACTCATTTAGGGTATATAAGTTCTAATTATATAGCACACCAGAAGGAAGCATAAATATCAAAACCTAAATATTCATGTATATTCATAAATTCATCCTATTTTAAAATTTTATTTATAAATCATTTTCCTCAAAATTCCACCTCATACTTTATGTTCTGCACTCTTATTTAAAAGCCGTACTGGTCAATTGGAACAATGTGACAGTAAGCTATACCAGAGGGCTTATGTTTCTAATCAATAAAAAGGTCATGAATAAAAATATAAATATGTATAAATGAAATAATTATAATAGAAATAAAAAGGAATCTTAAAAACTAACAAAGTCTTCTAATAATATTCCTAAAAAACATTGTAATAAAATAATTCTCCAGACAAAGTAAAATATGAAGTGAAGGATATCGATTTGCAGTCACACAATTTTGTTCAGGAAAAAAATACTCCAAAAAGTTGTTTAATAATAAGCTTAACAAATTTATTTTAATAACTAGTACATAGTTACAATTATAAAGTAAATTTTGTTTAAAAAACTAAAAAGTTTATTTTCATAAATTTTCGTTTAAGATAAATTCCCAATATCCTCTCCAGCAACACATGTAAAATTTTGACACTTGCTTTAAATAATTTAAAGTGGTCTTTTTCCAATGCCATTTGCTCTTGGATAAAACATCCCTTTATATTCTTGTATTTAAAATAAAGTCTAATGCTAAGGAAAAAAAATGATAAAAATAAGAAAATGGACCTATTGTGTTTAAATGAATGTTCTTTATTGGTAAAGAAATACAATAAACACTAACATCTGAAGTGACAGGGTTGGTATTTATTGATAAAGAAATACAATAAACAGTAACATCTGAAGTGACAGAGTTTACAAGAAAGTATTAAGTTCCTTTTGTCTAAAATGATACATCTAGAATTCTATGAACAGGAAAACATTATTCAAAGAAATACTGTCTACGTCTAGGGACTAATAGCAATATCTGAGGTATCACTAACAGTTCAATAAATTGAAATAACAGGATAGAGAGGATTAATAAGCCAGCAACTCCATAATTTCCACTAGCAACTGACCTTGTTAACTGTGGACAAAATATGTTCATAAAACACTATGCTTGAAAAGCAATGCCCTAATGTGACATCGCAGGACAAAAAACAATTACAAAAGTTTATATTAAATACAAAATAATCAAATATAAAAGTCTGTGTAAAGGCAAATATTTTATGTTTTATTATAGGCTAAGGAATAGCAAGGCAACACAATGTTAAAATAATTTATAAAATAAAAATTCTAAATAAAAATACCATTCATCTGTTTTTAATAAGCTAGGAAAATGCCTTTATTACCTTATTTTAGGGGCAGAACACCTCTATCCAGCTCAAGGACCAGTCATATTACAAAAGGGCTTGTTTTAAAGAACCATGGTTTAGGATGCCATCAAGAGGATAGAGGTAAATAAAACTTAAATACTAGAGTATCAGTGCCTAATGTGTCCACACATTAGAATCATCACACAATCTTAAACATATTCCTTACTCTGAGATTCTGGCATGTACTACTGTGATATGGATGGTGTCCATGAGATAGAGTCCTCAAAAGTCCCTTGGATAGAGAGTAATATCTAATCACTTTGAATTAAAAATGTTTACTGTAAGTTGCTTAAAATACCACACTACTACTTGGAAATAGTAATCATGCCTTTCTCAAAGAAAGATTTATTAAAGAACAGAATCACTAAGTACCGGTGACAACTATCACTCACATATATTTTGAGTGATTTATTGCATATTATTCTGTCAGTTGTATAACATCTTCACTAGTAATTACAATACATCTACAGTATGTAAAGCATTGCACTAAACATATAACAGGCATGGATTCGGACTTTCCTTTTAAAAAAGCTTGGATCTGGGAAGAAAACCCACAAATGCTGACAGTAACTCTTATGTTCTAACCACCAGATACCACTTTACTTCAGAACAACAAACCACACACATAGCATTCAAAATACTCTTTACTTTGACCAAGGTTCTGGTTATATACTATGCTCAATTATAACTGAATCAATATCCCTTAAGCTTCAAACTATTTTGACATTTTGGTGACAAAATCTAAAAACATGGATAGAATAGGGTTTCTACTTTGTGAAGGTGAATAAGTAATCATCATCAAATCCAAAAATTAGGGGCAAAAGTTTTTAAAGAAATTTCAATGAAAATTCCACATGAGAATGACAGGAAAAATGCCTGTGGTTTACTGACTCAAGCTCAGTCACTAAGAACCTGTGTACTCACAAGGATACGGTTTCATAATCATAGATCCAGAGTCATTACTCATCTTACTCTTCTCTTTGCTTCCTCACAAAGACAAACTGGCTTTGAGCGTGAGAAATTGACTAAAAACCTGCCTGAGGCAGATAAAAATATGACAATCATCCTGGAAATGCAGACAAATCGTACTGTTCACTGCAATCAAGCTACCAGTTGAAAACTCTAGATCACATTGAGCTATATTTATATTTTGAGCAGAGGTGTGGGAAATTACTAACTACAGAAGGTATTTCACTAAGATTACAATTTTATTTACATATATATATAGTGATTGCTAATAGGTACTTGATGTGATCAAAGTCTGTGTGTGTGTATATATATACACACATACACACAGAAATATTTTACTGAATACATGGATATAAAACTATAATAAAATAGCAACACCATTACATGTTCAGATAACAAATGGAAAATTTAATGTGACTTAAGGTCACAAAACACCAAATCATTATTCTGGAGGTAGAATACACTGTTTGCAAAATACAAGGTTAAATACCCAGGCAAAATTAAAACATATATTCATGTAAAGATTTGTTCATGAATGTTCATAGTAGCATAATTCACAATAGCACAAACATGGAAACAATCCAAATGTCCACCAAATGATGAACATATAAATAAAATATAGTATATCCAAGCAATAGAATGTCAGTGATAAAAATAAAGTACTGCTGCTATAACATGGAGGAGCCATGAAACCATTATGCTAAGTAAAAGAAGCTAGACACAAAATGTCACATATTGTACAATTCCATTTATATATCATCTATAGGCAAATCTGTAGAGACAGTGCATTACTGGTTGCCTAGGTCTGATGGATGGGACCTTTAAGAGTAAACAGGAAGTGCCTGCTAATAGGTAATTGGTGTGATGAAATGTTCTAAAATTGTGGTGTGGTTATACAGCTTTGTAAAAGTACTAAAAATAAACTGTACAAAAGAGCAAATACTGTAATTCCACTTACATGAGATACCGAGGAGTCAAATTCATAGAGACAGAAAGTAGAATGGTGGTTACCAGGGCCTAGGGTGAGGCAAGAATGGAGAGTTAGTGTTTAATGGGTACAGAGTTTCAGTACGGGAAGATAAAATAGTCTGGAGATGGATGATGGTGATGGTTGCACAACAATGTGAATCTACTTATAGCCACTGAACTGTACACTTAAAAATGGTTAAAGTGGTAAATTTTTTGGTATGTGCATGCTATCACAATAAAAAGGTAATTGAATTGTGTATATTAATTAGATGAACTGTATGTTATGTAAATTATATCTCAAAAAAGCTGTTAAATAAAAATAAATATGGTGTGTATGTATGCATATGTAAAAGTAAGAATATTAAACTTACCATCACTATTGGTAAACACCAAGTCTATACTCGTAAACCAGTGGCTCTGCTAACAGACACTGGTTAGACTGGAATAAGATGTCCAGATATGTTGAGGCTGGGATGCTAGTCTCAACATTCTCATTACTCTCCCACTACATCCCTAGCCTGTATGATTTCACCCACTCTGGTGGCTTCAATGTCCATGTGCTGATGGCTTCCAAATGTATATCCTCATATGGGAACTAACCTCTGCTGCTAAACTCCTGTCCCTTTATTCCTCAATACTGCTTGGAGCGATGTTCCCAAGTTCCTGAAAACCTCTCAAACATCATGTGCTCAAAGTGGGCCCCCAAATGGAGGAAGATAGAATCATAAGAGACCTGGGACCCACAACTTACTAGCTGTGTAGTCTTGGAGAAGTAACTGAAACTTTCTGAGGCTCTAATTCCTTACTTTAAAAATGAGAATAACACTACCTCACAGGATTATTTGGAGGATTAAACCAGATAAAATGCATTTAAAGTACTCAGGGAGGCTGGGCACAGTGGCTCACGCCCGTAATTCCAGCATTTACAGAGGCTGAGGCAGGTGGATCACTTGAGATCAGGAGTTTGAGACCAGCCTGACCAACATGGTGAAAACCTGACTCTACTAAAAATACAAAAATTAGCTGGGCTTGGTGCTGCACACCTGTAATCCCAGCTACTCAGGAGGCTGAGGCAGGAGAACCGCTTGAACCCGGGAGGTGGAGGTTGCAGTGAGCCAAGATTGCACCATTGCACTCCAGCCTGGGCAACAAAGCAAGACTCTGTCTTAAAATAAATAAATAAATAAATAAAAAGTAGTGTCCAATATAAAATATCACAGATTAATTTTTGCTCATAAGTAAAAGCTACAGAAGCCTAGTGTTTTCTGCAAGTCATACCCTAAAGTTTTTGTTTTTGTTTTTGTTTTTGTTTTTGAGACGGAGTCTCGCTCTGTTCCCCAGGCTAGAATGCAGTGACTGGATCTCAGCTCACTCCAAGCTCCACCTCCCAGGTTCATACCATTCTCCTGCCTCAGCCTCCCTAGTAGCTGGGACTTACAGGCACCTGCCACCACACCTGGCTAATTTTTTGTATTTTTAGTAGAGACGGGGTTTCACCGTGTTAGCCAGGATGCTCTCGATCGCCTGACCTCGTGATCCGTCCATCTCGGCCTCCCAAAGTGCTGGGATTACAGGTGTGAGCCACCGCACCCGGCCTACCCTGAAGTTTTAAACAGTGAAATAAACTACCAATCATAATGCTTAAAGCAAACCTTTTCTGTTATTTGTTTTCCTTTGTTTGTGAAGACTTCACTGGAAAACAATGAGCAACTGAAAACCAAGGAATTACTAATCTGTATAGGTTTGAGGAGCAAAGAAATTACCCAGTTGCCACATGGATAAAAAAATAACACTTAGTGGCTAGTCTAAGCCCTTAAAATCCAGAATCTCTGATTTTTGGAAGCTGAGTGTAACTGCAAATTCTAAAGCTGAGAGACAGGTACAAGGTTATTATAGTATCATACTATGAAGAGATAAATTCTCTTATAGGTTAAGGGTAGCTTAGCCCTCAAGATTATTAGGCATAACATAAAAAAACAACTATGCAGCTGATGTAACAATTACCTACCATGACCACACTCGGTCAGATCCTTTGCAACTAATATCTGAACAAAAGAGACTATCTTCCGGTTATCTGAAGGTTTGGTAATCAATAGCTTTCCAATTCCAATATCTGGAAAATGGGCATTAAAAAAATACTAGCAGGCAGAAGAAAGTAGGGTAACAGCTAAATAATCTTTTTTGGAAAATTATTTCCAAATAATCTTTTATGGAAAATTGGGATATTTTAGATAAATAATAAATCGGCTAGGAAACTTTATTCATTAGGATACTAGCTCTTGCCTATAAATTTACTTCTTAATTTGTTAACTTAGTGAATTTAACTTTAATTACTTTCTCTTAGATAAGAAAATCAAACTAGTCATTTATTTGGTAGTCTTTTGTTGTGGGAAATGAGGGATGAAGAAAGGCTCACAACTGCAAAAGGTCAGAAAACCACTGATGTAGACACTAGGCCAGAAAGAAGTTACTGCCAAAAGAGAAAAAGAGACCTCTGCATCGGCACTTGATCCAGTCTTTATAATAAACAGTACATTTCAGTCTTAAGAGCTTAATCCTACACACACACACACACACACACACACACACACACACACACACACACACACGAAGCACTTAGGAGATAGCAGAGGAACTGTTTTATAAATATTGTTATATGACTGGTAGGACGCTATGCACTGTTTTTTTAGTTATTAGAATCTAAATTCCTTGAAACAGCACCTTAAACTTAAACTCTGTATGTGCTTCCACATACATATTATTCCATGACTAGAAGGATAAGATAGTAGGAAACAATACAGAACATTTTATATTTCCTTAAGCAGACCATATATGCGTAAAATGCAGGGACACCAACCATCTCACAGCACCTCACATGTCGTAGACCGTCAAAAATAGCTTGGTATATTTGCTAAAAACTGAAAGTTTGCACTACGAAAGTCCAAAAATGATTATAAATGCAAAAATTTAAAGTATTGCTTCTTTTATCAAATGCACACATGCTAACCATTTAGAGGAACTGACTGTAAGATTTTAAACTCTTAACTTCCTTTGACATTCTTTTACTTTGATCACCTTATGATCACCTGGCAAGGAAACAGACATTACAAGTATCCAGGAAAGTGAAACAACCAAGTCTTTCAAAAATTTTACTGGAATGTTAATAAAGGCACATTAAGGAGGAAGATTTTCCTCTAGGTAATTATCTATTTGCCAAGAGTAAGGAGAAAATATATATGTTTAAGAGCATCATTAAAATTCACTGAGCAAAGGAACATCTAGGGAGGACAGGGTTTGCAGGAAATACTGAATATTTGGCATACATTAATTTGGAAAATTACTTTTCACTGAAATGATCTCATTAGCATTCTTCAACTTTATTTTAAAATAAATTAAATTATATTTCAATAACAAAATTCTTCAACAGTTCTCAGTTTTAGAAAGGGTTTAAACCTTTGATGATACGTTCAATCTCCTAATAATGAGAGGCTGAAATTTTCTTAATGGTAAGAGCTTGTCAGAAAATGATCTCAACTGGTCATGAAGATACTACCAAGCTTCTAGTGTTAAGGTTTTTTAAAAACCATAGGCCCCAAGTCATAACCAAAATTGTTCACCAGATACGGTCAACCATTTTTAAGGCAATCAGTTAAAAAAATTAAGCATTGTGAGCTTTTTGGCTTTAACAATGCTATAATCAATATGAAATACATTTAAAAATTTTAAACAGCCCCAAATGAGATTTTTAAAAATTTGAAAATCCTATTATCTTAAATGAATCAAACACAAATTTCTATTTTGTCACCTAAACAGATATTCAAGATTTGCATACTTGGCTTCCATATTCAAATAGAGTATTTTTATGATATAAGCAAATTAAAATCCCAACTTTTTAAGAGCTATCAGTGTAATTCTGTTCCACATTTCTCACTAATAACATTAATTTAAAAATAATGTTTATGAAGAGATAATAGTAGAAATACATTTTAAATTCTCAATTGTCATGAAAAATTATTTGAATATTTTCCCCTCCAAATTGCACTTAAACTGGAAAAGTAGATCAGTGGAGACAAATGAGCATTAAAAATAATTTTTTCACATGGGCCTCAAAATTGAGTTCAAGAATTAACATCATAAAAAAATTCCTTAATTAACCAAATTCATTAACTTCTTGCTATTACTATAAGTCATTAAAAGGTTTCTAAAGCAGTGATGATCACTTTTTTAAAATTGTGCTAATATATTTGTTTTATAATGAGAAAATGAAAAGCTTCACCTGATTATAAAACAAATAATTAAAATTTCAACAGTAACTAAATCTGAGCCATCCCACTTTTCCCCTTATTCATTTCAATATACCTTCTCTTACTGGCTCATTGGTTGATTCTCCTTTTAGACTCAGCATCCTGGAGAAGCCATTGGAAAGAGTAGAGAAAATGCCACGGATGAAATATCCCTGCTGTTCAGACTCCACTGACCCAACTGAAGTTGGCCACAGTCTAACAAATCGGATACTGCAGCGGGGTTCTGGTTCTGAAACAGATCTGGTGAATGGTGCTCGAAGTGACCGACTGTTGACCAGGTGTGGCTTCTCTGTTGATGTTCCAAGGACCACATTAGCAGAGGAGGAAGCATTATTACTAACCATCTTTGGCAGGATGACCTTCTGTTGTTGTCGTTCAAACAGGTCTACTTTATTACTCTGCAATCTCTCCCTTTTGTTCCCTTTCCACCTAAAACTCGGATGTCTCTGCCACCGATAAGCACCCAGTGGCTCTCCTAGATTGGAAACAGCAGATTCATTTTTCTTCCTCTTGCTTTTCACTGGACCACACCATGGATAACTCTTTAAACTTGTTCCTATCTCTGAATCTGCATAAGCAGGTTCTGACAAAGATCTTCGATAGCCTGGAGGACAAGGTGATGTTTGTTTCTTAAAGATGCTCATCTTCCCCAACTCCAGTCTTTAACAGCCTTAAGCTTCCTCTACTCTGCAGTCTTTGCAGTTGAACCACACATGTCTGTGTAGTCCAAAACATCTGACTGCTTAAGCAGCTTTCTTTGTGTGGCTTTGAACCACAGCAGATGTTGCTGCTTAAGAGCTGGTGTCATGTTATTACCCCATTTTCCCAGATCTCAAAAACTTTAGCAGCACCTAAAAGCCTCTTGCCTGAAGCAAAGTATCATCGGAATAGAGAGAAAGTCAAGATTTTCAAAAGATCACCTCACTTCCTGCAGTAGGTTACATTTCTGTAATAGGCTTTCAGCAAATAATTTTTTTTTAAGTGAAATAACAACAACCCACTAACACCTTTATGGACCAGTAGTAGTTAAGTGTTCACCATGCAAATGATAGTAAGTTAAAAACAGATTGTGAAGAAAATCAAATTACTCAAGCTGATATCGACACTTTCCAGAAGAAGAAAAAAAAACTTGCCTAGTCTTGGAGTGACAACTCTTCAGAAGAGTTTTGATGGTCTGCATTTTAGAAGTTTAATTTCAAGTAAATCAATGCTATTTATTTTACATCTCTCAAAGTTAATATTGTTTTACAACCAATAGATAAAATTCAAGCTGGTATTGTAAGAGGAGGAAAAAAGCCAAAAGAAAGCCAACACCATTTTTAGTGTAAATACATTATAGTATGAAGAATTTAAAAAGCATAAATAGGAAGAAAAAGAGCAGAGGCAGAAGGTATTTGCTATAAACTATAGCAAAGGAAAAGGAAAATCTTGAGGCAAGATCTTGTGGCAACTGGAACATAGGAACGTACACACTTTAAAAATTTCTGGGAGAGGAAAGTTTGCTATATAAATCTAATTGGGGTAAGTTGGCTGGAAAAATATTCCCTATCTGTTTAACCAAAGAAATTCTTTTATTCCTCTTTGTGCTCCTTACAACTTTAAGAAAGAGCTGACTACTTAAAATTTGTTAAAGCAAGTACCTTATACTGAACCAAGATCACGAATGCCAAGTTTTTGCTGGTTAAGTTCTTTTCAACTGTCTGCTCATAAACCCCTGAAAGTAAGGGTTTCAAATGGAAAGCCTGACAGACTTCAGACTACCAATAAAACAGATATAACAGGGCAATCAAAGTCACCCTGCAAGTTGTTTTAAAAAATGATTTCATCTGGCAAACTAAAAAAAAGATCCACTTATTTGTAGAATGTTTTACAATGAAAAACAGTTCTCACACTAAGTCTTTTTCTTATTATGGTCGAAATCGTAATGAAAACCAACACACTTATTGCTTTAAACATATTACAATGTTCTATTTATCACTATTATCATCAACCAATAACTGCATTTGATTTGTTTATATAGTCTCTAAATTTACATATTTGTATATTAAAGAAATGAAGTATTTGGCTTTCTCAAAAGCATATCAAATGAGAGAATCTTACAATCGTACATTTTCCCCTTATTTAAAAGAAAACCTAGAAATGTGAAAATGCACAAGGAAAGAAACAATAAATATCAAGTTCTAATTTCTATTTATGGCACATCACATCATTCACAAAAAATAATCTGTGAGGAGAAAAAAAGACGTAAATGTAGAGTATAAAATTATAAAGCTTGTAAAAAAAAACTGAGTGAATATTTCTGTGACCTGAGGGTGAGCAAAGATTTCTTAGGGCACAGAAAGCAAAACCATGACAGGAAAATGGTAATAAGTATGATTTCATAAATTTAACAGCTTCTGTTCAATAGAAGACATCATTAAGAAAATCAACATGCAAGCCACAAAATGAGAAAAAATATTCACAATACAAAAATTTCAAATAATTTATACCAGAATATACAAAGAACTTCTACAACTTACTGGTAAAAAGAAAAAACAATTTTTAAAAAGTCGATAAGAGTTGAACACACTCTTCACACACACACACACACACAAAATTAATGGCGGACAAGCATATGAAAAAAGAATCTTATCACAGTAGGTAAAAAGTCAGGCATGAACAGGACAGAAAAGGGCGCGCCCCCTACCAGGAATGTCAGGTGACCACCAGGTGATGGTCAGGCAGTTGTTAACTGTCTCTCCAAAATACTAATTGGTTGCAGCCAGCACCAGGGGAAGGCAGTTTCCCAACAGATAGAAACACATGAAATTGGTGATCAGCAGCTTCCCGATAAGATCTCAAGAACTGGGTGAATGGGCTCAAGCATGCACACTAAAAGGCAAAATGGCAGAGTTTAACTGGTATATGACCTTCTGGGGACATTCCACCGGTAAAGGGAAGAATGCCTCAGGTAAGCATGTGTACAACTCCAGTAAACACACTTCCCAAGTGCTAGCAGGCCCCTGTGCAGGCGGGCAGCCTACCCCAAGGGAATAATCAAGGGGAAAGGGACGCAAGACCCCAGAAGCATGCCAACATATAAAATCCTAAGTCCATGATCGAATGGGGGCACTTGTCCTCCAAGATGTCCACTTGGCCCTCTTCCAAGTATATTTTACTTTCTTTTCATCATTGCTCTAAAGCTTTTTAACAAACTTTCACTCCTGCTCTAAAACTTGCCTCAGTCTCCTCTTCTGCCTTATGCCCCTCAAATTCTTTCTTCTGAGGAGGCAAGAATTAAGGTTGCTGCAGACCTATATGGGTGCCCCGCCAGTAACTCAGATACCCACCACTGATAACAATCTCATTAGTAATTGGGGAAATGCAAATTAAAGCCATAATGAGATATTACTCACATCCACTAGAATGGCTAACACTTAAAAGGCTGGTAAAACCACATGTTGGTGAAGAAAGGAGTAAATACATTGAAGAGAATGAATGAATGAATGAATGAACCAATCGATCGATCAATCAATGAGCAAGTGACTAAATGGTGATATTGGAACAAACTGACAGAACTCTCATGATTGGTAATGGGAGCACAAAATGGTACAATTTCTATGGAATATGTTTGCAGTTTTTTTTTAAAAAAAGTTAAGTATACATCTGCCCTATGAACTAACAATTCCACTTACAGGTATTTACTCAAGAGAAATTAAAAATAGACATACTTGTACCTAAATGTTCACAGCAGCTTTATTTATAATAGTCATAAAATAAAACAACCCAAATGTACATCACAAAAGAATGGATACATTGTGGTGTTTTCATACAATGGAATACTACTCAGCCATAAAAAGAATAAACTACTACTCATTCACAAAACAATGAGGATGCATCTCACAGATATTATGCCAAAAAAAGATCCTAGACACAACAGTATACACTATATGATTCTATTTGTACAAAGTTCTAAACCAAACAAAACTAATCTATTATAGAAAAAAAAGAAAATCAGAAAAGCAGTTCTCGGTGGTAGATGGCATTATTATTAACCAGAAAGGAGAACCAGGAAGCTTTTCGTGAAGGAAACTTTCTAAGCTTTGATAGGGATCTGAATTATGAGGGTTTATGTATTTTCAAAACCCATCCAATGTTCCCTTAAAGTTTACCATTTCATCATAATTAAATTTTACCTTGAAAACTATAAGCAACACTGAACTCTATCTAGTTAGCAGATTTGCTTAATCAGTGTTATACATTAGCCACTCAGAAACCACTTTCTGTGTATTATTGGCTTGAAGAAAGGAGTAAATACATTGAAGAGAATGAATGAATGAATGAATGAATGAATGAATGAACCAATCGATCAATCAATCAATGAGCAAGTGACTAAATGGTGATATTGGAACAAACTGACATTATGTGCCTCCTGATATGATGAACAGTGAGGGATACAACATCATTTGTGTGTCATTCCTGCAAAAAAATGCATAGCCTACATCTAATCATGAGCAAAGTCAGACAATCCCCTCCCCCCCCCCCCCCCCAAAAAAAAGTTCTACAAAATAACCATCCTCCTCCCTTCAGAAATGTCAGGATCAGAACAAAGAAAGATCACGGAATTGTTTCAGTTTCAGAGACTAATGACAGACAATTTAAAGCAATGCATGATTTTGGACTGGATCATGAACTTGGGAAAAATAGTTATGAAAGACATTATTGGGACAACTGACAAATTTTGAATGTGGATTATGGGTCAGGCTATTATATAACTACAAAAATCTTAAAATTCTCATTTTGATAATTTTACTATGGTTATGTAAGAGAAAGTTATCATGTTCTTAAAGTAGTCACAGAAGGATTTAGGGATAGAGGGTCACAATGTTTCCAACTTATTCTCAAAATGACTCAGGAAAAACTGCATATAAAGGTAGATAAAATATGATAAAGCAAATGGGGCAAACTGTACACAGTTGTTGAATCTAAGTAAAGGATTTATGGGAGTTTCTTGTACTGTTGCAAATTTCTACAGGTTTGAAATTACATCGAAATAAAACAATACACAAATATTTTAAATTTTCACAACCTCCTGGAGTCTATAATATAGATTTTTATAATTAATACTGTAATGTTCCCTCTTTGAGAGTATCTTTCAAGTAGTATAACAAAATATCTTGCTTCATAGATTTTATGAGGCAGAGAAGTTAATCAAGATCACCCTATTATCTTAGTGGAAAATTAAATTAGAGCTATAATTTTGAGAAAAGTTGCAAAGTGGGAAAAGAATTTGAGTCCTGAAATCCACATTGTAAAATTCAGAGACTCATTGTTAAATGAAAAACTATTCTTATATACCAAGAAGTATGGTTAAAGGTAACAAGGATTATGGTAGTTTGTAAACCATCGACTCAATTGTTTTGAAAAACTACTAAAATTGTTTCCCCCCACCCCCCGCGGGATGGAGTCTCGCCCTGTTGTCCAGGAGTGCAGTGGCACGCTTGGCTCACTGCAACCTCCGTCTCCCGGGTTCAAGCAATTCTCTGCCCCAGCCTCCCAAGTAGCTGGGATTACAGGCACCCACAACCATGCCCGGCAAATGTTTTTTTTTTTTTTGAGACGGAGTCTCGCTCTGTTGCCCAGGCTGGGGTGCAGTGGCCGGATCTCAGCTCACTGTAAGCTCTGCCTCCCGGGTTTATGCCATTCTCCTGCCTCAGCCTCCCGAGTAGCTGGGACTACAGGCGTCCGCCACCTTGCCCGGCTAGGTTTTTTTTGTATTTTTTAGTAGAGATGGGGTTTCACCATCTTGGCCAGGCTGGTCTTGAACTCCTGACCTTGTGATTCACCCACCTCGGCCTCCCAAAGTGCTGGGTTTACAGGCATGAGCCACTGTACCCAGCCCACAATTCTTTTTACCATAAGCTTCCCTATTTAATTCAGGAATATGGAGATGAAAAATATTAAATAACAGGAAAAGAATCAAATAAAATTAGAAGGCAGAAAGAACCATGGACTGAGGAAGAGACACACTATACAAGCAAGAACCAAAGAAATAAAGGTGAAGATTCAGATCTCTCACAGCTAGTTAAAATTTAATTTGACAAGTGCTCAAAATTATCTTTTATTATTAACGAAAGCCTAATATCACTTACGTTAGTTATTTCTCCAAGTTTTATCCTTAATCTGACTTTAAAACAATAACTTGACACTTTGTTTTCTGAATTTTCTCAAATATATATAATGAATTTAGGAATTTTAAAGAAAACATTCACAGGATGTATAATCTCTTAGAAACAATGATACTAGAACCACTGGATTACTACATTCATTAAGTATTCTTTCTACTATAAAAGTTGGCTGCTGACTGAAATGTCAGAACTAGAACATTTCTGCCACTTCCAATAGCAACTAATTACTTTTACATTTTTCCAATAACAATTTATAACATTTAAAGCACAGCTTTAAGAATCATTCTGGTTGCTATGTCAAAATGACATTTAAATTCTCTGAATAAATATGCAACTACTTAAGTTCACAGAGAGTCATATATTTCAAATAGTTATTAAGCACCTATCAGGCACTATATTAGGACGAGAGAAACAACAACAACAAAACAACCAGACACTGTCCCTGCCTTCCCGGAACTTCCCATTATCAGGAAAGGCTGACATTAGGAAGGGGAAAATGTAAGGTGTTAGGGAAGTGTGCAGCAAGGGGATTTTTACGGAGTATAAAGTGTAAAGGATGGAGCCAATGTCTTATGATCCACAGTCAGTTCTGCCATAATGTAATATGAATTCCTTAAAATTCCCTGCACTAAGCAAAACTGCACACTAAAACCACAGGGCTTATGGGGAAGATGGAGTTAGGGGAATAACTGTTCAGAAACTTAGACGACATGTAAGACAAGACGCTAATAAAAACTGTAGCACCATTTTAAATGGCTAAGAAACACATAAATACAAAAATAAATAGGGTGTTTTTTTTTTTTAACCAGAAGTTTGCTTGTGAAAGTAGGCATCAGAATGGTTACAGTTTTTGATATTTTCTGAGGTGGTAGAAGGAGGGTTACCTGAAGTGTACAGCAAGTAAAGCTGTAACACCACAGTGGGCAGGTGTGGCTTGTAACGTGTGGAGAACTCAGGCAGCTGGTAATTGTTTCAGATGTATGTATTTTGAGTATTCCTATGTGGCTTGCTTCAGCTGGATACAGTTGTGGGTTTTTTTTGTTTGTTTTTTTGGTTTTTTTTGAGACAGTCTCACTCTGTCACCTAGGCTGGAGTGCAGTGGCATGATCTCGGCTCACTGCAACCTCCACCTCCTGGGTTCAAGTGATTCTTCTGCCTCAGCCTCCCAAAAAGCTGGGATTACAGGCATGTGCCACCATACCTGGCTAATTTTTGTGGTTTTGCAGGGACGGGGTTTCACCATGTTGGCCAGGCTGGTCTTGAACTGCTGGCCTTAGGTGATCCACCTGCCTTGGCCTCCCAAAGTGGTGGGATTATAGGTGTAAGCCACTGCATCTGGCCCTGGATACAGTTTTCTGTATTCAGTTAGTGATTCTTAAAGACAAATGGCATATAAGTCAACACAAAATTCACATAATGCTTAAATTCTTCCTTAATATCAATTGTGTAGTACAAATCTGTGCTTTCAAAGCAAGTATTACAACACAACCAACTGTATTTTCTCTTCTCTTCCACATAGCTGGTGTGGTAAAAACCAGGTAAAAATCAACAAAAGACCCTACCATTGCAAGGCACAATAAAAACAGTGAAAATGGCTTTTATCCTTAGTAAATTCAGCTCTTTAGTTCAAACATTTGTACGTTTTTCTTTTCTTCCTCTTCTCTTAATCAAAACAAGAAACAAAGGACCAAACTCATGATGTGGGCACAAAGAAACACGCCTCCAAACACAATGCAACAAATCTTCTTCCAGACCAGGGCTTCTCACATTATAATGTGTGAATCAATTACTAGGAGATCGTATTAAGATGCAGATTTCAATTTACTACTTGTGGAGTAGGGCCTGAGATTCTACATTTCTAAGCTCCTAAATGATAACTACACTACTGGTCCATGGACCAAATTGTGAATAACAAGCTGTAGATAGATTTTAAACTAAAAGAACTAAGTTCTCAAGGCTCCTCTATAATCAGTCCAGTTCACCAAAAGAGAAAACTGTATCAAGATTTCAGGGCAAAATGAGAACATTTGCCTGAAATGTCTGTCAGATTGTAGAGACCTATGCAGTGCTCATGATAGTGTGCTACGAAAGAATTGAAGATGGAGTAATCCTAGCCAAACCTCCTTGAAGACAAAGATTATCTATAGCATATAAATAAAGCACAATAAAAAGTCCAACAATCTTTTGCACTTACATTCTTACCAGTGAGCATATACATATATACAGGTTATATGTGTGTGTGTGTACAGTATGAAAGGAAAGAAGGCAAATGCTAATGACCATCAACAGAAAAGTGACTAAATAAATCATAGTGCATATACATACATACAACAAGAAACACACATATATTTATACACGCTACAGAGACACACATGCTTTTATAACAGTGATTACTTGTGGGGAGTACAGCTGAGAAATCACCTTAGACCTTTAAAGTTTTAACCATGACTATATACTACATTCATAATAGTGACAAGAAAAAAATGTAAGAGATAAATTTATATGGAAAGGAATCCAAGAGATAAGATAGAAAAGCAAAATATACCATAAAAAGTAGAACATGATCCTATTTTTATTTAAAAGAATAACATATCAGTATGTACATGGTAGAACCATATGCATCAAGAGAAAATGTGTTGTTATTTTCTTTTAGGGTAGAATTTCATTTTGTATATTATTAATTTCTATCACATATCAAATTTTATAAATATGTGCTTTCATTCCTTTTGAAAGCAGAAAAGTTAAGTAAAAAAAATATATATTTAAAATCTACCCACAGCAAAAATAAAAGCCTTAACACTAATCTACAGAATCAGAATTACGGAACAGAGAACTGGACAAGTCATCACAGACCATCTTCACTAAGTCTCTCATATTATAAATAATCCAACAAAGCCAGACAAAAGGGACTTGTGCCTTACAAGTTAACAGCTAAAAGAGAAAAACACAGGTATATCCTAATTTCCAGTTCAGGATTCCACGCCTGCTTAAATTAGCATTTTCTAAACTATGATCCACAGAATTTAATTGAGAAATTCAGGCTTAAAGAGTATAGTTATGGCACTAAATCTTAGCTATTCTAGGATTAGTGTAAATGCTAAAAGTCTTTTAAAAAGTTTAAAATAGGATATCAGTTTCTCATTAGAATGTGTTTATTAGGGAAACAAGTACAGATGAAAAGGCAAAATGTGAGCTTTCTCAGCTTAGAAATAGTCTGCTGCCACTTCCTATTTTATGACACACCTTTTCTATAGGAATATTCTATTGTATTACACATATCACACTTGCTCTTTCGTATTAGAATACATGATAGATGCTACAATTAACAAAGAGCATTCTAGAATTCTGTTACTAGAAGAAACTACATATCTCTTAGATCAACTCATAAAGATCTTTAAAAATAGGACTCATTTCTATTAACCAGAAGACGACATCTTTCAAAAGTACAAAGTCCTTGTCTATACGAAGCTAAATAATTAATAACAAAACATCCTCTTCCCATTTCCTATCACTGGAGCACATGTGCTTCCCAATCAAACACTTCCTGCAGCAAAAACTACCTTTCTTCTAAGTATTAGAGGTGAAAGGCACACCTGACATGTACACAACTGCTTCTCATTTAAGAGACAAAGACATGTGTAGAAGGGCCAAATAAAGATTTTTTAAGTGTTGGAATAAATGATTTATTTGAATAAGAAAGCATTTTTAAACAAACAAACAAAAAAAAAAACAGGTGACTCCTAAAGCCATAATGAACACCTATAAAAAAAAAATTCTAGTTTTCCCCTAACCTCTGAACACACTTCTGATTCTTTTGAGGTTCAATATTTTCTATCTAGTCTCTAAGTGTTGGGAGACTTTCAAAGCTGGGTCCTTGACATCCTCTGTCCATATTCTCATCAGGCACATCATCATTCACAATTAACACATCTACTTATACCTCCAGTTCAGATTTTGTCTTCTTTGAGCAACATACTCATATATTCAATTTAACACTTAACAGCTATCTCAAGTTCAAAATGTATAAAACCTAAACTATTATCTTTCTTTTTAAAATCTGGTCTTATTCTAGCATTGCTTATCCCAATAAATGGGACCACATTCATCTAGCTGTACAAGCCCCAAACCTTAGTTATCACCATCTCTCACCACTCAGTATCCAATGAATCTTATTGATTTCCCCTCCTGAGTATTATCTAACCTATCTACTTCTCACCATTCTCCCCTAAATAAATCTACCATCATCCCTCACCTGGATTACAAGAGCCTCCTAAATTTATCAACCCACATCTACTAGGACCACCAAAAAACATTTTTCCTATTATAGTCAGAATAATCTTTTCAACATACAAATTTATCTCATCTTGTCTGGAACTATTCAATGGTTTCCCACTTACAATCAAGACAAAATTCCTTAATATAGCCTACTCATACCCAGTCTACCCCTTTAAGGCTCCCTCATAAGGACATACTTGAATTATTTCTTCAGTTCTTCATACCTGTCACTCTCCTTCCCACCACAGGGCTCTTGCTCATCCTGTTCTCTAACTGGAAGGCATACGATCTTCCTTCTATCATTATCATGCTTCAGATTTCAGTTCAAGTGTCACTTCCTTGGGGAAGTCTTTCCTTACCCCACTGACCAGGTCAAATCTCCCTATTACAGGCCTTTATAGCGCAATGCATCTCTCCATCACAGCTGTAGCACTGTAATTGTGTATTTCCTGGTGAAATTATTAATCAATGCCTGTTTTACCCACTAGGCTATAACATCCATGTTTGTTTTGATTCTTCGTAGTGTCTCAAGTGCTTAGTAAATTGTAAGCACACAATAAATATTTGTTGAATTAATTAATAAAAAAAGAGAGAGATCTAAAATAAAAGTACCTAACTTCAGAGTAGTAATGAGAAAATCAGTAAGCACCTATTTGAGTTTAACATTATCTCTGATACCAGGAAGATTACATCAAAATACAGATCATGGATGAGGAGGCAGTTAAATGCACTACAGGGAGTCGTTTTCCCTATACCAAGTAATTTTTTGTTTCTTAAAGGATATGGACAGAATATTAAAAGAGGAAAAAAGAATAATGTAAAACAGGAGGATAAGGAGATGGCAAGAAATACTACTAAAATTTTCTTCCCAGAAATGCCCATTTAGTAGATGTACAAACTATTATTTGACCTGTTCAAGTTTTTTAAAAATTTTTTTAACATTAGCATCACAATTTAGGGAAAATTTTAGAGCATAGATACCTACAAGCTCCTAACAAGCTTTATCTGTTCTTTAATGAATATACACTTAGAAAATAAATATTCTCATAATCTGAAACAAATATCAACATTGGACATCTGATAAATAATCAAGCAGTTGGTTCTAAGGTAGAACCTTAGCTAAGCACCAAAAATTGAGGATTCCAGAGACAGAGAGATTAGGAATATTTTCTTATTATAAGATACATGCACTATCTGTAAAATGATATAGTATTACTTGAAAGTAGACTTGAATTAATTGTAAATGTATACTGCAAACTCAAAAGCAAACAATTTTAAAAGTTAAAAAAAAAAGATAATTGACATGCTAAGAAACAAACAAAATGGACTCAAACAAAATGCTCAATTAAAACCAGAAAAAGAGTGGAAGACATATAAGGAAAAAAGAACAAAGACAATGAATACAAATAGGAAGTAACAGGGTAGATATTAATAATCCAAATATATCAATAATCACTTTTACACATTGATAATCTAAATCCAATTTAAAAATAGAGATTGTTAGAGTAAATCACAAAACAAAACCTAACTATATGTTATCTACGAGAAATACATTTTAAATATAAAGACACACATAGATTAAAAGTTAATGGAGAAAGCTATACTGTGCTAACACAAATCAAAAGCTGGAGTCACTATATTAACTTCAGCCCAGCAGACTACAGAGAAAGAAAACTTATCAGAGGTAAAGAAAGGATAAAGGAGTCAATTCTCCAAGAAAACAATCTTTAATGTGTATGCACTTAACAACAGAGCACCAAGAGACAGAAAGCAAAAATTAAGAGATGCAACGAGAAATACATGAATCCACTATTATACTTGGAAATTTTAACAGCCCTCTTATCAGAAATGAACAGATCCAGTGGGCAGAAAATTAGTGAGAATATAGTTGACCTCAACAGCACCAGCAATTCATTGAAGGTACCTGACATCTATAGACTACTTCATTCAACAACAGCAGAACACACATTCTTCTCAAGCTCACATGGAACATTCATCAAGATAGGCCACATTCTAGGTCATAAAACACACCTTAACAAATTTAAAGTAGAAATCATACAATGTCTGCTCTCAGACTACACCAGAATTAAACTAGAAATCAATAACACAAAGACAGCTGATAAATCCTCAAACACATAAAGATAAAGCAACATACTTTCAAGTACATGTTATCAAAGAAATCTCAAGAGAAATTTAAATATATTGCAAACTAAGTAAAAATGATGATACATCTTATCAGAATTTGTGGGATGCAGTGAAAACTGTACTTATAGGGAAGTCTATAACATTGAAATGCATATCCTAAAAAAAGGTCTAAAATCAATAATTGAAGCTTCTACCTTAGGATACTAGAAAAAGAAAAGCAAATTAAATACAAAGTAAGTAGAATAAATAAAATTAGAGGAGCAATCAATGAAATCAATTAAAAATGGGCAAAAATCTCAACAGCCCCCTAACCAAACAAGACATACAAATGGTAAATAAGCATATGAAAAGATGCTCCACAAAGTATTTCATTAGGGAATCAATTACAAGTTCAAACAATGACATACCATTACAAACCTATTAAAATGACAACAATCTTAAACACTAAAACCACCAACTGCTGGCAAGGATGTGAAGCAACAGGAACTCTCATGCACTGCTGGTGGGAACACAAAAATGGTACAGCTACTTTAAAAGACGATTTGGCAGTTTCTTTAAAAACTAAACATACTCTTAACGTACAATTCAGCAATCGTACTCTTTGGTGTTTACCCAAATGAGCTGAAAGCTTATGTCCACACAAAAACCTCCACATGAATGTTTATAGCAACTTTATTCATAATTGCCAAAACTTGGAAGCAACCAAGATGTCTTTCAGTAGACAAATGGCTAAATAAACCTTGGTACATCCAGACAACTGAATATTATTCAGTGCTAAAAAGAAATGAGCCATCAAGCTATGAAAAGACATGGAAGAACCTTAAATACATACTACTAAGTGAAAAAAGCCAATCTGAAAAGGCTACATACTGTATGATTCCAACTACAGGCATATCTTATTTTTTTTTTTTTTTAGCACTTTGCAGATACTGCATTTTGTATAAAATTAAGGTTTGTGGCAACCCTGTGTCAATCAAGTCTGTTGGCACCATTTTTCCAGCAGCACGTGCTCGCTTTGTATCTCTGTATTACCTGTGGTAATTCTCATATTACTTCAAATATTTTCATTATTATTGTATCCATTATGGTAATCTTTGATGTTACTACTATAATTGTTTGGGGGCACCACAAACCTACACAAGATAGCAAACATAACCAAAAAACCCTTTTGTGTTCTGACTGCTCCATCAACTGGCCATTCCTTGCCTCTTTTCTTCCCCTTGGGCCTCCCTATTTGCTGAGACATGACGATGTGGAAATTAGGGCAATTAGTCATCCTACATGTTAGTCTAATTTGTGTCTCTATAAAGGAATACCTCAGGTTGAGTAATTTATTAAAAAAAGAGGTCTGTTCAGCTCACAGTTCTGCAGCCTATACAGGCATGGCACAGCATCTGTTCTGCTTCTGGTGACAGCCTCAGGAAGCTTACAATCATGGTGGAAGGCAAAGGCGGAACAGACATATCACATGGTGAGAGAGAGAAAGAGAGGAGAGGACATGCCATACTCTTTTAAACAACCATATCTCATGTGAACTCAGAGCGAGAACTCACTCATTACTGAGACAAGGGTACCAGCCATTCATGAGGTATCCACCCGCTCCTATTAATCAAACACCTCCTGCTAGGCCTCACCTCCAACATTGGAGGTCACATGTTAACACAATATTTGAAGGGGATGAAATATCTAAACCATATCACCCCTACAATGGCATCTAAGTGTTCAGGTGAAAGGAAGAGTCACATATCTCACTTTAAATCAAAAGTTAGAAATGATTAAGCTTAGTGAGGAAGGCAAATCAAAAGCCAAGATAGGCCTCTTACACCAAATAGCCAGGTTGTGAATTAAATGGAAACATTTCTTCTTCTTTTTTTTTTTTTTTTTCCTGAGGCAGAGTCTTACTCTGTCACTTAGGCTGGAGTGTTATGGTGCAATCACAGCTCACTGTAGCCTTGACCAATGACGCTCCCACCACAGCCTCCTGGTAGCTGGGACTACATGTGTGCACCACCAAGCCTGGCTAATTTTTCTACTTTTTGTAGAAATAGGGTTTGTTGCCCAGGCTGGTCTCGAACCCTGAGCTCAAGCGATCCACCAGCCTCAGCCTCCCAAAGTACTGGGATTACAGGTGTGAGCCACCACACCTGGCCTGAAAAGTTCTTGAAGGAAATTAAAAGTGCTACTCTCCAGGGATCACATGAAAGATAAGAAAGCAAAACAACAAAGTTTGGGTGGTCTGGATAGAAGATAAAACCAGCTACATTTCCTTAAACCAAAGCCTAATCCAGAGCAAGGCCCTAACTCTCTTCAATTCTATGTAGGTTGAAAGAAGTTAAGAAGCTACAGAAGAAAAGTTTGAAGCTAGCAGAAGTTGGCTTATAAGGTTTAAAGAAAGAAGCCATCTCCAGAACATAAAAGTACAAGGTGAAGCAGCAGTGCTAATGCAGAAACTGTACCAAGTTATCCAGAAGATCTAAGACCATTGATGAACACTAAGAACACTGATGAACACTGTACACTAAACAGATTTTCAACATAGATGAAACAGCCTGCTATTGGAAGAAAATGCCATCTAGGACTTTTCATAGCTAGAGAAGTCAGTGCCTAGTTTAAAAGCTTCAAAGGATAGGCTGATTCTGTTGTTAGGGGCTAATACAGCTGGTGACTTTAAGTTGAAGCCAATGCTCATTTCCTATTCCAAAAAATCCTAGGGCCTGTATGAATTATGCTAAGTCTACTCTGCCTTTGCTCTATCAATAAAATAACAAAGCCTGGGTGACAGCACATCTGTTTTAAGCATGACATACTGAATTTTGGTGTGTGTGTGTGTGTGTGTGTTTTTGTTTTTTTGTTTTGTTTTGTTTTGTTTTTTTTTGAGACAGAGTCTCGCTCTTGTCGCCCAGGCTGGAGTGTAATGGTGCTATCTTAACTCACTGCAACCTCCTCCTCCCGGATTCAAGCAATTCTCCTGCCTCAGCCTCTCGAGTAGCAGGGATTATAGGAGTGTGCCATTATGTCCAGCTAACTTTGTATTTTTAGTAGAGATGGGGTTTCACCATGTTGGCCAGACTGGTCTCCAACTCCTGACCTCAGGTGATCCGCCCACCTCAGCCTTCCAAAGTGCTAGCATTACAGGCATGAGCCACCACACCTGGCTGCATACTGAATATTTTAAGCGCCACTGTTGAGACCTGTTGCTCAGAGAAAAAGATTCCTTTAAAAATATTACTGCTCATTGACAATGTACTTAGTTACCCCAAGAGCGCTGATGGAGATATACAAGTAGATTAATGTTGTTTTCATGACTGCTAATATGACATCCATAATATCAACATTAACAGGTATCTGGAAGAAGTTGATTCCAACTTTCATGGATGACTTTGAAAGGTTTAAGACTTCAGTGAAGGACATAATGCAGATGTGTTAGAAACAGCAAGAGAACAGGAATTAAAGTGGAGCCTGAAGGTGTGACTGAATTGCTATAATCTCAAAACTTGAACAGATGAGGAGTTGCTTCTTGTGGATAAGCAAAGAAAGTGGTTTCTTGAGATGGAAGTTTATTCCACCTTGAGATAGAAGTTTATTACATAAATTTAGTTGATATAGCAGTGGAAGAGTTTGAAGGGATTGATTCCAGTTTTGAAAGAAATTCTGTGGGTACAATGCTATCAAACAGTACTACATACTAAAGAGAAATCTTTCATAAAAGGAAAAGTTGATCAATAGGGCAAACTTCATTGTCATCTTAAGAAATTGCCACAGCCATCCCAATGTTCAGCAACCACTATCCTGAGCAGCTAGCAGCCATCAACATTGAGGAAAGAACCTTCAACAAAAAGATTACAACTCTCTGAAGGCTCAGACGATCATTAGCAGTTTTTACCAATTAAAAAATTTTTTAATTCAGGTATGTACATTTTTTAGACATAATGCACAACTTTTATATGGACTGAGAAACAAAAAAATTCATGTGACTCACTTTATTGGGACATTTGCTTTACTGCAGTGGTCTGGAACTGAACATACAATGTCTGCAGTATGCCTGCAGCTTGTCAAAACTCATAAACGTACAAGACCAAGAGTGACCCTTATAGAATCTTAAGAACTTTGGGTGGTGATGATGTGTTGATGTGGGTTCATCTGTTTTAACAAATGTACCACTCTGCTGTGAGAAGTTCTAGTAGGAGGGCTTTGGGGAGGCAGCAGGGATTATATGAGACTTCTTTGTATTTTCTGCTCATTTTTTCTGTCAACCAAATAACATTCTAAAAAATAAAGTCTACTTTAAAAAAACTGAGGGTGCAACTTCTTACTTGCTGCTTCATGGTTCCCACAGAACACTTTTATAATTAGTATAGCCTCCACATTTGCTTCAACCTTGAACACTATCTTCTTCAACTTCTGATTTCAAAAAAGTGGTTCAAAACCAATAACCATCCAGGAACAGTGGCACGCACCTGTAATCCCAGCTACTCAGGAGGCTGAGGCAAGATAATCGCTTGGACCCAGGAGGCAGAGGCTGCAGTGAGCCAAGATTGTGCCACTGCACTTCAGCCTGGGCGACAGAGTGAGACTCTGTCTTAAACAAACAAACAAACTGATAACCAATATAATTATTTAAATTAGTTATCCTGAATTCAGCAACCAAAAAAACAAAAGAGTCAACGGATGGCTGGATAGGTAAGGAACATTATTTTTACTTTAACTGGTTGCTTAGACTAGATAAAACAGTCTTCCTTAAACCAAAAATAATAATAAATCCAAATAATTGCATTCTGTAATTCTACAGCTGCAGTTATACATACATCTAGAAATGTCTTTTTGAATCATTAAAGTTAAGAAAGTAAACACAGGCATAAGGAATAGAACATAAAATGTCACAAATTTCTTCTCTTCCTTATGAAATGTCTCATTATAAAGCACTGTAAATTAACGACAAGATCGAGCCTTTTTAAAAATCTCACAGTGGATTTTCATATGATTTATAACTCTTCATATTTAACACAAATTGAAGACATGAAGTAAAAAACACAAAATGAGTTTGATGATATGTTATTAAGACTAGAAAATTCTGTAACTAACATCTGAGATCCAGTCTTTCCTAAGGACTTCTAAATCAACCCAATCTTTTCCTCTCATTGTCAACCTCTAAAATGATTATTAGAGCAAAAAGTCTCAAGAGCATTTTAATTCTCTTCTAAGCTACTATTTATTATTATCAGTTGAGAGAACAGAAAATATGTTCCACTGAATAGATTTAGTTACTTTGCTGAAATTATTTTGTAAAAGGACAAATCTTTATTTTCTTGGACCTTTTTTCTCATATAAGTAATATATTCATAATTTGAACTTTAAGTAAGGCTAGATGGATATTGCAAAGGTCTTCTGGTCTAATTATTCCTAATCACTGATTCACTGATAATTCTTTGTGTCTTCAGCTTGTTTAGGCATTAAATGAAATTACCCCTAAATTGTCAAAGCTGACATATTTAAACAAAATAAACATTCATAATACTTTTTCTCCTTTTCTGAGGAGAGGAGTAGAGCTAGGGAGAAGAAACTATCTTTATGACCTATTAAGACTTTCTAATCCTGCTACCTATTAGAAAAGTGCCTGGTACCCTGAGATAATGAGTATAACTTTTATAGTCACACAGACATAGTGTATTCATAAGTAATACTAGTTGGTATAATGAACGCTCAAGTCTTAGCAATTTAGTTGAACAAAACAGAAGCTTATTTTCCACCCACATAAAGTCCAATGGAGTATTCAGGATCCAGGGTTCTTCCATGCCCTAGGACTTCCCACTCTTTCACAGCATCTTCTCCATCCAACAAGTATACCAGAGAAGAAGAGAGAGAACCCATGGGAGGTTTTGTGGTGCCAGCTTCAAAATGGCTTACATCAGTTCCACCCAAGTTCCCTTGGTTAGATCTCAGACACATGGCCACTGCTAATGAAAGACAGACTAAGAAATGTAGCTTAGCTATATGCCCAGAGTGAAGAAACAAAGAAACAAACAAAAAGCAGATTTGGTGAGCGCCTAATCCATCTCTGCCACACTTGAATACAAATACTGGCCTGCTATGTACCAGTTGGGTGATTTAATGCAAGTTAACTGTTACACATGAGATACTGAACTTACACATGAGATAACATTTGAAGAAAAAGTTCCACAGCTAAAACAAAGTTTGAAAACATCTGTACTACAGCAACAGCAAAGTTCCCCTTACAGAAAAGGTTAGACACCCATAAATTCATGACGCCAACAGTTAGTACGTCCCATTTAACATGCTGTCTTCTTGGAGACCAGATAACCTTACTAGGGATAAATGCAAAATAAAAATACGTAGTCGAGGTGATATTACTGATTAAAATGTGTGAGTTTCAGCCAATGGCATCTACTACGAGAAACACACTTGGGTGCCCAAAAGGTATTTGTTTTTATCTTTGGCTTAGCATTCAGGTATTTTCTATGATCTGGTTAAGTAAGGTTTCCAAATATCTAAGTCCCAAATAAGTCAAGTTACATGTATGGCTACAGTAACTACTACTACAAGACACAAGTTAATCTTCTTATCTTCCTGAAATTACTTATTTATTTATTCATTCATTCATTCATGCATTCATTCATTCATTCTAAGGTTCTCACTCAGTCACCCAGGCTGGAGAGCAGTGGCATGATGATAGTTCATTCACTACAGCCTTGAACTCCTAGACTCAAGTGATCTACCTGCCTCAGCCTCCCAAGTAGCTAGGACTACAGACACAGATTACCATGCCCAGCTAGTTTTTGTTTTGTTTTGTCCTGTCTTGCTTTTGTAGAGGTAGTCGTATGATGTGGTCCAGACTGGTCTTGAACTCCTGGCCTCAAGCAATCCCAAAGTGTTGGAATTACAGGTATGACCTACCAGGCCCAACCTCTTTCTGAATTCAGATAGAAATATATTCTTTTCAGGGTTTGTGTTTGGGGATTTTTTTTCCCCCTATATAAAGTCCTCATATATATAGTAAAAAGTTCAGTGAGTTCTCATGTATTTGTATTTACCACTCAATTCAGTACATAGATTTCCAGGATCCCAGAAGGTTCCCTTATACTCTTTTTCAGAGTATAAGGTCCCCCAGGAACCTACAGGTAACTTATTTTCACTTCTGTCATACAGATTAGTTTTACTCTTTTTAAATATTAATTTATATAAATAAAATTCATTTATCATTTATAGATAAAATTATACATTATGTACTCCTTTGCCTTGCTTCTTATGCTTATCATTATGTCTGAGATTCATCCACATTGTTGTATATAAGTTGATTATTTTGTTGCCATGTATTTCACTGTACCATGATTTAACTGTTCCACTGTTGATGAACATTTGATCATATCCAGTTCTTATCTATGATAAAGCTGCCATTAATATTCCTATACAGACTTTTGGTAGATGTCTACTTTCTTATAGTTATGTTCCTAGACATGGAGTTGCTGGTCATAGGGTAGTCACATGTGTAATTTTAGTGAATATGGCTAGGTACAGTGGCTCAAGCCTATAATCCCTGCACTTTGGGAAGCCGAGGCAGGAGAATCGCTTGCACCCAGGAGTTTGAGATCGGAGAATATAGTGAGACCTCGTTTCTATAGCAAACGAAAGAAAAAGAAATTGAACTGGGCATGGTAGCATGCACCTGTAGTCCCAGCTACTCTGGAGACTGAGGTGGCAGTATTGCTTAAGCCAGGGAGGTCAAGGCTGTGGTGAGCTGAGATCACCCCACTGCACTCCAGTCTGGGCAACAGAGTGAGACTCTGTCTCTTAAAAAAAAAAAAAAAATAGTGCATAACACCAGTTTTCCAAAGTGGGTGCACCTAGTTGGGGATACAATTAAACCATCTTGGAGACAGACTGCTTTGTACTTTCAAAAGTCAGGAAAGTACACACAGCTTTTCTCAGAAAATCATTTCATTGTCTGGTGATTATGCCTAAATATAATTCTTTATTGATTGAATACAGTGGGCACCAATGAGACTCAAATACCTTCAATGTTATGATATTTAAAGACTTAGACAGAAGTGGCCAGGCATGGTGGCTCATGGCTCACGCCTGTAATCCCAATACTTTGGGAGGCTGAGGTGGATGGATCATGAGGTCAGAAGTTTGAGACCAGCCTGGCCAATATGGTGAAATCCCGTCTCTACTAAAAATACAAAAATTAGTTGGGCATGGTGGTGCATACCTGTAGTCCCACCTACTCAGGAGGCTGAGGCAGAAGAATCGTTTGAACCTAGGAGGCGGAGGTTGCAGTGGGCCAAGATCGTGCCACTGCACTTCAGCCTAGGTGACAGAGTGAGAGACTCCGTCTCAAAAAAAAAAAAAAAAAAAGGAGTTAGAAATCTACATCATGTCACTGTTTCGTGTTGTTTATTATACTGCCGCCTCTTACCAGTTCCTTCCTGTCAGCTGGCATGATCATGAAAAGATCGCAAAGCTCACATATGATGAGGACCTTTGCAATCTGAAAATTTTATATTTGTTTCAGTTATTTATGCTTGTTATAGTTCATTACATTTTGTGTTTGGGAATTCTTTGTAATTCATTCCTTAAACAAATATATATTGAATGCATACTGCCTTGTAATGGAACGAACTAGCTGAACTGTTTATTCTGCCATTTTTGGGGGCAACTTTTACAATTTTTCAGGGTCACTTTCACTTTAGACATTCTTTCCCAAAGTGTAGACCATATCTACATCTCCTAGAATCCTAGAAGTACAGAAAAGAAGGGACCTCATAAACTATATACTATACCTCCTCATTTTATAGTTCATTTGAACATTAAGTGGGATAGAATAAAAAATACTGCTCAAGCCACAACATTCATTCAGTGACCTCAACTGACATTTTTAAAAGCATTTATTGTATTATCAAATTCATGCTAAGGATGAGGGATAAATAACAACGCATTCTATATTCCCTAAATGGCCTCCATTTAGTTAGGGAAAACAGACATGGACACAAATAACTGTTATGATGGTTGGTTTGTGCAAAAATATAAAGTACATACAGAATTCACTGGGGACAAAATGGAAACCATAGTCTCCCCTGTGGGGAATGAGAGAAAGGAAGAGTAAATGAAGAAAGCTCTATAGAAAAAAAAAAAGTCAATTTTCCTAGGTTTTATAGGATGAGGGTTTTTTTAGGTTAAGGGGATAGAGTTTGAGGGTAGAAGAAAAGCTTTACCAGCAAAGAGAACAGCATGGGCAAATACATGAAGACATAAAACAGCATGATCTATTTCAGGTACTGATATAAGAATTCAGAGTATGGGGTGAGAAGCAATGGGAGACAACACTGTAGAGGCAGATCAAGGGAGGAATAGTGAGTTTCTTCCTTACTGAAGAATTTGGACTTCATCTTATAAATAATGAAGAGCTACTGAAAAGTTTAAATAGGCTAGTAATGTGATCATGTTTGTGCTTTTTAAAGAAAGCTCTTTCTGGCAATAAGCAGGAAATTTGATTGGAAAGGGATAAGGATCAAGGCAGGGAGGTGAGCTAGGAAACAATCAGAAGTGAAATGATGAGAACCTGAACTAAGAGTGGGGTCAGAGCTGGCTCCAAGACCTATCAAAGACTCCACATATGAAACAACTAACCACGTGGTGAAGAAGTTCTTGGCTGAAAAGTCAACAATCCGGAGAAGTGAGCATGGTATCAGAAGCAGTTCTTGCTTGGGGGCTTTTGTTACCTAGAAGAGGTCCTCAGAAACTGAGCTGTGTCTTTAATAGGCACATGGAGCTAAAGGGATAAAAGCCAGAGACCAGGCTTGACAAGGTTCAAACCCCAGGTGATCAATCCCTGTCCCTTTAGCCCATGTTAGACTGGGACTCTACAGAGCTACACCCCAGGACTATAGGTTAACCATAAGTAAATGAGATTTCTAAAGAGGCTACCTTCAAGTCTTCTAGGTAGTTCATCAAAAATCTCCAGCCCCAAAACTGAATTATGTTCTACAGCACTAGAACCTTTGGTGTTTGGACAGAGCAAACAAAAATTTTGTTAAGAGAAATGCATTATCCTAAGCCCAAAATGATTTCTAGATATAAATTTTCAAATAGGTCCACAGGTCTTTATCTAAACTTTCAGGCCAAATATGTTTCAGAATTCAGAAGATTTTAGATTTTAGAAAGGTAATATGGCACACACACCATAATACTATGTTGTATCACCAATGGAATGTTTGGCGGCACCTGTTATCAGTCTGAAGCAAACTTTAACAACATTCCCACAAAGTAGGATAAGACTAAACAACTCTGTGTCACTTCACAGCAGGTTTGGCCAACAAATGAGTCACAAAAAACTTTTAAGTTATTTGAACTTTTTTGACTTTGAAATTGTAGATAAGGGACTATAATTCTGTATAATGTTCAACACACAATCAAAGATAAGGAAGTCCCCAAGGATAAAAGAAATCATAAGTACTAACAAGTAAAATCAACAGGCAACAAAAACATATTAACAGAAACGTTAACAGAGATATGATGTGTTTGAATTACAAGGCCAGGTCAATGTAATTATATGCTTACAATATATAAAACAGTAAAATCCAAGCTTGAAAGTTTGGCAGAAAACTAAAAATTATAAAGTGTCAAAGTAGATGAGAAAAAGAACTAAATACAAATCCTAGAAGTAAGAAAAACCATTAGATACTGCTAAAGAGAGAATAAGGTCACAGGAAACTATCTAGAATAAAGCATGAAAAGACAAAAACATGAAAAATACAAAACTAGGAGAGTAAAGTGACCTAACAGTCACAGGGAGAAAATTTAACATGTTAAATTGAATTACCAAAAGAAAAGGAGAGAAAGAATGGAGAAGGGGTGTCATTTAAAAAGACAATGACTAATAATTTTCCACATTTGATAAAAGATACCAATCCATAGTTTCAAGAAACCCAAAGAATTCAAATAGAAATAAATAAAAAGAAATCCAGAAAATGAAGATGAAGTAAGAAAGAGAAAGAAGGCTCCTAAAACAGGCAGAAATTAGAAAAACAAAATATACACAGATCAGTCTAGGTCTGATATCTGACTAATAAGAGTCTGAGAAACAGAGAATGGAAAAATGGATGTTAGCATATGAGAGAGAAAAAGAGAGAAAAGGAGATATAAACAGATGAATTATCCAGAAATGAAACACAAGTCTTCAGACTAAAAGCCCATGAATGAAAAAAGAACCAACCAGAGCACATTATCATGCTATTTCAAAACAATGGGAATAAAGACATGAGCTTAAAACTTCAGAAGAGAGGTGAATATTAAGGTCACCTATATAGGAATGGAAAAAGATGAGAAAACACTGACTACTTGGGAGTTACACTGAATGCCTCTAAAATATTGAAAGCCTATTACACCAAAACAACATGCAAGGATTCAGAAATATTGATCCCAATGCACTATTTCTTAGGAAGCTACTTGATAATATGCCTCAGCAAAATGAAAATTAATTCAAGAAAGAGAAAGAAATGAGATCCAGGACAAAATCATCCAATCCATAAAAGCAGATATGGGAAGTCTCATGGCTAAGTCATATAGCAGGTCTGGAGAGCAACCAATGGAGACAAAAGATAATGGACACAAACTCCAGAATATCTCCAAAAACAGCAAAATGTGTGTGGGGTGGGATAATTTAATATAAAATTATATAAGAGCACTTGATGTCATGGCATACTTGAAAAAATGAGAATATGAAAGACAATACGAAAAGACAATTAAAAATTTAAGGAAAAATTGAATAAGATGCACCAGGAAAAAAATATAACCAAAGTACCATTCAATTATTTTTTTAAAAAATCTTTTTTTCCCTGATTTTATTGGGGGAACCCACCCCCAATATTTCAATGTAAGTTCTTTCTATTCTCCGTAAGTGTCGGCCGGCTGAGAAATAAAGAGAAAGAGTACAAAGAGAGGAATTTTACAGCTGGGCCACCGAGGGTGATATCACATATCGGTAGGACCGTGATGCCCACCTGAGCCTCAAACCAGCAAGTTTTTTATTAAGGGTTTCAAAAGGGGAGGGAGTGTAACAACAGAGAGTAGGTACAAAGATCACATGCTTCTAAGGGCAAAAAGCAAAACAAAGATCACATGCTTCTGAGGGAGCAGGACAAAAGGCAAAAACAGAACTACTGACAAGGGTCCAACAAAGATCACAAGTCAAAGGGCAAAAGCAGAACTACTGATAACAGTCTATGTTCAGCAGTGCATGTATTGTCTTGATAAACATCTTAAACAACAGAAAACAGGGTCAAGAACAGAGAACCAGTCTGACCACAAATTTACCAGGGCGGAGTTTTTTCCCCCACCCTAGTAAGCCTGAGGGTACTGCAGGAGACCAGGGAGTATCTCAATCCTTATCTCAACCTCATAAGACAGATACCCTCAGAGCGGCCGTTTATAGACCTCCCCTCAGGAATGCATTCCTTTCCCAGGGTATTAATATTAATATTAATATTCCTTGCTAGCAAAAGAATTTAGCGATATCTCTCCTACTTGCACACCCATTTATAGGCTCTCTGCAAGAAGAAAAATAGGGCTCTTTTTGCCCGACCCCGCAGGTAGTCAGACCTTATGGTTGTCTTCCCTTGGTCCCTAAAAATCACTGTTATTCTGTTCTTTTTCAAGGTGCACTGATTTCATATTGTTCAAACACACATGTTTTACAATCAATCTGTACAGTTAACACAGTTATCACAGTGGTCCTGAGGTGACATATATCCTCAGCTTATGAAGATAACAAGATTAAGAGATTGAAGTAAAGATAGGCATAAGAAATTATGAAAGTATTATTTGGGAACTGATAAATGTCCATGAAATCTTCACAACTGATGTTCCTCTGCCATGGCTCCAGCCGGTCCCTCCATTTGGGGTCCCTGACTTACAACAACATGATTTGACTAAAATGTGTGCTATAGCTATATGGGGGATGCTACAGGGGAACTTTCTGGTATAAGAGTTCTAATGTTTTTATCATGAGAGAAAATAAATAGATAATACCTAAAATGAATAAGTTTAAAAGTAGAGGATATTATCAGGTTATTTATGTATGTGGGGGTGGGGAGAGGTCTGTTTTTTATTATAAGCTGTATGATATAAGTTATTAACCATGTGCATTTTTGAGTCTGATAAAATTTGTTTTAATAACAAAAAGGCATCATCCAAAAATTCCACCACTCAATACTTTAGCCCATTTCTTTCTAGCATATTTGTCCCTCATTATCCATGGGGAATCGGTTTCAAGATTCCCTTCAATACCAAAATATGAGGATGCTCGAGTCTTTTACATAAAATGTTATAGTATTTGCACATAATCTGTACCCATGCACCTGTATGTTTTACATCATCTCCAGATTACTTATAATGTCTAACACAATATAAATGCTACATCAATAGTTGTTATACTGTATTTTGTATTTGTGTTATTTGTATTGTTATTATTACATTTTCTAATATTTTCAATCCATAGTTGGTTGAATCTGCAGATGTGGGACCTGAGGATACAGAGGACCAACTGTATTTATTTTTTCCCGTGTGTGTGTGTATATTTCTTTAGATTTAAGGTCAGAATGTTTTTCTTTTTACATAACATCAGTATTTCCAATCATCATTTAAATGCTTTAAAATCTTTTTTTTTTTTTTTTTTGAGACAGGGTCTCGCTCTGTCACCCACTGCAGCCTCAAACTCCTGACCTCAAACAATCCTCTTGCCTCAGCCTCCCGAGTAGCTGGGACTACAGGCGTGTACCACCATGCCCAGCTAATACTTTTTTTTTATTTTTAGGAGAGACAAGGTCTTGCTACATAGTGCAGGCTGGTCTCAAACTCCTAAGCTTAAGCAATTCCACTGGCTTGGCCTCCCAAAGTGCTAGGACTACAGGAGTAAGCCACCTTGTCTGGCTGAGATCATTACTTTTAATGTCTGAATTACATTACATTGAGTGGAGTACTATAATTTATTCAACCATTCCACTATTGATGAACTTTTTTTTAAAGGTTACTCGAAGTTTTTCATTTGTTTGCTTTGTTTTTACTATTAGAAGTAACATTATAAAAATTTTTAATATAGATCTTTGTCAAATCTTTACTTTTCTCAGGTATATTGTTAGAATTACTGGTTCAAGGGACATAAAAAAGTTTAAGGCTTTCACCAAAGAGTAGTGACTAGGATGGAAAAACTGATAAAGAAGACAGTGATGAACTGTAAAGAACAAGGACTGGCCAGGTGCGGTGGCTCACGTCTGTAACCCCAGCACTTTGGGAAGCTGAAGTGGGCTGATCACAAGGTCAGGAGATCGAGACCATCCTGGCTAACACGGTGAAACCCCATCTCTACTAAAAATACAAAAAATTAGCCAGGCGTGATGGTGGGCACCCATCGTCCCAGCTACTCAGGAGGCTGAGGCAGGAGAATGGCGTGAACCCGGGAGGCGGAGCTTGCAGTGAGCCAAGATCGCGCCATTGCACTCCAGCCTGGGCAACAGAGCGAGACCTCGTCTGAAAAAAAAAAAAAAAAAAAAAAAAAAGAACAAGGACCTTGTAGCTAGGAAGTTTTCTATGTCCAGTATTAGTTCTATTCCTTATTAGCCATGCAACTATATTTTGACTTGTCACTTAACTTTCTTCCTCATCTGGAAGATGAAAATACTTTTCTCATAGAGTTATTATAAACATTGATTGAGATAACATAGCAAGGCCAGGCGCGGTGGCTCAAGTCTGTAATCCCAGCACTTTGGGAGGCCGAGACGGGTGGATCACGAGGTCAGGAGATCAAAACCATCCTGGCTCACACAGTGAAACCCCGTCTCTACTAAAAAAAAAATACAAAAAAACTAGCCAGGCGAGGTGGCAGGCGCCTGTAGTCCCAGCTGCTCGGGAGGCTGAGGCAGGAGAATGGCCTAAACCTGGGAGGCGGAGCTTGCAGTGAGCCGAGATCCAGCCACCGCACTCCAGCCTGGGCGACAGAGCGAGACTCGGTCTCAAAAAAAAAAAAAAAAGGAAAAAAAAAAAAAAAAAAGAGATAACATAGCAAATATCAAGTGTCACATCTATTATCAATAATCCTTAGCTGAGAGTTTTAACTAGTAGAAAGGGAAAGCTTGATTATACAAGACAGAAAAGATCAGTGTAGCAGGACCTGGCAGTGGATGGGAAGGTGAAGGAAATACTAGAAAGGAATATAATTTAGCCATTTGGTCTCTCAAATGGGATCTTTCTATAAGAGCAAAACAGAATGCTACTCCTCTTTCCTGTCTGGCTTTCTTTACCCCTATCTTTCCTGAAACTTTTTTCTCAAGATGGCTTTTCTCGGTAAACAGGAGTTCAGAGAGGACAGAGTACATAGAGCAAGAGAAATACACCAAAAAGAATTATCCATTTAAGAGAAGGGCAAAGAACTAGAGCTAAGGAAGAAAGCAGAAGGAGAACAGAGTGTCAGGATAACAATGTCAAGGAAACGAGAAGAAAAAAGAATTTCAAGGAGAGAATGGTCCATAATGTCACACAGAAGAAGTCAATAATGTTGTAGAGTTAAAAGTTGCCATTAGATTTATCAGCTAGGAAATTTGTAATTTCAATAAAACGGTAAGTATGGGTGGCAAGTTCCTATAGGCTAAGAAGTAAGTGGTTGGTGAGGATGTATACATCTAAAGTGATCTAACGTAAAGCAGCAAAGGTGTGAACATGAGTCTTTTTTTTTTTTTTTTGAGACGGAGTCTCACTCTGTCACCCAGGCTGGAGTGCAGTGGTGCGATCTTAGCTCACTGCAAGCTCCGCCTCCTGGGTTCCTGCCTTTCTCCTGCCTCAGCCTCCCGAGTAGCTGAGACTACAGGTGTCCGCTACCATGCCTGGCTAATTTTTTGTATTCTTTAGTAGAGATGGGGTTTCACCATGTTGGCCAGGATGGTCTTGATCTCCTGACCTTGTGATCAGCCCACCTCGTCCTCCCAAAGTGCTGGGATTATAGGCATGAGCCACCGCACCTGATCCATAAGAGTCTTTTTTGGAAATTATTGGTTAACAAGGTTGGTGACCCATGACTCTGCTTTTGGTTTTTAATTAAAGCACTCAAGAAAAAGTCACTTTATAAAAATTTCTCTAAGATCTGGTATAGCCTGTTAATTCACACAAGCATGTATTTTTCTATAAACAATTTTCTGGGCTGGCACTGTGCCTTACACCTAGAATCACAGCACTTTGGGAGGCCGAGGCGGGCAAATCACCTGAGGTCAGGAGTTCGAGACCAGCCTGGCCAACATGGTGAAACCCAGTCTCTACCAAAAATACAAAAATTAGCTGGGTGTGGTAGTGTACGCCTATAATTCCAGATACTCGAGAGGCTGAGGCACGAGAATTGCTTGAACCTGGGAGATGGAGGATGCACTGAGCCAAGATCACACTACTGCACTCCAGCCTCGGCAACAGAGCAAGACTCCGTCTCAGTTTATGAATGACAGCAAAGATACTTTGACTTTATTGTTTAAACACCAGATGATATTTTCAGCTAGCAATTCTAATAATTCTTTTCTCTTTTTTACGATGGATATATGGTAGATCCTAGTTATGGTCAAGGAATGAATTTGGAAGCCTTAACATGTTCCTCTGATTATGAAATACCATTGTATTTCATTTTCTGGAAGAAAGCACATGCTAAATCACAACTGAAATTAAATGGCAAATGATTCACCTTTAACTTTATAAGCATTTTGTACATAATTGAAAAAACCCATGAAACAATTTCATACATTGCTTTTCTGTACAGAATAC
Organism: Papio anubis; assembly: GCF_008728515.1. Lineage (NCBI taxonomy): Eukaryota > Metazoa > Chordata > Mammalia > Primates > Cercopithecidae > Papio > Papio anubis. Next base: position 183,736,642 of record NC_044976.1, read on the forward strand.
AGGATGGATTTACTCAAATCTTAAAGTCAAGGTGCTTCAGATTTCAATGTTTTGCTTTTTAATTTATACAAAATTTCAATATTTGGTTTACAAACCATCTCTTACTTTCAATTATTTAATTCCATCATCAACCTCAGCAAGTAGTTTTGTTTTGGGTATCACTTTTAAAATACAAAATACTCCAGTTTGTGTAACTGCCTAAGAAGGGTATGCCATACTATGTATCCTTGAGGAACGGGGTCAAACTATCAAAGATGCAGAGATGAACAGTGTTGGTATAAGGCTTCACTTACTTAGTGCAGCATCTGGCTTCTTCTCATGAATGTCCTAGTATGTATTAACCATCAATATTAACTATCGCAAGTTCACCCCTTGTCAACTTGAACCCATATGCATCTCCTGAGATCATAACCTTCAAATAAAGACAAGGTCATAATTATGCCTAACATAATACAACTATCCTTTGTACAACCAGAGATGCACCAATCCCCAACCCAAATGTTATTATGAAAAGTTAACAACACTTAAATGCTGATACAATGAAGATATTTTCTTAATACAAGTGTATACATGTACAAATATGATTTTAGCAAAAGGAGAAAATATTTATGACAATTATGGTCCTCATTTCTGCAACTGGCCACGTGGTCGTAGCTGGTATTGATAACCTTGTTCTACTACTACCAATTCTGTATTCCCTTTGCCTTCAGCAAGCACCTCAGCAGGTTGTGGTTTTTTTTCCTGGTGGAGTGACCCAAACCTTCACTCCTGAAGGGTCTGGGCCATTTGTAGTCTTGCCTGGATTGGGCTGTTTTAGTTTCCCATTCACCTTAATCACACAGTATGATAATACTAAGAGATGCCCCAAGGGATCTCCTGTATTCTACATATACTCTTCCTTACCTACATTGTGGAGTAGTAGACTAATTTCATCTTGATAGTCCAGTCAATCACAGTAATTACCAGCCAACACAGTAACTTCCTTCTTAGCCTGTTAACTTAAAGGTAGGAGGAACCCAAAGTGTCCAGGTGGCAATCTTAACTTCCAGTTTAATGGAATCATTGTTGTGCTTTCTGGTGGCAGTGTTCTTCCCTCTGGAACTAAGACCTCTAGGCCAGCAGAATATAATGCTGCCGGAATAGGAAGCAAAAAATTGTGCTAGTGGATCACTAGGGATGACAGTGAATGGTGCCACTTCCATTTCCACCCCTTGATTCCTGGATCTGTGAATCCTGGCTATGCAAGAAACAGTACCATACATTAGATGCTGATTCAGAGCATGCACGGCCTTCTGGAGAACTCTGCCCCAGCCCTGCAAAGTATTCTTATCTAGATGGCATTGTAATTGTGACTTCAAAAGGCCATTCCACCATTCTGTCAATCCAGCTGCTTCAGGATGATGAGGAACATGGTAAGACCAGTGAATTCCATGAGCATAAGCCCACTGTCACACATCCTTAGCCATAAAGTGAGTGCCTTGGTCAGAGGCAATGCTGTGTTGAATGCATGATGGTGGATAAGGCATTCCTTGAGTCCACATATGGTAATCTTGGCAGAAGCATTATGTGCAGATAGGCAAGCCCATATCCAGAGTGTCTATTCCAGTGAGGACAAACCTCTGCCCTTTCCATGATGGAAAAGGTCCAATATAATCAACTTACTACCAACTAGCTGGCTGATCACCCAGAGGAATGGTGCCATTTTGAGGGCTCAGTTTTGGTCTCTGCTGCTGGTGAACTGGGCACTCAGCAGTGGCCATAGCCAAGTCAGCCTTGGTGAGCGGAAGTCCATGTTGCTGAGCCCATGCACAACCTCCACCCGTCACCATGCCCACTTTGTTCATGGGCCCATTGGGCAATGTCACAGGTGGCTGAGGAAACAGGCTGAGTGGTGCATACAGAACGAGTCATCCCATCCACTTGATTATGAAAACCCTCCTCTGCTGAGGTCACCCTTTGGTAAGCACTCACATGGGATACAAATATCTTCAGTTTTTGACCATTCAGAGAGGCCCTCTTCCCCAGATTTCTTTGTCACCAATTTTCCAATCATGCTTCTTCCAAGTCCATGACCATCCGGCCAAACCACTGACTACAGCCCATGAATCAGTATATAATCACACATCTGACCATTTCTCCTTCCATGCAAAGTGCACAACCAGGTGCACTGCTCAAAGTTCTGCCCACTGGGAAGATTGACCTTCACCGCTATCCTTCAGGGATGTCCTAGAAAGGGGCTGGAGTGCTATAGCTGTCCACTTTTAGGTGGTGCCTGCATATGATGCAGAACCATTTGTGAACCAGGCCCTAGTCTTCTCTTCCTCTGTCAACTGATCATAGGGAACTCCCCATGAGGCCATCAGTGCAGGCTGAGGGAGAGAAAGTAGGGTGGCAGGAGTGAAAACCATGGGCATTTGAGCCACTTCCTCATGTAACTTACTTGTGCCTTCAGGACCTGCTCGAGCCCGATCACGTATATACCACTTCCATTTGATGATGGAATGCTGCTGTGCATGACCCACGTTATAGCGAGATGGGTCAGAAAGCAACCAGTTCATGACAGGCAGTTCAGGTCACATGGTGACTTGATGACCCCCAGTCAAATGTTCAGTTTCCACCAAAGCTCAGTAACACGCCAAGAGCTGTCTCTCAAAAGAGAGTAGTTATCTGCAGAAGATGGCAGGGCCATGCTCCAAAATCCTAGAGGCCTCTGCTGTAATTCACCTATGGGGCCTTCCAAAGGCTCACAAACAGCATCCCTATCTGCCACTGACACCTCAAGCACCACTGGATCTGTTGGGTCATATGGCCCAAGTGGCAGAGCAGCTTCCACAGCAGCCTGGACCTGTTGCAGAGCCTTCTCCTGTTCCGGACCCCACTCAAAACTGGCAGCCATTTGGGTCATTCGATAAATGGGCCAGAGTAACACACCCAAATGAGGAATATGTTGCCTCCAAAATCCAAATATGCCCACTAGGCGTTGTGCCTCTTTCTTGGTTGTAGGAGGGGCCAAATGCAGCAACTTATCCTTCACCTCAGAAAGAATATCTCGACAAGCCCCACACCACCTGACCTCTAGAAATTTCACTGAGGTAGAAAGTCCCTGAATTTTAGTCGGATTTATTTCCCATCTTCTGGCATGCAAATGTCTCACCAATAAGTCCAGTGTGTTTGCTAATTCTCACTCACTGGATCCAATCAGCATAATGTCATCAATGTAATGGACCAGTGTAACATCTTGTGGAAGAGAAAATTGATCAAGGTCGAGAGAACAAGATTACGAAACAAAGCCAGAGAGTTGATATACCCCTGAGGTAGGACAGTAAAGGTATATTGCTGGCCTTGCCAACTGAAGGCAAATTGCTTCTAGTGGGCCTTATGGACAGAAATAGAGAAAAAGGCATTTGTCGAATCAATGGCTACATACCAGGTACCAGAAGATGTGCTAATTTGCTAAAGCAATGAAATCACATCTGGCACAGCAGCTGCAACTGGAGTCAGCACTTGGTTAAGCTTGATAATCCACTGTCATTCTCCAAGATCCATCCATCTTCTGCACCGGCCAAATAGGAGAGTTGAACAGGGATGTGGTGGGAATCACCACCCCTGTGTCTTTCAAGTCCATGACAGTGGCACTCTCTGCAATCCCTCCAGGGATGCGATATTGTTTTTGATTTATTATTTTTCTAGGTAGAGGCAGCTCTAACGGCTTCCATTTGGCCTTTCGCACCAAAATAGCCCTCACCCTACCAGTCATGGAGCCAATGTGGGGGTTCTGCCAGCTGCTAAGTATGTCTATGCCAATTATGCATTCTGGCACTGGGGAAATGACCACATGATGAGTCCAGGGACCCACTGAACCCACTGTTAAGTCAAACCTGAGCTAAAACTCCATTAATTACCTGACCTCCATAAGGCACTACTTTAACTGGAGGACCACAATGATGTTTTAGGTCCCCTGGAATCAACATCAGCTCAGAGCCAGTATCCAGTAGTCCCTGAAATGTCTGATCATTTCCCTTTCTCCAATGCACAGTTACCCTGGTAAAAGGCCAGAGGTCTCTTTGGGGAAGCAGGGAGAAAGATTTATAGCATAAATTGTCAGTAGAGGGATCCTTCTTCAAGGGGACCTGGCTCCCCTTCATTCAAGGGATCCTGGGTCTGTAAACTAGCTCAAGTCTGGAAACTGAGGAGCCATGATTCTGTTTTTATTATTCAAATTCTTCTTTTGTCCACTTGACCTGGATGTTTTCTGCTTATATAAATTAAATAGGAATGCAGTAGGCTTTTATCAGTTTCACTTCTAGAAACACCATGATTAATTAGCCAATGGCAGAGCTCTACACGAGTCAAACTATTCTGATTGCTGCTTTGCCTCTGCTGTACATTATGATAGCTATGCTCACCTTGCTTTTGACAGCTGAGTGCTGCCACTTGGCCCCTGCCACATTGGAATCCAATTATTCCCATTGCATTAAATTTTGTAGTTGAGCGACTGCAGTTCCCACAGTTAGATCTGGCATACCGAGAAAAGCAATCCATATGGAGCTCTTCAAAGATGCAGACGCTGCCCTCACAAATCCATGTCACAAATAATTGGTCAAAGGTATATCTTCTGGACTCTTCCAGCTGGGATGAGTAGGTCTAAAGTGACTAATCCACTCCAGTATCCCAATCTCCCTAATACCTTGGATCCCTTCCTCTACATTAAACCAAGGGAGATTAGGCATTTTCAGCTCACTCACAGTGGGCCATCTTTTAATTCACATTTCACCTAACCAAGCAAATGAACTATTAGAATCTTTTTTTTAACTCCCCAAGCTGCCACATAAATGCAGGATCCCTACTTAGTGGGCCCAAATCAATAAATTCAGCCTGATCCAACTCTACGTTCCTTCCATCATCAGCCCACACCCTTAATAAACATTCCCATGCCTGTTCTCCAGATTTCTGCTTATATAGAGAACTCAACAGTTTTTTTCAAGTGTAACACACCTCCTTGTGGGTCACACTCTGAACCTCACCTCTAGAAGCTTATTGGAACTTTAATTAGAGATCTGGAAGCAAACAGGGTGTTGGAAGTGGGTCCTGAGGAGAATCAACATTGTCTTGCCAGGCACTGGTCTCAGAGGAAGCCATCACTGTTGCCTCAGGCAGCGTATCTCCTCAAACAAAGGTGGAAAGGATGATGGCAGCATGGGTTGGGGAACAGATGCTGTCACTATTGGGGTTGAGGAAGCTGTTTCTTCTGGTAAAAAGGGTTCCTCAGAATTTACAAGGTCAGTGTCCCCAGCTTCATCAGGGTCCTCCCACGCATCCCCATTCCAAGTTGGAGGGTACCATTCTTTTCCAGTCAATGCCCTGACTTTAACAGTAGACACCTGGTGAGGCTGTGAATGCACCTTTTCTTGCAGGTCAGTCACTCGCATAAGAGCTTCTGTCTGTTTTCCCACAATTTCAACTATTTCTCTACAGGAGATAAGACTCTCAATCACAGCAATCTTAACAGATTTGAGGCTCAGTATCTGCTTCTGAAGCCGAGAGTTAGAAGCCCCGTGTTCATTATTTCTTTCATCACTTTGTCCAGTTAGAAGCAACTAACCAACTTCATTATGATCTTTGGTTCCCCGCATATGGTCAAACGTATCATGTATAAAGTCACTAAACTCTTTGCCCCTCATGAGCAGTGCATCAGGAATGCCAAATGGATTTATTTTGCATAACTCTCTAAACAGTTCACACCAAGGACTATGAGTTCTCCGTATTATTAGAAGCAGTGTCCTTAGCATTTTTGGGTCTAATCATAATAAGCAGCCAACTCCAGAAACTCCAGAACCGACAAAAGAACTCCATCCTTAATATTCTGATCCTCTAGAACCACTCTTGGTACCAAAATTTGTATCAGTCAGGGTTCCCTAGAGGAACAGAGCTAATAGGACAGATGCATACATAAAGGGGAGTATATTAAGGAGTATTAACTCACCCAATCACAAGGTACCACAATAGGCTGTCTGCAAGCTGAGGAGCAAGGAAGCTGGTCCAAGTCCCAAAGCTCGAGAACCTCGAGCCAACGTTTGAGGGCAGGAAGCATCCAGCACAGGAGAAAAATGTAGGATGGGAGGCTAAGCCAGTCTAATCTCTCCACGTTCTTCTGCCTGCTTTTTATTCTGGCCATGCTGGCAGCTGATTAGATGGTGCCCACCCATGTTAAGGGTTGGTCTGCCTCTCCCAGTCCACTGACTCAAATGTTAATCTCCTTTGGCAACACCCTCACAGATACACCTGGGAACAATACTTTGCATCCTTCAATCCAATTAAGTTGACACTATTAACCATCACATGGTGGTTGTGGCTAAAATTTTTGTCTCCAAAAAAAATCACAGAAGATTGGTTGTCATGAAACACACATATTCACATGTGCACATATTCAATGTTGTATGTATCTGCAGTTCATTTTTACTATTGTAAAATATATTCCAATTTATGAATTTATCAGCATTTAACCAATCTACTGATAATGAACATTTGAGTTATCTCCAATTTTTTGGTATTATGAACAATGTTCCTGTGAACTTTCTTATATATGTCTCTTGGTACACATATTTAAGAATTTCTCGGGGGGTCCATTCCAAGATGGCCAAATAGGAACAGCTCTTGACTGCAGCTCCCAGCATGATTGATGCAGAAGATGGGTGATTTCTGCATTTCCAACTGAGGTACCTGGTTCATCTCATTGGGACTGGTCGGAAAGTGGGCACAGCCCACGGAGGGCAAGCTGAAGCAGGGCGGGGCATCACCTAACCCAGGAAGTGCAAGGGGTCAGGGAATTTCCCTTTCCTAGCCACTGGAAGCCTAGACAGACCGCACTGGGAAAACCAGAACACTGTCACCTACACATTGCACTTTTCCAACGGTCTTAGCAAAGGACACACCAGGACATTATATCCCGCACCTGGCTTAGCAGGTCGCATGCCCACAGAGCCTTGCTCACTGCTAGTCCCAGATCGAACTGCAGGGCAGCAAGCCTGGCTGGGGGAGGGCCATCCACCATTGCTGAGGCTTGAGTAGGTAAACAAAGCAGCCTGGAAGCTCGAACTGGGTGGAGCCCACCACAGCTCAATGAGGCCTGCTTGCCTCTGTAGACGCCACCTCTAGGGGAAGGGCATAGCTGAACAAAATGCAACAGAAACTTCTGCAGACTTAAAGGTCCCTGTCTGACAGCCCTGAAGAGATCAGTGGTTCTCCCAGCACAGTGTTTGAGCTCTGGGAATGGACAGACTGCCCCCTCAAGTGGGTCCCTGACTCCCGTGTAGCCTAACTGGGAGACACCTCCCAGTAGGGGTTGACTGACACCTCATACAGCCAGGTGCCCCTCTGAGACGAAGCTTCCAGAGAAAGCATCAGACAGCAATATTTGCTGTTGTGCAACATGTGCTGTTCTGCAGCCTCCACTGGTGATACCCAGACAAACACGGTCTGGAGTGGACCTCCAGCAAACTCCAACAGACCTGCAGCTGAGGGACCTGACTGTTAGAAGGAAAACTAACAAACAGAAAGGAATAGCATCAACATCAACAAAAAGGACATCCACAGCAAAACCCCATCTGTAGGTCACCATGATCAAAGACTAAAGGTAGATAAAACCACAAAGATGAGGAGAAACCAGAGCAGAAAAGCGGAAAATTCTAAAAACCACAACGCCCATTCACCTCCAAAGGATTGCAGCTCCTCACCAGCAACAGAACAAAGCAGGACAGAGAATGACTTTTGACGAGTTGACAAAAGTAAGCTTTGGAAAGTCAGTAATAACAAACTTCTCTGAGCTAAAGGAGGATGTCTAAAAGTATCGCAAGAAAGCTAAAAACCTTGAAAAAAGATTAGACAAATGGCTAACTAGAATAAACAGTGTAGAAAAGACCTTAAATGACTGATGGAGCTGAAAACCATGGCATGAGAACTACATGACGCATACACAAGCTTCAGTAGTCAATTCAATCAAGTGGAAGAAAGGGTATCAGCGATTGAAGATCAAATTAATGAAATGAAGTGAGAAGAGAAGTTTAGAGAAAAAAGAGTAAAAAGAAATGAACAAAGCCTTGAAGAAATATGGGACTATGTGAAAAGACCAAATCTACATTTGATTGGTGTACCCGAAAGTGACAGGGAGAACGGAACCAAGCTGGAAAATCTACATTTGATTGGTGTACCCGAAAGTTACAGGGAGAATGGAACCAAGCTGGAAAATCTACATCTTCAGGATATTATCCAGGAGAACTTCCCCAACCTAGCAAGGCAGGCCAACATTCAAATTCAGGAAATACAGAGAACGCCACAAAGATACTCCTCGAGCAACCCCAAGACACAAAATTATCAGATTCACCAAGATTGAAATGAAGGAAAACATACTACGTACGGGCAGCCAGAAAGAAAGGTTGGGTTACTCACAAAGGGAAGCCCATTAGACTAAGAGCGGATCTCTCGGCAGAAACCCTACAAGCCAGAAGAGTGGAAGCCAATATTCAACATTCTTAAAGAAAAAAATTTTCAACCCAGAATTTCATATCCAGCCAAACTAAACTTCATAAGTGAAGGAGAAATAAAATCCTTTACAGACAAGCAAATGCTGAGAGATTCTGTCACCACCAGGCCTGCTTTACAAGAGCTCCTGAAGGAAGCACAGAACATGGAAAGGAACAACCGATACCAGCCACTGCAAAAACATGCCAAATTGTAAAGACCATCAACATTAGGAAGAAAGTGCATCAACTAATGGGCAAAATAACCAGCTAACATCATAATCCAGGAGCTGGTTTTTTGAAAAGATCAACAAAATTGATAGAATGCTAGCAAGACTAATAAAGAAGAAAAGACAGAAGAATCAAATAGATGCAATAAAATATGATAAACGGGATATCACCACAGATCCCACAGAAATACAAACTACCATCAGGGAATACTATAAACACGTCTACGCTAATAAACTAGAAAATCTAGAAGAAATGGATAAATTCCTGGAAACATACACCCTCCCAAGACTAAATCAGGAAGAAGTTGAATCCCTGAATAGACCAATAGCAGGCTCTGAAATTGAGGCAATAATTAATAGCCTACCAACCAAAAAAAGTCCAGGACCACACAGATTCACAGCCAAATTCTACCAGTGGTACAAAGAGGAGCTGGTACCATTCCTTCTGAAACTATTCCAATCAATAGAAAAAGAGGGAATCCTGCCTAATTCATTTTACGAGTCCAGCATCATCCGGATACCAAAGCCTGGCAGAGACACAACAAAAAAAAGAGAATTTTAGACCAATATCCCTGATGAACATCGATGCGAAAATGGTCAATAAAATACTGGCAAACCGAATCCAGCAGCACATCAAAAAGCTTATCCACCACGATCAAGTTGGCTTCATCCTTGGGATGCAAGGCTGGTTCAACATATGCAAATCAATAAATGTAATCCATCACATAAACAGAACCAAAGACAAAAACCACATGATTATCTCAATAGATGCAGAAAAGGCCTCTGACAAAATTCAACAGCCCTTCATGCTAAAAACTCTCAATAAACTAGGTATTGATGGAAGGAATCTCAAAATAATAAGAGTTATTTATGACAAACCCACAGCCAGTAGCATACCGAATGGGCAAAAAGCTACAAGCATTCCTTTTGAAAACTGGCACAAGACAGGGATGCCCTCTCTCACCACTCCTGTTCAACATAGTGTTGAATAGTTTGGTCTGGCCAGGGCAATTAGGCAAAAGAAAGAAAGATGCAGATGACATGGCTGTATACTTATAAAACCCCATTGTCTCAGCCCAAAATCTCCTTAAGCTGATTAGCAACTTCAGCAAAGTCTCAGGATACAAAATCAATGTGCAAAAATTACAAGCATTCTTATACACCAGTAACAGACAAACAGAGAGCCAAATCATGAGTGAACTCCCATTCACAATTGCTACAAAGAGAATAAAATACCTAGGAATCCAACTTACAAAGGATGTGAAGGATCTCTTCAAGGAGAACTACAAACCACTGCTCAACGAAATAAAAGAGGACACAAAGAAATGGAAGAACATTCCATGCTCATGGACAGGAAGAATCAATATCATGAAAATGGCTATATGTCCAAGGTAATTTATAGATTCAATGCCATCCCTGTCAAGCTACCAATGACTTTCTTCACAGAATTGGAAAAAAATACTTTAAAGTTCATATGGAACCAAAAAAGAGCCCGCATTGCCAAGACAATCCTAAGCAAAAAGAACAAAGCTGGAGGCATCATGCTACCTGACTTCAAACTACTACAGGGCTACAGTAACCAAAACAGCATGGTACTGGTACCAAAACAGAGCTATAGACGAATGGAACAGAACAGAGGTCTCAGAAATAACACTACGCATCTACAACCATCTGATCTTTGGCAAACTTGGCAAAAACAAGAAATAGGGAAAGGATTCCCTATTTAATAAATGGTGCTGGGAAAATTGGCTAGCCATGTGTAGAATGCTGAAACTGGATCCCTTCCTTATACTTCATATAAAAATCAATTCAAGATGGATTAAAGACTTAAATGTTAGACCTAAAACCATAAAAACCCTAGAAGAAAACCTAGGCAATACCATTCAGGACATAGGCATGGGCAAAGACTTCATGACTAAAACACCAAAAGCAATGGCAACAAAAGCCAAAATCGACAAATGGGATCTAATTAAACTAAAGAGCTTCTGCACAGCAAAAGAAACTACCATCAGAGTGAACAGGCAACCTACAGAATAGGAGAAAATTTATGCAATCTACTCTTCTGACAAAGGGCTAATATCCAGAATCTACAAAGAACTTACACAAATTTACAAGAAAAAGCCAAACAACCCCATCAAAATGTGGGCAAAGGATATGAACAACCACTTTTCAAAAGAAGACATGTATGCAGGTAACAGACACATGAAAAAACGCTCATCATCACTGGTCATCAGAGAAATGGAAATCAAAACCACAATGAGATACCATCTCACACCAGTTAGAATGGCGATCATTAAAAAGTAAGGAAATAACAGGTGCTAGAGAGGATGTGGAGAAATATGAATGCTTTTACACTGTTGGTGGGAGTGTAAACTAGTTCAACCATTGTGGAAGACAGTGTGGTGATTCCTCAAGGATCTAGAACTAGAAATACCATTTGGCCGAGCAATCCCATCACTGGGTATATACCGAAAGGATTATAAATCATGCTACTATAAAGACACGTGCACATGTATGTTTATTGTGGCACTATTCACAATAGCAAAGACTTGGAACCAACCCAAATGTCCATCAATGATAGACTGGATTAAGAAAATGTGGCACATATATACCATGGAATACTATACAGCCATAAAAAAGGATAAGTTCATGTCCTTTGTAGTGACACGGATGAAGCTGGAAACCATCATTCTGAGCAAACTATTGCAAGGACAGAAAACCAAACACAGCATGTTCTCACTCATAGGTGGGAACTGAACAATGAGAATACTTGGACACAGGGCAGGGAACATCACACACTGGGGCCTGTCATTGGGTGGGGGAATGGGGGACAGATAATATTAGGAGAAATAACTAATGTAAATGACGAGTTAATGGGTGCAGCAAACCAAAATGGCACATGTATACATATGTAACAAACCTGCACATTGTGCACATGTACCCTAGAACTTAAAGTATAATAATTTTTAAAAAAAAGAATTTCTCTAGGATAAATAGGCACAAATAAAATTGCCGAGTCTTAAGCTATGAGCATGTTTCACCTTTTTTTTTTTTTTTTTTGAGACAGAGTCTCGCTCTGTTGCCCAGGCTGGGTGCAGTGGCACAATCTTGGCTCACTGCTGCCTCCCTTTCCCGGGTTCAAACGATCCTCCTGCCTCAGCCTCCCGAGTAGCTGGGACTACAGGTGTGCACCACCGCACCTGGCTAATTTTTTTTTTTTTTTTGAGACAGAGTCTCGCTCTGTCACTCATGCTGGAGTGCAATGGCACAATCTCGGCTCACTGCAACCTCTGCCTTCCAGGTTCAAGCAATTCTCCTGCCCCAGTCTCCTGAGTAGCTAGGATTGCAGACGTATGCTACCAAGCCCAGCTAATTTTTGTATTTTTAGTAGAGACAAAGTTTCACCATGTTGGTCACGCTAGTCTTGAACTGACCTCATGATCCACCCACCTCGGCCTCCCAAAGTTCTGGGATTGCAGGCGTGAGCCACCACACCCGGCCACACCTTGCTAATTTTTGTATTTTAGTAGTGACAATGTTTCATCATGTTGGCCAGGCTGGTCTTGAACTCCTGACCTCAAGTGATCTGCCCATCTCGGCCTCCCAAAGTGCTGGTATTACAGGTGTGAGCCACTGTGCCTGGCCGAGCATGTTTAAATAGGAATGTCAAGGTATTTTTCAAAGGGCTTGTACCAATTTGCAGTCCCATAAGATAAAAATGAATTCCTATTGTTTTACACATCCTTCATCACTAATGTCAACATTTTTTAATGTTTACTCTTCAGATGGTATATGAGAGTATTTCTTTGTGGTTTAAAGTTGCATTTTTCTAATTACTAATGAAGGTGAAAATCTTCTGTTGTAGTTACCAGTAAGCTGTGTTTCCTTTCTTATGAGGTCTCACTTGAAGTCCTTTACAGTTATCCCTTAGTATCTGTGGATAACTGGTTCCAAGATCTGCACATCCACATACCAGAATCCAAGGATGCTTAAGTCTCTTATATAAGATGGTGTAGTATTTGCATACAGCCCAGGCACATCCTCCTGTATATTTTAAATTATCTCTAGGTTACTTATAGTACCTAATACAATGCTTTCATATCACTTCACTGGCATGTATTCAAGGTAGTACTCAGCATGCAGCAAATTCAAGTTTTGATTTTTGGAACTTTCTGGAATTTTTTCCCCTAATATTTTCAATCCATGGTTGGTTGACTCCAAGGATGAGGAACCCATGGATACAGAAGGCTGACGACACTCATTTTCCATTGATTGGTTTGCCTTTCTCTCTTAAAAGTTCTTTATTCTGAATTTTAATCTTTTGTTTTATATGTTGCAAATATCTTCTCACTTTGTACCTTGACTTTCCCCTTTCTTTATAGTATTAGTTATTTTAAACATGTTTTTAATTTATATGAATGGTCCCCAAATTTGTAAAGCAATATATTTTTAGGTATATATAATACCATTAGCAGCTATTTATTTTTTTAAATTAATGAGAAGAAGCACCCCAAGGAGAGGGTAGAACTTTTGAGAATTTAAGACCCTACCTTATTTCTTAAATATAACACCTATAACATTCTACATTTGTTCTTCTTTCATTTATATTTTCATTTAATAATATTATATAATATCCTCAAATATTTATGAGATATAGAATTTTCATGTCTTTGGTCTCGGGGTAGTAGATTTGTATCTTTACTAGGATATGGAATCCAAAGATTTCCACAGGTCTCTAGAATAGTATGGGTAATATATATGAATAGTATGGCTAGAAGGATGACTGTCAATAACTATTATCCTTTTATGATTACAATAACAGCCTTGAGATAGTAGATTCAGTGTCTTTAATTCCAAGCTCATCATAATTAGCTTATTTTTCTTAAGTGTCATGCTTTCAATAGATCTAGAAAATGTGTAGTTTGATGAGTAATTTTGCTTAGTTCTGATGTCATAAAAAATGATCCATCTTCTATATCAGTATTTTTGAGAGGAAAAATATCAAGTATGCTAAAGGAAAATAATATCTACCATTTATCAAATACTACATAGTGACATCTTATATTTATTATTTTTAATTCTCACAGAACTCTAAGAGGTAGGTTTTACAAATGAGGAAAGTGAAGCTTTTTCTTCATTTATATTCTTATATACTTCATTCTATTGTGTGGCTTTGGGAGCCATACAATAAGTACCAGAGCAATAGTTATTAAGTGGTACAGCAATATTTAGCAAGACGTAGAGAACAATTCAAACACAAGCCTAGTAACTTCCAACCTTACTCTAATTCACATTGCATATTATGGAAAAGATCACTAACAATTAGCTATTCAAATGCAGTTAATTAAATAGGAAATATTTAATAAACACCTACTATGGAAAAAATACTATATTGACTGCCGGCAAATTAGAAGTAATCTAGATTGTATGCTAGAATATAACCTTTAAAATCAGGAAAATATTAGGTCTCATTGGTCCCACCCACACCTGTCTAGTTGACTGCCTTTGAGCAAGTCATTTAATACCTCTTAGCCCCACTTTACTTAAATATAAATGAAACTACAGTGGAAATGCACTGTGTATGTTTATCTATGCTGAGTGAAATAGAAGCAGGAATTGAATTAGGCTTTAAAGTAAATGAGGAAAGCAAAATTAGATACATTCAAAATAACCCTTCAAAATTCTTAAATCACTCAAACTACAGTTTCAAAGATACCATCCCTTACTGGATCCTATACAACTATTTTTATTTTTATTTTTCATCATTTGAACATGGCAAGTTGAACAGTAAAAATGGTTGGGCATGTTATACCAAAACTATCTACATTTAAAATCATTCTTTGTGTCAGGTGCAGAGTAGTTAGGTCATTCATTGGAGGAGCATCTTTTCTTTGCTTGGTGACTGCGGAAGCAGTGCAGCAGTTGGAGAAGTGGCCTAAGACTTCGGCGCTGGGTAACAGAAGATGGCCCAAACCAAGTAGATTGCTAGTAAATCCACTGGTGAGGAAACCTCCTGCAAACAGCTAGCCACTAAAGTTGCCAGGAAGAGCAGTCCCTCTACCGATGATAAAAACAAAACAACACAACAAAAACAAAACAACAACAACAACAAAAACCATAAAAACATCACTACAGGCCCAGGATCTTGGTGCTTGGAGAAATTCATCATTACCGGAAATTCACCAAGCTTCTCCTGTACTTCCAGAGGCAAGTGAGGCATAGTTGGTGGATGTGTTGGAAGACGCTACTCTGTGTGCTATCCACGCTAAGAGATGCCCAAAGACATACAGTTGGTTTGCTGCATATGGGGAGAGTGAGTTTAAGTGAAGGCAGTTTTAATGGAGTTTTGTAGTAAATGCTGTAAAATAATTTGTGACATTTTTGTAAGAAATGACATATAATATGCTGCATTTATACTTAAGTCATTCCATATTTCACTCAGGATAAATGTGAAAAGTGATTGTTCACAGGCCTCAGTAACGAGACATTGCTCAGGAATGATAATAAGTTGCTAATATACAGAAGGGACGGGTGATAGTTCTTGCTTCTCATGATGTATGTTTCTATATGTTAATGAGCTGCTGGGTAGATATTAAGACACTAAAATTGACAAATAAATGTGTACAGTCCTTTGGTAATAAAATTAGTTATGATTTGATCCAAGTGTTTAATGATTGGGCCTCAGTCTGACCGTACATCACTGTGATTGAATGTGGGCTTTTTCAAGGGTGAAGATATGTCTTAACCACAGTGTAACTTACAGTTTCCTAAAACAAAAAAAGTCAAGTTGGTATCTACAGAATACACCAGGTGCATTTGTAATAGCTATTTTATATATTAAATAGTGTCAATATTTTAAAATTAAATGTTTTATATACACCCCCCAAAAAATTATTTGTGTCAAGTACTTGTGGTAAATTATGTTTAAGTTTCATGTATTATGAGGCAATCTAAGTGTTTAGGTACAAGGAAAAAAAGAATAACTCTGTTCCAAACAGGGCATTTAAATCTAGGTAGGGAAATAATATATCAACTATCTGTGCCAGCTGCTAAGAAAGAACAGGGTGAAGGAGGGAAAGAAAGAAAAGAAAGGCAAAGAAAAGAAAAAACTTTTTTTTAAAAGAAACTTTAAAGAATTTCCAAATAGAATTAAGTTTTACAAAGCATCATGTCATAAAATCATGTCCTCAGTTTTTCAACAGTGCTGATTTAATTTTTATTATTTTCAATATAAAAATTCATTATCTTATGAACAAAAGTAATTTATTTTACTGTTGTAAGGCTTTCCCAAAAATAATTTTCCAAACAGAAAAAGGGGGGTTGGGGCAGAAAAGAAAGTTTGTTATTTATTGTGGTCTTTAACATTCAATAACCTGACCTGCATTTATCCTATGATCCATATTTAAAGAGCATTATGCTGCTAGGAGATAGAGATAAAATACACCAGACGATTATCAGTCAATGTTTGTGAAGGAAAATCAACAGATATAACTGTCACATGAATCCACACTGATTTATTTGTCATGGCAGAAAAATCTGAAAATTTTGGGATGAGTTCCCTCAAACGTGATCCAGATTTAAATATATTTTTTCAGTGCTTCCTGTTTGGTTATGTAAAAATTTGACCATACCAAGAGCCTTCGTTTTTTAAAAAAATATAATTTCCCTGATTCTCTAATTGTGACTCAGTCTGGCTGTCTCTATCTGCCTTCTACCAGGGATCGGCTTCTCTGTGGGAACTGGAAAAGTGCACATACCCAAGAAGCAATGCAAGATCTCACTTTCCCCAGGGGCAGTGCCAACACCCTAGGACTTTAGACTTCTGTACTTCCTCCTCCTAAACCAGCGCCTTGGAGACCGAATGCAAAGGAAATAGTTGACCAGACTCAGAGGAGGAAGTACTGCAAGAAATAAATTCATTTGCCTACTTAGATACAGATCAAAAACTGAAGAAGACTGTAGGGGGCTAAATTCCTTATCATCTTCTTCCCTTTTAGAAACTCATTTCTACCTTTAGAAGCTAAATGTGTCCGTTTATTGAGAAGTTGATGAAGCTAGCTCAACATCATATGCACGTGTGTGTGTGTATATACACACATACACTAATGGTTTTATTGTTTAAAGAAAATAAATCTACTTCACATTTATATAGATGTGTCTTCTACAACCACTGTCCTAAGCATATCCATAGATTGCCTCAGAAGAAGCAAAGATTTGAAAAGCATTCTGTATTTGAACACTTTTAATTTTAAAATAATTTATTCACATTTTTAAAAGTTCTTCTTTGTTCATGCTGCTATTGCACTTCTACCTAATGCATTGTTTTTGTCTTTTAGTTAATTTTATGTATTTCTCTTCGCATTCTCCAAGGTGCCTAACAGAGTAGATAATAGACTGTCATCAAATATATAGTGAAATAAAGTAGTATGATAAGATATCAAATATTTACAGTTGGAGGGGCAGGGAAAAGAAAAAAGATAGCACAGAGTACCATGAAACTCTGGGGGCATTAGTTTTCAACTCCCTTTCCCATCCCCACCTCCTACCCCCTCACTGTTAAAAATTATTTAAATCAGCATTGCTAGCAAGTTCACTTAAGTGGTTTTGAGTTTTTATTTAGGTCCATATGCTCCTTCACCTCCACAGTCTGTGTTACACAGTTATGAAATGTATGCATGTGTTCAGTTGTCTATCAAGGGTTATTTTTATAATAATTAGATTCACATAAGTCTAACTTATGTGAAAAGACTAAGAAACTGTCTTTTCTTTCTGTAAAATGAAGCTTTCCTTTATCCAGTGTATGCTGTTATTAAAGCCTCAGGATTTTGCTACAATTCATTCGCTTTTTATTTCATTCATTTAATAGACATTTACTTATTGTCTGTGTGCCACAAAGCTTTCTAGGACTATTTTTACATTTTCTTTAAATGAAATTAATGAATTTACATCATAGTTGCTACACTAGAGGCCCTTTGGGGATACTGCAAGAGTATAGGCTAGGAATTACCCAAGTCAGCTTGGAAAAGTCAAGGAAAGCTTTAAAGACCAGACAGCATTTGAGAGTAAGCAGAAATCTATACTGAGCAAAAGCTAGTGTGTAAACGGCAGAAAAATAAATTATATTTCATATAATTTCTACTGAAATTTGTGCTACCCAAAGTTTGGTTCACAGGCTTCTGATGATCCACAAACTGTTACTAGGCTATGTCAAGATGGATACAAAAATAGACGAAGAGTATTTAGAAACCTTTATTGCAATTTGACAGTAATATTATGTCTGTTGAATCTAATTTTTAAAATTACAGCTTGTTTTTGTATGTGTTTTTTTTTTCATTTATCTATTCATTTATATTATATTTAACAAAATTATTGGCTCACAACATACTGAAATTTTTTAAAGGCACACACAGTTTGAGAAGTGCTACTATTAACTGCATCTAATTCTGCCTGTAACTCTAAGGTTGTTCCCACTTTTCAGCTCCTTTTGAGTTCTAGAGTGTACGCTAAGAGGTTTTTCCACTGACTTCAGGAAGAACCTTATATCATTTGGATGATTTTAATTAAGGATCATGCTAACAATTCAGCTAGGCTGACCAAAAGCATCCTAAGTATCTCAGTGGAGTTAGCAGTAGCTGATTCACATTCTGTGGCACAGATTATCAAAAGAAAAAGCAACTAGATGGTGACAGAATACTATTCTATTTAATTCTCCTAATACCTGAAGCCATTAATCCTTACTATTCTTTTGAGAGACAAGTCTTACATCTCTTGGTATCATCTTTATTTAAAGAACTCAAGAGAATTCTTATAAAAATAAGAGTTTAATTCACATACAAATTCAACTAAGGATAGGTCTTCACCACCTAAAAACCTATGATCTAAAATGGACAACTCACAGTGACTGTTTATTCCGGCTATATATAGGGGAATTTTTTTTTTTTTTTTTTTTGCAAACTATGAAATTACAACAAAGTTTAACATGCATAAGATCATGCATATGAGAAGCACACCAATTTGGAAATGAAACACTCAAGTCAGAATCTCTTACAAAAATCATTAGATCATGGACTCCTTGTTCTTTACTTTGCACATAGTTTATTCTAGCTACATAGATTCCTTCCCGTCAGTCTCATCAGTAGCAGCTTTCTTTTTAGATTTCAATGAATCAGGACGCCACCACAATTCATAAAATATCAAAAGATTTGGTAGGAATTATGAAACAAAAATTAGAACTTAATGAACATATTCAGATAATCTCAAGTGTAAAACCACACACAAATATTTTAGATACTACCCTGTGGTAAGGCCTTACACATTTTCTTACCTCTTTTCCTCTAACTGTTCAGAGTACTCTTTTGGTTTTATAAAATTAAGTACCTTCAGTTCTCTTAGTGCCTATTTTTGAGATATTGGAAAATATAGACATATACATAAGAAAACCAGGTAGTCAGCCAACAGTGAGATGAAAAAGAAAATAAACAGGCTAGACTCACTTCTTTGCGATCCATCCTTCAAGGAAAAAGAAATACACAGTATATACCTGTGCTTCTCAAAATCATTTTAGACCAGATAATTCTTTCTGTGGAAGGTGGGGTAGGGGGCTGAAGGAAAGCTGCCCTGTGAACTCTAGGATGTTTATTTAGCAGTATCCCTGGCGTCTACCCACTAGATGTCAGTAGCATACCCTTGCCCCCTTGCCATGACACTCAACATGCCCCCAGTTGAGAACCACTGGTTCACAGCACAAAGTAATAGTTTCAATTTTGTTTTCCCAACATGTACCATCAGTTTAAAAAAAAATTGGACATGCATCTCTATCTAGGCGTATTTATAAGTTACATTCGTGGACTGCTGTAAATATACATTGCAAAAGATAGAAACATAAATTTAAACACAATGAGATAAAAACATATAAATAGATGTGCTAATACTAAATTTTATCCTGAACCCCAGAGGGATTATCTTTGTACACTCAGGGATGTATACACCATACTTTTGAGACAACTGGTACAGATTATTTTCAGATTAGATTATTTTATTGGCTCAGTTACTGTTATTTACAGTGAGACTTTGAAGTCATTGGGTTGTATAGAACACATTCGTGCCATTTATAAACTAGATAAGATCACTCCAATATACGATGTAACAGAAATGCTGTGGCCTTTCACTGAAGAGTGAAATAACTCTAAAGCTTCCAGAAAAAATGTATTAGTTAAATATTTGGTTCCACTGAAAAGTATTCTCATAAGACCAATGACTCAGGATGAATTCTCTGGTTTACTCTGGTCTTTCTTTCTCCTGTATCTAGTACTTATATTCAAAAAAGGACAGAGAGATGTCGGCATTTCTATCACAAAGTCCTACAACCCTATTTACAAATGGACCCCACTAATGTAGCAAGAATTGGTTATCATATTCTCACATGACAATCAAGGAATATCATATTCCTTGACAATCAAGGTTATCATATTCTCACATGACAATCAAGGAATATAAGAACTGTAATTATGGCTATTGCTGAAGGTCTCTTATTTTATGCCATAATGATTAGCCATGAAACAGTAGTTTGGGAGAATATTATCAATCATTCATGTAGTAACTCATGGTTGACAATGATGGAGCTGGGATCTGTGTCATCACTCCAGATTTTACACAGGTAACATAAATCAATATTTGAAGCAAATCACAATAATTGCTATTGTTATTTGCCTTTATCTTGAATGCTTCTAACTACCATATGGGTCTCAATTTTATAACTGGCACAAGTGAATATGGCTCTACATTAAGCAAACTCAGTGGTCCCATCAGAGAAATAGTATTCATAGCTTTTTAGAGGGTATAAAATTTAGAAATTAGGTACTTTTAGTGACTCCTGTGGTTCATCACTCTCAAGCAAAACAATTTAAGCTAATATACAGATATCTGTAAATAATGAAAAGTATAATTTGCCTTCTAAATAGTAACACTCATTCAATAAATGTTGAATTAGGATCACAGAATTTAAGCTTAAGAATCACAGAATCTGAATGTAAGCTTAAGAATTTTACTACTTCTAAGTTTTATTTGAACATGCCTTTGACAGGAAATACTTTAAATAATCTGCAAAGTAAAATTACTTTAGTGGCAGACCTTTTGGTGATGTAATTAATATTGTACTAAAAATGAAACTGCCATCATCCATTTCCTACTGTGACCAAGTGACTGATACTGAACTTGCCCTCCTATAAACACCTAGAAAACCAGACAAAATACATGAAACAACTTTTTTTCAGATACTGACACAGAGAGCACAGGACTGTGATCTCTAAGAAAAGGAAAACCTATTAATAAACCCTATGATAATCCCAGATTTTAAGCAGGAGGCATGTTTTAAAAACTGGTACAAGGAGACGAACACAGGCAGAAAACAATGTCCTCAATAAAATTTGAGGAGACAGAAATGGGAGTTCAGGGAGACTGAGACTGGTAGAATTTTCAGGGTAAAATACCAAAGAAAAGGGAGTTACAAATACACAATGATCCAGAAATGTATAGAAATCCCCTTGGGTTATTGGTTGAATATCAAAGTGCATGTGAGTTGGATTAAACTTCATGACTAAAGGCAAAGAAAACTGCTAGAGAGATATAAGCTGAAAACTTCCATAACTTACTCAAGGCTGGAGGTCATTTGGGATCCTTCAAGTCAAAGAGGAAGAGACTTTGTTGAATACCCAGAGCATTGTATAGCTATCTTCCAAAAGATTACACATTGGTATTAATAGTAAGAGTAAATTAGCCCCAGAAAAAAAAGCATACTTTGGGGCCAGGTGCTATGGCTCACACCTATAATTCTAGTGCTTTGAGATGCCAAGGTGGAAGGACTCCTTGAGGCCAGGAGTTCAAGGTTACAGTGGAGCTATGACCATATTTCTACAGAGTGAGACTCTGTCTCTTAGAAAAAAAAAAGTAAAAAGGGTACTTTAGATCCACCCTAATAAAGCTTTCAATCAAGCCTCAAAACTAGCAAGCTGATTCTCAAGAAGTTTAAACCCAGTCATAATTAAAGAAAGACAACAAAAACCAAACCATCAACAATGTAAAAACTGTTACCCATGTAACAGTTTTTCTGGTTGTGGTTCACAAAAGGTGAAAACAAAAGGTCCACAACCAGAAAAAAGAAAATCAGTTAGTAGGTACAATACCTACTGAAATGACAGACATGATAGAATTAGGAAAGACTATAGAGCAACTATTATAAACACATTAAATGATTTAAATGAAGGTGCTAACAAGGAGAGAAGTGAAAGATATTTTTTAGAGGACCAAATAAAAGTTCTAGAATTTAAAAATACAGTATCTAACATGAAACATTTGCTTAATGAATAGAACAATACATTAAATACCACAAAAGAAAATATCAGTAAACAATAAGATATAGCAACCTAAAATACACCAGTTGAAAAACAGAGTGGGGGAAAAAGGGCTGAAAACAGTGGCCAGTGGCCTATGGAGGTTATCAAGTAATCCCTGGTGAGAAAAATAGAAAGGGAGGAGAAACAAATATAGTTGAAGAAATAAGCCGGGTACAGTGGATCATGCCTATAATCCCAGCACTTTGGGAGGCCGAGGCAGGAGAATTGCTTTAGGCCAGAAGTTCGAGACCAACAACACAGAGACCCTTGTCTCCACAAAAAATAAAAATGAAAAATTGGTAAGACATGGTGGCACATGCTTGTAGTCCTAACTACTCAGAAAGTTGAGACATGAGGATCACTTGAGCCCAGGAGTTGAGGCTGAAGTGAACTATGATTGTACCACTGTTATCTAGCATGGGTGACAGAGAGAGACCCTGCCCACCTAACCCCTCAAAAAAAGAAAGAAAGAAAAAAGAAAAAGGAAGAAAGAAAGCTGAAATGTTGTTGAAATTTGAACTAAAAATCCATAAAACCAGCAACAAATCCCAAGCAGGATAAAACCAAGAAAACCACATCAAGACACATAAAATTAAATTGCTGAAAACTGGTTATAAAGAAACAAAATAATAATAGACAGAGGAGGGTAAGTATTACATGCAGGGGAACAAATAGGAGAATGACTGCTGATTACTACTCATCGGAAGGAATCAAGCCTCAAGATGATGGAACAAGACTTTAAATGTACAGAAAGAAAAGAAATGAAATTCCATAATTAGTAAAACATGCCATTCCCTTCAAAAATGAAGGCAAAGTACTTTTTTTAAAAGCTGAGTGAATTCACTTCCAATACCTTATTTAAGCCTAATGTAAGCAGAAGTAAAAAGTAACAGAGTAGAAATCAATGGAAATGAACATGGAAAATCAACAGAGAAAAATAAACAAAACCAGAAGCTGGTTCTTTGAATAGATCAACAAAATTGGTAAATCTCTACGCAGTATAACAAAATATAAAGGAGAGAAGATAAATTGTCAGTATCAGAAAAAACAAAGAGAAAAGTCATCACTACTGATCACATGGACATTACGAGGACAATAATGAATGTTACAAACAACTCTTTGTCCATAAATTTGATAATTTAAATGAAAAATTCCTTAAAAGATGTAATTTACCAAAATTCACACAAAAAGAAATAGATAACTTTAATAGCTGTATATTTATTAATGAAATTGAATAAATAATAAACTTTCAAAAAACAAAGTACCAGGTCCAGAGAGTTTCAATGGTAAATTCTACTGAACAGTTAAGGAATAAGCAACAACAGTTCTCCACAATCTCTTCCAGAAAACAGAAGCAGATGGAACACTCTTAACTCAATCTATGAAGCCAGCATTACCCTAATACCAAAACCAGAGAGAGACATTACAAGAAAGGAAAACAATAGAACAATATCTCTCATAAACATGAATATAAAGACCCTCAACAAAATATTAGCAAATCATATCCAACATTTTATAAAAAGAATTATATAATATAACCAAGTGAGATTCTAGGTATGCAAGGCTGGTTCAATAGTTCAAATCAATAAATGTAATCTACCATATAAACAGGATAAAGAAGAAAAATCATAGAATCATATCAACTGAAGACCAAAAAGGGAGCTGGGAAAAAAGTCCAACACCCATTCATGATTTAACAAACCCCCTCACTCCCCATGACAAGAGTACATCTATGTTAACAAACCTTCTTATATACCCCCGAGCCAAAAAAAATTTTTTTTAAACCTTCTCAGCAAATTTCCTCAACTTTGTAAAAAACATATACAAAAAACCTCTAACTAACATACTTAATGATGAGAGACTGGCCACTTTCTCTCTAAGATGGAGAACAAGACAAAGATGTTATCCATCTCTCACCATTCCTCTAACCATTCCTCTTTAGCATCCTACCATAAGTCCTAACTAGAGCAATAGTTAGGAAAAGAAATAAACCTGCCTTTATTTGCAAATGACATGACTGTCTGTAGAAAAAAAATGTAAAGAATCTACTAAAAACCTCTTGGAACCAATAAGCAGTTATAGCAAGGTCACAGGATACAATGTTAATAAGCAAAAGTCTAGTGATTTCCTTTATGCCAGCAACAAACAACTACAATCTGAAAACTTAAAAAAGAAAAAAAAAAAAACCATTTACAATGGCACCCCCCCACACACAACAAAAAGAGAATAGAAAAGAAATACTTCAGTATAAACCTAAAAAAATATGTACAGAATCTGTATGCAAAAGCTACAGAACATCGATGAAAGAAATCAAAGAAGATCTAAATAAGAGAAATTCTAAATTCATGGATTGGAAGACTCAATTTTGAAAAGATGTCAATTCTTACCAATGTGTTCTAAATATTCAACACAATCTCAATTAAATTTCCAGCAAGTTATTTTGTGGATAACAAACTATCCCTAAAGTTTATATGAAAAAAGAAAAGACCTAGAATAACCAACACAATACTGAAAAAGAACAAAGTTGAAGAATCACACTGAAGTAGATCTTAAGACCTACTACAAAGCTACAGTAATCAAGAGAGCATAGTATTGACAAAAAAAGAAAAAGCAATGAAACAGAATAGAGACTGGAAAAAGATACACACTTATATAGTTAACTGGTTTTTGACAAAAGGAAACAAGTAATTCAATGGAGAAATAATAGTATTTCAACAAATAATGCTGAAACATTGCATGCCTGTATGTAAAACAATAAAAATAAACACAAACCTAACATCCTTCACAAAAATAAACTAAAAATGGAACACAGATCTAAATGTAAATAAACTAAAAATGGAACATAGATCTAAACATAAAATGTAAAAGTATAAAACTTATTTAAAAAAAAAAAAAAAAAACAAGGCGGGGCGTGCCCAAGATGGCCGAATAGGAACAGCTCTAGCCTCCAGCTCCCAGCAGGAGCGACACAGAAGACGGGTGATTTCTGCATTTTCAACTGAGGTACCCTGTTCATCTCACTGGGGCGTGTCAGACACTTGGCACTGGTCCGCGGGTGCAGCCGGACCAGCAAGAGCTGAAGCAGGGCGAGGCATCGCCCCACCTGGGAAGTGCAAGGGGGAAGGGAATTCCTTTTCCTAGCCAAAGGAAATTGAGACACACAACACCTGGAAAATCGCATAACTCCCACCCTAATACTGCGCTTTACCAAGGGTCATAGGAAACAGCACACCAGGAGATTATATCCCACACCTGGCCCAGAGGGTCCCACGCCCAGGAAGCCTCCCTCATTGCTAGCATAGCAGTCTGAGATCTAACTGCAAGGCGGCAGTGAGGCTGGGGGAGGGGCACCCGCCATTGCTGAGGCTTAAGTAGGTAAACAAAGCCGCTGGGAAGCTCGAATTCCATGGAGCCCACCACAGCTCAAGCAGGCCAGCCTGCCTCTGTAGACTCCTCCTCTGGGGACAGGGCATAGCTAAATAAGCAGCAGCAGAAACCTCAGCAGAGGTAAAGGCCCCTGTCTGGCAGCTTTGAAGAGAGCAGTGGATCTCCCAGCACGGAGGCTGAAATCTGAGAACTGACAGACTGCCTGCTCAAGTGGGTCCCTGACCCCGGAGTAGCCTAAATGGGAGACATCCCCCCACTAGGTGCAGACCTACACCTCACACCTCACACAGTGGGGTACACCCCTGAGATGAAGCTTCCAGAGCAAGAATCAGACAGCAACACTCACTGTTCAGCAGTATTCTATCTTCTGCAGCCTCCACTGCTGATACCCAGGCAAACAGGGTCTGGAGTGGACCTCAAGCAAACTCCAACAGACCTACAGCTAAGGGTCCTGACTGTTAGAAGGAAAACTAACAAACAGAAAGGATACCCACACCAAAACCCCATCAGTACATCACCATCATCAAAGACCAAAGGCAGATAAAACCACAAAGATGAGGAAAAAGCAGTGCAGAAAAGCTGGAAATTCAAAAAATCAGAGAGCATCTCCCCCTCCAAAGGAACGCAGCTCATCGCCAGCAACGGAACAAAGCTGGACGGAGAATGACTCTGACGAGTTGAGAGAAGAAAGTTTCAATCAATCAAATATCTCAGAGCAAAAGGAGGAACTACGCAACCAGCGCAAAGAAACTAAAAATCTTGAAAAAAGAATGGATGAATGGATAACTAGAATAATCAATGCAGAGAAGACCTTAAAAGAACTGACAGAGATGAAAACCATAACATGAGAACTACGTGACAAATGTACAAGCTTCAGTAACCGACTCAATCAACTGGAAGAAAGAGTATCAGCGACTGAAGATCAAAAGAATGAAATGAAGCGAGAAGAGAACTGTACAGAAAAAAGAGTAAAAAGAAATGAACAAAGGCTCCAAGAAATATGGGATTATGTGAAAAGACTAGATCTACATCTGATTGGTGTGCCTGAAAGTGACGGGGAAAATGGAACCAAGTTGGAAAACACTCTGCAGGGTATCATTCAGGAGAACTTCCCCAACCTAGTAAGGCAGGCCAACATTCAAATTCAGGAAATACAGAGAACGCCACAAAGATACTCCTCGAGAAGAGCAACTCCAAGACACACAATTGTCAGATTCACCAAAGTCGAAATGAAGGAAAAAATGTTAAGGGCAGTCAGAGAGAAAGGCTGGGTTACCCACAAAGGGAAGCCCATCAGACTAACAGCAGATCTCTCAGCAGAAACTCTACAAGCCAGAAGGGAGTGGGGGCCAATATTCAACATTCTAAAAGAAAAGAATTTTCAACCCAGAATTTCAGATCCAGCCAAACTAAGTTTCATAAGTGAAGGAGAAATAAAATCCTTTACAGACAAGCAAATGCTTAGAGATTCTGACACCACCAGGCCTGCCCTACAAGAGATCCTGAAGGAAGCACTAAACATGGGAAGGAACAATAGGTACCAGCCATTGCAAAAACATGTCAAAATGTAAAGACCATCGATGCTAGGAAGAAACTGCATCAACTAGTGAGCAAAATAACCAGCTAATATCATAATGACAGAATCAAGTTCACACATAACAATATTAACCTTAAATGTAAATGGACTAAACAGTCCAATTCAAAGACACAGACTGGCAAATTGGGTAAAGAGTCAAGACCCATCAGTTTGCTGTATTCAGGAGACCCATCTCACATGCAGAGACACACATAGGCTCAAAATAAAGGGATGGAGGAAGCTCTACCAAGCAAATGGAAAACAAAAAAAAACAGGGGTTGCAATCCTAGTCTCTGATAAAACAGACTTTAAACCATCAAAGATCAAAAGAGACAACGCCATTACATAATGGTAAAGGGATCAATTCATCAGGAAGAGCTAACTATCCTAAATATATATGCACCCAATACAGGAGAACCCAGATTCATAAAGCAAGTCCTTAGAGATTTACAAAGACACTTAGACTCCCATACAACAATAATGGGAGACTTTAACACCCCACTGCCAACATTAGACAGATCAACGAGACAGAAAGTTAACAAGGATATCCAGGAATTGAACTCAACTCTGCACCAAGTGGACCTAATAGACATCTACAGAACTCTCCACCCCAAATCAACAGAATATACATTCTTCTCAGCACCACATCGCACTTATTCCAAAATTGACCACACAGTTGGAATTAAAGCACTCCTCGGCAAATGTAAAAGAACAGAAATTATAACAAACTGTCTCTCAGACCACAGTGCAATCAAACTAGAACTCAGGACTAAGAAACTCAATCAAAACCGCTAAACTACATGGAAACTGAACAACCTGCTCCTGAATTACTACTGGGTACATAATGAAATGACGGCAGAAATAAAGATGTTCTTTGAAACCAATGAGAACAAAGATGCAACATGCCAGAATCTCTGGGACACATTTAAAGCAGTGTGTAGAGGGAAAATTATAGCACTAAATGACCACAAGAGAAAGCAGGAAAGATCTAAAATTGACACCCTACCATCACAATTAAAAGAACTAGAGAAGCAAGAGCAAACACATTCAAAAGCTAGCAGAAGGCAAGAAATAACTAAGACCAGAGCAGAATTGAAGGAGACACAAAAAACCCTCCAAAAAAATCAATGAATCCAGGAGCTAGTTTTTTGAAAAACTGAAAGACTGCTAGCAAGACTAATAAATAAGAAAAGAGAGAAGAATCAAATAGACGCAATAAAAAATGATAAAGGGGATATCACCACCGACTCCACAGAAATACAAACTACCATCAGAGAATACTATAAACATCTCTACGCAAATAAACTAGAAAGCCTAGAAGAAATGGATAATTTCCTGGACACTTACAGTCTCTCAGGACTAAACCAGGAAGAAGTTGAATCCCTGAATAGACAAATAACAGACTCTGAAATTGAGGCAATAATTAATAGCCTACCATCCAAAAACAGTCCAGGACCAGACGGATTCAGAGCCGAATTCTACCAGAGGTACAAGGAGGAGTTGGTACCATCCCTTCTGAAACTATTCCAATCAATAGAAAAAGAGGGAATCCTCCCTAATTCATTTTATGAGGCCAACATCATCCTGATACCAAAGCCTGACAGAGATACAACAAAAAAAGAATTTTAGACCAATATCCTTGATAAACATTGATGCAAAAATCCTCAATAAAATACTGGCAAACCGAATTCAGCAGCACATCAAAAAGTTTATCCACCATGATCAAGTGGGCTTCATCCCTGGGATGCAAGGCTGGTTCAACATACGCTAATCGATAAACGTAATCCAGCATATAAATAGAACCAAAGACAAAAACCACCTGATTATCTCAATAGATGCAGAAAAGGCCTTTGACAAAATTCAACAGCCCTTCATGCTGAAAACTCTCAATAAATTTGGTATTGATGGAACGTATCTCAGAATAATAAGAGCTATTTATGACAAATCCACAGCCAATATCATACTGAATAGGGAAAAACTGAAAGCATTCCCTTTGAAAACTGGCACAAGACAGGGATGCCCTCTCTCACCACTCCTATTCAACATAGTGTTGGAAATTCTGGCCAGGGCAATCAGGCAAGAGAAAGAAAGAAAGGGTATTCAATTAGGAAAAGAAGAAGTCAAATTGTCCCTGTTTGCAGATGACGTGATTGTATATTTTGAAAACCCCATCATCTCAGGCCAAAATCTCCTTAAGCTGATAAGCAACTTCAGCAAAGTCTCAGGATACAAAATCAACGTGCAAAACTCACAAGCATTCTTATACACCAGGAACAAACAGCCAAATCATGAATGAACTCCCATTCACAACAGCTTCAAAGAGAATAAAATACCTAGGAATCCAACTTACAAGGGATGTAAAGGACCTCTTCAAGGAGAACTACAAACCACTGCTCAGTGAAATAAAAGAGGACACAAACAAATGGAAGAACATACCATGCTCATGGATAGGAAGAATCAATATTGTGAAAATGGCCATACTGCCCAAGGTAATTTATAGATTCAATGCCATTCCCATTAAGCTACCAATGACTTTCTTCACAGAATTGGAAAAAATTGCTTTAAAGTTCATATGCAACCAAAAAAGACCCCGCATTGCCAAGACAATCCTAAGCCAAAAGAACAAAGCTGGAGGCATCACGTTACCTGACTTCAAACTATACTACAAGGCTACAGTAACCAAAACAGCATGGTACTGGTACCAAAACAGAGATATAGACCAATGGAACAGAACACAAGTCTCAGAAATAATACTACACATCTACAGCCATCTGATCTTTGACAAACCTGACAAAAACAGAAATGGGGAAAGCATTCCCTATTTAATAAATGGTGCTGGGAAAATTGGCTAGCCATAAGTAGAAAGCTGAAACTGGATCCGTTCCTTACTCCTTATACAAAAATTTATTCAAGATGGATTTGAGACTTAAATGTTAGACCTAAAACCATAAAAACCCTAGAAGAAAACCTAGGTAATACCATTCAGGACATAGGCATGGGCAAGGACTTCATGTCTAAAACACCAAAAGCAATGGCAACAAAAGCCAAAATTGACAAATGGGATCTAATGAAACTAAAGAGCTTCTGCACAGCAAAAGAAACTACCATCAGAGTAAACAGGCAACCTACAGAATGGGAGAAAATTTTTGCAATCTACTTATCTGACAAAGGGCTAATATCCAGAACCCATAAAGAAATCAATCAAATTTACAAGAAAAAAACAAACAACCCCATCAAAAAGTGGGCAAAGGATATGAACAGACACTTCTCAAAAGAAGACATTCATACAGCCAACAGACACATGAAAAACTGCTCATCATCACTCGCCATCAGAGAAATACAAATCAAGACCACAATGAGATACCATCTCACACCAGTTAGGATGGCAATCATTAAAAAATCAGGAAAGGACAGGTGCTGGAGAGGATGTGGAGAAACAGGAACACTTTCACACTGTCGGTGGGACTGTAAACTAGTTCAACCATTGTGGAAAACAGTGTGGCGATTCCTCAAGGATCTAGAACTTGAAATACCATTTGACCCAGCCATTCCATTACTGGGAATATACCCAAAGCATTATAAATCATGTTGCTATAAAGACACATGCACACGTATGTTTATTGCAGCACTATTCACAATAGCAATAACTTGGAATCAACCCAAATGTCCATCAGTGACAGACTGGATTAAGAAAATGTGGCACATATACACCATGGAATACTATGCAGCCAGCCATAAAAAAGGATGAGTGTATGTCCTTTGTAGGGACATGGATGCAGCTGGAAATCATCATTCTCAGCAAACTATCGCAAGAACAGAAAACCAAGCACCGCATGTTCTCACTCATAGGTGGGAATTGAACAATGAGATCGCTTGGACACAGGAAGGGGAACATCACACTCCATATCCTATTGTGGGGAGGGGGGAGGGGGGAGGGATAGCATTAGGAGATATACCTAATGTAAATGACAAGTTAATGGGTGCAGCATACCAACATGGCACATGTATACATATGTAACAAACTTGCACATCGTGCACATGTACCCTAGAACTTAAAGTATTAAAAAAAAAAAAAAAACAGGAAAAATTCTACGTGACCTGGATTTTGATGAGTTTTTAGATGTAACATCAAAAGCACACTCCATGAAAAAATTAATTTGCAGGATTTAATTAAAATTAAATTCTTTGCAAAACACGCTGGTAAGAGAATCAAAAGACAAGATATAAACCGGAAGAAAATATCTGCAAAACACATATCTGACAAAGGACTTGTATCCAAAATATACAAAGACTATAAAGTTCACCAATATAAAAACAGATAACTCAATTTTAAAAATGTGCAAAAGGTCTGACACAGATAGCAAATATGCATATAAAAAATGATCAACATCATCTTTCATTAGGGGAATGCAACAATGAGATTTGTTGTTTTAACACTACATACCTATTTGAATGGCTAAAATCAAAACTACTAACCAATTGCTGGTGAGGATACGGAGCAATAGGAACTCTCATTCATTGCTGGTAAGAATGCAAAATGGTACATTTTGGAGTACAGTTTGGCAATTTCAGAAAAAGTTAAACACAGTCTTACTATATAATCCAGCAATCATGCTCCTAGGTATTTACGTAACTGTTTGAAAACTTATGTCCACACAAAAACCAACACATGAATGTATTTTATACCAACTTTATTCATAATCACCAAAAACTAGAAGCAACAAAAATGTCCCTCAATAGGTACATAAATACTATTCAGTGATGCAAAGGAGTGAGATATTAAGCCACATAAAGACATGGATAAATCCTAAAGGCATATTACTACATGAAAGAAGTCAGTTTGAGCAGTCTATATACTCTACGATTTTCCAGAATGTGATATTCTGGAAAAGGCAAAACTGGAGAGATGGTAAACATATAAGTTGGTTGCCAAAAGAAGGGAGTGGGTCGGGGGTACTGAACAGGTGAAGTACAGGATATTCTTGGCAGTGGAACTATTCCCTATGATACAGTAATCATGGATATATGATACTATATATTTGTTACAATCCATAGAACTTCGCAGCACAAAGTGTGAATCTTTTTTTTTTTCTTTACTTACTCCTTTTTGAGACTGAGTCTGGCTCTATCGCCCAGGCTGGAGTGCGATGGCCGGATCTCAGCTCACTGCAAGCTCCGCCTCCCGGGTTCACGCCATTCTCCTGCCTCAGCCTCCCGAGTAGCTGGGACCACAGGCGCCCGCCACTTCGCCCGGCTAGTTTTTTGTATTTTTTAGTAGAGACGGGGTTTCACCGTGTTAGCCAGGATGGTCTCGATCTCCTGACCTCGTGATCCGCCCGTCTCGGCCTCCCAAAGTGCTGGGATTACAGGCTTGAGCCACCGCGCCCGGCCAAAGTGTGAATCTTAAAGGATACAAATTTAAAATAAATTCTTTAGGAGGTCTGGGAAGCCTAGGATTGAATGCAGAATGTGACAAAACAATCTATCTGTAATACAAATGTGTGAAACAATCTTACTGAAGATGGTGGGTGGGAAAGGGTGCTGTCCTAAAATCCCTGGAAACTAGTGAAGTCTGTAAGATTAAATATGAAAGACATTATATGTAAGCACCATACTCTAGTTCAGGGGTCCCTAACCGGTACCAGTCCATGGCCTGTTAGGGCCTGTTAACAACTGGGCCACACAGCAGGAGGTGAGCAGTGGGTGTGTGAGCAATACTGCCTGAGCTCCACCTCCTGTCAGATCAGTGGCAGCATTCGATTCTCATGGGATTGCAAACCCCGTTGTGAACTGCTCATGCGAGGGTTCTAGGTTGCCCACTCCTTACAAGAATCTAATGCCTGACGACCTGAGGTGGAACAGTTTGATCCCGAAACCATTCCCCCCACCTAACCACCCCCACCCCAGTCCATGGAAAAATTGTCTTCCATAAAACAAAAAGATACCCTCAAGGAGGTGGAACATAATACATCACTCATTAAGTGTGCTCAGCACAGTGACTTCCAAAGAATACAGAATGGAAATAAGAGGGAAAAAAGTAACTTTACAGCAGAGAAACCTAGCAAACACTATCTCAACAAGGTGATCAACATCAACAATGTTAAGTCATGTTGAGAATGTGTACCCTTGACATGATGTAATGAAAATGGCACTGTACCTCTGTCTCCATCTAAATAAAAACCTTAAACTGAATCTAACTATGATTCAAAAAAAAAAACAAAAACAAAAACCTGCAAATCCCAGTTGAGACAAAATCTTATCAATACTTCTCAAAACTGTCAAGGTCATAAAAAATAAAGAACATCTGAGAGACTATCACAGCCAAGATGGATCTGATCTCAGAAGATATGACAACCAAAGTTAATGTGGTATCCTAGATGGAATCCTGAAACAGAAAAAGAATGTTAAGTAAAAATCTGAACCAAATAGGAACTTTATTTAATAATAATTGTTAATATTGTTTCATTAAGTGTGATGAATGTACCATATTAATGAGGATGTTAATATAAGTAACAGGGAAATTGGGTGTGAAGTATATGGGAACTCTCTGTACTATCTCTTGGTAATTTTTCTATAAATCAAAAACTATTCTACCATTAATATTTATTTTTAAATATCATAAAAACATCAGTAACACAAAAAACTGGTTCTTTGAAAAGATTAACAAAACTGAAAAATCTTTAGCCAGATTAATTAAGGAAAAAAGAGACAAGTTACGAAGTATCAATGTCATAAATGAAATGGGGACATTACTACAGATTCCATAAACACTAAAAGGTTAAGAAAATAGTATGAATAGCATTATGTCATTAGGTCAAACAACTTAGAAGAAATGTGTATCTGTTTCTTATGTGATATGAAACCTGAGAAGCAGAATTAAATTTCAGTAGTTTCTTCTCCCCAGCTTCAATTATGTCTTTGGCTATTTGTATACAGAATAAATTGTGGGTTGTTTTTTTTTTTTAATAAAGTAACTTTTCAGGATTATTATAGTATTTTTGTGCATAAACATCCTAGATACTACTAGCTGAGAGGCTAATTAAAAATTGTGGTTAGAGTAGCAATAATGCCTTTTCTTCTCAGAATTTTTTTTTTTTTTTTTTTTTTTTTTTTTTTGTGAGACACAGTCTCACTCCATCGCCCAGGCTGGAATGTAATGCTGTTATCTCAGCTCACTGAAACCTCCACCTTCTGGGCTCAAGTGATTCTCTCACCTCAGCCTCCCAAGAAGCTGGTACTATAGATGTGCCACTATGCTTGGCTACTTTTTGTGGGGTTTTTTTTGTTGTTGTTATTGTTTTGTGGGGGGGTAGAGATGAGGTTTCACCATGTTGCCTGGGCTGGTTTTGAATTCCTGGACTCAAGGGATCCATCCACCTGCCTTGGCCTCTCAAAATGCAGGTATTACAGGAATGAGCCACCATGCCCAGCCTCTCAGTATCATATTTTAGTACCAGATTAATTCTGCAAGAATGGTAAAGGGAAAGAATTATTTCTAAAATTAATAATGTATTATCTTCCCTGTGTGTCCTGCTACTTAGCTCAACTGTGACTATATGCCTTATGAAAGAAGCTAAGTATCATTAAGATAACTCAAAACATTTCAGTAAAATACATGACCTTTATGTGACTGCTTATAAACATATGGAAAGACTTTTTAATCTGGAACCTTATGTATCTCAAAACTACATATAGTGATAGGGTTATACTGTAGATTAGAGAATCCAGATTAATAGGTATTCCATAATCAAACTCTAAAAAATTCCAGTGAATGATCTTTCATTCTAGATGTCCTCTGGAACTAGCTTCCTCTCCCCTTGTTATTTATAACAACAAGCAATTTCGTAAATGTTGAATGTACAATGGCATATTTGGCTTTCTTTTATATCCCCAGAAAATTATGGTTATTTTCTATTTCATATGAATAAGAGATTGTTATTTATTATCTAGATTAGCTACTTTGTTGGGCTGCTTTGTGTGCAGCAGCGTTGTCATTAGTTGAAGTTGTATGAATGAGGGTGATAAGAATAGATCATCAGTTGCAGGAAGTTTGTCAAAACACAATTCCCCTTAAGATGTGGTAGTCATTATTATCATTTCTATATACTGAGTGTCCTCTTGAAAGTGATAAAAACACAGCCGACTGCTGCCTATTTTGATAAAACTTGTGTTATCACTTTATAAGACTTGTTTTTCTTCCTCCACCTCCAAACGATCTACATCAGTTGCTCTCAATTTTCAATCTTAAAGCTCCTTTCTTCCTCCCCCAACTTTGCTCACTACCTGTCCTCTCTCCTTTCTCTTATCCTGTCTCTTCTAAGTTCTTTCTTTCCTTCTCAAGTTGAAGAGGTGGACTCTTTGCTACTCTTTTATCCAGTAAAGAAAAGGAGTATTGCAGAAAAAGCACAGGCTTTAGAATTAGACTGATACGAGTGTGAATGTCAGCATTATCAAAGAAAAGTTACTTCATTTTTATGTGCCTCAGTCAGTGATGTTTCAGAACCAGATCACACTGGCTGGACAACCAATTGTGCTCATCTCTTCTTCCCAAATCCCCTTCACTGACTTCACGCTGGTAGCTTGAAATCAGCCATAATAGGAATATTTACACCACAGAAATCAGCAAACACTACAAATCAGAACTTTTACCCCAGTTTTTAAAACATTCACCAACATATCATCAGCTTCAGTTTCCACCTCTCTCAAATAGGGCTAATAACACCAACCCTGCAAATATGTCGTAAGGACTTCAAATAGTATCAGTAAAATGCCTAGCAAAATTCTAGCCACATAAAAGGCACTTAGCATGTGGTATATAGCAAAAAGTTATGGCACTATAAATGAAGTCTGGCTATATGAAAGTACAGCATAAATAATAAGTAATGAAGCCAATCATGTAAAAGTATAATAAAGCAGCTGAACTTTATTTTAGTAGAGGTGCTGAGTCCTTTAGGATTTTTAAATGGAAAGAATTAATACAGAATTCCATACACTGTTCCTCAATTAATGAGAACAATTTTTTTGCATCTTCTCCTGTTTTTCAGGTTTCTTTTTAATTATGATCTCTTGTGTTCAGGTTGTCAGCCACTACTACATATCCCATAAATACAAACTGTTTGAGTACTAGTAGCTGGCACAAATTCAGAAAAGCACAAGACCCGTGGAAAAAGCACTGCAAAGGAGAAATCATACATATAGGTAACTTAGTAATACAATTTAGTAATATATGTTTGAGGCTTTCACAATTCTTTTTATTTATGGTTTCAGAAATTTGAGCAAAATTCCTCAACTATAATTTATGTGTAATAAATTGACTTGCAATATCTCATATAAAAATTACCTGGAGGCTTCCAAAATGTCTCAGAGAAAAAAAAGTAGTTATGAATCTGTCTAGAAATATATTATTTTTCCTCCCTTCACTAAGTAATGATTTGAATGATTTTTTTTATCTTGGCCCCCATAAATGAATGTGAGGTCTTCATTTCAGATTATCATCATGTTGCTAACATCACATAAATGGAATAAATTATTTAATTAATTTTTAAATTTTCAATTTCTTTGTTTTAAGTTGGTACACACATTTCCCACTTAGACCCTTATATCCTCTGATACTGATTTATTATTCCTATTGAATTTTTTTATGGTGATCTTATGTCTAAATGTTTGGACTATTGTTAAGAAGCACTCAAACTGCATTTTTACTAATGACACAAGTCTTATGATAACTGATGATTCTAAAGCCAATTCAATAAGCAACACTCAATACAAAATTTGAAAACTATAATCACAAAAGAGAAATAATCCCTACAATACAGAGGTTCAAGTTTCTCCACTGAATAGTTTGAAACTTCATCAAGAGGGGAAATGCTTTTCTAGTCTAAAACATAACTGTGATGTAGGGCATTATCCATTATTAATCACAAAAACTATTTACAGAATGTTTCACAATTATCATTTTCTGTAGTCATTTAAGTTAGTTATTTATACTATAGTTGTAGGTCTACTCCTTGCATACCTCTCTGGAATCATCTTACACCGCCCAGTCTCCTTACTTTCCTGGCTCAGAATTATCCCCTTCCTTCAGTTTTTCTAATACACCCTCTTTCCTCACTCCATGGGGACCTTCCCATGCTATTCCCTCAAACTGGAATGTTCTTCCAGTGCTTTCTCCACTTTAATCCCAACTCAAAGATCAATTTCTCACAGAAGTTTTCCTGTATTTCTCAGTGAAGGTATTGTTCCTTTTTAATATATTTGTTCTATTAGAAGCATGTTTCTTTCCTTTACAGTACTTACCAGTTTATATTTATGCATTTGTCTGTTTAACTTAAACTTTAGGCTCCTTGAGAGCAATAACCTTGTCAATCCCTCCTTACCATTATCACATCAGCAAGTAGCACGGTCTCTGGCACATAATAGGTGAATATTTAATGAATTATATACATAGATTACTACAAATTAAGCTGCGAGGTATACAAATCAACATTAGATGCAATTCAAGATCACAGCATAATTGCTGAATCCCAAGTAACACTGATCTAGATAACTTAAGACCATACTGAGACCTACAGCTACCATTCAAAAGTATTAAACTCCAAATATGTAATTCAGGCCTTATGTTTTTTCAAACAGCATGGAAATTTTAATTCTCAGGCAGTATCACACACTGAACTCATGGTACTGTCCTCACAACTATTCATGTTACCCACTGTTCCTTTAAACAACTAAAGAAAATATTCAGCTGAAGAATATTCTGGAACTAGCAAAATTTAGACTAATTTTCTGTATAAAGGCCTATACCGGTAGAATCCCTGAAATAGAATTTTGAAATTGCACTTGATAGCCAGGCATGGTGCTCACACCTGTAATCCCAGCACTTTGGGAGGCTGTGGTGGGAGGACAGTTTGAGGCCAATAGTTCAATATCAGCCTAAGCAACATAGTGAAACCTTCTCTCCACAAAATAATAAAAAAAGAATTAGCCAGGTATGGTGGCATAGGCCTGTAGTCCCAGCTGCTCAGGAGGCTAAGGCGGGAGGATCACTTGACCATGGGAGTTTGAGGCCACAGTGAGCTATGATCACACCAATGCACTCCAGCCTGGACGAATGAGGGAAGGAGTCTGTCTGTCTCTCTCTCTCTCTCTCCCTCTTCCTCAAAAAAAAAAAAAATGGCTTAATATATAGTTACTAACTCTGATGAGTTGGTTATGTCTGTCTGAAGCAAGTATTAAGAAGATTCTGAGGCTGCGTCTAAGCTCGGTGAAACAGAACTATGAGAATGGGAGAAAATATTTGCAAGCTATGCATCTGACAAACAACTAATATCCAGTATCTACAAACAACTCAAATCAGCAAGAAAAATAAAATAAAATAAAATAATCCCATCAAAAAGTGGGCAAAAGACAGGAACAGACATTTCTCAAAAGAAGATATACAAATGGCCAAGAAACATGAAAAAATGCTCAACATCACTAATCATCAGGGAAATGCAATTTAAAACCACAAGGGGATACCACCTTACTCCTGCAAGAATGCCTACAACTAAAAAGTCAAAAAACAATAGATGTTGGCATGGATGTGGTGACAGGGGAATGCTTATACACTGCTGGTTGGAATGTAAATTAGTAGTACAACCTCTATGGTAAACAGTATGGAGATTTCTTAAAGAACTAAAAGTAGATCTACCATTCCATCCAGTAATAGCATTAACTGGATATCTACCCAAAGGAAAGGAAGTCATTACATCAAAAGACACTTGCATATGTATGTTTATTGTTGCATAATTCACAATTGCAAAGATATGGCACTAACCTAAGTGCCCATCGACCAATGAGTGAATAAAGAAAATGTGGTATATATACACCATGGAATACTACTCAGCCATTAAAACAACAACAACAACAAAATAATGTCTTCTGCAGCAACCTGGATGAAACTGGAGGACATTATTCTAAATGAAGTTAACTCAGGGATGGAAAACCAAATACCATATGTTCTCTCTTATAACTGGGACCTAAACAATGGGTACACAAAGGCATTCACAGTGATATAATGGACTCTGGAAACTCAGAAGTGGGAGGTTGGGAGTGGGGAGAGAGACAAAAAAACCCCTACATATAGGGTACAATGTACACCACTTGGGTGATGGGTGCACTAAAATCTCAGACTTCACCACTATACAATTCATCTATGTAGCCAAAAACCACTTGTACCCTAAAAGTTGTTGAAATTTAAAAGAAAAAAGTTTAAAAGGAATAAATTAAATAAGTATGTTTAATTGGTGAAAAAAGGGCATAGTTATCACACACTCACACACACACACACACACACGTAACGACGTGTATACGTAGAATACTTCTGGATGGATATAGTTCCAACAGTTGTTAGCTCTGGGAGAGTCCTGTGAAATTTCGAAGTCTAGGTTAGAAGAAGTAGGTCTCCCTTTCATCATAAACCCTTGCAGGTATCACAATGTTTTCTACTCTCATATATGACTTTTCCCCCCAAAAAAGTTAATGAAAATGTTCAAAGTTAAATTAACAGCATTAATCATTCCCATAACTTAACTATAAGGGAAAAAAACACATGTCAAAATCATGGCAATGAAAGGGACCTAAGATAATACTTTCCTATTTTATTAATGAGAAAACTAAAATAGTTAAGATAATTTTGTTAAGTAGTTAAGATAATTCCAAAGGCAATAGTCAATTCAGTGACATTAGCTCTAAAATCTACGACCTCCTTATTCCCAGTAATCTGCCATGTACTATATGATTCTATCTCATCTTAGTAAGTTACAGTAAAACTTGTCTAAAAGCTTCTTGCAGCCTAGATAAGCAATACATAGCAACCACAATTTGACAATAATTTATACCAACTTGAAAACAGGTAGCTCAGAAGCTGCAATCTGGCAAGGATGATTATTTTTTAAAGCAAGCTCAGGAAAGAGCTGAATTTAGCACATGGAGGAACTAGCTATTGCCTTCAATTGTCCTTGGAAAGTAAATGCCAAAGTCAAAGGGTTCGTGCATGAACACTCTACACTGTTTAAATCCAGAGGCAGAAGCAGGAAATTAATTAGCCTCTCATTTGTTATCTGTGGCCTTCTTGACTGACCTAATAATAACTCATCTCCAACATTTAGAGAATTTGGTCTAGAAACAGTTTAAACTTCATCTAACCTATGCAACTCATTTTATCAGGTGCTAACCTGATAAGAAAAGTACCCATTACTCTTCTTCTTCCACAATATTCTTACTTGGAAGTGTATGTTAGGCCATCATTAGATTACATGTGTTAGAAAAGTACAGCATTTGTTTCTGCAAAAGTTGATGACAGTTTTTAAAATTTTCCAGCTTAATAGAGCAGAAACTGTATTACCATGCAAACTTTAATCTGGGACAGTAAATAAAAAGAAAAAATGACAAATATTTAAAGAATTCTGAAACCAGCTTCCAAATAATTAGGATATAGAAAGACATAAGATGAGGGACACAGACAAAGTATCCTAAAAAGACTACTAGGAAAAGAACTATAAGACCTAAATTAAGCATTTAGAGAAAGGTCTAAGTATATTGCTGACATTTTCCAAGGACAGAAAAAGATTATATGCTAATATGTTTTTCATGTCATACTAAATTATTAGGGGACAAAGGTTCTTCCTGAAAACTTTTTGGAATAAGTAACAAGCAAAAGGAAGAGGCTGTATCAACTAAGTAAAATCTGTCCTAATGTCAACTGCCTCACTTAAAAGTAATTTTCACAGAGTATGAATTACAGTCTTAAATATGGAAATAACTAATAGTGGGGAGGGGGAAGTTAAGAAGCAAAGTGTTGATTACAATATGAACCTTTAAAAAAAAAAAAAAAAAGCTTGTTTTTCATAACTGATATCCTAGAAAGCTTTACCCAACCATTAAAATTCCTCTCATGTCATGTGAAAGGATAAAGACCCAATGACAATATGTTAGCTTTCCTTCTGCATTTTAATGCCACAGTTTCAAAACATCTACATTTTTCAAAAATGTATTTCAGGATTTGAATCCTTACTTCTGTGAAAAAGGAAAGAAGCAGTGGTAAAGGTAAGGCTACTCTAATCTTAGTCAATCTCAGGGTGTGCCACCAAGGTTCACAGAAAGAGAACAGGCTCCTTCCATACCTGTTAGACTCCATCATGACCTGAGGCACTCCTTTACAGATCTACTGAAAATCATCTCCCCAGAAAAATGTACCCAAGAACACACATATGAAATGTGTAATATCAGGAAATACCCAAACACCAAATTAGGACCTTTGCCCTAAAAAACAACAACAGGCAAATGTTATATTTAGATGTACATTACAATGTGATGGTAGCCTTTTATGTTTCACTTATTCTATGCATTCTATGACAAAGGCCATTATCTCAGGAAACATGAATACAAAGAATAGGCCACACTGCCTTACTGGAGACACACTGGACTGTTAAAACCATTTTCCCATTGATCATTCCTCCGGGGCAGTGGTTCAAAATAGGGGCTATGCACCCCTGTAGGTGGCACACTGGCATTTGTGTGTGTTTGGTTACTACAGTAACTAGAGGTTGCTATGGAAATGCAGAGTTCTCTCCTCCCCAAAACACTGGGGAGGAAGGGATGGAGAAAAGGACACGTATGTTAGAA
The DNA here is from genome assembly GCF_008728515.1 of Papio anubis. NCBI lineage: Eukaryota > Metazoa > Chordata > Mammalia > Primates > Cercopithecidae > Papio > Papio anubis. The sequence continues at coordinate 183,778,403 of NC_044976.1, forward strand.
TGGAATGCATGGATATTCCCACAAAGTGAAAAACGTCCTACCACACACGCATGTAGGTGAAAACCCATTTATAATTATCTAAGTCTGAAACTAAAATCTGTTTTACACATAAATATAAGATATTTTTATACAATTTTAAGATACACTGAATTTCTAAGAATGCAATTACCAGATAAATGGATGAATACTGTATTTTGTTTTGTTTGGAACTTTACCAAGGTTGTTGACCTTTTTGAAAAATCATGTCACCAATGACAACACTATTTGTGGTATTTGAGCTGCCAGTGAAAGATACCTTTTTTAATCTGCATTTGGAAATATTGCAATTATGATGATTCTACATATAGGTGCAAGGACTTCACTACCTCATTATGTCTCCTAGTGTATATGCTTAAGCATTTACATACTGAAATACAAATTATTTTATTCTAAATTATTTTCCTTATTATTTCTCATTTATATTACTTAGGTATTACTGTATAATCACTTTTGACTTATGTTCGCGTGGTTTTCACTATATGTCAATTTTACTTCAGGATAGGCTAAAGAGAGCATCACAAAATATTTGCTACAACAAATGGGCAATAGGTCCGATAGGATTGAGAACCACTGATCTAGGGAAAACAATATTAGATTTAAATGAAAAAGCTGTCAAATGTCTTTACAAACAGAATATTAAATGGTAGCTTATAGGATTAATCTGTAGAATATTTTTATCTAACTCATTATGCTAGAGGCTGGGATTACAGCTAGTTTCTCTACTGAGACCACCACCATTTCTACACATTACTTAGGCCACAGTCAGAGGCAGCCATTCCCCTCATATTAACCTTTGACAAACTATTATCTGGGCCAATTTGTAGATATAATTGATTTTACAAAACTGAATGTGAAAAAGATGGCATGGTAAAACGGTATGAAGGACTCGCAAATTCATGAAATAGAATGTCTTTTATTTCATGATGAAATAGATGAAATGTCTTTCATCTCCTATTTTCATTGACAACCTCTCCACACAGGTAACAGTCAATAACAGTTTCAAACTTTGTTAGGCCTTGTCCTGGTCCAAGGTTTGAAAAGGACTATCATGAATGAATGAATGGAACGAAAGGAAGAATAGAGAGCGAAAAAAGGAAAGGGAAACGTTGGTAAGGCAACATATGAAATAGAGCATGAAAAAGCTCTCCAGGAACATATCAAGTTTATATACCCATAAACTTTTTAATTCAAAACATATTAGCCATGATAAATCCTTTTGAAAATACTTGAATGACAGACCCAAGTAAGAAGGCAAATTATAGAGATGGTTACTCATGGTATATTCCCATAAGAGACTGTGAAACAGAAAGCAATGAAAACTTGGGAAGGTTACTACTCCTAGCACTTTAGTCTTAAATCTCTCTCCTCCAACCTCATCCCTTAGGCCAAAGCTTCATAAAACATCTCCAAACAGGCCACCTCATTAAAATAGCTTATATTAAGTACTGGACAAAGAACTTTGCCACAGAAACTATTTATAACCTATTCTCTATAGCAGGAATATGATCCACACCAAGCTGTTCACCCCATCTATACAAGTAAAATATTGTCTGAATAGGCTCACTTTCAAAATGGTTAGTCCTTTTCTCCCTCAAAACTACTAACTACTAGGGCTTCAAAACTATGAATTTCCCAGTATTTTAAACAGGCAACTCAAGTATCAATTACTTTCATTCTTTTGTGGGGAAAGCTACTCAGAATATATATGACTGTCTGCAGTTAGCCTTTATTCTGATTACAAGAACCAGTTACTGGTTAAATTGCCTGAACTACCGGTGTCTCTTTCTGAAAACAAAACCAGCACCCTTGTGAAAATAAGAGTGAGCAGGTACAATGTGCTGAAAGATCATATTATTTAAAAGGCCTAATGTTTCATTCCTCTTCTTTTCAACTCATGTCTTAAGGAGTAGAAATTACTTTCGGATGGCACAGACATAATATAGATAAAAATATTCCATATATTCTGTGGAATTTTCCAAGGAAAACCAATGTGGAATGGTGTATAAGTTTACTGACTGTTGATTAATAATTATTGATTAACTTAAGGACATAAAGACAAGCAAACTTACACTGAATTAAGAGCATGTGCCAAGAAATTGAAATGAAATGAATTCGCTGCCCACATTCAAACCAGCTGAGACAAAGCTTCATAAAAAATAAGTGAGAAATGACAAAGGAAGAAATGAAATCACGAACAACTCAAATCAACAAAACTAAAAAACAAAAAAGAAACTGATAACTTTAAATTAAAGCACCTGGGCTGGTATGTATGTGCCTCATGTTTGTGCCTACATTCATTTGTGTTTAATTGCAAAGAATTGTTGATGAATAAATGTTTAATATTTAAAACCTAAAAAACTGAAAAAGAGTTACAGATAGATAAGAACTCATGGATATATAATATATATATATAAAGACCATGAAATATGAATAAATAGAATGTCCTTCAGAGAAAAAAAGCAAATAAGACAACTTTAAGAAATGAACAACCTCCTCCAAGTAAAAACCACCAAAGAATTCCTCTTGAAAAATATGCTATAAAAAGGAGAAAATATTTAGTTATACATATGAATAAATATTAAAAATAGTTTAAACCTCCTAAAAATTGTTTCCAATTACATATCCCCTCTCTGATTATATATTTTATTAAAATAAAAGAATAAACTATGACTTAGCTCTTCCCACATTAGCAGCATCCTCTATTATGCTACTACCAAAATATATATATATATATTTAAAAAATATATCTTTACATACTTCCTCCAGGAAAAGACCACAGAATTTCTCTATCTCAATTTAGCTAGTGCCTGGGACAATTTGCTGTATCTTATAAATACTAAAATAGGGAGAGGAAACTTTTTCATTTACTTCATAAACATTTGGTTCTCCAGTCAACAATGTATTTTCTATAAAATGCAGGTCAAGAATCCACTTTCAAATGTCTTGATCTTTCTCAGCAACCAAGTAACAAGAATTGCCTATTTTCAATGTATCCTATTAAGAAATAAAGAGCAATTTAAACTAAACAAGAAAAGATAAATCTAAAATAAATGAGAAAGGGGAGGATAGAGAAGGATATAGTCATACACTGAAGAAATTAAGTGGAAATAAATGTATTCATAATCACTTAGCCAAACTGTTAATGTTTTAAACCTTCCCATTACTCCATGATGTGTATCTCTTTAAAGTATAAAGTAAAATGTTAAGAAGGCAAGTGTAAACACCCTAATAATGTTTACACTCTGGCAAGTGTAAACACCCTAATAATTTTTACAAGTTGCTTTTGGTAAGGCCCATACACCTAACTCCACCCTCATTTTAAAACTGTATTGTCACATAATTAAATACCACAGCCTTCATTTTAAAGGCTCTATGTAGAATTGCAACTGTGGTCTACATTCAGAACTCAGCATATGGGTTACATACTCTGAAGGATAATTTCAACAATAAACAGAACGACTGGGAAAGGTACAAACTTGAAAAATGTGAAGAGGACTCTTCAATTAATAAACGTGACCCAAGTAGGACCAATAAGACTTCTTCATATCTCTTGGCTTGTACCTCCTCAAAGGGTAATGATCTCTTGGATTATTTAATAGTTAGCATCCTTATGATGTACCCAAAGGTAAGCAATTAGCGTCAATTGTAATGATTAAAAAGAACATCTTTTAAAAATAAACTCAACTGAGTAAATGAAGCCACTTGAAAAGTCAACCAGATATATTTCATATATTTTACCTAAAAGAGATGTAAAAATAAATGAACACTTCCTCAAAATAAAATCTTCTAATAAGAAGTGTCGCCAAAGATCCCTTGGGGTTTTTCTAAGTTGTGTGAATACAATTTGTCAATCACAGAGGGAAGAAAGAGTAACCACCACAATTAAATAAGACTTGGAAATATTCAAATATAAAGACTATACATTAGGAGTATTTTTCCTATACTTGGTAAGTAAGTAGTCATAAAAATGTCAGAAAATTGACAAATGGTACATTTTTAAAGGAAAAGTAGGCAACTGTGCATATCGACATTAAAAAGTTTCATAATTAAAGATTATATCTTCTATTGCTCTCATACACAATAAATATTGCCTCAATAAAAGATGAAAACTAAGTTTAACTTCATTGATCTTTCTTCATTGTCTTGGAAATCTTCAATGTTACATAAAAACAGTTTTGCAGTTAAAAAATGAATAAATCTATAGAACTACAATTAACTGGGACATTATCAAATATGTTCAAAAACATATTAAAATTAGACTTTGGTGTATATATAGGAGCTGCAAAACACTCGGTGACAAACTCTAAAATTCCACACGGTAAAGAACAGGAATAAGAGTGGCTATAAAGAGTTCATTCTGTGTGACTCACAACCCACCCCTCATGTGATGGTGCAGACAGTCCCACTGACTGCTGTGAGATTGAACATAAGCCTGCAAGCAAAAGCCTTGCAAACACACAGCCCAGTGTGCATTTCAACTAGCCTATAGAGCTAGCAGTGCTATTGTTGAGACTCTGCAGGCCACAAAAAGATGGAACATACCACAATTTCAACTTTTAAAATGAGACTCTGGTTCTAGAGAATATCATACTCAAAATAGGAGTGCCCTCATAGATTACTAGTAAAAACTTCTGATTACAAACTTCAAACCTTTATAAAGTACTTTACAAAAAACAATCCTCTAGAAATTAAGCTAAAGGTATAAAATGGAAACAAAAGAGTTATAGCAGTAATATTTCTGATAAACTTTTCTTCTTGGAGATATGTATCTATATTTACATATAATATATGTAGTATTTTTACAGTCATAAAATACTCTATTTTCTGGTCTACAGTTTTTTTTGGCTTCTCACAGGGTCTAAAACAAGACTAAATCTCAGCTATTTGTGTGTTATCTTCAATTTCAACTTTAATAAATGTTTGTTAAAACTGGGGAGAGTATTTAAGTTTAAAAGTGTACAGGATTTTATAAAGACTAGAACATATGCAGGTGGGTGCTAAAAGAATTTTCTGCCTGTTTTGCCAGAAGCAGGATGCCATCTGCTTGTGCCATGAATCAAGCTAACCCTCAGCAGTTTCTGAAGTTGAGAGGAAAATCTGGTTGTTAGTTAATATTGAAAACACACTCTAATCCAAGAAGAACTGTTATTTTTGTAAATGCTCTTAGATCCAGTTAAAACCTTGCACTCCCCCTTAAAAGCAGTGATCTGTTTATCGTTTTCTCATACAACAACATCTGATCCTTGAGCAACACAGGTTATAATCACACAGGTCCACATACATGTGAATTTCTTTCAATAAATGTATTTGAAAATTTTTGGAGATTTGTGACAATTTGAAAAAACGTGCAGGCAAACCATGTAGCCTAGAAATTTAAAAAAAAAAACAAAAAAAGAAGAAGAAGAAAGAAAAGAAAATGTTAGGCATGTCATCAGTGGGTAAAATATATGTAAATACTAGCCTATTTGTATATTAATCAATCGTTTATGTTATCAGTAAGGTTTCCGGTCAACCGTAGGTTATTAGTAGTTAAGTTTTGGAAGAGTCAAAAGTTACATGCAAATTTTTGACTGCAAGGCAGGGAGCATTATAGACACCCCAATACCCATTTCGTCCAAGGATCAACTATACTTTAAAAAGAAAAATCAAATTAATGCAAATCCCTGCTTTCTAAATAGTATTCTGTATTAACTGAAATTTTATTATTTTGATTCAATACCTGAAAAGTAAGCACAGCTTTATATTTGAAACTATTTCTGTCTTGTATAGTACAGATATCAACAAATAAGACAAGTAAAATCATTTATATGAAGAAGTTTCACAGTAGCCAATTAGAAAACATGATTCTCTGATCCTGTTACTGCTTTATCTGTCTGTCTCTCTAATTTAAACTTAAAGTCCACAGTCATTATGTGCTACGTTTAAATAGTATAAGACACAAAAAACTAGTGGTTTATGAACATTCTAACTTACTGTACATATTATTACAGCCTAAAGAAAACTGTGAAAATGGAAAACATCCTGCCAGATCTTGTTACGGGAAGAAAGTCTCATTGGATTTATCAGTTAGGAATTTTTTTGTTTGTTTGAACATTTTAAGTAATAACCTTCCTCAGACTAGGGGCTAGAAAGAACTTTAATAAAATTCTGTGAAAATCCATGTAAATGACTGAAAGTTAACTTGAAAATGACTCCTAATAATTGATTTTTAAAATTTAATTCCGCAGTTTTCCTTTTGAATAAGCATAACAACAGGGGACTTTTAAAACTATGCAGAACTTTCAGCCACATCCTAATCATATTAGGCACCTACAACCTAACATAAATTAGGCACCATTTGTCAATTTTCTGACATTTTTATGACTACCTACTTACCTAGTGTAGGAAAAAATACTCCTAATGTATATAGTCTATATATTTGAGTATTTCCAAGTCTTATTTAATTGTGATCGTTACTCTTTCTTCCCTCTATGATTGACAAGTTGTATTCACACAGCTTAGAAAAATCCCAAGGGATCTTTGGCGACACTTCTTATTAGAAGATTTTATTTTGAGGAAGTGTTCATTTATTTTTACATCTCTTTTAGATAAGATATACAAAATATATCTGGTTGACTTTTCAAGAGGCTTCATTTACTCTGATGAGTTTATTTTTTAAAGATGTTCTTTTTAATCATTACAATTGACACTAATTGCTTACCTTTGGGTATATCATAAGGATGCTAACTATTAAATAATCCAAAAGATCATTACCCTTTGAGGAGGTACAAGCCAAGAGACATTAGCTCCATGAGGATTTTAGTTCCATGAGGATATCTATCATTTCATAGAAAACTTTCACCTGAAAACTGTTGCCACTTGGATGGCATGCCTTGAATTTTAAGTTAAATGATCACATTAATATTGTATTACACAGCTATTATTTTCACATTTTGCAACAGTGAGATTGATCACAAACACACAATCCATTTAAAAAAATTCCTCTGATCTCCCTTATTTATAGCACAAGGAACAGATCTCGTTTTACTTTCAGGAAGCCGAAAACAATCAATTTGGCTTTGGTGAGATCAGGGAACACTTATGGGAAAACTGGTTTTGTTGATACCAGGAGTGGAGGTGGGTAAAGTGAGTTTGGTAAGTATGTATGTGCACATATGTACAAAGATGGGGGGAAAATGCAGCTTATAAATGTACTTCCCACTATCTATTCATCTATGACTAACGCCTTTAAAATACACCACACCACCAAGTATTAGGTTTATGTTGGTCATGGTTAAAAGACGGTGAGCAGGGCAACTTTGGACAAGAGACATTAACTTTCTCTGGACCTCAGCTTCTTTATCTGTAAAATCAGCAGTAAGATCTACTTTAGCTTGTAAGGTTCCTTTCAGTTCTGAAACTCAAACATTCATTGAATATCAATTTTTAGAACATAAAGATGAATAAAACATAGCTCTGGCTCTAAAAGTTGACTCAGTAAAAAAAACTCAATCACCATGTCCACCATTCCTAAATAAAATATATTGTGTTTGCATTTGTGTGTACATGTGTACATGTATATGTACAGTCATCCCTTAGCATCCTTGAAGGATTAGTTCCAGGACTTCCCTTGAAGACCCAAATCCACAAATGCCCAAGTCTCTGACATAAAATGGCATAGAATTTGCTGTATAACCTACGCACATCCTCTTGTATACTTCAAATCATCTCTGGATTACTTATAATATCTAACACAATGTAAATGTTATGTAATAGTTACATTGTTTAGGGAATAATGAGAAGAAAAAAGTGCATACGTGATAAGTACAGATGCAACTTTTTTCCTGAATACTTGCTCTTTGGTTGGTTGAATCCACAGATGCAGAACTCACAGATGCAGAGGGCTAACTGTATATATACATTCATATGTAACTATAGACATATATACACATATATGTGTAACTACAGATACACACACACATATATATGTATACACACGCACGTACAGTTGTACTTTGATATCTGTGGGTGATTGGCTCCAGGATGTCTCTCAGATAACAAAATCCATGTGCTCAAGACCCTTATATAAATTGGCACAGTATTTGCATGTAACCTACATCTTCCTGTATACTTTAAGTCATCTCTAGATTACTTATAACTAATATAATATAAATGCAATGTAAATAGTCATATAATTTTTTTCTGTATTATTTTTTAGTGTTATAACGTTTTCTTTTTGTTGTTTTTTTCCAATTCATAGTTGGTTGAATCCACAGACTCAGAATCTGCAGCAGATACAGAGGGCCCACTGTACACACACACACACACACACACACACACACACACACACGTTTGAAGAACAAAGTATGTGTTCTGAAAAACTTAAAACTGTGGTCTCAAGAAATGGAAAAAAATCAGTGAAAATTGACAACATATCACTCCACCAAAATAGGTAATTTATCAACTATATCACCACTCAAGAAAGCTTTTAATACCATGCTTAATATCCAGCAATATATATTTCTCCCTCCTTTAAAACAAAGAAAAAAATTCTTTATGCACAGAAGAAAATGACATCCACAAATTTACTGATAGTTTATTTTCAGGAAACCATTTAGAGCAAGGAAGGGGAAACACAGTTTAAAACACGCACGCACACACACACACACACACAAATGCTAATTATCATTGTAATTCTTGCTGAGACGCTTAAAAATTAAATACATTTCCCCTGAAGATTTTGGGCCTGTTCCATTTGGAATTAACCAGCTTTTTCAATAGGAGTTAAAAGACATTAATCTGTCTGATTGCTGGCATAATGATGATTGCAAAAATGGAAATAACATGTTATAATTGGAGTCCTGAACTCAGAAAAGTACTGCATTTCTGACCAGCCCCTAGAAATAAAAATTGATGTCAGTAATGAGTATTGGGAGTCCTAGAGCTAATTTCTATGTCTATCAGTTGTCCTACCTTCCTTTTATACAGTTTTTTAACTTTTTATTTTGAAACAGTTTCAGACACATAAAAAAGTTGAAAGAATTGTACAAATAATTCCTGTACACTCTTCATCCAGATTCCCCAAATGTTCACATTTTGCCATATATGCTTTATTACTTTCCCTTTTTTAAACAAAAACAAGAAAATGAATAAAATACTTAGGAATAAACAAAACAAGTGAAAGACTTGTATCCTGAAAACTACTAAACATTCCAAGAAAAACCTAAATAAATGAAAAGACATCTCTATTTATGGATTACTAGGTTTAATGTTGTTATAAAGGCAATATTCCCTAAATTGATCTACAAATTAAACAAAATCTCTATTAAAATCTCAAATTGTTTTATTATGCACAAATTGATAAGCTTATAGGGAATGACAAGGGCCTCCGAATAGCTAAAACAACCTAGAAAAAGAAAAACAAAGTTAGAGTACCCACATTTTTCCAATCTCAAAACTTAATACAAAGTTACAATAATTAACATTATATGGTACAAACATAGGATAGACATATAGATCATAAAAATAAAAGTAAACTCATACATTTGTGAGCAATCGATTTTGACACAGGGGCCAAGACAAATTTGGGAACAGTCTTTTCAATAAATGATGTTGGGTTAATAGGATATCCACATGCAGAAGTATAAAGTTAGATCCTACTTCACACCATATACAAAAACCGACTTATCACAGGATCAAAGACCTAAATATATATGCTAAAACTAGAAAACTTTTAGAAGAAAACATAAGCACAATTCTGTTTGACCTTGGAATAGGTAATGGTTTACTGGCTATGACACAAAAAAGCTCATGTAAGAAAAAAGAAAAAAGAAACTGGACTTCATAAAAATTTAAAATATATCCTTCAAAAGCTAACATCAAGAAAGTGTAAAGAAAGACGCAGTGGCTCATGCCTGTAATCCTAGCATTTTGGGAGGCTGACGTAGGCAGATCACGAGGTCAGGAGTTCAAGACTAGCCTGCCAACATGGTGAAACACCGCCTCTACTAAAAATACAAAAATTAGCCGGGTGTGGTGTGCGCCTGCAATCCCAGCTACTTGGGAGGCTGAGGCAGGAGAATTGCTTGAACCCAGGAGGTGGAGGTTTCAGTGAGCCGAGACCTCACCACTGCACTCCAGCTGAGGCAACAGAGCAAGACTCCATCTAGGAAAATAAAAAACAAAGATAGTGTAAAAATCTGCAAAAGGGAGGAAACGTTTTTCAAATCATGTATCTGATAAGGTTCTAGTATCAAGTATATATAAAGAAATCTCAGCTGGGCACAGTGGCTCATAATCCCAGCACATTGGAAGGCTGAGGCGGGTGGATCACCTAAGGTCAGGAGTTCAAGACCTGCCTGGCCAACATGGTAAAACGCTGTCTCTACTAAAAACGCAGAAATTAGCTGAGCATGGTGGCTCATGCTTGTAATCCTAGTTACTTGAGAGGCTGAGGCAGGAAGATCACTTGAACCCAGGAGGCAGAGGTTGTGGTAAGCTGAGATTGCGCCACTGCACTCCAGCCTGAGTGACAGAAAGAGTCTCAGTCTCAAAATATATATATATATATATAATATATATAATATATACATATATAAAATATACATATTATATATACATATATATAAATCAATCTTATAAATCAACAATCAGGCCAGGCGCGGTGACTCACGCCTGTAGTCCCAGCACTCTGGGAGTCCGAGGCAGGCGGATCATGAGGTCAGGAGATCAAGACCATCCTGGCTAACACAGTGAAACCCTATCTCTACTAAAAAATACAAAACATTAGCCGGCCGCGGTGGCGGGCGCCTGTAGTCCCAGCTAATCGGGAGGCTGAGGCAGGAGAATGGCACGAACCCGGGGGCGGAGCTTGCAGTGAGCCGAGATCACACCACTGCACTCCAGCCTCGGCAACAGAGCGAGACTACATCTAAAAATAAATAAATAAATAAATAAATAAATAAATAAATAAATAAATAAAATCAACAATCAAAAGACAAATAACCCAATTTAAATATGGCAAACAATCTGAACAGACATTTCTTCAAAGAAGACACCCAGTGTCTCAAACACATGAAAAGATACACAGCACTATTAGTCACCAAGGAAATACAAAATCAAAACCACAAAGAGATGCCACTTCACACCCACTAGGAAGGCTATAATAAAAAAGACAGATGATAAGAAGTGTTGACAAGGATGTGGAAAAAGTGGAATCCTTATTCATTGCTGGTGGGAATATAAAATGGTGCATTTGGCAGTTCTTCAAAATGTTAAGTCCAGAGTTACCACATGACCCAGACATTTCATTCCTAGGCATACACCCAAGAAAACTGAAAATGTGTCAACAACAAACTTGTTCACAAATGTTCATATCAGTATTATTCATAATAGTCAAATGGTAGAAAAAACCCAAATGTTCATCAACTGATGAAAGTGTAATATTCAAATAATGACTGGAATGATATTCAGCCATAAAATGAAATAATATGGATGAATCTTGAAAATATTATGCTAAGTGAAAGAAGCCAGGCACAAAGGCCATACTGTATGATTCTATTTATGTGAAAAGTACAGAGTAGGTAGGCAACTCCATAAAGACAGAAAGTAAATTAGTGGTTGCCAGGGCCTGGTGGAGGGGAAATGAACAATGACAATGCACAAGGGGTTTCCCTTCAGGGTGATCAAAGTTCTGGAACTAGACGGTAGTGATTGTTGCAAAAATATTGTACAAAGTACTAAAAACTACTTAATTGTACGTTTTAAAAGAAAAAAAGGTACTATATTTATATCTTTTTTTTAAGTATTTGAGGGAAAAAAAGTGTTAGAAAACTGTGAGTAAAAAGAGAAAGAAAAGAGAAAATAGCAAGACAGACACTTGGGGGAACTCTCACCTATGTGGAATAAAGAGGAAGAAGAGGCCAGAGAAGCAATCAGAGAGAAAACGGAGTTTATAAAATCAAATGGAACACTATTAGGGTCAGAAGTCTCAAAATCTTTCGGAAAATCATTCTGAGTGATAAGCATGCTTAATACAAGTCTCACCCAGTTTAAATTCGCTCTCTTAAAAAGAAGCCTGCTTACTACTCCATCCTGCTTCTCCGGTTGGAGACCAATCCTGAACATTATTAAAAATAATTAAGCTACGTTTCTTTCACACTGTTCCATAAGTCAGGCTTTCAATATCTGTCTGATCTTTTCCTCCTTAGATAGGATTAATAAAGATTGACTCAATAGATTTATTTGTTTTCATTATTTTTTTTTTTTTTGAGACAGAGTTTTGCTCTTATAGTCCAGGCTGGAGTGTAGTGGCTCAATCTCAGCTCACTACAACCTCTGCCTCCCGAGTTCAAGCGATTCTCCTGCCTCAGTCTCCCAAGTAGCTGGGATTACAGACACCCACCACCACACACCCAGCTAATTTTTGTATTTTTAGTAGAAACCAGGTTTCACCATGTTGGCCAGGCTGGTCTCGAACTCCTGACCTCAGGTGATCCACCCACCTCGGCCTCCCAAAGTACTGGGATTACAGGCGTGAGCCAACGCGCCCGGCCCACGGTAGTATTTTATGGAATATATGCAGAAGAGCAAAAACAAAAACAAAAGTTTCTTGTTTTTCAATAATAGTCTAATAAGCAAGAGCATTTTAGAAAAGAACAAGTGGATGTATAAATCAGTTTGTTTTCAAACACTTTCCCTGTATCATTTTGTGTTATGTTATTTTCTAGGGCATCAGAAACTGCTATGCTGTAAGCAGACTGGACAGCCAAGAAATAGTCTTGGCACTACTCTGAAATAAGATATGTCAGGTCTACCCTTCTATACTGCGTGACCGGCCTAGTTAAGAGTAGATATATACATGACAGTAAAGAGATACAGCATCAACATGGATGCTAGGTGTTATCACCTCATTAGCAATGTTTCTTGTGTCAATGATATGCATGCTAAATAAAAAAGACTAACATATGAAAAGATAAAGAATTCAAAAATAAAACCAAGCTAAGCAGTATGATACCAATTTGCACAATTAAGTTGGAAAGACCAAACAGTACAAGCTTACACATTCACTTTTAAAACTATTTTATTTTCTAAAAATAATTCCTAAATTATTTGTTATTTCTATTCTAAAATTCAAATTATATTTTACCTTATTGGTTCCAAAGTAATCAAAACCTCTATAAGACTGTATTTTGAGCTCTCAGGGTAAATATTATCCAGTAATCTGGATTTAAGCCTGAGCATCTAGAAGTCATCAAGAAACATTTCTATCACAATACTTTAATATTTGCATAAAGTATATTTGTCTCATGCCCTTTAGCCTCACAAATATCAGAGTGATTGATACCCATTAAAAGAAAGTTACAAGGCACATATTTTTCTCCTAAGAAGAATAAGCATCAAATAAATTTTAAGAGAGAAGTCCATTTACATATTTCAACAAAGAGCAACTTAGGGATTTGAATTACAAGGGGAGAAAACATGAGGGATCAAAATAATAGGTGCTTCCAATATTTTAAGAAAACTGCCATAATACTAACGATTCTTCTATTAGCTTTGTCTACAATAAGAATCACTACCATTTATGGAGTACTTGCTATGTGCTAGATGCTACATATAAATTATCTCATTTAATCCTCAAAAATAATATTTTCCCTATTTTACAAATTAGGTAAATAAGACTTAGTCAACTACTTTGTTGAAGGACACACAAGGTATGAGGCAGAACAGGATTTTGAACCCAAGTTGGTCTAAGAATCACTACCATTTATGGAGTACTTACTACATGCTAGGTGCTTCATATAAATTGTCCCACTTAATCCTCAAAAATAATATTTTCCCTATTTTGCAAATTAGGTAAATAAGACTTGGTCAACTACTTTGTTGAAGGACACACAAGGTATGAGACAGAACAGGATTTTGAACCCAAGTTGATCTAATTCCAAAGCCTATTCCTTTGCTATACTATGATGCACATCCTCCATTCTTTTAAAGGAAGGCTGCAAACTCAAAAATGCAAATGGGGCCTTGTAATTAAAATAAAATACATGCTGTGAGTTAAATAGAGAATAAAGTGGTTTTGCAACCAAGTATATACCTGCCTACCTAACCTGGTCTCTTGATATATATTGTAAAAACATAACAAAGCAGTCAAACAAAATACATCCACTGGCCACTAATCTGCTGAACCCATTTTTTAAAATCACCAACTGATAATCAATAGAAGATGAAGAGCAATCCTAGCAAGAAGGTGTTTTTTTAAAATGTCATTTTCACATGAGATGTGTAGGGTTGAAACCAGTTACCAATGAGCAAGTGAATAAAATATTGATATTTTTTATGGTAACTCCTTTACTTCTGCCCCTTATATACAAACCTTGTAGCAATAATAAACTCTGTAGAAAAGTATCATTTAATATTGACTGTTTTCTACTTTTATACCTAGTATTTCCAAAGATGCACTTGAAGGGTGAATGTACGCAAGTCTAAAAACAGACTTCTTACCTAACAGATTTACGTGCAATAATGGTCGTTATGTACTCAAGGAGTTAAAAGATATAATCAAATCCCTAATTATTGCTCTGAGAGCACTATTAACTACCTGAACACCACCCCTACTCTAAACCAGCAACCCAGGGAGCAGCAGATAACCCTCATAGGCACCCCAACTCCCTGTAGCCTTGGGAATTAGAATCAGGTATTTCTCCTTCCTACAGCCTACAGTCCTCCCACTGACAATTCCCCACTCCACACAAGGGCAAAACCTAGGTGGTAAAATGGCAGAGGTGTGACAGAAAAGGAAGGGCATGGGGAAAGTCTGAGTAGATGGACACCACTGTTAAACAAATTCCAAGCTCTGGCTGTGCAGTGGTCCACAGAAGCATTTGGCAATCTAGGATTCCCAGGAGGCTCCTCCATAAGGCACAGCACAGTAAAAATACTTAGACTACTGCCAGACCAAGTCCCTACTCTAAAAAACACTGTCAGTGGTCTAGGGCTGAAGTGCCAAAATGCAATAGATCAAAATTATCAAGACTCAGGAAATAGAACATAGAAAATTCAGTTCCATATGCAGAAGAGAGTTCAGGAAGTCAATATATAATGTTTAAAAATATTATTTTTATGACAGTCAAGGCCCACCAAATGTGTACTAACACTAAACAAAAGAGGTTACCCATAATGTCAGGCATTATAAGAATAAGTTATACAACTAAGTAGGTATTTAGACTAAATAAAACTGCTGATTTATAGATTGAATAATACATTATTGATCTGAGCACTCACTAAATGACACTGCCAAACACTGCCAAGGATTTTATACATAACCACATTTTCAACCTATCCTAATATCATATTTGCTTCTATTTTAATGAGTATTATGTACTTAAGTATATCACTGTATCAGGCTTTTAACACTGACCTTAATAACTGTGTTTTTAAAAAAATATTTATTAGAAAGTGTAATAATATTTCATGTCTTTAGCTCATTTTCTCTGTTCTCTATCTACTCAACAGGTCACGTTAAATGTCTGCCATCTAAAAATCCATCACTAGAATTATTGAGTGGTTCAAAAAGAAGTATATACTTTAGTTGAAGTTTGTGACTCATATACACACTTTCATGTGTATTTCTTTCAAATAAAAAAATATGCATCTGAGCACAGCTGACATTCTGACACAGAAAATATACATCTTCCCTAGTCTCACCCATAACTTACTATTATAACAACCAAAGTGTCACATTGACACTCATATCATATTCATAGTTTATTGTTTATGAGGAATCCATTAAACCAACACATTACTCCTATGTATTCTAGAACTACCTGATATAATGTGAAGGGGGAAAGGGTAGAAATCACACAATTAATCCTTATTTAGAGATAATTTTTATAGCATATAAAGTGAAAAATAAATTCAAATAAATGAGAGAGAATTCTAAAAACAATAATTTAAATCACCATTGTTCCTAAAGCAATAGCTTGATTTCTTTGCATTCAAGTATAAGCTTTCAGCAGCAAATACTGAATAATATGGTAGCTTAATTTATCTTTAATCTGCTTCAAATTAAATCATTTTTAAACTTCCAGTTAGAAATTCTCGAGCTGTGAGTTTCTATTACTGCATAGCAATTATAAGCTCCCAGCTGTGCAATAAATATTACCTGAACAGAACTTCTTAAAATACCCTTTACAATTAAATACCTAGTAATCATTAAACAAGGCAAGAAATAGAAGGTTTGGGGTTTCGGGGGGAGATGAGCAAGCAAACATTGTTTTACAACAGGTTTCTGGAAACTATAAACTCAAATAGCAGATTACTAATTATTGGGAAGGAGATGGGATCTTGGTTCTAAGAATCTCTGTAACAACTTGGATATAGATGTTATAGAGCCTAACGAAATTATTCCTTGCAAAGACAGAGGTGTAATATTCTCAGCAAAGTCCTGTAGAGTACACCCAGTCAGTTGACAGTCATCTATGGTAAAGTCATTCATGGGGGCTTTCAGTGGAACAGAGGGAGAAATTCCAACATATTCGGCATACTCTCTAAAGAAAAAGGAAAAAAAAAAAAAAAAAAAAGACTGGCAAGACGACAGTGATCCAGCAAGATATGTCTCCTACATCACAAAAGATGTAGGAGGCTGCTTTAGAACTGGCTAAAAAAGCTCCCTGGAAGACAGTAACAGATTTTTTTTTTAAGGCAACATAAATTATAACAATAGGATGTCAACATCATACTTTTTTTTTTTTTTGCTGGTTTATAAAGTACTGAGTGAGCTATGTTCTTCAGGGGTAAAAAAAAACTTTCTAAAAATGTCTTAAATTTTTAAAATAAAGGGTAAGTTTATCAGGGGAAATGTACATAAATAATAATTTAAAATTTTTATTAGAAGACAAACAGCATGAAACTTGATGATACTCAGAATTTAGTCTAGATCAGAATGATATGTATGTCCAAGAATTTTGGAATATTAGAGTATTCTCTAATGACCCCGGGGGCAATAGAAGAATACAGAATCAAAATCCTATTTCCTGGTACTATAGCTAGATTATATACCCAAACTCTCCTTTAATTAATAATTATTAATCTGGCCGGGCATGGTGGCTCATACTTGTAATCCCAGCACTTTGGGAAGCCGAGGCGGGTGGATCACCTGAGGTCAGGAGTTCTAGACCAGGCTGACCAACATGGAGAAACCCCGTCTCTACTAAAAATACAAAATTAGCTGGGCACAGTGGTGCATGCCTGTAATCTCAGGTACTCAGGAGGTTGAGGCAGGAGAATCGCTTGAATGCGGGAGGCGGAGGTTGCGGTGAGCCGAGATGGCACCCTTGCACTCCAGCCTGGGCAACAAGAGTGAAACTCCGTCTCAAATAATAATAATAATAATAATAATAATAATAATAAATCTATTATACCAATGGCTGATATCCCAATAAAAAGAGACAAGCATACACTATGTGCTCCCTAACAGAAGTACACAATAACTTAAGATGTGCTCCTGCAATGTTTTTTCAAAGAAGATATATGAATGGCCAACATGCACATGCAAAGATGTTCAACTTAATTAGTCATCAGGGAAATGCAAATTAAAGCAACAATTTAATATCATTCTTCACCCAAAAGAATGGTTATAATAAAAGTTATACATTAACAAATGTTGTCACAGATGTGGAGAAAGTAAAGCACTCATACATTGCTGATAGGAGTGTAAAACAGTGCAACCACTTTGGAAACAGTTTGGCAGATCCTTAAAAAATTAATCATACGCCAGGCAGTATGGCTCACTGCTGTAATCCCAGCACTTTGGGAAGCCAAGACCAGAGGATTGCTTGAGCCCAGGAGTTCAACACCAGCCTGGGCAACACAGGGAGACCCGTCTCCACAAAAAATTTTAAAAATTAGCTAAATATGGTGATGCATGGTTGTAGTCCCAGCTACTTAAAAGGCTGAGATGGGAGGATCACTGGAGCCAAGGAGTTCAAGGCTGCAGTGAGCCATGACGGTGCCACTGTACTGCAGCCTGAAGTACAGAGCAAGACCCCATCTCTTTAAAAGACCAAACAAACAAACAAACAAAAAAACATTAATCAGGCCATGCATGGTGGCTCACACCTGTAATCCCAGCACTTTGGGAGGCTGAGGCAGGTGGATCACCTGAGGTCAGGAGTTCGAGACCAGCCTGACCAACATGGTGAAACCCCGTCTCTACTAAAGTACAAAAATTAGCCGGGCATGGTGGCGGGTGCCTGTAATCCCAGCTACTCAGGAGGCTGAGGCAGGAGAATTGCTTGCATCCGGGAGGCGGAGGTTGCAGTAAGCCAAGATCACACCATTGCATTCCAGCCTGGATAACAAGAACGAAACTCCATCTCAAAAAAAAAAAAAAAATGTTAATCATAGAATTACATTATCTAGCAATTCAATTCTTCGATGTCTATATACACAAGAAAAATAAAAACTTGTGTTGCACAAAAATTTGTACACCAAAGTTTACAGTAGCATTATTCTTAGCCAAAAACGTGTATTAATTGGTGAAAGGCCAAACAAAATACGGTGTATTCATACAATGGAATACTATTTCAGCATTAAGAAAGAACCAGTCATTGACACATGCTACAACATGGATGAACCTCAAAACTATGCTCAGTGAAAGAAGCCAGATACAACAGAACACATATTGTATGATTCCATCTATATTAAGAATCCCCAAAAAGCCAATTTATAAAGACAGAAGTAGAATAGTGGTTGTCTAGGTCTGAGGGTGAGTATAAGGACTTACTATAAATAGGCACAAAGTTTATTTTCAGAGTAATCAAAATGTTCTATTGAATTAGACTGCTGTAACAGTTGTAAAACTGTAACTATAGTAACTATACATAGTTCACTTAAAACCAGTGTATTTTATATTAAATATTATGTACATTTCACCTCAATAAAGCTTATTTTTTTTAAAGTCATCTTACCAAAAAATGTCTAAATCAGATTAAGCTTGCAGATCTAACTACAAACAGAGAGAACGTGCAGGGAGCAAGATGAACATATTAATGATACCACAAGGATAAAATAAGCAAAATCTAGACTATGAGAAACTATACAAGATAATCAACCCTGTTTCTTTGATAAAACATTGCAAAAAGGGGGTTGGGAGAGAGAAAGAATCTATAAATTAAGAGAGATCTAGAAATATGACAATTACCAAAATATATGAAATTAATCTGCATCACATTCAAATACATTAAACTGTAAGACAATAGGGGAAATAAATATTTATTGGATATTATTTTTAAGAAATGATTATTAATTTGGAGGGATAGAATAAAGATGTTGTGCTGAGTCCTTATCTTTTAGATATATATACTGAATTATTTACTGAAATAATGTCTGAGATTTGCTTCAAAATAATCTGAAAGGGTGTGACTAGAAAGTAAACAGTTCAAATGAATCAAGACTGGCCATGAGTTGACCACCGTGGAAGGTCTGTAATGGTTACATAGGACTCATTATTTTCTCCACTTTTGTGTATATATAAAATTTTCTACCAAAAAAGGTGTTTGTTTTGTTTTGATTTTTTAAGAAGGAGTCTAGCTCTGTTGCCAGGCTAGAGTGCAGTGGCGCAATCTCGGCTCACTGCAACCTCCGCCTCCCAAGCTCAAGTGATTCTCCTGCCTCAGCCTCCCAAGTAGCTGGGACTACAGGTGCCTGCCATCACGCTTGGCTAATTGCAGGCACCAGTCGCAAGTCCTGGAGAAGCTACCCATACTTCTGACTGACCAGCTATAAATCAGGGGTCTCCACAACAACCTCTTCATGCTCAGTAGTTTGCTAGAAAGACTCACAAAATACTGTACTTATATTTACGGTTTATTATAAGAGATACAACCCAAGAACAGTCAAGTGAAAGAGATGCATAGGGCAAGTTAAGATAGGGAAGAGGGACACACAGTTCCCATGCCCTCTCCATGTGAACCAACCTCCCAGTACCTCCATGTGTTCAATCCAGTTCACCCAACACTGCTGCTTAAGGAAGAGCTCCTATAGGACTCAATCTCCAGCCTCTACTTCCCCAAGAGGTTGGTTAGTGAAACTGAAAATTTCCATCCTCTAATCACATGGTCTGTCTGGTGACCAACCACATCCTGAGGCAATTCAGTGGCTCCACTCTAAGTCACCTCACCAGCATAAATTTAGGTGTAATCAAAAGGAACTTCTTATGACTAACAAAACACTCTCCTAACACTCAGGAAACTCCATGAGTCCGAGGAACTCTGTGCCAGGAACACAGACAAAGACCAAACATAAAATTTACTATACCTCAGCCAGGATATTAAGTTCCTCTCCAGGTGGGCCTTTCCACAGGACTATACAGACATCCTCTGGGTACAGTGGAACAGCTGGCTTCCTCCAGAAAGAACAATCCAAGTACCAAGGCAGAAGTTTGTAATTCTTTTCATGACCCAGCCTCAGAAGTCACAAATCATCACCATCCACTGTATTCTATTGCTGACATAGAGTCAACCAGCCATAATTCAGTGTGGAAGGTGACTACACTAGCATGGAAACACCAGGAGCCTTGGCTCATTGGAGGTCATTTTGGAGATTAGCTACCACGATATACAATCGATTCTGGTTATAGCAATAGTTATGTTCTACCAT
Source organism: Papio anubis (assembly GCF_008728515.1). Taxonomy (NCBI): domain Eukaryota; kingdom Metazoa; phylum Chordata; class Mammalia; order Primates; family Cercopithecidae; genus Papio; species Papio anubis. The sequence goes on from NC_044976.1 coordinate 183,799,079, forward strand.
GTCACTGCAAACACTGAATTAGCCAATACTGAACCACTTAGCGAATATGAGAAATACAAGGTTAGGTTCCTGTAAGCCTCTGGTCACAACATTTTCATCAACTGATCAATATATAATCTTGTTTAATGTGTGTTTCTCTTTAAAGTACCTTCTTTTATTTTATTTTATTTTTGAGATGAAGTCTCGCTCTGTCGCCCAGGCTGGAGTGAAGTGGTGAGATCTCGGCTCACTGCAACCTCCATTTACTGGGTTCAAGCAATTTTCCTGCCTCAGCCTCTGAGTAGCTAGGACCACAGGCACATGCCACCACACCCGGCTAATTTTTGTATTTTTAGTAGAGACAGGGTTTCACCATGTTGGCCAGGCTGTTCTCAAACTCCTGAACTCAAGTGATCCACCTACCTCGGTCTTCCAAAGTGCTGGGATTACTTACAGGTGTAAGCTAACATGCCCTGCTGCTAAAGTACCTTATTTTATATTGTTGATTCATTAACATTGAACTCATGGTCAACAGTCTAAATAAGGCTTATTCAAAACACATATTTTCTCCAAAAGGTATAGCGTAGCCTTCTTGCACTTACAAACACTAGACAACACTTCAGCACTTCATATGGTACCATTTAAACAGCCATACCACCAAGAAAAAGCACAAAAAAAGTGAAAAAATCATGCCACTAAATAGCAAAAAGGATGCTTATTTACTGTATAACAGCTGGAACAGGAAGGCAGAGTGTTGCTTTTTTCCCACCTCATCTGGGAAGATGAATGACTGGTAACTCAAATTTTTTGCTGCTCTGCAAGTAGCCACAAAAACAACACAAGTATTAATCTGGGGGTTAAAAATATAATTCAACAAGTAGGTGAATTTGCAAACACAGAATCCATGAATAATGGTGAATAACGAGGATCCAATGAGTATACAAACAGACAATCCCAGAGAAGCAACAGGTTTTAGAAGTGTTCAATATTTTTATATTGAAATACTTGAATTAAATTCCTAAAGTCCACATCAATGTAACAGCAGGTAACATTTTATCTTCTATGGAGAAAACCAGTAGATTCTTATTTTGGTTTAAAAAAGACCTAACAGGCCAAGAGCACAGTGGATCACGCCTATAATCCCAGCAATTTGGGAGGCCAAGGCAGGTGGATCACCTGAGGTCAGGATTTTGAGACCGGTCTGCCCAACATGGTGAAACCCTGTCTCTACTAAAAATACAAAAATTAGCCAGACGTGAGGGCTAATCCCAGCTACTTGGGAGTCTAAGGTGGGAGAATCGCTTGAATCCAGGAGGCAGAGGTTGCAGTGAGCCGAGATCGTGCTGCTGCACTCCAGCCTGGACGACAAAGTAAGACTCTGTCTCAAATAAATCAATAAATAACTTAACAGTTAAGTCCAATATACTGTAATTTCTTAATTTAATCAGTCAACAATACAGAGAATTTTATTTTTAAAAACATCACAGAAAATCTATTAAAAGATGAAAAGCTTCATAATCGAGCTTATCTAATAAATTGACAAGGAACTCATTTACAATTCTAGCTCTCCTAAAATAGGATGGTACCTTTAAAAATGGAAAAAGTAGAAGTTGAACCATCTAAAGCAGAAACCAATACTAATAAGAACTCACAATACTTACATGCTGGGGGTTGTGGCAGTTTCTAAATCTGGTACAGTAACAATCATTCCTAGTCTAATTGTTTCCATTAGTTAATGAAGGAGGATCAATGGTCAAACAACAGATAATTAAGTATCACAGTGATCCTATTTGCATGTTAAATGTAATTTATTTTTAAGTACAACAGAGAATCATTCAGACTGCATTATTTGATCAAATCTGCCTTCCATCTAGAAAGGTGGTAGAACGAAAGATGAGAGGAACCATATTTAAACAGAATACAGGACAGTTTTGATTTCACACAAAGAAGAAAGAACATTCTTGACTACTTTCTTCCAATTTGGCTCACAGAGAAGACATGGACTCTGTGACAGTCAAAGTTTGGCAAAAAGGTAAATTAAAAATTAATGCACAATACAGAAAAAGACAAAGACAGCAACTACTATGAGGTAAATAACAGAAAATTACGAGATGACAAGCAGAAAGAAAGAATACAATGATTAAAGAGGTACTGGCAAAAATATTGAGGTTAAGAAAAAAATGAATTAAACCCACAACAATTTTAGAGTATTTTATACTGACAATTTGTACAACCAGAAACAAAAAAAAAAATCTACCTTTGTTATGGTTTAACTTAATCAGATTTTGGCATACTCCTTAAGGTAACAGATTAAAATTCCTACAAATGCCTAGTATATTCCCTTTTATAGAGTAAGCACATACATACAAAAATCTAAGAACATAAACTCTTCTTATATTATCTGTAAATTTAGAATCTCTAAAAGGCTTAATTTTCATATCATTAATACCCAAATTAGTGAGTAATTTGGAGACAGTTTATGTCCTAGAATAATCTAACTCAACAAGGGTATTTTTACATGGGTTTGGATCATTCATATGGTACAATCCTCCTTAATAAAATACTTTTGTCATCTATACTCAGGAAAAAAGAAGGGAGGGAAGGGGAAAAGAGAGGAAGAAAGAGAGAGAATTAGAACAGGAACCCAGCTGTCACAGTCATGTAAGTGTACAGTAACAACTTTGAGTAGCCATGGACAACTCTCCAAATCTAATTCAGTTAATAGTAAAGGGGTTGGGTGAGGTGTCTCATGCCTGTAATCCTAACAATTTGGGAGGCTGAGGTGGTGTATTGCTTGAGCTCGGAAGTTTGAGACCAGCCTGGGCAACATGGCAATCCTGTCTCTACAAAAAATACAAAGTAGCCAGGCATGCTGGTCCACACCTGCAGTCCAAGCTGCTTGGGGGCTGAGGCGGGAAGATCACCTGAGCCCAGGAGGTTGAAGCTGCAGTGGGCCAAGATCACACCACTGCACTCTAGCCTAGCTGACAAAGTGAGACTCTATCTCAAAAAATAAACAAATAAATAAATAAATAAGAATGAAATATATTAACCACATTAAGCCTGTTGACTATGCGTTTAACAAAATTACTGTGCTTAAATTCACCACTTAAGAGATGCTAACCAAATGGCTTTCCTCCAGACATTACATGGTGTATAAATAAAACTTGCACCGCAGGGGTCAAAACCGAAAGTCAAAGCACTTTACCAAGCCTTATTACTTCTTTAATCCCTTACTCATGGTTAAGCCCCCTTTAAAAAAAAAAAAAAGTGAGCAAAGAAAATAAATGAACACAGGAGAAATGTCAGTTACTCCAGTGTAGATGCTTATAGTCAACTAACATCTCAATCACTCATTTAATTTTTTTAAATTAATTAATTTATTTATTTTGAGATGGAGTCTCACTCTGCTGCCGAGGCTGGAGTGCAGTGGCGTTCTCAGCTCACTGCAACCTCCGCCTCCTGGATTCAAGTGATTCTCCTGCCTCCGCCTCCGCCTTCCAAGTAGCTGGGATGACAGGCATGTACCACCATGCCTGGCTAATTTTTTGTATTTTTAGTAGAGGCGGGTTTTCACCATGCTGGCCAGACTGGTCTCGAACCCCTGACCTCAGGTGATCCACCCGCTTTGGCCTCCCAAAGTGCTGGGATTACAGGCGTGAGCCACCAAGCCCAGCCCAATCACTCAATCATTTTATAGTAAAGCTGGAAAGTGAAATCCACACAACTTTGGGAATAAGTTGCTCCGTAAGGTGAACTTCCTCCTGTTGCACATATATATACAACCTAGTTATATTACTATTACTGAAGGCATCTCAGACAACCAAGGAAAGATGAGCTTGCCTCGTATAATCCCATTTATTTGCCAAAGGGAGCCTATGTGCTCATATATATTTTAATGGTTTGTTCATATTCACTTACCACTTTACTGTTTATATAAACTAGCTTTTCTTTACTTTACTTATTTTTTTTTTTTTTTTTTTGAGATGGAGTCTCATTATGTAGCCCAAGCCAGAGTGCAGTGGTACAACTGCAACCTCCACCTCAAGCGATCCCCCTACCTCAGCCTCCCAAGTAGCTGGGACTACAGGCATGCCCCACCACGCCCAGCTAAGTTTTTGTATTTTTAGTAGAGGCGGGGTTCCGCCATGTTGCCCAGGGAGGTCTGTAACTCCTGAGCTCAGGCGATCCGCCCACCTCGGCCTCCCTAAGTGCTGGGATTACAGGCATGAGCTACCGCGCCCAGCCATAAATTAGCTTTAAAAGGGCAGAATAGGAGATAGAGATGAAGACAATTAGAATATTCAATCCTCCGAATATAAAAGTTCAAAATAAAACGATTGTGTTGTCTACCAAAAGTATCTACATTGACAAAACCAATTTTAAGAAAGACTTAATTACAGCTAAAATTTGTAACCTCATAAATTATTCAAGTTGTATGAAATAAATGAACCGATCTTAAAGATAGAAACAGCCAAAGGCTACTGCTAAAAGGAAACATTTCATGCTATTAAGTAATTTTGGCATTCATGCCAACCCTTTATATAGACATCTCCACCTGCGGGTTAGCCTGACATACACCTGCTGAGACCAAGTTGATGTGGAAAAGGTTACTGCCATCCATCACAGTGAAAATTAATAGCTTTATAATAGTTGAAGAAATAATGGCATGGCACAGCAATCTTGTAGCAAATATAATTTGTTACCAAAAAAAGCGTAAGCAAAGTCCATCCATAACATTCCCTTCTCATGGCCACCTACATGTTAATTCATTATTCAAATGCCAAAGACAGCAGCAGGCACACAAACTCAGCCAATAAGTCACCATTATAAAAGCTGCATAAACATTTCCTGTTCAATCACCTAAGAATAATAGAATGAGACAAGATGTTTTCCAAGTATCTCAGTAATAAAATCTGTAACAGCTTTGAAAACAGCATGATTACATGCAAAAATGGCCGCAACCAGTATTTTTTGAGCATCTCATGGAATAATTTATATATCCCAAATTTTCTCTAATTGTTTTTGAACATAAGAAAACAAAGAATGCAATCTGACTATAAGTGGTAAGCATTATATAGCTAAATAAAGACTGCAAGACTTCACCTACATCAATTTGCAAAGGATAAACTCAAAATCCTCTTAGGACTACAGAGCTTGAATATAACAAGTAAATAAGGACAACCATTCCTCTCTGTTGTGAAAAATCAAAGTATAATCTGTATTATTTTCTGGAAGTACCTTTTTAAAGCCCTCTGAATATAACTCCATGGCAACTGTCTGTGTTTTTTCCAATAGGAACTTACAAAAGAAATCTTGCTAATGGAAAATACACTGAAAATTTGCAATAATCAATAAAATTTGCAGAATTACCTATCTTATCTCAGTAGAAACAAAAACTATTACTTCTCTCACTATAGAAAAGAATGCTATTTTCCTATCCAATATATACTCTCTCTTCCTTCCTCAATAATGGATCCCCAATTTTATTTGGAGTGGCAATTCATCTAGGTTAGTTTCCCGGTTTCCCTTATAGTTAGGTATGACCGTGTGTGTGTTTTGGCTAATGGGTGCAAATGTGTGGGACTTTCTGGGAAAGTCACTTATAGGTAGTTGGCTTAACTGAAGCGTGGAGTCACTGGTCCATTTCCTCTTTGCTGCTACCTAAGAATACTGATGTAATGGCAGAAGGTCCTGTAGGCACAGTTGTCCATAAGGTCAACTGGCCATGCCAGAGGATGATAGGAAGAAGAGAAAACTGGTCCCTAATGACTACCTGTTCCTGTCTCCAGTCTTCTTTTACAAACTTCTATTTTGTTTAAGTCACTTTTATTTTTGGTTTTTGTTTTATGCTAACTTAAAACTAATATACTCCCTTTTTTATTCTTTTTTTATCAAAGTCACAATTTGGACCCTAACGTAATCCTGCTCAGAGCGAGGGAAAAAAGGCAAGCCTTTTCAAACATAACTCTGTCTACCAGCCAGCTATTATGGCAAGGGAAAAAAGAAAGCATCTAGATAAATATCTATCAAAATTAACTATAAGAGAAATATTCTCTTTCCTTATTAGCCCTTATTTTTTAAGATACTAGAAAATAAGTTACTATAAAAAGTGGTGGTCTGGGGGCTGAAAACAAAACAAAACAAAATCCTCTTTTCTACATTTTTTAGTTTTCTGGCATATTTTTGAAGATTTTACAGTCCAAAATGAGTCAAATGCCTATTTGTTTTTTGAATAAACAATGGACTTGTCATCTGATATGTGTTTTTAAACTTAAGTATTACAGAAAACATCACTATCCATTTGTAAAAAACTCATTCTGGAAAATACCTTTCCCTTGTGTTTGCTATAAAATAACTTTCCATAGAGCTTTTTGGTAATTTTGGCATGAAAAACGACAACATTCATTTATTTCCACTTCAAAATCAATGGCCCAGAACTTAAAACATATTTTTACAAAGATGTTAAACTTACTATATCAGGTAATAACAAAAGGATACTAAATAATAACAGTTCTAACCTAACTCCTGTTGTATGAGTATGCAATTATTCTAGCTGACAGCTCTGAAGAAGCACTAAATTTTTCAGGTCATCTAAAATATGTGTGTATAGTTGCTATGTATAAATCCATGGGCAAATCTCCTAGAATGATTTAGAAAAAGACTAAAGCACATTTCTTCTAAAAACTCAATAGTGATTATTTAAACTGATAACCATTAACTGCATTATTCCAAAGTTACATTACATAACCATTTATAAACAATGGTTCACTCACTGGTCATTTAATAGTTCCTCTACAATTCTTTTACCGCATTCCCAAAATGGGATGTCAAAAATACTTAAATAACCTTAAAAAGTCAAAAAAGCAAATATTAATTAATTCACTGCTTCTCAAATATTTAGAGATTACCTACTATGTGTCAAGTACAGTGATGACACACAGTATTAGGCAACAGACAGAAATTCTTCTTTCATAAAGCTTTCAAAGTGGAGAAAAGATAAACAATTTTAAAATATTTTTAAAAATCAATACAGAATGTGAAGAGCTGTAAATGAAACAGAATAACATGATTTTTAAAAAGGGGAAATTGTAATATATGTTGAACTCATTCCACAGAATGTTTTGTTGGCCCACAAAGAGTCTTAAAAATCAAGATTAGCCAGCCAAAGGGGTAGCAGAAAAATACAGGACTGGTGTCAGAGAAGCTGAGAGAAGAGAGGAAGTGATGAACTTTCTCTCTGTACAGAACCTATCTGTGCAGAGAGGTTAAGTAGGAGGACAGAAAGTGTCCACTGGGCTCAGCAACATGGAGTTCATGGTGACTTTGTCAAGAGCATATTAGAGCATTAGTCACACTGGAGTCAGTAAATGAGAGAGAAAGGAAAATAGAAACTGACCACACAGACAACTCTTGAGACATTCGACAGTGACAAGAATAATAACGAGAGTGAAAAGAAATTATTCTTGGTAGTAGGTAATAATGATACTATAACACCACCTATGATATAACACCTATGACATAACCACCTATAAGGAAACTTCATTTCTTTCATTTCATCATAGGCTCAATGATAGGTGTTTTTGGTTTTGCTTTAGATACCTGACTGTCTCCATTTCAGGTTTCCCTTTCTCTTTTGAAAATTTATTTTTAATTGTATAAGTAATACATGAATGTATTCTACTTGTCAAAAAAAAAAAGAGATAAAGCAAAGTTATCCTTTAACCACCCCACTTCCCAATCCCAGTTGCATCAGAGGGCTTACACTTACCAATCTCATGTATATCTTTTTCTATACATTTGCATACACTGATACATATGTAGAACCATATATTTGGTTCTTTAGGTATAATTTGTTTACATAAATGTTAACATATTCTATCGATCATTCTGCAATTTGCTTTAGTCCCCTAAAGTATCTTGGGAATCTTTCCATATAAATGCATATAGATCTAGAATAGCAAGTTAATTTAATGATTTGAGTTTTTTTAAAAATCTGCTTCAAAAAACTGCAGCAAGGGCCTGCATAAAAAACACCCTTTTAAAAAATCTGTCTTCCACTCATTCTCAATGAAGGTAGTATCACTCACAATAGGGCAAATGGAATGCAAAAATCTTAGCTATGAAAATGGCTTATGACCCTCCAAAGGCCATAAATATAAATACATTACATCTATGATATTATAGATATACACTACATCTATATTAAAATTATCATAAATATACATTACATCTATATAAAATAATATACATTATAAATAAATATACATCTATGATATTAAAATTTAATGTTGGGTGATATGGTTTGAATATGTGTTCCTTCCAAATCTCATGTTGAAATGTGGTCTCCAGTCAGGCCTTTTCAAAACTATGAAGCAGATAGTCAGGGCCTGTGAAGTGTGCCAAAGAAATAATCTCCTGCCTTATCGCCAAGCAGGAGAACAAAGAACAGGCCATTACCCAGGAGAAGACTGGCAACTAGATTTTTACCCACATGCCCAAAACTCAAGGATTTCAGTATCTACTAGTCTGGGTAGACATTTTCACTGGTTGGGCAGAGGCCTTCCCTTGTAGGACAGAAAAGGCCCAAGAGGTAATAAAGGCACTAATCCATGAAATAATTCCCAGATTTGGACTTCCCGAGGTTTCCAAATGGCCCCGCTTTCAAGGCTGCAGTAACCCAGGGAGTATCCTAGGCATTAGGCATACAGTATTACTTACACTGTGCCTGGAGGCCGCAATCCTCAGGAAAAGTCGAAAAAATGAAAGAAACACTCAAACAACATCTAAAAAAGCTAACCCAAGAAACCCACCTTACATGGCCTGCTCTGTGGCCTATAGGCTGACTAAAAATCCGAAACTCTCCCCAAAAAGCAGGACTTAGCCCACATGAAAAGCTGTATGGACGGCCCTTCCTAACCAATGACCTTGTGCTTGACTGAGAGATAGCCAACTTAGTTGCAGACATCACCTCCTTAGCCAAATATCAACAAGTTCTTAAAACATTACAGGGAACCTGTTCCTGAGAGGAGGAAAAGGAACTATTCCACCCTGGTGACATGGTATTAGTCAAGTCCCTTCCCTCTAACTCCCCATCCCTAGACACATCCCGGGAAGGACCCTACCCAGTCATTTTATCTACCCCAACAGTGATTAAAGTGGCTGGAGTGGAGTCCTGGATACATCACACTGGAGTCAAACCCTGGATACTGCCAAAGGAACCCAAAAACCCAGGAGACAACGCTAGCTATTCCTGTGAACCTCTAGAGGATCTGAGCCTGCTCTGCAAGCGACAACTGTGAGGAAATAACTAGAATCATAGATCCTCATGGCCCTCCCTTGTCGTATTTTTCTTTTTACTGTTCTCTTACCCACTTTCACTCTCACTGCACCTCCTCCATGCTGCTGTACTACCAGTAGCTCCCCTTACCAAGTGCTTCTGTGGAGAATGTAGCTTCCTGGAAATATTGATGCCCCACCACATAACGGTTTTTCTAAACGAAACCCCACTTTCACCGCCCACACCCATATGCCCCTGCATTTCAGCCCATACATTTCAATCCCTGTATCTTTAACCTCCTTGTTAAGCTTGTCTCTCCCAGAATCAAAGCTGTAAAACTACAAATCGTTTTCAAATGGAGTCCCAGATGCAGTCCATTACTAAGATCTACCGCAGACCCCTGGACCAGCCTGCTACCCCATGCTCCGACGTTAATGGCATTGAAGGCACCTCTCCGCACCCCGAGGAAATCTCAAATGCATGACCCCTACTACGCCCCAGTTCAGCAGGAAGCAGTTAGAGCGGTTGTTGGCCAACTTCCCCAATAGCACCTGGGTTTTTCTGTTGAGAGCAGGGACTGAGAGACAGGATTAGCCGGATTTCCTAGGCCGACTAAGAATTCCTAAACCTAGCCGGGGAACGTGACCGCACCTACCTTTAAACACGGGGCTTGTAACTCAGCTCACATCCGACCAATCAAGTAGTAAAGAGAGCTCATTAAAATACCAATTAGTCTAAAAACAGGAGATAAAGAAATAATCAAATCATCTATCGCCTGAGAGCACAGGGGAAGGGACAGTGATTGGGATATAAACCCCAGGCATTCGAGCAGAGAGTGGGCAACCTCCTTTGGGTCCCCTCCCATTGTATGGGAGCTCTGTTTTCACTCTATTAAATTTTACAACTGCAAAAAAAAAAAAAAAAAAAAAAAAAAAGTGGTCTCCAGTGTTGGAGGTGGGGCCTGGTCAGAGGTGTCTGGATCACAGGGGTGGATCCTCACGAATGGCTTGGCACCATTCCCTCGGTGATAAGTGAGCTCTCGCTCTGAGTTCACATAAGACCTGGTTGTTTAAAAAGTATGTCGTGCCTCCCCCACTCTTTCTTGCTCCTACTCTGGCCATGTGATGTGCCTGCTGCCCTTTTGCCTTCTGCTTCCTGAGGCCCTCACCAGAATCTGATGCAGGTGCCATGCTTGTATAGCCTACAGAACCATGAGCCAATTAAACCTCTTTTCTTTATAAATTAACAGTCTCAGGTATTTCTTTATAGCAATGTAAGAAAGACCTAATACACTGGAGGTCTAAAGGACTTCTTAGGATTTCGCTTTTCAAGTAAAATATGTGAGGAGTTCACAAATTTAAAATTATGAAAAACTGGAAGCAAACAAGATGTCCTTTAACAGGTAAATGTATAAACTGTGGTACATCCAATACAATGGAGATTCACTGATTTTTTTAAATGAGCTATCAAGTCACAAAAAGTTATGGAGGAACCTTTTAATTGCATATTGCTAAACGAAAAAGGCCAGTTTGAACAGGCTACATACTGTCTGACTCCAACCATATGACATTCTGGAAAAGGCAAAACTATAGAGACAATAAACATATCCATGATTGACAGGGTTTCAGGCAGAGGAGAGAATGGATGAAGAGGAGAAACACAGGGTATTTTTAGGGCAGTAAGCTATCCTATATAATACTCTAATGGTAAAGTATTATGTGTTTGTCAAAACCACAGAACTGTATAATACAAAGAGAGAAACCTAATGTAAACTGATAATGTATCAATACTGGTTCATCAACTGTAACAAATGTACCACACTAAGATAGAAGAAATTGTGCGTGTTTGGGGGAGAGTGGTACTTGGAAACTCTCTGTACTTTCTGCAAAATTTTTCTGTAAACCTCAAACTGCTCTAAAAAAATAAAGTATATTTTAAAAAACAAAAAGGGTCATTGGAGAAGCAATAACAAAAAAAAGATTGAGAAACACTGCTCTAGTCTTAAAAGATAATTATTCAAATTTTAAACTTCCAATCTGCTTTCATAGGTAATAGAATAATGAAGAACTGGGTTCAAATTCTGACATTTACAATTAAGGTGACAAATTCTTTCACCTCTTAGCATTAAAAAGTAGAGGAAAGAATAAGACAGACTTTTAAAAGGGTATTTGTAAAAAGAAAAATATGTATAGCAAAGTAAATACAAGTGCACATATAAAGTGCTCTGGTTTTCACAAAGAGGAGCTCAATAAAAGTTACCCTGACTTTTCATCATGAAATATCAAGATTTGTGTACATTTCATTCCCATAAAAGGTAATAGGGTGTTTAGATAATTTTATCACTAATTTACTACAAAGGAAATCACCCTGGAAAAAATACACATTAAAAAAAAAAACTTATGACAACTGACAATTTCATATAATTTCAACATAGAGTTCACGTGGTATAGTATCAATAAATGAATGAATGAATAAATAAATAAATAAATAACTTCCCTGCAGATTCTTTACCAATCATAGGTAACTTTCCAACTTGGTAAAAACTGGAAAATATTTTATCAATAACTCTGTGCTATACTGGGAATTAAAGTGAAGAATATGGAGTAATAGTAAGGAGCAACTTTTAAAAATTCAAAAACACTGTTATCACTCTGAAATTTTCTACTTTTAAGTCAGAAACAGTATATATATCAGTGAAAAGGTCAGTAAAAAGTTTATAGCTATAATCAGACAATGAACAATTATAACACTAATCTATTAGATTTAGTGTAGATCATCTGGAAATCACAATTAGAGCAAAAACTGAAATGTTCCATTTTTCACAAATATGGTCCTCTCAGAAAAAAATGTTCCCTTATTCCCATGAGAGAAAGAAATCTAAACAGAAAGTATATACCGCTAGAGATTAACAATTCTTCCAAAAAGTTGAGATCCACTAGATATTTTTATTAAAATCCACTCCCTAATATTAATACCAGAAATACATAATATAAGATATAGTAGAAACTTACATCTTAAATACAGAAGACATTCTGCTTTTACCACCCTCAATTACCTCTTCTACCCAGTAATCTTCTCTACTTTGCATTTATTATATATCTATAACAAGGAATTTACCTTTCTTTTTCAAAATGTCCAATAAAACATGTTTTGTGGTCCACAGATAGAGGGTATTATATAATCTTAAAGTTATAAATAAATCAGCCAATCACTGCTATATTTCTAATAGATATTAAAAATAGCTAACACATATAGCATTTACTAGGTGGAAGGAACTGTTCTAAGTACCTTATATATATTAATTGATTTGATCCTCACAAAAGTTCTTTGAGGTATGGGTCGGGCACGGTGGCTCACGCCTGTAATTCCAGCCCTTTGGGAGGCCAAGGCAGGTAGATCACGAGGTCAGGAGATCGAGACCATCCTGGCCAACACGGTGAAACCCCGTCTCTACTAAAAATACATTTAAAAAATTAGCCAGGCATGGTGGCGGGCGCCTGTAGTCCCAGCTACTCAGGAGGCTGAGGCAGGAGAATGGCGTGAACCCGGCAGGCGGAGCTTGCAGTGAGCTGAGATCACGCCACTGCACTCCAGCCTGGGCGACAGACCGAGACTCCGTCTCAAAAAAAAAGTCCTTTGAGGTATGTACTATCACCAACTCCATTAGGATGATCAGATGCAGTGACCTTACCAAAAGGTATAAATTAAGAATTTTCATATAATTTCAAGTCTACTGTCACGTGACTGATAGTAAAATACAGCAATCACAAACATATGTCCTGATTTCAGAGCCCTTAGAATGTGAAAAAAAATGTATGCAGCTCAGAATCAAATTAAATAGGGCATTTTCATACCATTTTAGAGATGAGAGAAATGAGAAAGAGGTTATACAGCTCACTCAAGATTATATGGCCCATACATATAATCTCTCTGTTATGAAGAGAGACCAGCACAGTGATGTCTATGATGCCTTAGTGTATATGATAAAATCAGTTCTAATTCATGAAACTATTCCGAAAAAGTATTTTATGTAAAACTTTTATATTTGAGATATACTCATATGTGGCATAAAAGAATCACCATTATGATAACAATGTACAAAAGTATACGATATCATTCATCTGACTATTTCAGGGAACTTCAGGAGAATCAGTTCATCACTTTAGCATGGTTATCAACTTTTATTCTTTTTTATAAAGGTGGCCAAAAGATCTTCAGATTCCAAACAATTCTCTCCCTGTGCAGTCAAATAAAGACATCCTTCACCATTTTTCTATTACCATAATAATCTGAATTCTTAACTCAAGTATCCAAAAATATAATATTTTTCTTCTTCTTCTTTCTGCATAGCTAACAGAAGGTAGAAAATACATGTGGCACTTCCCCTGACAGCTTCTGGAAAGCACTGAGCAGGACAGAAGTGAGAGCATCTCTGTTTCCTCAGTGCCTTTGGCAATCCAGAACACCTGCCCTTATTCATTGGAGTAAGAACAATCTCTATAAAATATGAAGCAGAAATGGCAACTAAAAACAGTACCAATGTTAGATTCTTTATATATTCTTCTATAGTTTAAAAAAAGTTATTTGGTATACATTTAACTAAATCATCTGAGTCACAATCATGATTTCTTTGGCCAAAAATAAATCATTTCACAAAATCTTTAACTCTACTTTTTGTTGACTATTTGAAAGCATCAGAGAGCATCTGAGGCTTTCTTCCTAAAACCACTGACAAAACTTTTCATTCTGTGAAATGAAATTCCAAAACTTTTAAAAAGTCATTTAAAAGTTAACAGCAGCTAATAAATTAGTGTCCAATATTATGCCCTAGTATATACCTCAGATGACAGAAGCATAGGCAATAGACTTCTCTTAGCACCAACAGAAAAAAAGGTGCTGGGGCTGTATGTGCCTTAGAAGTGTTCCAGAAAATCTGCTTCAGCAACAGTAAAAATGATGCCACACTCCACAGAAAAACAACAGAGGGAGACAGTAGAACTAACTTCAAATGCTCAATCCCCAACTTCCTTAAAAATGCAGTAATTGGGAGAAAGAGGACAGAGGAAAATATAACTTCAACTCCATGAGCAGAAGCAAAACAGAGAAGGGAAAGTTCTATCTCAGTCCCTGCAGCTATTTTTAAGTTTCTTACTGAGAAAGGATCATAGATCTACATGGATCTTTTCTACTCAAGTTTATTCTATGGCTTTTGAAAAGAGAATAAAATCCTGAAACTCAGTAATAAACATTAGATTCTAAGACTCTGAATAACAAGAGAAAAATAAATTCCTCCATGGAAGTTAACTGCAGCTTACTGTCTCAAAATTTGGGAAAGTAGAATTATAGCCCTTGTGGATTTAAACTCTCCAGTGGTTTCAACTACATTAAAAATTAAATACAAATAAATGTTTGTCACAACCTCAAAGGCCCTTAAGATCTGGCTCCTACTTACCTCTCCAATCTTATCCCCACTACATCTGATTAAAGGACAAAAGCCTTCAATTAGTTCTCAAAATTGTCAAGCTTTTCTTTTTCTAAAGCTCTGAACGTATTATTCTCACTGCAGGGATAGGACTAGACCTTTATGTCACAGTTTAGATATATCTCGTGAGGGACACTTTTTCTTTTCTGGTTGTCTTATATTTTCATCTTTTTTTTTTTTTTTTTTTTTTTTTTGAGATAGAGTCTCACTTTGTCACCCAGGCTAGAGTACAGTGGTGCAATCTTGGCTCACTGTAACCTCCCTGCTATGGGTTCAAGGAATTCTCCTTCCTCAGCCTCCTGAGTAGCTGGGATTACTGGCACCCGCCACCACCCCCCAGTAATTTTTGTATTTTTTGGTAGAGACAGGGTTTCACCCTGTTGGTCAGGCTGGTCTCGAACTCCTGACCTCAAGTGATCCTCCCGCCTCAGCCTCCCAAAATGCTGGGACTACAGGCACGAGCCACCACACCTAGCCAAATCCTTTAAGGGGAAAAAACAGAGTATCTAAGAAATACTGGGAAACCCTTCACATAATTTCTTTTAATCTTCACAAGAAACCTTAGATACTATTCTTATAGATGAGGAAATAGATTTGATATGAAGATTAAGCAGCTGGTCCATGGTCCCATAGGTAAAGCAAAGATTCAAGCCCAAATGTGTCTAATTCCAAGTCTACAAAATTTCTGCTACATTATATTGCCTCTCTGTTTGAAAGAAAACTATCTTACCAGAAGGAAATGCTTAATTAAATACAGAGCTACAAAAGGACAGTGGTTTACATAAAGATCTATAAACTGAAAATCTGGATAATTAATTTCATATTCACTATCTGTATTTCTTTTAACATTCGCAATCCTAGCTAACTGGGATTATGCTAGATTTAAGAAACAATGGCTACTTATTCTACAGACCCAAAGAGTTCATGTGGCTGATATAGTTTGTCTCTGAATCCCCACCCAAATCTCATCTTGAATTGGACTCCCATAATTCCCAAGTGTTGTGGGAGGTACCTGGTGGGAGATAACCGAATCATGGGGGCAGTTTCCCCATACTGTTCTCATGTTAGTGTGTAAGTCTCACGAGATCTGATGGTTTTATCAGGGGTTTCTGCTCTTGCGTCCTCATTCTCTCTGCGCCTACTGCCATCGTGTAAGATAGGACTTGCTCCTCTTTGCCTTCTGCCATTATTGTGAGGCTTCCCCAGCCACGTGGAACCGTAAGTCCAGTTAAATCTCTTTCTTTTTTAAATTGCCCAGTCTCTGGTATGTGTTTATCAGCAGCATGAAAATGGACTGATACAATGGTGTACATAAAATGCTATTTCTTTTCTATACTTTATATAGTTGCTATAACAGGTAAATCAAGTAGTTAAACTATAGCATTTCTCAGTTTACCCTTAGGAATTCAGCTAATACGTATTCGGGAATGACTTTTTATATATATATATATATATATATATATAAAAAGATACAAGATTTTTAACATTCTCCAATTAAGGTTAATAAATTGGGATAATATTTAGGCCAAATTAATTTGAAAAAGCCATTCACAAGTATCTGGAAATACAAGGGGACTCCAAAAAGTTTGTAGAAAAATGGAATTAGATGAAAATAAAAAGTATAAACTTTATTTCTCAACATAAGCTCCATCAAGGTCAAGACACCTGCAGGCAATAATAACACACATTTAGTCCATCCTTAAAGAACTGAGGGTCCTGCGTTAACCATGTCAATGCAGTCTTTTTACATTTTTAACTGAAGAAAAATGGATATGCTTTATAGATGTTTTAAGATTAGGAAACAAAAAAGCCAGAAAGAGCCAAATCAGGACTGTAGGGTGGATGCCTAATACATGTGCATCAAAACTATCCCAAAATTGACCTTGCTTGATGAGAAGAATGAGCAAGAGCACTGTCATGGTGGAGGAGGACTCTCTGGCAAAGCTTTCCTGGGCATTTTTCTGCTCAAGCTTTAGCTAACTTTCTTAAAATACTCTTATAATAAGCAGATGTTGGCATTCATTGACCCTCCCAAAAGTCAATAAGCAAAATGCCTTGAGTATCCCCAAAAAAGTATTGCCATGACCTTTGTTCTTGATCAGCCTGCTTCTGCTCTGACTTCCACCTCCTGGTAGCCAGTGATTCTATTGTACTTTGTCTTCAAGATGTACCGGTAAAACCATGTTCATTTATTGTAACAATTCTGCAAAGAAATCCTTCAGAATGTTGATCCCACCTGTTTGAAATTTCCAGTGAAAGCTCTGCTCTTGTCTGCAATCGATCTGGGAGCAACAGTTTTGGCACCCATTGAGCAGAGTCAGAATTGTGTAAAACAAACCAGCTGAAATGTCTATGGTGTTGGCTATTGTTTTTGCTGTTAATCATCGGTCTCCTTCAACTAGAACATGAAAAAGATTAATTGATGTCAATTGTCTGCCCCTATAGCAGGCTTCACCTTTAACATCTTCTTATCCTTCTTTTTTTTTTTTTTTTTTTTTTTTTGAGACAGGGTCTCACTTTGCCACCCAGGCTGGAGTGCTGTGCCACGATCACGGCTCACTACAGCCTCAACCTTCCAGGCTCAAGCAATCCTCCCACCTCAGCCTCCCAAGCAGCTGGGACTACTCACTCTAGGCCATGTCCTGAGATTACTCGAACAGCTCTATAGAGAGGTCCACATGATTAACAACTAAGGCTTTCTGCCAACAGCCAGTGAGGAAGTAAAGTCTCCTGACAATAGCCATCCTCCCACCCCAAAGAGGCCTTCGGATGACTTCAGCCTTGCCAACATGTTGCCTACAATGTTAGGAGGAATCCCTGAGCCAGAACAACTCTGCTAACTGGCTCCTAAATTTCTGATGCACAAAACTATGTGAGATAATAGATAAATGTTCATTGTTTTAAGCTGCTAAGTTTGGGGGTAGTTTGCTATACAGCAATAGATAAAAAATTTAAGTATCTCTCAATTATCAAATTTCTCACATTGTTTGTACCTCAACTTTTTTCCTTTCCCAACATTCATTAGAATCTTGAGGAGCAAGGCAGCTATTAATTAGAAAAGGTATCTCCACATGATCCTGTCACACCCTTCCCTGATTTGACAGTCACTCATAAAGAACATAATTAGCTGAAAAGAAATGAGGTGCCCTTTAGATGTTAAGTACAGTAAGAAAGAGAGGCACGGACAAACTTAGCACTCAGGCTCTCCTATTACTTACTGGTTTGACTTACTTAAACCTCAGGGGGATTCCCTCTACTCTCTCTTTTACATTTGTCCTGTGGAAATGCTTTCACTGGGAGCAGGGCAAGAGCCCTAACCAGAATTTTTATGAAAACCTAATAACCCTAAAGTACCTACTTACATATCAGGCAAATTTTCAAAACTTTGTTAGACAGTGAGTTATAAAGCAACTTACATTACTTCCCTGCCGCCACACATTCCCCCACTCCTTACCACAAAACAAAGTAATTGAAAAAAAAAAAAAAAGAAGTTACAGGGAGCAGAATGTTTTCTGGTGACATTTAAGATAAAGAAAGTTAAATAACTTCTTTGCTCACATACCTATCCTGCTATTCATAGAGTTGCTAGGTTTACCTGTGGCTGACACAGTGTCACCAAAGTGATCATGGAAAGGCAGATAACAGGCTTTTTGTTTCATGCCATGATAATATTTATGACAAAAAAGCAGGGGGAGCAAAATGTATAAGAGGGACACTAATGCCTCAGACAAGTTTACTAAAGGGTTGAAGTGAGCAGAGGAAGAAAGGGATGCAGTAGAAGCAGGACAGAGGACAAAGCACTGAGCTCTAAAACATACCAAACTGCACTCTTAGTTCATGGATTTCACTTCCCTGCCTCAAACTCTTCTAAAAGTATCATTTAAATTTCTGAATTGTAGGCTGGGCACAGTGGCTCATGCCTATAATCCCAGCACTCTAGGAGGCCAACGCGGGTGGATCACCTGAGGTTAGAAGTTTGAGACCAGCCTAGCCGACATGGTGAAACCTTATCTCTACTAAAAATACAAAAATTAGCTAGATATGGTGGTGTGTACCTGTGGTCCCAACTACTTGGGAGGGTGAGGCAGGAGAATCGCTTGAACACGGGAGGCAGAGGTTGCAGAAAGCCAAGATCACGCCACTGCACTCCATCCCGGGCAACAGAGCAAGACTCCGTCTCAAAAAAAAAAAAAAAATCTGAATTGTAAAAGGTGAAACAAAACAACAAAAATGACGTAAAAATCAGTTATAGTACACATCCTCCAAACCTTAAAAAAAAAGAGAATCCACCTTGCTATTCAAATTCTACCTCCAAGTTAAATACCCAAACAGATTTCTCCTCAACTTTAAAAAGGTGTCATTCATAATTGCAAAACCACCATTACTTTTGCACCAACCTAGTAACTACTTTGTATAACTACAGGTAAATTACTGGGTGATTTATGTTCTCCTCATATATGACCCTATTCACTTCTAGATTAGAAACTACACTAACAAGCTTCCTTCTATGATCTTCAAGCCCACAGAAGATCAGAAAGAAATAAGAAAACAAGTAACAAGTATGGTACACCAACAGTAGTAAATTATTTTTTTAAGAAAACAGAGGCCAGTCACAGTGGCTCACACCTATAATCCCAGCACTTTAGGAGGCCAAGGCAGGAGGATCACTTGAGACCAAAAGCTCAGGAACAGCCTTGGCAACATAGTAAGACTCTGTCTTTACAAAAAAAAAAAAAATTAATGTTTTAAATTAGCCAGGCATAGTGGTGTACACTTGTAGTCCCAGCTACTCAGGAGGCTGAGGTAGGAAGATCGCTTGAGCCCAGGAGTTTGAGGCTACACTTCAGTGTGGGTGGCAGAGCAAGACTCTAAAGAGAAGGGGGAAAAAAAGGGGGAAAGGAGGAAGAGAAAGAGGGAAAGGAAGAGGGAGGGGAAGGGAGGAAGAAAAGAGGCCTGACAATGAGGAAGGAAACAAAAATCATAAAACATGGCTATAAAGACTCAAAACAAAATAGCCTAATTGGAATTTTAGTATAGGGATAAACAGTTGCACCATGTTCAAAACTACTGAGGGCATTCAGGTAGCATGTAATTGTTACTTTTATAAACATGTCAAGTTAATACAATGTAATATTTAAGAGTTCAGGCTCTGTGGTCGGACTGCCCAGAATTCATAGGAGCATTCAGCTACTCACATTTCATGTGGCCTCAAGAAAATTAACATCATTTTACTTCCTTGGGGATAACTCACCCACTCCCCAGTCTAACATTTAACTTGTGCATGATGAGGAAATAAGACAGTTGACACAGAATGTTCAGCTAAGTGTCAGGTTTTTAAAGGAAAAACCACCACCACCTCACAAGAGTTACTAAAAGAATGTTAAATTAAGTTTGGTGGATACTTTCCAAGAGGGAAGAGAATTAACTGAAATATATCCTAGCTGGGTGTAGTAGCTCACATCTGTAATCTCAGCATTTTGGGAAGCCAAGGCAGGAGGACTGCTTGAGATCAGGAGTTTGAGACCAGCCTCGGCAATAAAGACATACCCTGTCTCCTAAAAAACAAAACAAAAAAAAAATTAGCCAGGCTTGGTACTGCATGACTATAGTGCCAGATACTCAGGAGGCTGAGGCGGGAGGATCACTTGAGCCTGGGAGTTCAAGCCTGAAGCCTGCAGTGAGCTATAATTGTGCCACTGCAGTCCAGTCTGGGCCACAGAGTGAAACTCTGTCTATACCTAAATAAATAAATATTTCCATCTAAGAGGCTTGCCATTAAAGGGGTCTTGGTACTTACTGGGTTTTACTCTAATTATTTGGAATTTTAAAATATAGTGAAAGGAATATACGATGGGAAAAGCCAAGTCAGAAGACCAAGATTAGTATTTGATTACATCTGCCAAACAAGGTGAAGAAAAACAAATCTTTAGTCTAGAGGTTTATTCTGTTTCCCCCTAAAGTTAGCATCTAACGACCAGGACTAAATCAAAGATACTAGATGTTACATATGGTTTCTTTACATTTTCCATATGATAAACTATTCAATTTTTACTGTAGTCAAGATCGCATTAGAGAACTAACTTGTACACAATATATAATAAGTAAAATAATAAATTCTCTCCCCCACACAGAGGTGGTATAGTTGAGATTATGTAAGATTTTCTAGGGGGGGAAAAAAGTGCTCCTTCAAACATCAGATGTCAAAACAAATAGAGTGGCCCAGGGGGATATTTCAGAGCAACTTAACATAAAACAGAAAAGAAACTTAATTGAGCATTTTTCTTTTAACCTTCATCCTCCAAATGTCCAAAGTCATATGACCTGCCAACTGTCAATCACATATTACATCTCCATGTGTTGAAATCTGGGTAGAAGTCAATGACCACAGGCCCAGTGACAATGAAATAAAGATATGGCAATTGGCTTTTTAAAAAATCAAGTTTGAGACATTATCTGAAATGCGCTATACAGTAATTGTTTTACAAATTGCCCTGCTGAATTTGAATATGATATGGAAAAGACCTGTTCTATACTTGAAATGAAGATTTTCCTTAATTATGCAAATGTCTGTATATCATAAAAAGAGAAAGTCTGTACTACTAACACTTATGTTAATTCTAAAATATAAATCTGGCCAATGAGTCTTGGTGTTTTAATTATTCTAATTTAATGTGCTAGTGTCAAAAAGAAAAAAACATGTTTCCGTATGCATACATGTATCAAATATTCATTTTCAACAAAGATGCCAAGACCACTCAATGAGGAAAGGAAAATCTTTTCTAACAATGATGCCAGGATAACTGGATACCCACATGCTAAAAAATAATCTTATGGGCTCTTACCTCATAACCATACACACAAATTAACTTAAAATGGATCACGGATCTAAATTTAAAAACTAAAACTGTAAAATTTCTTTAAAAAAAAAAAAACAAGAGAACATGTTCATGACCTTCAATTAAGCTGTGTTCTTAGATATGATACTAAAACTGTGAATCATAAAAGAAAAACTTGACAAACTGAACATCAAAATTTTAAACTTTTACACTCCAAAACACATCAAGAAATAAACAGGCCACAGACTAAAAGAAAACATATTAAAATCACCTATCTTTATAAAGATCTTTTATTCAGAATATAAAGAATTAATACAACTCATTAAGCAGACAGACAGTCCAATTTAAAAATGGGCAAAACATATGAAGCGCTACTTCACTAAAGAAGATATACAAATATCTAGTAAGCACACAACGAGGTGTTCAACATCATTAGGAATCACAAAAAAATGCAAGTTAAAATCACAGTGAAATGTCACTTTACATACATTAGGATGGCTATTAGAAAATGAAAAAAGTAACAGAAAAATAAGTGTTGGGGAGGATATGGAGAACTCAGAGCCCTTATACAATACTGGAGGAAATGCAGAATGGTGCAGCTGCTATAGAAAACAATTCGGCATTTCTTCAAAAGGTTAAACATAGAGTGACTATATGACCCAGCCATTCCAGTCTTAGGTATATGCCAAAGAGAACTGAAGCCTATGTACCTTTACCTATAAAACATATGTATGTTCATACTGTATAAAGCATATGTATGTTAACATAAAAACTTGTACATGAATGTTCATAGTAACATTATTCATAATAGCCGAACAACCCAAATGTCCATCTACTAATGAATGAATGAATTAATAAACAAAGTATGGTATATCTATACAATAGAATTTTATTCAGCCAAAAAAAAGAATGAAGTACTAATTCATGTTACAACATAGGTGAACCCTGAAAACACTATGGTGAAAGAACCCAGTCACAAAAAGCCACATATTTTACGATTCTATGTATTGAAATGTCCAGAAATGGCACACTTAGGGGAATCAGAAAGCAGATCAGTGGTTGCCTAGGGCTGGGAGTGGGGATTAACTGCAAACAGATACAAAGGAATTTGTGGGAATAATGGAAATGTTCTAAAACTGGACTGAAATGATGGTTATACGACTTTATAAATTTACTAATAAGCAGTGAATTGTACAATTATGAATGAATTTTATGGTACATAAATTACACCTCAATAAAGTTACTTAACAAAAAAAGATGTACAGACTATTATGTTTCAAACGACGACGACAAAATCATTTCCTTCTCTCTGTTGTAACATCACCAATGTGAGATTCTGAGTAACTCATTTAATTTTCACAACAAACTAACAAGTAGAATTCTATTACTACCTTCATATCACAAACCAGGGAACTGAGACAGGGAGATTAAGTAATATGTTATTCAGTTAATATATGGCATGACCAGAATTAGAACTCCTATTTATCTGACTTCAAATAATAAAAATTGATAGGCACTTCATTTGTTTACAAAAAGCATAAGCATTTTTTTCTACAGATCAATTTTTTGAATTCTGAGGTTTTAAAGGAAAGAAATTCTTCAGACACCAAAGAGATCATAAATACTTGGATAGTGATGTAGAAAGAACACTTCACTGAGGTCAGAAGAACCATAATTACTAAATCAGTAATTTAGTCACTAGAGCAATCATTTCCTATTCTTAATTTTTTATATTTAGAGGCAATGCTCTTTATCTGGCTCTCTCTTCTTCTACTAGTCATTTACAGTAAACTTCTATTCTTTAAACAGAAATTAACAATGACAAAATTCAACTGAAATAATGTACAATTCTCCTGATCAGAGATTGAGAGGGAAATGTATAGGCTATGGGAGTACATGTATGAAAACTAGATTCTAGAATAAGTATGCAGATACTAGATATTAAAGGTGATCTTTTAAAGATCATCAATAGAGGAATATATCTCCAGCCTAAAAGTAACAAAGTTAAAAAATGTAACGTTCACTCCATGTCCTCTGTAAGCCTTGAGTTTTCTTTCTATCAGGTAATTCTCTCAAATACAAGGTTTCAAAAAAGATAGGCTCTTTCCAGATAATTTATCCCTGAAATTTAAAAAATCAGAGAAAACAATATCAATGACAAAGGAATGATGTATTATGATTACTTACTATGAAAAACGGCAAAGAAAGAGTTAATGCTGTTCTTGCTATTCTCATAGGGAAAAAGAGGATTGCAATTACCATTTCCTTGTGCCTTTAAATGCTTCTATTTCAGAATAGAAAATATTTTTTTCCTGCTGTCTAATTTTTAACAGGCTTTGTATTTCTCTAAAACTCAAGAATAATTCGAAGCCAAGAGAAAACACTGAACTTAATATACTATAATTAAGTACCGGGTAATAACAAATATTAAAAGGAATGCTAATTAAAAACCAGGTATAACCTTTGATAAGTCTCTGTCTTCAAGCCACTATACTGTGACACATTCCAAACATTCTGGAAATATTAAAATTAATCATTATAGATTGAGTCAACTCAACCTATAGTTTGTGGGTCACAAGATGACTGAGGCAAAAGAAGCTGCAAAATGAAGGACAAAAAATTAGACAGCAATCCTACCTTAAGTATTTCAGAAAGAAAGACAGTATTAATCTAGCTGCTGTAAGTGGGTGTTTGCTTCTTTTCTGCTGAAGGCCAGGCCTCAAACCACTGACTGAGTCAGTTTTACTCAGAGAAGTCATGAGGCAGCAGACTGGACACGACAGCATGCTGTGTAAGGAATGACATACCCCATTTCTGAGCACAAACCTGAAGCATCACAACAATGTTAATAAAAGTCATTTACAGGAATTGAATGAACGTCACTGCTCCCTTCTTATCTTCCCCGCCCCCCCATCATCTCCCATGGAATATGAAGATCAAATTCCAAACAGTAATGCAAGTAGAAATCTGAAAAAGGCAGCTAGGCTGTAAAGTGTACTCACTCTTGAGCTTTCCCACATTTTTATTTAAATAGGTTTCAGAAATAAGTGACAGAATTTTAATAAACTATTCAATGTAACTACCTGTAAATGGCTAACAGTGTTTTTTAAAAGGTAATGACTAAAATAAGTGTTCCTTTAAATCTTACTCATGTAGGGTGCAAATGCACAGTGCACAGCCCATCCCAGCTGTTCAATATTATGCAACAATATGGCCAGAGTCTAGAATCCTGATTATGCCAGTCAGGATTGCCTTGCTAGTCAACCTAGTCAAATAAATAGATGAATATTTCTACTTGTAGCATTTATTTACTATCTACAACCTTAAAAAATATACATTATATATCTTTACATGTGTTTGAGACTTGTCATTGCAACTAGACAACAGGCTATTTGAGGGCAGAAACCAGGTCTTCTGCTTTCTAGTACTGAGTACAGGAAAATCACATAGGCTCCAGAGCCATATCATCTGGTTTCAAATCCAAACTCCTCCACCAGCTTTTTGACCTTGGCCAAGATACTTATCCTCCCTATGTCTCAGTTTTCTTATTTGCAAAATAGAGGTAAAAGCATATGACTGCTGTAAAATTTATACAAGTAATAAGTTTATACAAGTAATAATACTAGAAAGTGTCTGGCACATAGTAAGCATTATAAAATATCAGTTATTATAACTATCTGTATCCCTACAATGCCTACCTAGCACCAGCCCTTGCTCCTTAAGTAGGTGTTCAAGTATCTGCCAATTGGCCAAAAATATGTACAACTGTATCAATACAATACAATTTCTCTCATTGTCACCATCTAATTTATGAAAAATGAGCTCTCTGCTATTCTGAATATCTTCTTTAATTCTTCAAGATGTTTTATGCAATTAGTCTAAAATGTAGGTTTATATGTCCCTACTTTTCAATCTAGTTGAAAAGGAAATTAAAAATAACAAAACAAGTTCTTCACCTGTTTGTTCTCCATCTGTTTGACAGTCTCAGATACTAAATGTAAGAAAGCAGAAGCCTTGTCAATGTAATTTTAAGCTGCTTAAAATATCACGTCGATTATCAGAATACAGGAAAGTATAATGTCATTCTTCTGAAAAATAGTTAAATTCTTAATTTCAATAGCAAAAAATAAAATACCATGATTGTAAGCTTTCTGAGGCCCTTACCAGAAGCAGATGCTGGCACCACATGTCCTGTACAGCCTGAAGAACTCTGAGACAATTAAACTTCTTTCCTTTTTTTTTTTTTTTTTTTTTTTGAGACGGAGTCTCGCTCTGTCGCCCAGGCTGGAGTGCAGTGGCCGGATCTCAGCTCACTGCAAGCTCCGCCTCATGGGTTTGCACCATTCTCCTGCCTCAGCCTCCCGAGTAGCTGGGACTACAGGCGCCCGCCACCTCGCCCGGCTAGTTTTTTGTATTTTTTTTAGTAGAGACGGGGTTTCACCGCATTAGCCAGGGTGGTCTCGATCTCCTGACCTCGTGATCCACCCGTCTCAGCCTCCCAAAGTGCTGGGATTACAGGCTTGAGCCACCGCGCCTGGCCCTTTTCTTTATAAATTACCCAGCCTTAGGTATTCCTTCATAGCAACGCAAAGTGGACTAATATAGTAAGCATATATTCTACGTTGCATATGAAGAGATGCCATTCCAATGCCCTAGGAAATAATTTAGTGAAAGAAATTTAAAATAAGGTAGTAAAATATATTCTGAACAATCACCACCAGATAATTCAATGTCCCCTAAAATATAAAGCAAAAATGATCTGAAATGTAAAACATTTACTAAACATATGCCACAGAAATTGGCCAAAATGCTGCATATTTGCTAGAGGAAATAAGATTAAAGGAAGCATTTGAAGTGACCAAACTTCCTTGACATACTTTTTCTAACTGATGTTTGGGCATTAATTCTCCCAGGATATTTGTATGACTGCCAATTCGTGAGAACCTAAAAATGATAGGAGATAATTTCTCAAAGTCTGAGATAAAACATTTTCAAACCCAAGATTTTTACCTCGCTATAACATTTCTTTGGTGATGAATTAACAGAAAAAAAGCTTATGGAGAAAGGAAATTCTACCACTGAAATATTACCACATTTCAAAAGTTAACCCATTTTAATAAAGCTGATTAAAAATGTGTTTTTTAAAAAACCAAAACAACTGATAGAAGCTGGTAACAAAATTAGAGAGTCTCTCCCAAAAGGAAGGCGGCACAATTCTGAAAGAGAGGCTATTGTCTCATACCAGATATATCAAATAGGTTATCATACATAAAATACAAATAACATTTTTTTATTAAAAATCTTGCTAAAGCTGTTGACAGAAAACTTACGTTTAATCAGAATGTCTTTGCAAAATAAACATCCTAATAAAAGAGTAACCTAACGGTAAAATAACCACAACTTACTAAGCTACTCATTTATAAAAACATTTGCCTCTTGTCCACTAAACTCTTATCTACAGAGAATATGGACTGCAAACTAAATTACATTTTAGAAAACATTTCTCTAAGGCAGAGTTTTTCAGCCTAGGTACCCTTGATATTTGGGACAGGATAAGTCCTCGGTATGAGGGGCCCCGTGCACTGTAGCATGTTTAGCAGTACTCTGGGCTCCACCCACAAGATATCAATGGCTCCCCACTCCCCCATTCCAGTTGTGACAACCAAAAATGTCTGCAGACTTTGTCAAATGTCCCCTGGAGGGCAAAACTCCCCTAGGCTGAGAACTACTACTCTAAGGATTGAACAGCTTTGACAGAACTTCAGACTCTCTCCTATTCTCTCTACATAAAATTTAATAAAAATTAGCTACCATTTCTTCCAGTGATTTTCACATTTTATGCCTAAAGCCCTGGAGTTCCTAGGAAATGTCTCAGGAACACTTACGGGGTATGTAACCAGAGCAGGTTTACTTTCATTTTCTGGGGTTCTGGATATTTCCTTTGGGTGGGAAAAAGTTTGGAAATCCTGACATAGATAAGTATGTCATTAATAGTGTATTTTGGGCCAGGCAAGGTGGCTCATGCCTGTAATCCCAGCACTTTGGAAGGCCGAAGCAGGAGGATCGCTTGAGCCCAGGAGTTCAAGGAGTTCAGCCTAGGCAACATGACAAAATCCCACCTCTACAAAAAATACAAAAATTAGTGGGGCATCACGACATGCACCTGTAGTCCCAGCTACTCAGAAGGCTGAGGCAAGAGGATTAATTGAGCCAAGAGGTTGAGGCTACAGTGAGCCATGACTGCACCACTGCATTCCAGCCTGGGTGACAGAAAAAACAAAACTATTACATTTTATACAACACTGAATTTAAAACCTCACTTTTTTTTTCTGTCACGTCTCTTTATTTTTAAATTCAGGACCAAGTTCAGAAAACCTGACATCTGGAAGAGCTCTAGGAGAGAGGACAGTGCAGTGGGGACCACAAGGCAAGTTTGAACATGTAGCTTATCTATATTTCCTTAGCTCAACAGGAACTGTAAATGTACTTTTTAGAAGCATTACAGTACTTTCCATTTTGGTTAAACAAAAATTAGATATTCAAAGCCCTGGATTATAAAATTCAAGACCAAGTTTCCTCCTCAGGAGAAACTAATAAATGAAATTAATGCTGTAATTATGTGTTAGCTTTTAAAACTCCAAAAATTCATTCAATTCATAAATTGAAAACAGATACCCTTGCTCTCTCTCGGCCTTCGAAGATCTCATAATTTAATCATCTTAAACAGGAGAGCAATATATATAACATGTTGAATGTTCTATGTCAGGAGATCTCAACTTTTAATGTATATCCAAATTACCTGGGTGCTTGTTAAATGCAATTCCTAGGCAGTTCCCAGATACTCTTGATTGGTGAGAGATCGGGGCAGGAAGGGTCCAAGGATCTGAATTTTTAACAAGCATTCCAGGTGATTTTTACACAGATGATCTGAAAAACTCATTTTGTAAAATACTGGTCAATATGCTGAATTTGGCACACACATTATATAGTGTTATCATGAAATTATATCCTTTTCTATCCCTAGACTGTACCATACTTGGTATTACCACTAGTCTCTGGTCAACTCATCTAAGATCTAAAAATTAATTTTAAATACTATATAATTAAAATCAGAGTAGTGTGTGAGCAAAAAAAAAAAAAAAAAAGGAAAGTAAATATTACAGATTCATTGTATGATGAATAGCTAGGCTATGAAATTTGACAAATCCAAACCATTAATCTTTCCCTTGTGGAAAAAACATTTATCCCAGCTATAATTTTATATATTATAAGACATTCCAAAAAAAACAAAAACTGTACTGGTTATGAAAATCCTAGCTCCTTGATAAAGGTTTTCATGCACCACAAACATACTTGGCTCTAACAAATAGTACAGTCAGTTCATGAATCAGTCTTTTGATTTATTTTCTTCCTGGACACACATTAAGTTGATGTTCTAGGATGCAAATAGATAAATGACTTCTAGTGTCATTTCTGAAATCCAGTCATCATTACTGCATTCCTACTATAGTCTGAACACCTGAAAATATTTCAGCAAATGGCCATGTCAATTTCATCTTCTCCATTTCTGACCCAAACACAGTCAAAGCAGGCAGCATCATTTTCTTTTTGACTTAATGTGTATTCCCAAACACTCAATTTTTTCCACTCCAATGTTGGCTTTATAAGACATATAAACAATCCCACAGTTGTCATATTTTTTCTTACACCAGACAAAAATCAGATTGGTGATAAAGCACACTGATGCTTTCACATTTCACCTAACATTCCAAACTGATTTTAATGCACATTTCATGAATCTCAGGCTGGTGGTACATTCAGTCATTGATTATTTCAGCAGTAACAACAAGAGTCAGCTCCATAGATTCCATGCTCCTTTGAAAAGACTCAGCATGTCCTTTGTTTTCAAGATACAGAATACCATAAATAAAAACGAGGCAGTCTAACAATGACTTGGTCCTAGATGAAGGACCAAGCTGAGCTGAGCCAGGCTGAGCTCTTAAAGAGCCTCCAAAAGCCTCCAAAAAAAACCCAGGAAACAGTTAATTAGGAAGACTAAAACCAAAAATGAGGTGATGTCATTGAAAAATGGCAAATAAAAAAAAAAAGTGGGGATAGGTTTTTTCTATTTGTTCTTGTTTTGTTTTAAGCTATACACAGAGTAACATCAAAGAAACTCAGAGAGGTTCAGGGTTGGGGGAAAAGAGGGTAATAACCACAAAAAGGCTGGGCATGGTGGCTCGTGCCTGTAATCCCAGCACTTTGGGAGGCCAACTGGGCAGATTACCCGAGGTCAGGAAATTCGAGACCAGGCTGGCCAACATGGCCAAACCTCAGCTCTACTAAAAATACAAAACTTTGCCAGGTATGGTGGTGCGCACCTGTAATCCCAGCTACTTAGGAAGCTGAGGCAGGAGAATCAGCTGAACCTAGGAGATGGAGGTTGCCGTGAGCCGAGATTGCACTACTGCACTCCAGCCTGGGCAACAGAGTGAGACTCTGTCCCCCTCTGACCAAAAAAAAAGAAAAAAAAGAAAACAACCAATGATGAAGAGAAAGCAGAAACACTTGATTTCTATTAGAAGAGAGGTTGAGAAATCAAACAGTGGATTAGTCTCTAACTGAGCAAATCACAGCCTATTTTAGCCTCAGTTTCTTCATCTATAACCTTGTGTATTTCACAAAGTTGCTATGAGGAATACTGAGGAAAATGTATATCATGTACATCAAAGTAATACATAAATACAACTTTCTAATACCTTAGTGAACAAAATACATTTTTAAAGCAAACATTAAGAGAAAACTGGAACAAGAGATAAGAAAGAATTTATTCACAAAACCTTTGAAAGTGATCTTGTAAAAGGAAAATGTACTGATTTTTATAAAGCAGTTGGGGTAGATTTCAAAAGCTAGAAACCAGTAAGTCTGATGATACTCACCTGGAAAAACTTGAAAATGTATTATGAAAACTTGAGGAAAAGGAAATTACTGGGACCCTGCAACTGATTCTCTAAAACAGGGGTCCCCAAACCCTGGTTCCTGTTAGGAGCTGGGCCACACAGGAGGAGATGAGCAGCAGGCAAGCAAGCGCAAGCACAGCTGTTCCCCATGGTTCACATTCCTGCCTGAGCTCCACCTCCTGTCAGATCAGCAGCAACATTAGATTCTCATAGGAGCACGAACCCTACTGTGAACTGAACATGCAAGGGATCTAGGTTGTGTTCCCCTTATAAGAATCTAATGCCTGATGATCTGAAGTGGAGCTGAGGTAGTAATGCCAGTGCTGGGGAGTGGCTGCAAATACAGACTAACCTCAGCAGAGAGGTTTGACTGTACAGGGACCATAATAATTCAACTGCTTGCAGACTCATATCAAAACCCTATCAGTAAGTGGCAAGTGACAATTAAGTTACATTTGGTGGCAGGCATTATACTGGCAATGAGTTGATGTACTTCAATGGTACAGCCGCATCCAGTGGAAGGCTTTAAGTCAGAATCTGACACTTATTTTAGTCCGCGTGTAGCCCATCATTATTTTATTTACCACTTCCATCTATGCCTCTTTCCTGCACTGTGCACTTGTCTCAGTCACAGTTTTGGTAAGCCCACAAGCTAACCCTAGCCAAAATAAGTAAAAATAAACATTACTGGAGAGCTTCTCTGAAAACAGGAAAAGACCCAATGGTGAAACAGCAGGGGACTCTAAGACTGCCAACAAAAAAGAAATTTGCACTTAAAACACCAAGAGTCCTACTTAAATTATGAGTTCATTGCAACAGGTGATTCACATTCTCCAAGTCACTTTGTATAATATTTGGTGACGAGCTATCAAATAAAGCCGTGAAACCTTCAAAACTGCTTCGCCACATGGAGACCAAGCGCCCTGCATTAAAAGACAAGACTTTGGGCCGGGCGCGGTGGCTCAAGCCTGTAATCCCAGCACTTTGGGAGGCTGAGACGGGCGGATCACGAGGTCAGGAGATCGAGACCATCCTGGCTAACACGGTGAAACCCCATCTCTATTAAGAAATACAAAAAACTAGCCAGGCGAGGTGGCGGGCGCCTGTGGTCCCAGCTACTCGGGAGGCTGAGGCAGGAGAATGGCGGGAACCCGGGAGGCGGAGCTTGCAGTGAGCTGAGATCCGGCCACTGCACTCCAGCCTGGGCGACAGAGCGAGACTCCATCTCAAAAAAAAAAAAAAAAAAAAAAAAAAGACAAGACTTTGGAGATTTTCAAAAGAAAAAAATGTGAATATCAAGTACAGAAGCAATTACTGAAGGCTACCACTTCATCAAATGTGGCTGCACTGAGAGCATCTTTCTTAGTAGCTAACGGCATTGCTAAAGGTGAGAAATCCTTTAATACTGGTGAAGAGCTGATCCTGTCCGCTGTTAAGGACAGTTGTCATGAACTTTCAGGAGAGGCTGCAGTTCAAAGGGTGGCACATGTTCCTCTTTTGGCTAGCACCATAACTAGATGAACTGATGAAATAGTAGAGGATATTGAGGCACAATTGTTAGAGAGGATTAATGAGTCACCATGGTAGGAACTCCAGATTGACAAGTCTACCGATGTTGACAACACGGCAACAGTGCTTGTTTTTGTGTGATGTATTTTTCAGGAGGATATCCATGAAAATATGTTATATGTACTTCTGTTGCCACCCAACACCATAGCTGCAGAACTATTCAAGTCTTTGAATGATTACATATCAGGAAAACTGAACTGATCACTTTGTGTTGGTATATGCAAGGATGGAGTGGCTGCCATGACAGGGCGACTTTATGGTTTCACTAGTTGGGTTAAAGAGGTCACTTCTGAATGTTGAGTCTATGCACTGTGTCATCCATGGAGAAATGCTGGCTAGCTGAAAAATGTCACCTGAACTTAACAACATTTTGCAGGATGTGATTAAAATGATCAACCACATTAACGTACATGCCCTTAACCCACGCCTGCTCACGCAAGTTTGTGAGGGAATGGACACAGAACACACGCATCTTCTTTTACACACAGAAGTGAGATGGCTTTCTAAAGGTAGATCCCTGGCCAAAGTTTTTGAGTTATAAGAGCTGCTCCAGAGATTTCTCTTAAAAAAACAGTCACCAGTGGCAGCACATTTCAGTGAAACACAATGGGTCACAAAACTTGCTCACTTGGCTGGGCACGGTGGCTCACGCCTGTAATCCCAGCACTTTGGGAGGCCGAGGTGGGTGGATCACCTGAGGTCTGGAGTTCGAGACCACCCTGGCCAACATGGTGAAACCCTATCTCTACTAAAAATACAAAAATTAGCTGGGCCTGGTGGCGGGTGCCTGTAATCCCAGCTACTTGGAAGGCTGAGACAGAGAAAAATCGCTTGAACCAGGGAGGTGGAGGCTGCAGTGAGCCGAGATCACAAAACTGCACTGCAGCCTGGGCAACAAGAGCGAAACTCCGTCTCAAAAAATACACAACAACAACCAAAAAAAAAAACTTGCTCAATTGTGTGACATATTCAACCTGCTCAACAAACTCAATCTGTCATTTCGGGAGAGAACGACAACTGTGTTCAAGTCAACAGATAAAGTGGCTGCATTCAAAGCCAAACTGGAATTATGGGGACATGAGTGAACACTGGGATTTCTGAAATGTTTCAAACATTAGCAGAGATTTTGAAAGACACTAAGCCAGGGCCTTCTTTCTCCCAGTTGGTGCATGATCACCTATCTCAGCTTTCAAAAGAGTTGAAGTATTACTTCCCAACCACAAAAGATCCCCAAACTGGGAAGGAATAGATCCACAACCCATTTGTGAATAAGCCAAGTGAACTGACTTTGTCCATGCTAGAATAGGATCAATTGCTAGAGACTGCAAATGACGGCGACCTTAAAAGTATGTTTGAGACAACTTCAAATTTCCATTCCTCTGGATTAAAATCAAAGCAGAATATTCTGAAACTGCCACAAAAGCGCTGAAAAGTCTGCTTCCATTTCCAACTTCCTATCTTTGTGAAGCAGGGTTTTCTGCAGTGACAGCAACCAAAACCAGATTACAGAGTAGACTAAAGATAAGCAACACGCTGTGTGTGTCACTGTCTCCCATCACCCCCAGATGAGACCGTCTAGTTGCAGGACAACAAGCTCAGGGCTTCCACTAATTCTACATTATGGTGAGTTGTATAATTATTTCATTATATATTACAATGTAATAATAACGGAAATAAAGTACACAATAAGTGTAATGTGCCTGAATCGTTCCCACTCACCCCCTCCCCATCCGTGGAGAGGAGGTCTCTTCCATGAAACCAGTCCCTGGAGCCAAAAAGGTTGAGAACCACTGCTCTTTAAAATAAGTTAAAAGAACATGAAAGAATATATATATATATATTTTTTTTTTTTTGAGACAGAGTCTTGTTCTTATCGCCCAGGCTGGAGCGCAATGGCACAATCTCAGCTACTGCAACCTCCACCTCCTGGGTTCAAGCAATTCTCCTGCCTCAACCTCCCAAGTAGCTGGGATTACAGAGGCCAGCCACCATGCCCAGCTAATTTTTTGTATTTAGTCGAGACGGAGTTTCACCATGTTGGTCAGGCTGGTCTCAAACTCCTGACCTCAGGTGATCCACCCATCTTGGCCTCTCAAAGTACTGGGATTACAGGTTTGAGTCACCACTCCTGGCCAAGAATATTATTATATTCTATCTTAGTCTATTTGGGTCACTATAACAAAATATCTTAGACTGCATAATTTACAAATAATAGAAATTTATTTCTCACATTTCTGGAGGCCTGGAAGTCCAAGATCAAGACCCCATTAGATTCAGTGTCTGGTGAAGGTTCACTTTCTGTTTCATGGACAGTGCCTCTTGCTGCATTCTCACATGGCAGAAAAGTCCAAACAGCTAGCTCCTTTGCATGCTTTTTATAAGGGCACTAATCCCATTCACAAGGATTAAGTCACCCTCTACCTCCTAAAGGCCCCACCTCTTAACACTATCACAATGGTGATTAACTTTCAACATATGAATTTGGAGGGGGACATCAGCATTCAGACCGTAGCATATTCCAAATTCTAACTGTGCTTTATTTATAAGATCACACTATTTCCTTCAAAGTACATTTTAAACGTAAGTAAACCTATTTGAAAATGCATCTTTACTAGTTACTTCAATGACAAATTTAAAGTCTGTTTTAAACTAAAATATTAAAACATCATAAAATGCTTAAACAGAATGGTTAGAGTTGAGTTCATCTCAGAAATTGAACCTGATTGAGATGCTAGCCCCAAAAGCTACTCAGGTTAAATCATAAAAAAAACTACTATTTACAACCGTATCAATCACTTTATTACTCAAATGCTTCCAGTTAACTCTATTAGAGAAAGTATAAGGGAATATTTTGATTTTTGTAAACACAAAATAGCCTCATTCCAACATCTTAATAAGTGTTCTTCAATGTATGGCATAAATCTGTAAATTAAGAACAACAATACCTTTCTTACCCATCTAACAGGTCTGTTATGAAAACAGAATGATATATATTATGTATGAATGTTTTAAGTAGTTATTAAGCCCTATAAAAGTGTTAGGCATTATTTAAGTCTATGTTTGGCTCTTCGCTTTCAGACTGATAAAAATTATAAAATTTAGCTATCTAGGCCGGACACAGTGGCGCACGCCTGTAATCTGTAACCACAGCACTTTGGGAGGTCGAGGGGGTGGATCACGAGGTCAGGAGATCAAGACCATCCTGGCTAACATGGTGAAACCCCATCTCTACTAAAAATATAAAAAAATTAGCCAGGCGTGGCAGCGGGTACCTTTAATCCCAGCTACTCACGAGGCTGACGTAAGAGAATGGCGTGAACCCGGGAGGTGGAGCTTGCAGAGAGCCAAGATCACACCACTGCACTCTAGTCTGGGCAACAGAGCAAGACTCTGTCTCAAAAAAATAAATAAATAAAAATTAAAATGTAAAAAAATAAAAAAATTAACAATCTACTTTATTAAGAAACTTCGAGCAAAGATTCATATTTAACTGAAGTAGTTCCCCTTTTAAAAAAAAAGTAATGTTTAATAATGGTTAATAATCTAAATAATGGAATCATAAGAAATTTTCCTACTATTATACTACTCTAGTGATTCTTCTTGTTTGTAGATACCTCAATGTGCATAACAGTTCTGATATACTGAACTAGGTATACTCTTTCATAGACTACCCATCTCCATAAGGCTATAGCATGTGTTCATTAAAGAAACCATTACTTTTAGTTGTGAACTATTAAAATGAATAAAGCTCCCTTTCAACGAGTAGTTTCTACTACAATAAAGAAAATAAAACATATATACAAATAAGAATACAACAAGTTAGATAATAAAAAAGCACCATAATAGAAATATAAACGAAGTTTAATAGAAATTCAGAAAAGGGAAAGGTTTTTTCTAGCCATGAGGGAAAAGCAAGCAAAGAGACGTCAAGAAAGACTCCAGGGAAGAAGTTCTATTTGTGCTGGGTACTAACAGATGAATACGATTTTAAAACATCCCTAAATAAAATGCACATTCCCCTGGAAGAAAAATGTTTCCAGTTTAGGGAAAAAACTCTCAGTAAATAGTACCAACATCCCTCTAGTTTTCATTCACCGTTAAATCAAAAGTTACCCTTCACACATCTCTCTATCACTCCCCATATTTGCCTGCCCCCATAACCATTCCTCACCGAGTCTTATTAATATTAACCTTCAAAATATTTTTCAAATTCTGTCCACTTCTCTTTTCTCTACCATTTCCCTAGCCCAAATTACCACCGTGTTTTACCCAGTCTACAAAGCAGCCTTCTGGCTGATCTTCCTGCTCCACAGGAATCTATTTTCTACACCACAACCAGAGTGGTCTTTTTGAAAACAAAGACATTAGGCATCACCTTCCAGACCCAAATCTTTGGCACAGCTGTATTCCTCTAGCCTTATATTATACCAGATACCATCTCACTATCTGTGCTCCAGGCTTTACTCAGAGTTCCTCAAAGCTGCCATGCTGGCTAACACCAGAACCTTTGCAGGTGTTACCCCTTCATTTGGAATACTTACCCACTATTAACTCCCACTACCTAGTTAACTCCTATTCACCCTTTTGGTCTTAGTACAAATGTCACTTCCTCAAGAAGGTCTTCCCTACTCTCCCACACTAAATTAGATCTCCCACACAAATAAATACAATTGATAAACCAGACTGATTGGGGACAAAACAGGGAAAACATAAACTAACAATATCAGGAATGAAAGAGGTAACATCATTAAGGATTCTAAAGATAAGGAAATATTACGAACAATTTTACGTTAATACATTTGACAATTTAGACAAAATAGACATATTCCTTCAAAGACACAGACAATAAAAGAACACTCAAGAAGAAACAAATAACCTAAATAGCCCTATATCTATTAAGGAAATTGGATTTGAAGTGAATTACCCTCCAACAAAGAAAAGGCTCTAGATGGCTTCTCTGATAAACTGTACCAAATATATAAGGAAGAAATAATACTAATACTACACAAACTCTTCCAGAAAGTGGGAAAAAAGTAATATTTTATAATGTATACTATGAAGTTAGCATATTCTGAAACCAAAGACATAAGAAGAAAACTAAAAACCAATATTCTTCATGAATATAGGTACAAAAATCTTAACATAATTTTAGCAAATCAAATCAACACATAAAAAGAATAACAACACATCAAGACCAAGTAAGGTTTATGCCAGGACTGTAAATTGTTTTAAAACTCAAAAATCAAGGTTATTCACAATATTAACGAACAAAAAAGAGAAACCATATGGTCTTCTCCATAGATACAGGAAATGCATTTGACAAAAATCCAACATCCACTCCTAATTTAAAATTGAAAAAAGCTCTCAGAAACTAAAAATAGGAGGGAACATCTTTAAACTAATAAAGGAGATCTGTATTTTTTAACAAACAACAAAAAAAACCTAAGGCTAACATCATACTTAAATGGCAAAAAACTGACTGCTTTTTACCTACGATCAGGTTGATGGCAAGGATGTCTACTCTCACCACTTCTATTAAACATTATACTGGAAGTTCTAGCCAATGTAATCAAGCAAGAAATAAAAGGCATCCTGATGGCAAAAAGAAATAATCTACCTTTATTTGCAGACAACATGACCCTCCGTTTAGAAAAGTCAATGGAATCCACACACACACACACAAAAATACTAGAAATAATAAATGAGTTTAGCAAGGTACAAGATAAAAATGTAAAAAATTATTGTATGCCTATATACTAGCAAAAAATAATTGGAAATTCAAAATTTTAAACCATACATTTATAATATTATCAAAAATTATGAAATACTTAAGGGTAAATCCAACAAAAGATATACCAGATCTATATACTGAAATCTTTGTAGTAAGAAATCAAAGACAAACCACATGGAGAAATGTATTGTGCTCCCAGACTGAAAGACTTAATATTGTTAAGATAGTAAGTCTCCCCAAAATTGACCTATAGATTTAACACAATCCCAATCAAAATCTTGCAGGCTCTTTTTCTGTAAAAGTGACAAAGTGATTCTAAAATTTCTGGCCAGGTGTGGTGGCTCACAGCTATAATTCCAGCATGTTTGGAGCCCAAGGTTGGGGGTTCACTTGAGGCCAGGAGTTTCAGACCAGCCTGGGCAATACAGCAAGACTCTACCTCTAAATACACACACACACACTCGCGGGCATGCGCACGCACATACACACACACAAAATCAGCCTGGTATGGTGGTACACGCCTGCAGTCCTAGCAACTCAGGAATCTGAGGTGGGAAGATTGCTTGAGCCCAGGAGTTCAAAGCTACAGTAATGATCACACCACTGAGCTCCAGCCTGGGTGACAGAACAAGACCTATGGGTACGCAAATGACTTAGAGTACAAAGTAACTTTGAAAAAAAAAGTCAGGATTGTATATCTCACCTTAATTTATTATTAATCTATAGTAATCAAAACAGTATGCTTGTAAATCAAGATAGACAACAGACCAATGGAACAGAATAGTCCAGATATATACCCACACATATATTTCATTTTCAACAAAGATACAAAGGCACCTGAGTGCTGAAAGGACTTTTCAACAAATGGTGCTACAACAATCAGATATCCACTTAAAAAAAGAATTTCAATTCTTATTCTGTACCATACACAAAAATACAATCAAAATGGATCACAGGACAAAAATTATAAAACTTTTAAAGAAAAAACGAGAAGGAAATCTTTGTGAAATTGGGCTAGACCCTGATTTCTTTTCCTTTTCTTTTTTTTTTTTTTCTGAGATGGAGTCTTGCTCTGTCACCCAGGCTGGAGTGCAATAGCACGATTTCGGCTCACTGCAACCTCCACCTTCTGGGTTCAAGCAATTCTCCTGCCTCAGCCTCCTGAGTACTTGGGATTATAAGCGCACACCACCACGCCCAGCTAACTTTTGTATTTTCAGTAGAGACGGGGTTTCACCATGTCGGTCAGGCTGGTCTCAAACTCCTGACCTCGTGATCCACCTGCCTCGGCCTCCTAAAGTGCTGGGATTACAGGCATGAGCCACTGTGCCCAGCCACCAACGATTTCTTAAATAAAATAGCAAAAGTACAATCCAGGAAAGCAAAAGAAAATAGGGATAAATCAACCTCATCAAAATTAAGAATTAAAATTCTTAGAAAGGTATTTTTAAGAGAATAAGACCAGCCACAGAATGAGGAAAAAAATAATTACAGATCACATATCTGACAAATGACATATCCAAAATATATGAGGAATTCATACAATAGATAAGACAAAACCAATTTTAAAATAGACAAAAGAGGCCAGGAGCGGTAGCTCACACCTGTAATTCCAGCACTTTGGGAGGTGGAGGCAGGCAGATCACCTGAGGTCAGGAGTTCAAGACCAGCCTGGCCAACATGGTGAAACTGTCTCTACAATACAAAAATTAGCTGGGCATGATGGCAGGTGCCTGTAATCCCAGCTACTCGGGAGGCTGAGGTGGGAGAATCGCTTGAACCTGGGAGGCAGAGGTTGCAGTGAGCTGAAATCATGCCATCGCACTCCAGCCTGGGTGACAGAGCAAGACTCCATCTTAAAATAAAATAAAAGAAAATAGACAAAAGATTGAACATTTTACTAAAGATATATGAATATCCAATAAGCATATGAAAAGATGCTCAACAGTATTAGTCATTAGGGAAATGCAAATTGAAACCACAATGGCTATTGAAATGGCTAAAATTAAGTATCGATGAGGATGTGGAAATGGAACTTACATACACTGCTGGAAGGAAAACGTAGAAATGGAACCTACGTACACTGTTGGCAGGAAAATGTGATAATGGAACCTGCCATACACTGCTAGTGGGAAAATGGTAGATGGGAAAACGGTACAACCACTTAGGAAAACAATTCAGCAGTTTCTTAAAATATTAAACAAGGCCAGGTGTGATGGCTCATGCATGTAATCCCAGTACTTTGGGAGGCCGAGGCTGAAGGATCACTTGAGCCCAAGAGTTTGAGATCAGCCCGGGCAACATGGCAAAACTATGCCTCTACAAAAAAATACAAAACAATTAGCCAGGTGTGGTGGTGTGTGCAAAGACTAGCACACAAATGTTCACAACAACTTTATCTGTCATAGTCAAAAACTAAAAACAACCCAAATGTTCACCAAAGGTGAACTGGCAAATAATTGTAGAATATCAATGGGATACTATCAGCAATACAAAAGAATTAACTATTGATACATGCAACAATATGAATGAATCTCAAAATATGCTGAAAGAAGCCAAACAAAAAATTAGTATATATCATACAATTCCACCTACAGTTGATCTTCCATAAATTCCACATCCATGGATTGAACCAACTGCAAATCAAAAATACTTCGTAAAAAGAAAAAAATACAACTATAAAAAATGTAGATACAAATTTTAAAAAACAATACAGTATGGCCAGGTGTAGTGGCTCAACCCTGTAATCCCAGCAAATCCCAAATTTGGGAGGCTGAGGCAGACAGATTACCTGAGCTCGGAAGTTCAAGACCAGCCTGGGCAATATGATGAAACCACATCTCTACAAAAAATACAAAAAATTAGCCAGGCATGGTAGTGTGTGCTTTAATCCCAGCTACTCAGGAGGCTGAGGCATAAGAATAGCATGAACCTGGAAGGTGGAGGTTGCAGTGAGCCAGGATCATACCACTATACTCCCTGGGTGACAGAGCGAGATTCTGTCTCAAAAAAAGATATATATATACACACATACACACACACACAAATATATATATATATATATATATATATAGAAAGAGAGTATAAAAACTATTCACAAAGAATGTACATTGTATTAGGTATTTTATGTAATCTAGGAATGGTTTAAAGTATATGGAAGGATAAGCCTAAACTATATGCAAATAGTATGCAATTTTATATATGGAACTTGAGCATCTGAGGATTTTGGTACCTGTTGGGACCCTGGAACCAATCCCCTGGTAAATACTGAAGGATGAATGTACATAAAATTCTTCAAAATCCAAACTAATCTGTACAGATAGAAAGGAGATTAGTAGCTGTCCAGTGTTAGGCTGGGGAAAGGGGGGAATTACAAAGGGATGCAAATAAACTTTTTAGACAAAATAAGTGTTCATTTTCTTGATTGTGGTAATGGTTTCATGGTTACTTATTTCAAATACATCAAATTACACTTTAAAGATGTGTAGTTTGTTGTTTCAATTATCTTACTGAATCCGTTTTTTTGTTTGTTTGTTTTAGAGATGGTGTCTCACCCTGTAGCTCAGGCTGAAGTGCAGTAGCATGATCACAGTTCACTGTAGACTTGAACTCCTGGGCTCAAGCAATCCTCCTGCTTCAGCCTCCCAAGTAGCTAGGACTACAAGTGCAGGCCACGACACCTGGCTAATTTATTTTTTGTAGAGACAGGTTTTCACTATGTTGCCCAGGCTGGTCTCCAACTCCTGGCCTAAGAGATTCTTCAGCCTTAGCCTCCCACAATACTAGGATTATAGACGTGAGCCAACCAGGCCTCACCAAAATCTGGTTTCTAAAAAGATATATGAATTGGTCAGAATGAAATACTGTAACTCACTTCCTGTTGCTACATTGGCCAAAACAGAATCGCAGATTTTTAAGAACTGCAACCTATTTGTAAGAAATTGAGTTAAATTTCAAAACTGATTCACAGTTTTGTGTGTATGAATCATGCTTTAAGTTTCTGAGTCCTTGAAATCCAAACCCTGGGATATAAATTATGAATTATAAAGCATATGTACCGTAAGTATAGTCAGGCTCAAGAGGAACTTAGAGAAAGAGAACTAGGCTCACTAAGAGCCCACAGTGTTCCTGAGCTTTCAGAAAAGAACATGTGAAGGTGAGTAGACAAGCATGCACCTATAATCCCAGCTCTCTGGGAGACTAAGGCAAGAGAATTGCTTGACTTCAGGAGTTTAAGACCAGCCTGGGCAACACAGCAAGATCCTCATCTAGGAAAAAACAAAACAAAACAAAAAACCTGTGAATTCTATCAATGTCCTAAAATATCTCCCACAGGGCCAAGCTCTGAACAACATTTTGGCTGACCTGCTTCTGTGAAAGTGAATTCTCTTTCCTAGAATTACTAATATTAAAGTAGGGAGCCACCTGAATAAATCCTGGAGTAAATAAAGGTATGTCCCAGATGAATACAACTTGTGGTTCTTAAGATTGTGTGGTTTCTTAACTATCAGTAGTTTCACTGGCTTGATCAAACATAAGTAATAGGCCTAGAAAGGTATGGTTTTATAGGAAAAAAAAGTTCATATTTTATATTACTGCTAAAAATATATGAATTTTAGAGAGCTAACAGACTTTGTTTAACCTTTTTAAAATAAAGAACTATTCAAATGGCTCACCCACATAGAGCTTCCTCATATTATCTACAGTTAATAAAACTTACACAACTCGATGAAGACATTCTGTAAAATCATGACATCCAAAGCGTATCAAGCATCACAAATGTCATTATTTTACAGTCATGGTGCTAATATAAAACTCATAAGTAAACTACAGGATTGGGATACAAATTAACAATCATACTGAATACTTTTTATAATAACTACTAGCATTCTTTATTTGTGAGAAGTCAAATTATATAGTGATTAAGAGCACAGATTTGAGAGGAACTGTCTAGATTTGAATCCCACATCAGCCACTTGCTTTCTGTATGATGCTGGACAAGTTCCTCTACATCTTTATGCCTCCAATTTCTCATCTA
Organism: Papio anubis; assembly: GCF_008728515.1. Taxonomy (NCBI): domain Eukaryota; kingdom Metazoa; phylum Chordata; class Mammalia; order Primates; family Cercopithecidae; genus Papio; species Papio anubis. The sequence continues at coordinate 183,841,954 of NC_044976.1, forward strand.
TAAAATGATAAAAACAACAGTATTTACCTGATAGTGTAGTTATAAAGATTAAATAAGTTAACAGGCATAAAGCACTTAGAACTGTGCCAGGTTCACAGTAAACACTTAACAAGTTTTCTCATTATCATCATTATTATCATGCTCATGACTGTCACAGTTATGAGAGTTAAGATTAATATGTAGAATTAACACCATCAGTGACAATCTAAAAAATACCAATATATCTACTGAGAATTCATGCAAAAAAATAAGGGCTTGAATAGACATGTCTCCAAAGAAGATATACAAATGGCCAATAAGCAATTAAAAAGATGCTCAATATCATTAATCATTATGTAAATACAAACAAAAACCACAATGGAATATCACTTCACACCTACTAGGATGGTTAAACCAAAAATGAATAATAAATGTTGGCAAGGAAGTGGAGTAATTGGAACCCTTGTGCATTGCTGGTAAGGATGTAAAAGGGTACATACAGCTGCTGTACCAAAACAGTTTGGCAGTTTCTCAAAAGGCTAAACATAGAACAACCATATGCCCAGCATTTCCACCCCTAGGTATATAAGAATGGAAAGCAGAGACTCAAACAGATATTTGTATACCAAAGCTCATAGCAGCATTATTCAAAACAGACAAAATGTGGAAACAACCCAAATGTCCATCAACAGATGAAAAAAAAATGTAGTTTACGCATACAAAGGAATATTTATTTAGCCATAAAAAATGAAATTTTTATACATATTACAAAAATGGACCTTGAGGCCATTAAGCTTAGTGAATAAGTCAGACATAGGAGGACAAATGTATGATTTCACCTATATGAGGTACCAAGAATAGGCAAATTCATGGAGACAGAAAGAATAGAGGTTACCAGCTGCTAAGAGGAGGGGAAAGGGAGAGTCATTGTTTAATGGGAAGTTTGAAGACGATGAAAACATTTGGGGTATAGGTAGTGGTGACGGTTATACAACACTGTGAATGTATTTAATGTCATTAAATTGTACACTTATGAGGGGTTAAAATGAAAGTTTGCTATATTTACCATAATAAAAAAAAAACACAAAATAATTTATTGGTTACTCTATCTAGCATCCTCACTTTTATTCCTGCAGTTCACCAAAGAACTCACCATCTGTTGTTATCCACATGGGTCTCAAAGAGGCAGAGAAGATACGATAAGACATACTGTTAAATTCTAAGACAACTTAGAAAAGCACAAAAATACCTGTAATACATTTTAACACAAATATGTTAAATTTAAAACAGTAAATGTGAACTTCAATAATAGAGAAAACTACTGGATTGGGAGCCAAATAGTAATCATCTCACTTCCCCAAGAATCGTTAGGAGTCACTAACTTTTTCACAATTATTTCCCTGATAAAATGGAGAAATGACTTATCATGTTTAATAAGTTTGTTGGGAGAAAAAAATGCAAGGTTTTTCAAGATTGTAGGGAAAAAGCAACTCTAAAAACATATAATTTCATACAATATGCTCACAGGTAAACAGAATAATATTACTGGATATATATGGGGAAATTTATTACGCTGGTTAAGCTATAGGAAAAGAAAGATGATCAGCTAATAGATATTTCAAAGTCAAGCCTCTCTCAAGGTGACACTCTGGCATGACAATCTCAGTACAGACCACAACTACAACCTAAAATGCAAATAACTGAAAATATTCTCTTAAGCTTATTTTGGCTGAACTTGCAAAAGAATGACTGAAGACTTTCTGACCTGAACAAAACAGGAAGAAATCTGACTATATCTGGGGTATCTTTCTATTTCAACAGGAATCACCATATGATATTGTTCTTTCTTAACCATGTTATCAAGCTAGATTCAAAAACAGGAATATAAATTTTATTTTCTATAAAAAGGAAAACTACTATGAAGTCTTTGTGAAACTAGACAACATTAAAAGTAAAGTTGTTGTTTTAGACATTACAACATATCTTTTGTTAGTTGGTAGCTACTGTACTGACCATCTTACTCAAGGTCCATACATTGATACAGAGTAATCACCAACCACTTGGACAAAAAGCAGCCATTTCAAAATAGGAACATGCAATAGAAAGGCCTTGGGTTTCCTCACTCAAGGGCATTCTTGAAATTTACAAATACACATAAAGTTGTACACAGTCAAGCCTAAGGGAACCATGGAGGGAAATCTGTAATTGTGGATATGCTATACTTGAGCACAAACTGGAACATGCAAATATAGATTATCGCCAGGCAAAGAGATTTTTAATGCTGACAGTCACTACCCTGGAGATAGTGTAAAGGCTATCCTTTCTGGAAAATTATTACATAAAATATGACAGTAAAAAATTTTCATTACAAGAACTGAAAAACAAAACAAGAATAATCTTCATCTTGTCAGTGTATCCCTCAGATCAACAGAGTTATAGATTAACTCCTAACAATAATGTCATCTACAGCGATTTCATGTTTCCATGAACTAAATTAGTAAAATGCTTTAAAACTACAATTGATTTTTACTGAGTTCAAAAAGAAAATGTGGCCAAGTATAGCAGCTCATGCCTATAATCATAGCACTTTGGAAGCCTGGGGCAGGAGGATTGCTTGAGCTCAGGAGTTTGGAACCAGCCTGAGCAACACAGTGAGACCTCGTCTCTAAAAAAAGTAAACAAAAAACTAGCTGGGTGCGGTGGTGCATACCTGAAGTACCAGCTACTTAGTAGAAGGTAGGAGGATCCCTTGAGCCTGGGAGGTCCAGGCTACAGTGAGCCAAGATAGTGCCACAGCACTCCAGCGTGAGTGACTGAACAAGACTCTGTCTCAAAAAAAAAAAAAAAAAAAAAAACCCAAAAAACAAAAAGAGAATGTGTCTAGTAATTTCATACACTTCAAAAACTGACAAAAATACTGCCATACTTTCCCATTATATCATATCCTTCATATGTCTTCATTATTTAGTACTTATTTATGGAGCAAGATATTTGCATATTCTATCCTGCCTGAATTAAACAAATTTTTCTACAAACCTCCAGAGTATTAACTGGATAAGGCATCATTTTTTCATTTCACTTTCAAACCACTCTAAGTCATTGTTAAAAGTTAAACAGTTCGTTCTCTTTCTAAGTATGCTCCTTTCTGGCCTAGCAAGACAAGCTTATGCTTATGTATTACATGCTAAACAGTTAACTGGTAAAAGAAAATTTGGTTAACTTTGTTAATGGTCTATATAAAATATGATTTTTTTCCATAGTCTAATTCCTATTCCTGTCATTGTTTTTTCTGAAGAAAAGATTTTAAATTACTTTAGTCATTAATATTAGTTCTTGTTGCCATTACTTGGATTCAGCTTTGTTTAACATTATGATAAACTTTCCTCAGAACATACCTAAATTAATCCCATGCTATAAAACTGGCTCATTTACACAGTATTATATAAGACATACAACTCAATCACTCATCCAGGTAAAACTAAATGAAACCATATTCAAACCATGTTCAAAAGAACTTTCATGAATGTCAACTCCTTCTAGCTGAGATAAGTGACCAACTGTGTGCTTCTTGGAATACCTAAAACATATGTCTGCATCAAGTTATTTCAGTTGGAGGGTCTGACATACTACAAATAAGTCCATGGTCATGGATTTGACCTTTTGCAGACCAATTGCTTTGAGTCTATACTCTTGCCCTTCCCTCATTCACTTGGAAATATGCCATTAATCAAAAGGAGTACCATTTGAACAACAACTAAGTTTTTGAAGGACAGTCTTAAAGGCATAAGGACTCAAGGCATTTAATATGCGCTAAGTAACGTTTAAGGTATTATATAAAATTTATGTAAAAAGATTTTAATACCTTTAATACATTGAAGGTAGCAACACAGCAGTAGAACTTAAAATTATAAGCTATATTTCACATACTAGAGGCAGGAATTACTTTCCAGGAAGTCTTTACCAATTTGGCACTAAGTCTCAGGCCTTTAAAAACATTTCATATTCTTCTAGGAATTCAGCGTAAGAAAACATTCAGAAGTTTGGTTCAAAGATTTGTGCACAAGGACAAATCAGTAAAGTGTTAAAATTTTTGAAAAATGTTAACATCTAAAATAGAATAATGGTTAAATGTTAAATTGGTCATTAAAAATTATATTTTCATATTATAAAGTCTCAATAATAAAGCTGTGTGATACTGGCACATGAATATAAACAGACCAATAGAAGAGAATAGAAAATCTTGAAATAAACCAAAATATAAATGCCAATCTTGTATTGAATAAAGAAGTCTTCTTCAATCAGTAGGAAAAAGTTGGATTTTTCAACAAATGATGGTAGGACAACTGGAAAGCCATCTTTTAAAAAATGAAATTGGATCCATATCTCATATTTAATACCAGACTGGATCAAAGATTTGAATGTAAAAAATAAAACCAAAGAAATACTAGATAAACCAAGAGATAATTATTTTATAACCTTAGAATAGGAAAACCCATTCTTTTTTTTGTCCCCCAAGGGTATTTAGGTACTTAGGGTATATAGAGGGGGAAAAAAAAAGAATGGGCTTTCCTATTCTGAGGTTATAAAATAAAGGTCCAGAGAACTCCCAGGAAAGGCCATTCTAACTATGACATAAAACCAAAAAGCCATAAAAGAAAAACCTGATACATTCAATTGTATAAGAATCATTTCTTCATAAGGGTGGGGGGAATACCATAAGAAAAATGAAAATACTGACAACTGTTGCAGATAAAAGGTTCTTTACTTAAATACTAAGAGTACCTCAGCATGCTTTGCTTAATATACTAATAGTTCCTACAAATCACTACGAAAAAGATCCAAGAACCCAATAAAAATGGGCAAAAGGTATGTACAGTTCACAGAAAAGGTTATATTTAAATGGCTCTTAAAAATGAAAAGGGGGCCGGGCGCGGTGGCTCAAGCCTGTAATCCCAGCACTTTGGGAGGCCGAGATGGGTGGATCACGAGGTCAGGAGATCGAGACCATCCTGGCTAACACCGTGAAACCCCGTCTCTACTAAAAATACAAAAAACTAGCCGGGCGAGGTGGCAGGCGCCTGTAGTCCCAGCTACTCGGGAGGCTGAGGCAGGAGAATGGCGTGAACCCGGGAGGCGGAGCTTGCAGTGAGCTGAGATCCGGCCACTGTACTCCAGCCTGGGCGGCAGAGCAAGACTCCGTCTCAAAAAAAAAAAAAAAAAAAAAAAATGAAAAGATGTTCAATCACGCTTAATGTAAGAGATATTAAAAAATTAAATTAAGACACCATTTTTACCTGTCAGATTGCCTGATTCAAAATTTCGTGATAATTCACTGTGTGTGGGGAGACAGGTACTCTCATATGTTGCGGGCGAATTTGGCAATTTGGCAATATCTTTCAAAATTACAAATACACGCACGTACCTTTGACCTAGCAATTCTATGAATTTTTCTTACCGATATATTCATACACAAGCAAAATGGCTTATACTCAAGATTATTCACTGCAGAATCATGTGTACTAGCAAAACTTGGGGAATAACTAAATGAGTTATGGTTAATTCAGGCATTATGCAGCCATAAAAAGAATGAGTGACCTCTTTACAAAATGAAAGGAAAATATGTCTGAGATACATTAATAAGAGACGGGCAGAGGAGGAAGGAAGAAGGAATCTCAAAGTGCAGATAAAAATTAATTCTAATGAGTTATCATATGTGTAAAAATAGAGAAAAATGCATATATACAGTAAAAACCTATGATATCACTTCAGATATAAAGCAATTTACTGGCTCCAGACCCCCAGAACTCATGGCCAACTTCATTTGCAGTTTGTTCTGGTCATTTCACTAACCTTACAGAAATACAATCCTGAATTTTTTGTTATGGCAGGATTTTTACATAACTATCTATCTCTATATTTGTTTCTATGCACATGGAATAGGTATGGAAAGATACATAACAATTCAAAGTATTTGTTCGTTGGGAAGAGGGATAATGCCTGCCAGATGGCAAGTTGTAGAGGCAAGGAGGAAAGGTAAGAGAGATCGCATGGAATATCTTTTTATACTCTGAATTTTGGAACAAAGAATGTATTACCTATTTTTTAAAATAAATTAATAAAAATATATTTGGAAAAATGTGTTAATGTTTTCAATAACATGAGAAAATACACTTAAGAGAAAAAAGTAGAATGTAAAATATATACAGTATGATACCAAATATGTATTAATACAAAAAAATCTGTACACAAAAAAGACTGGAATAAAACACGATAAAATATTAAAAGAATAATTATCTCAGCCAGGTATGGTAGCACAGTCATGTAGTCCCAGCTATTCGGGAGGCTGAGGTGGAAGGATCCCCTGAGCCCAGGCAATGGAGATTACGTAAGCTAGGACTGCGCCACTGCACTCTAACCCAGGCATGAGCTGTGACTGGCCCACTGCATTACTCTGGGCAACAGAATGAGACCCTGTCTCTAAAACACAATATTAAAAAAAAAAAAATAGTTATCTCTAAGAGGTGGAATTATAAATGATTTTAAGTTTGGCTTTTCCTAAAATTCTAATTCTTTATATTAAGCACAAATTATATTCATAATCAGAAAAAGGGTATTAATTTTTAATGACAGGAATCAGAGGTTAGAAATTCAAGTGGAAGGTACAAAGTTATTAGGCATTATTCAGGGTTCTAAGCATCATACATGAAATTCAAATTTCCTTCAGACATCACTTCCAATCACAGCACCAAAAAAAGTATGGATAATGAGCTTAGGAAAAATATGAAAAAAAAATCTCATCTGTCCTCTGGTCTATCTCTTAAGGATTATTATGAAATTATTCTCATCCTCCTACTTTATGGATGTTTTGTCCATTTTTGTTTTCTGTTACCTAGGTAATGGTATTTCCAGCATTTCCCTTAAAAGGCTGTGAAACGAACAATCTGGTATTTCTCACTGTCGAGTTTTCCTGACCTTCAGCTTTCAGAGGCCATCTCCCTAAGGGAAAGCAGTAAGATGTAGAAGCTAAATCAGGAGGCTCAGGAATCTGAAGTTAAGAGTTCCAATCCTGACAAACTATAGTCTGTCTCCAATTTTGGGAATAAGCTAAACTTCCTGAGCCAGTTTCTTTAATGAGAAAACCTAAAGGTTTGCTTTGAAAAATATCAAAACCTATTGACTTCAAGGTTTCATTTTAACTTTTCAGACTATTTGTCTGAATTTTGTTTTCTTTTCTATGTTGAATATTTTCCTCTCACTAAATTTTTCACTCTCTCAATCAGTATCTGTAAGTATTACCAATCCCTTAGACTCAGGGATGGAAGTAAGGAGTACTTTTAGAAAGTCTGCTACAAGTGACACAATGTGAACGGAACTTGAGCAATGTTGAAGATAATTTATGGAGGGGTAAAAATAAAATCAGGATCTAAATTGAACCCTTATGAGCAAAGCCAACAAAGACAATTAATTGATGTTACTAACACCCAGTAAGGGAAGGTAAAATTCAGACGTCTCATATCTGAACCCAGCTGTAGAGATTAGGAAAACGATAACTTCCGTATCATAGTCTAGTAGCAAATGAAATGTTGTTATGCCTTCAAGGGTTCAATTTTTATTTCTTTTGTTTACTGTATACTCACTAACACCACTGCACTGGGCCTCAAGACTTCTCTTTTTCCTTCTATTTGTGTACCACATTACTTCTTGATGGGCTGCCCTCTCACTATAAAATCAACTACACAAAATTTGCAAAATTTGCAAAATCAACTACAGAAAATTTGCAGAGTTTTCTACATACTAGCCTTAGAAGTACCTGACAGCCTTTGGGAAGAAAGGAATTTTTACAAACATCAGACAGCAATCATCCCTCTGCCAAGACAGGGTGAAGCAATTTTAGTAGTGCCCTTAGCACACTTCAAACTCCTCCTCCTGGTTAACAAGACCAAACAACTCTCTAGTTGGTTAAAAGTTTTTCCAATAGGGAGGGACAAGGGAGCAAACAGGTGAAGTTTTTCTGAATTAACTGTCATTAGTTGAATGCTTTTTTGTGGTTCACCTACTTAAAAGGTGATCAAATCTCTTTGTGCTACTGAAGAAAGCAACTGCAAAGAACAATTACATAAACCCTCTATTTCAACTTACCTCATCCTTCCTTCTAATGAAACAAAGGATCAGAAACCACTACCTTGCCACCATTTCCTTAGTAATCTTAGTAAAGCCTACTATGTCATGTGAATCTCATCTTTTTCTTAGCAAACCACAGAAATTTCATTCAATATAGTAGGACACAACTGTACATACCTATTTTTTTTTTTTTTTTTTTTTTTTTGAGACTGAGTCTCACTCTGTTGCCCAGGCTGGAGTGCAGGACACAATCTCGGCTCACTGCCAGCTCCACCTCCCAGGTTCATGCCATTCTCCTGCCTCAGCCTCCTGAGTAGCTGGGATTACAGGCACATGCCACCATGCCCTGCTAATTTTTGTTTTTTTTGTTTTTTGTATTTTTAGTAGAGACAAAGTTTCACCATGTTGGCCAGGCTGGTCTCAAACTCCTGACCTCAGGTGATCCGCCCACCTTGGCCTCCTAAAGTGTTGGAATTATGGGCATGAGCCACTGTGCCCAGCTCATTTTTAAAAATGTGTTCAGTAAATGTTATTACCTGAAAAAGATAAAGGATATCCACACAAACTATTCTCAAAGAGGGGTGTTCTAGAACTTTATATTATTTATGTCCGAAGATGTGTACAGATCCTCAATTCCGTATCTGCAATTCCTAAATCAAAAAAGCTCTGAAAAGCAAAAGATTTTATGAAACTTTTCTTGCAGTAAAGTCTGACCTGCACTGACATAAGGCTATTTATAGTCTTTATACCGCTTGGTATGAATTTTTTTTTTTTTTTTTTTTTTGAGACAGTCTCACTTTGTCGCCCAGGCTGGAGTACAATGGCGCAATCACAGCTCACTGCAATCTCCGCCTCCTGGGTTCAAGCTGTTCTCCTGCCTCAGCCTCCTAAGTAGCTGGGATTACAGGTGCATGCCACTACGCCTGGCTAATTTCTTTGTACCTTAGTGGAAATGGGGTTTCACCATGTTGGCCAGGCTGGTCTTGAACTCCTAATCTCAAGCGATCCACCTGCCTCGGCCTCCCAAAGTGCTGGGATTACAGGCATGAGCCACCACGCCCGGCCTATTCATTTGTTTACCTGCAGAAATGTTAACTAACTGTCCAGTCCAAATGGTTGTGGAAAAGAGATTGTGGATGTATAATTCTATTCCTCAAAAATATTTTCACTGTTTGAAAATCAAATAGCAATAAACCAACATGATAGAGGGTAGAACAATACTAAGATGTTATAAATGAAACTATCATCTACATTAATAGAGCACACAATTTATATAAGACATACAAATTTTCTCTCAAAAGAAGAAAAAAGGGAGCCATTTAAAGTCACTTAAACAGTACATGCCTAGGCATTCTTAGAAGTTCTTTCTGATTTCAATGAAAAACTGTCTACTCTTAATGTGTTTTAAGGTATTTGGAAATCACTGGAAACTAATAACATCAACAAGCCCATGCCACATCCTAAGTATTGAATTCAAGCTTAAGATTCCAAACATTTCTAAAATATGACTACTCAAGTATAAAGATTCAATTAATAGTACCTGAAGAAATTAAAACATTTAAGTAACATGAACATGTTTGGGGATGTATTTTATACACATTCACTGATTTTCTTCTAGCAATACTAGTTGCAACATTTTAAATAAATTTTAGAGACATACCCTCCAGAAATGTAACTTTTAAAAATCTCATCCTGTGTCGTAATTGGTGAGGCATAAGCAGTATCACATAATACAACCAGATAAGACTTCTGTCTCATCAGCTCATATTCACTTCATGAATATGAACTTTTATTAATTCTTAACCAAATTCCCGCTTCCACATTTCTGGAATTAAAAGGTACTTAATGATGTATGACTAATTCCCTTTTTCTTCTATTTGCTTAAATAGTACTAGCCCTTTGAAATTTTCCAGCAGGTCCCTACGTTGTTATCAATAAACAATGAGCTGCATACACGCTTAATGCTAACAATGTTGATGCTATTCATTTTCTTAACAGAATATTTTACCTAATTCCTTCTGATAATATTAAAATGTAAAAGTACAAGATTTCTTGTTGATCCCTTTCTTGTGCTGATTATATTTCCCTTCTAACTCTGCAAGAGCATATCTGAACACATACTTGCAGATCTGTCACACTGATGAGTGCAGAGCTCCACCGCAGGGAGTCCTAGAGATTGGGATCTTACATTTCTCCCAGAGTGTCCTACACTCCCCACCCATTCATGGTAAAGTATTTAATTTTAATGTTCTGATTGTTTACCAGAAAGCACAGACAGTGAGGCTGGCTTCGCCACTCCCGTTTCCTTTCGCTATGCTGCTGAGCTTTTTCAGCCAATTGACTTTGCTTTGAGGCTATAAATATCTGAAAAATGTTCTGCATTTGATGCTCTTGGATTCTGTATCCATATTTAGCTGTTTGTGGCATGCCTTTGTTTAAGCTACTCTACCACCCATACAATCTGTCAGGTTGAGATCTGGATGGTCAAAGGACAAATGGATCAACATTCAACAGACATTGACTTACTATGAGCAAGGTACCAATCTGGCAGACAAGTTGACAATGAAGGGGGTGGCAAGATAGGAATACAAAGATAAACAAGGCTCCCTGATGTCAAAAATTGTATAGTCTTGACAAGGCATGGGCACAATTTATAATACTGGAATACAACAAATGAAACATTTTACAACTAAAAGAAAATGAAGATTAGGACAGACAGCATAAATATTTTTCTCTCAGCCACGTCTCAAAAATGTGCATTAGTTTGTGTTCTAAATATAGATCCACCTATTATAAAGCTCTGAACATATTCCAGAAAAGTTTTCCAAATCATGGCAACACACAAAACCCTGAGTATATGTATTATGACAATATATACATATGTACACAATATATATGTATTATCAACCAAGGAGCCAACCCTATCAACAACAAACTCAAAATAGTCCCTAGTCTTCAAATTTTGTGAGGCAAACTAATAAAATATTGTTTCTAAAGGTTCCTGTTAAGATGTTCTTTGGGGGGTTACTTCTGTTGTTGTTTGTTCCCATAATGATTTGAAACAGAAGTATACTGCAGGAGAAGTAAACTGCACTTAATAAAGCTCCTAATTATTACCCTATCTTTAGAACCCACATGGCTATGTAGGTTAGGTCTCAAAACTGTATGAGCTAGACCTAAGCAACATCCCCATACTTACTTCCTATCTTGTGAAAACATTCCAAATAAATAAACATCTGCCTTCAATATATCTTCTTTGAAAACTCAGTTCACTGACCTTTTGATAAAACTGCTCCCCAGAATCTCCTGACAATCATGATTTAAATACATAAGTTAAGGGCTTGGTTAATGCCTGACCCCAAGAGCCAAGATAAAGATTATAGGCCAACCTGTAGGTAAAATAAAGGGCCAAGCCACAGAATCAGACAACTTTAAAACTAAAAGGAACCACAGACACCAATTACTCCAGATTCCACTTTTAAGCTGAAACCTAGAGATTATGAGTTAAAACTACTTGCCCAGAGTTAGACAACCAATCTGTGGCAAAGCCAGAATGAAACCAGGTTCTCCATGCCCAATTATATACTCTAAGTTTCTAGTTGTATCCTCTAGACTAGGTTCCCAATTTGTAGATTTCCCTAAAACATGTTAGACTACACTCATCAAAGCCTCTTTAAATTGTGAGAACCTAGATGATCCAAGACAACGAAGGTTTTGAACACACAGACAAGAAACAAGAAAAACAAAACTAGTGTATTCTCCAAATTGTTTTTCTACATTCTATTATTTTTATTTCAAAGTTTTTACTTCAAAGTTTTCAAACATACACGCTGTTCATACAATAAGCAACTTAAAACTAGCTAAGGACATAGCCAAGAGTCATCCAATAGTTCTGAAATATTTACATCAAACTAAAGACAACAAAATAGTATCCAGGATGCGCTGCCTCAAAGGAAGGAAAGTAGCAACACTAAACAATAAATAAAAACAACTTCTGTTTAACTGAGAAAACAAAAAAAGTTACAATGCAGTGGAAAGTCTGCATTAGGTCACAGAAATGCAAGGCATGGTATGTATGTGTGTGTGTGATGTCTGATATGATGTCTTGAAATCAACTGAACTATGCAGAAAGAAAACTTCTAAGTCGTGGTCACTCTTGAATAACAAACATATATCCTGTTCACAAGGACGAAAGAAAAAAACATAATGTAAACTTGCTCTCTGTCTCTCTCTCTCACACACACACACACAATATACAATATATATTTCACAAATCAACCCCTAGGAATGAACTACAAAACAACATACGTTTATAGACGTTTATGTCCTTACAAACGAAGAACGATAGTTAACACCAGGTCCAGAGAACCCAGATAGTTTTGGATACTGAAATACTGAATTATCATATAAACGTATTCTTAGAGTAGCATGGCCCTATTTCTAACACCACACAAAAAAACAGTATGCCAAACAAGTGCATAAGGAGAGGGAGATGATAGAATGAGAAAACGTTGTAACTACAATATACTCTAATTCATATGCACTTTCAGATTCTCATCAACCTTTGTTATAAATGACCAGCTAAGTGGGATTAGCAGGCAGACCGAAAATCGGGCACCAAAGTTTGTAATATAATTTGCTGAGAACAAACTGGGCGACCTTGCATCGTCTTCCACTCCTTTGCTTTAAGTCTTCCAGTAAGTAGAGTAACATCAAGAAACAACCAGCAAAATACAGAGTGGTACAGAAATAAATCCTTAAGACCTAGTTATAAGAAGAATTGCTCGATTTTTATGATTAAAAGGGCCACTAGTGATGATTTAATCCAATCCGCTCACTTTACAGATGAGGAATCACAAGCCAAAAATGTGACTCGATCTGCCGCAAATCACACAGCCATTTAGTGGTAGAACTGAGGCAAGAACTTAGATCTCTGGACTCCTAGTTCTATGATCTTTCTAACAGTGATGGACATGAAGTCTTGAAATCAACTGAACTATACAGAAAGAAACCTTCTAAGTCTTGGTCACTCTTGAACAGTAAGCATATACTCTGTTCAGAAAGATGAAAGAAAAAAACATAAGGTACTTGATCACTAAAGGCTTAGATGCACACGACTGCACGATAACATCTTAACATTGTGTTTGATCCCAGGTGCTTCAAATTTGCCATCTTATACTCAGCCACATTACTAATGTCTTTTGTAGTCACGTGAGCTAGGCGATAAACATCTTGCCGTTTCAATATTTTGGAAAGCCACAGCTCAGTCCTGAATGCCAGGCTATAAATCCTTAAGCTATGAGTTTTCAAAACCAGCATGGTTTTAGTGCTGCCACAAGGCTCACACTAATAGAATCTCATCATTCAGTTTTAATTAAAGAGGTGGTTACCAGGAATGCAGAAAGGGAAAGTTTTAGTGTGTTCATCACTTTTAACCTGCTGAGTGGCAACCCAGTCACTTTACAACGAGATTCAGAAACAATAGTGTAATCTGAAACAATCCACACCCGTTGGAATAAGTGGTTGCTTTTAGAGAGTGAGGTTCAGGCAGAGGTTATAGATTAGTCTGCTCCCATCAAATACATAGTTTGGACTTTTTTTCATTCATTAGCTTATTCTCTGCTTTTTCATAATATCTTGGCTTCCAGTCTTGCCTCATTCAACAAGAAAAAGAGACGAAAACCCATTCACTTGGTTTCAAGGAGTTTTCCATCATACCTTCTTGAAGACTGATTGCCTGGCAGTTCCGCTGGAGTAATCGCCTAAGCATTACGTCTTGGATAGCCCAACTCCCGCATTAAACTTACTGCAGGTGTCTGAAGAGGTCCAAAGACCATACTGAGTCATATCCCTGCCCAAGTGACAGTCTGAAGAAACTTGTCAGAAATGCACCCCCAGAACAAAAGGGATATGGGAAACTGACCTAGCACGGATGATGACTGGGAATGAGCCTGAGACTTAGGGAATGAATTTCAGCCCAAGCAAAAATAGGAAACACCAGCCTGTAAGACGGCCTGTGATCCTTACCGTACACCCGGACCCAGCTCTGTTGCTGGCACACGGACTCCAGAAGGATCCGATCCAACATGCCACCGGCCACGGCTCCACTGACTGGGACAACCGCGTCCAGTTCCTCTGGGGGCAGCGGCGAGTCGGACTCCAACGCCGGGAACATCTCCGGCCAGGACAGCGCCTCCGCGGCTCCTCCGGACGACGGAGAGAGCTCCATGGTGCCCCGGGGCGGGGAGGGGGTGGGGGGGGACGAGGCGGCGGCTTCGGGGCTGGCGGGCGCGCGGCTCCGCGTCCTGCCTGCGGGAAGGGGAGGAGGAGGAGAGCGCGCCGCGAGGGAAGGGACCCGAGCGGCAGCCGAAGCGGACACCTCTCACCTCCTTCCCGGTCGCCCACTGCCCAAGGCTCGGGCGCTGCAGCCCACCTGCAGCCGGCGGGCGGGACCCAGGCCGGGAGGAGGATCCAGCGTGGCCCCGACCAAGGGTGGGTCCGGGCTCAGGTGTGTGTGGGTCTCTCCCGGGAGAGGACGCGGAAGAACCCGGGAGGGGAGGCTCGCCCTCCCACCTCCTCGGAGCCGCCTTCTTCAGCCCCGCTGGCGTCTCTCGCGGTCAGACCAAGCTCTGGCTGGGGATGGAGCGGGGCCGGGCAGGGCTGGGCTTGGGGGCGTCGCCGCCAGGGGCCGCCCCCTCTGACCGGCTCCCGCCGCCGCCGCCGCCTCAGAAGCTCCGAGTGCCAGTTCCCTCAGCCTGAGGAGGGATGGGGGGCGATGGCTCCGGGTTCTAGCCCGCCTGTCCTCGGCCCCCACTTCTGGAATGAGCCGGCCCGCCCCCTAACTCTCAGGCCACAGCTCCGGCCGCAGCTCTGGCTCCGGCTCCGCGGCGGATCCCACAAGCCCGGCAGCCGCGGCGGTGGCGGTGGCAGTGGCGGCGGCAGGCGGCATCCCAGGGTGATAGGCTGAAGCAATCGAGCGCCGAGAGCCCGGCCGCGTGTGCACTCGAGTAACGAAGCGGGGGAGGGACTGCGCCAAAGGCAGGAAAAGTCGGACACCGAATTATTCATCCGGCCTGTCCCGCCTACTTTCCAAATACCCTCCCAGGGAGAGCAGGGTATTGAGCGGTCCGGGTCTCTGCAAAGTAAAGACCGTTTGAGAAGGCGGGGAGGTAAAGGGGTGCGGGAAATTTAAACAGAAAAGAAAGGAGCTTCCCTTCCTTCTCACACCTTTCCTATTTATTTGTTTCTTTCTTTCTTTATGGGCCAACGTTTCTTTCTTATTGGACGAAGAGATGGAAGAAGCTGCTTTATCTTACAGTCACCCAAGGGGGACCGCCGCCTTCCTTCCCAGAGTGGAGTGGCAGTGGGTCCGGGATTCTGGGATATGCACAGGGTCTGCACCCTGCGCCCTGTCCGCGCTGAAGCTGGACTTGTCATTGGTTTACAACAGCACGGTGAAGAAGTGTGGTGTGGATGGATGGACGGGCCTCGCAGGCACATGAAATGCTCAAAAGCCCAGTATTAACCAAACATGTTTCTCAGTTTTGTCTTTGATCTTTGTGCAGTGTGTTGGCTTTTTTCCTTTAATGATGTCACTTGTATTTTATTTTTGGTTTATTTGTAGACTGTCCCTGTCCTTGGCCGTGGCTTTACTTTTATGTCCACCCAAGGCGAGATTCACCAGTTTAGGTTTAAGAAATTACTGACAAGTTAACAATAATTTCAAACTTGAACAATAATAACTTAAACCGTGCCTTGCACATAGTAGATCTCCAACAGTGTTTCTTGTATGTGGCTACCTAATGTGGAACGAGATTTTTCGTAATGCTATTTTTAATACTTTTTGGGAGGTTCTTTAGCCCCCCCCCCTACTTTGCACAAAGAGACTGATCTACAAGGGGTCCTGTTAATTTTCTGGTTTTGTGATGTCCTGGTGTATTGTTTGGGCTTACTGAGAGTTAACAAGGATGTATTTTGTGAGTTTCTTCGAACTCTTATTTAGAGTAATAGTATTTCAAAGCAAGAAATGTTTTAGAGATAACCTCATTCTGCCTCTTGTTTAACAGATGAGGAAACTGAGGAAAAACCAGGTTACCTGGCAAATCAACCACAAGTACAGATAGTTCCACAATGACTCGATGGATATTACTTCAACTTTGTTTCCTCAAGAACCTTTTGTGATTAAGCTTGTTGATCTGTGGCTTGATGGTTTACTGGAATGGTCATTTTTAATATCTAGGACCCTGCTTGCTTGCTTACTAGACTGGCTGCATAGTCAGTCTTCCATGTGTAAACAATAGTGTGTGCTTTAGTGGATAAGAGATGTTGAAGTCAGGAGATTGCTGAGCTCCGCACTGAGCAGACCTAGAGCATTTGTATTTATACTAAATTAATGCCATGGTAACATAAGTTAGAGAGCAAGTGAAAATGGCATCAAATGTACAAAGTTGAGTATCTCTTTACTAGTCAATGTATAAGGAATTTATTTACCCAAGCAATTATCTTAAAAACAGCATTACAAGTGGTATGCGAAACATTTCCAGAATTTATTTCCACATTTGCACTTTCCGTGGCATCATCCATTCCTGAGCTCAAGAAAAGGCCTCTGCCAACCCCCAGTAATCCTGCTTTTTTAACTGTAAGTTCTGGGATACATGTGCAGAACATGCAGATTTGTTACATAGGTATACACATGCCATGGTGGTTTGCTGCACCCATCAACCTATCATCTAGGTTTTAAGCCCTGCATTCGTTAGGTATTTGTCCTGATGCTCTTCCTCCACTTTCCCCCATCCCCCGACAGGACCCAGTATGTGATATTACCCTTCCTGTGTCCATATGTTCTCATTGTTCAACTCCCACTTATGAGTGAGAACAGGCAGAGTTTGGTTTTCTGTCGTGTTACTTTGCTGAGAATGATGGCTTCCAGCTTCATCCACGTCCCTGCAAAGGACATGAACTCATTCCTTTTTATGGCTGCATAGTATTCCATGGTGTATATGTGCCACATTTTCTTTATCCAGTCTATCATCAGTGGGCATTTGGGTTGGTTCCAAGTCTTTGCTATTGTAAATAGCACTGCAATAAACAGATGTTTGCATGTAATAAACAGATGTTTGCATGTGTCTTTATAGTAGAATGATTTATAATCCTTTGGGTATATACCCAGTAATGGGATTGCTGAGTCAAATGGTATCTCTGGTTCTAGATCCTTGAGGAATTGCCACACTGTCTTCCACAATGGTTGAACTAATTTACACTCCCACCAACAGTGTAAAAGCGTTCCTATTTCTCCATAGCCTTGGCAGAATCTGTTGTTTCCTGACTTTTTAATAATCACCATTCTCACTGGCGTGAGATGGTATCTCATTGTGGTTTTGATTTGCATTTCTCTAATGACCAATGATGATGAGCTTTTTTTCATGTTTATTGGCTGCATAAATGTCTTCTTTTGAGAAGTGTCTGTTCATATCCTTTGCCCACTTTTTGATGGGTTTTTTTTTTTTTCTTGTAAATGTAAGTTCTTTGTAGATTCTGGATATTGGCCCTTTGTCAGATGGGTAGATTGCAAAAACTTTCTCCCATTCTGTAGGTTGCCTGTTCACTCTGATGATAGTTTCTTTTGCTATGCAGAAGCTCTTTGGTTTAATTAGATCCCATTTGTCAATTTTGGCTTTTGTTGCAATTGATTTTGGTGTTTTAGTCATGAAGTTTTTGCCTATGCCTATGTCCTGAATGGTATTGCCTAGATTTTCTTCTAGGGTTTTTATGGTTTGGGGTTTTACATTTAAGTCTTTAATCCATCATGAATAATCTTACTTTTTAAATCCAAACCCTCCAGATACTGGTCCCTGCTTCACCTCTCTATCCTGACCCTAGACTAGCAGCAGGTTATTATCTAATTGCCTAAGTAGTAGTATGTCTGAAATTTATCTAATGTTCATAACTTAAAAATAGAATACTTTCACAGGACAGGCACAGTGGCTGACACCTATAATCCTAGTGCTTTTGGAAGCTGAGGCAGGAGGACCACTTGAGCCCCAAGAGTTTGTGACCAGCCTGGACAACATAGTGAGACCCTCATCTCTACAAAAAAATAGAAAAAAAATTAGCTGGGCCTGGTGGAAAACACCTGTAGTCCCAGCTACTCAGGAGGCTGAGGCAGGAGAATCACTTGAGGCCAGGAGTTTGAGACTCCAGTGAACCATAATGGCACCACTACACTCCAGCCGGGGCAACAGCATGAGACCCTGTCTCAAAAAAAAAGAAAAAGAAAAGAAAGAAAGAAAATCCTTTCACAACCTGAACAATAATTATGAGAGATAAGTAGAACCAGTATTTTAAAATCACCATTTAGAAAATTTAAAAAAAAAAAAATTAAGCATAGAATTTTATTAAGCAACCTACCTAAACATGGCTACTTAGGAGATTGAGATTAAAACTCAACTCTCCTAATTTTTAATTTCATTAATGGATCTGGATTCCTGAAGAGGGGTTTTCTTTGGTGTTCTGACATTTGTGGAACCACAAATAATATTTCATGGTTTTTGCAAATTATCATTTAAGAAAAATATTGAAGAAAATATCCCAAAAAATAAGAAAGAAAAAACAAAAAAGTTGTAAACCAATTTGCATTGCTGGGAGGCAGTTAATCCTGCTTGAACTTACACCAGTGATATCTCCCCGGAGCCAACTCAGATTTTAATGTGAATATAAATCCTTGGCTGATGAAGTCTTAGTTAACACTGTAGTTTACAAACAGCCCTTTATGTGTGAACAAGAAAGCTAAAGTCTCACTCCCCTGCCTGCCTTCTCCCCTCCTTTTTCCTCCAGGTTCTATAGCTTTGAACACTAAGCTCCCAGAGGTGATCTACGTATTTACTATCATTGGAATTCATAACATCAAGAATCAGACCTAAGTCCCCGGATAAGTGGGAACTCAAAATTGGGTAACTATTGAGGAGAAGAAGTAATAGGTTTCCTCTGTCTAAAAAACAAATGCTGGCACAAATCTGAGGTTTCTAAAAGACAGAACGAGGCCTTTGGTTCTGAATACACATTGCCAGTAATAAAGAGAAATATACACTACCAATAGTCAATATAAGGGGAGATGAGGGTTTGGAATCTTGGCTGTCATAAAACAGGACCGGGTGTGGGTCCGGTTTTCTTCTTCATTCACTTGTTAGTGCGCACGTGTGCACACACACACGCAGACACACACACACACACACACACACGGTTCCCTCTTCACAAATGCTGTTAAGTATTTTCTTTCCTTTTAAGGCAGGGTCTTGCTCTGTCGCCCAGGCTGGAGTGTAGTAGCGTGATCTTGGCTCACTGCAACTTGCACCTCCCAGGCTCAAGCAATTCTCCGACCTCAACCTCCCAAGTAGCTGGGACTACAGGTGTGTGCCACCATGCCTGGCTAATTTTGCATTTTTTGTAGAGATGGAGTTGCCCCATGTTGCCCAGGCTGGTCTCAAACTCCTGGGCTCAAGTGATCCACCTACCTTGACTTCCCAAAATGCTGGGATTACAGGAGTGAGCCACTGAGCCCGGCCAGCTATTTTCTCAGAGCCATTCCCTTCTAGACTATGTAGGCACCACCTCTAAGCAGCTAATCCCCAAAACAGTAATGCAATTTTTAAACTGTGATTAGCCAGCTCCTCCCTTTCAATATCCCCTCTCCCTTTAGACACAGTGATGCAGCACTCTCCTGATTATATTCTATAACACTGACTACGCCCAGTCTATCATAAGGAAGAATTCAGACATTTCCCAAGATTCTGCCATCTGTCTTCCTCTCACCTCACTCCCTAATTCCCTGGAGATCTACCCACTTCTGTGATTTCAGCTGTCACTTGGATAATGTTGACTTTGAGAAACTCATCTCCAGCCTTATCCACAGTACTAGGGTCCTATCAGGAGTTTGTAAATGTTGAACACCTCAACCAAGATATGCTTCCTGGACTTCCAACTTGATGCGTGGAAAGTGACATCTTCATGATCTCCTTATCCCTTGCCCAAACACCCTTGCCTTCTTGAATTGGTTTTTTATGCTAGTAAAACTAGTGGGTTCTGCCTCAAACTTGCTTATACATGGAGTTACCTTTGAGTCCTCTCCTCCATCCTAGCTTGCATAAATCCAACCCGTGCTTTGCATTCGTATTGACCTAGTTAGCTTTCACCAGGATTATTGCATTAGCTTGTTAGCTGTCCTCCTTCCCCTGCCACCTTTCCATCTCCAATACTTTCTACTTTCTGTTGTAGGTGAATTATTCTACAGCACAGTTCAGACCAAATCACATCCAAGCTCAAAAAAACACAGCTCCTTATTGCCTACTAAGTGAAATATATGCTTTACAGAACTTAAAAGGGCCTTCCAAATATAGTCCCAAACCACTGTTGCTGTCTCGCTCATTGCATGTGCTCAGCGAACCCAATAGGCTCTCTGTTCTACAAATACATCCAACACTTTCCTTGCCCCTTGCCTCTGCTTGATTGTTTCTTCCACCTGGAATGGGAGTTTCTAGGGTCCCCATCAAATACCACTGTCCTCCTCCATCAAGTCATTCCCTATTCTCCAAGCTGACAATTAGCCTCCTCTGAGTTCCTGTAGCATTTGTTTCTGTCTTCTGGAACCAATCACAGTATATATTATGGAATAGTCCTTTGTATCACTCTTTTTTTTTTTTTTTTTTTTTTTTTTTTGAGATGAAATCTCGCTGTCTTGCCCAGGCTGAAGTGCAGTGGCGCGATCTCGGCTCACTACAAGCTCTGCCTCCCGGGTTCACGCCATTCTCCTGCCTCAGCCTCCTGAGTAGCTGGGACTACAGGTGCCCGCCACCACGCCCAGCTAATTTTTTTTATTTTTTTATTTTTTTGTATTTTTAGTAGAGACAGGGTTTCACTGTGTTAGCCAGGATGATCTCGATCTCCTGACCTCATGATCTGCCCTCCTCGGCCTCCCAAAGTGCTGGGATTACAGGAGTGAGCCACCGCGCCCGGCCTGTATAACTCTTACTATCTGCTATTAGGTTATAGGCACCTTGAGGACAGAAACCTTGTTTCTGCCCCACAATGTCTTTCATAAATTAACCCCTCAATGAAACCAGAAGCCAAGAAACAAGAAATTATACTAAGGGTTTTTTCATAGATGTTTGGGGCTGCAAAAGATACTAAAATACCCGTTTAATAAGTCTAATCATGCAACTCTCATTTTCTCTCCTGCCTCTCTCCATTTTAAAAAGAAACATTCCTAGGCCCAGGAAAATGACATGATTGTGCTCACAAAACTAATGACAGAGGAAGGATTAGAATTCAGATCTCCTGAATCTCAATTCATTAGCCCCATCAAAAGATTCATTCCTTTCTATCCTTTTCTGTCCTTTAAATGGATATTTTTCTCGTTAATAAAGATTTTCTCAGCAAAGTAATTTTATTCTTTTATATATTATTTAAGCTTAAAGCATTTGTGCTATATTCCTGGCCCTACATATAACTTTAGCAAAATTATACTTATTTTTTTTTTTAACCAAAGGACCAAACAGAGACATCAGAGAAACATCTGGTCTGATTCATCAGGGTAGCAGCAACATTGCTATTTATACACGAGTACAGCCCTATCTTTGTAGCTCTCAGCTGTTCCTCATTGCTCAGTATGTTCCCCTTTTCAACCTTGTCTGTCCCTCATCACGATAGCATCCTGCATCCTGAGTCTTAAGCAGAATCTAATGCAATCATAGAGACTATATTTCCTACTCCCTAGAAGGGGTCTGTCTTGAAAAGGAAATATTTTTCTACTTTCTCAGTCTCTTTATTGAGGCATATAGGACAACAAGCCTCAAGTGGTTGGGTGGCTGCCATTCATTCCACAGCATTCTGGGTAGAAAGAAATTGGATAGAAACCAAAGCTGTGGCATAAGTCAAATTTGGAAGCAGGTCAGGTAGAAAGGAAGTGAGTATTCTAAATGGGGAAACTGAGGTTAATGAGGAGAATTTAAGGAGCACTGATTCTCCTCATAGCAATTAGAAACTCCATGATCTTACGGAGTCATCAGGACCGAAGGAAGGCTTAGGAATCTTCTTGGGTTTTGTGAGTACCCTTTTATATCTGGCCCATGTCCTCTAAGAGAAGGCCACTGTTTGTACTAACCAATGACAATATTGTTTGGAAAAGCAGTGGAACAGTCCAGAGACAAACAGACATCTACCAGTCACTTCTGGGAAAAACTCCTCCAAAATCATGACCTCACTTCAGCATTCAATTACAGGCATGCAAAAAAAGTAAAAATACTCAGATGGAATCACAATGGCCCCTGACATCAGGGCCTAATTAAAACCTTAGAGGTCCTAAGCACTGAAAATAATAAGGTGCCTCAACCCACCTAAAAATTTCTTTTGCAAAGTGTTAGGAAGAGCAACAAAGTTCTGTTTTATTTTTTCAGTGATAACCACTACAGAATTTACTTCAGAAATGGCAGATACCAAACTCTTAAAAGTTTTGTATGTATCTTACTGTATTCCTACTTTTCCAGTGCCCTAAACACCATATCTGTTGAGTAATCCAGCTCTTCTTGGAATATCCCAAGCCAACCATCTATTAATAAACACTGTCTATGAAGAGTGTAATCTTTAGCAAATTAATGTCTGTGTTTTTCTATTAACTATAGAGACAACAAGTTAGGTAACCTTAGCCAAAGAAAATGATCACTTCCTTAGCTTTGTTATTCTAATGAGTCCTCAAAAATGTGATTAAAAATCAGAACCAAATGATTCTAAAGAAGAGATTTTAAAAAATTATTCCACTGTCCTCCTATTACTCTGAGAGAAATATTATCTTAATTGGTCAATATGTGGAGGCTACACAACCATTTTCATTTTTCTCTCATATCTTAAAGATGTCAAGACATTGGTTATAATAGCTAGAGCCTATTGAAGGCTTGTGAATAAAGACAAAAATATCCAAAATATATCTTTTGTAAGCTGTCATCTAAATATGGATGAAGAATCTCTTCCCAGTGTTGATCATGGTTAATCATTAGTATTGAGAAATAAGAAACCTGGAAGATTTTGTTTTTTTGGTCATTTTTCCATTAGTTTATAACAGGAAATTATTAGCAGGATAACCAGGGAGGAGCTGGAAGGTTAGAAGCAAGTAGTCAGAAAGTGGGATGTCAAAATCTGAGATTGCTAAGGTGTAATGTCTGAGTGATGACAAGATACAAAATGTGGTCCTGAGAGGTGGATGACTAGAGTAGATTGGAGGAGAAGGTCAGAAGGGTTAAGAAGATAGGAAAACTAGAAAGCTAAGTTAGTGGAACAGTTGTTAACACCAACTCCTAGGATGGTACTAGGAGGTAAGATAAAGATAAAAACTATTAGGGAGTTAAGTCGCCAAATTTTTGGAGAATGAAGGGAACCAACCAGGAGGGTGGTTAGTGACAAAAAAGAAGAAAGGGTAGAGGGAACCCTTAAGAAAAGAATGAGTATTTACATGAGATTTAAAGAGTGGTGGTCTGCTGGCCGGGCGCGGTGGCTCAAGCCTGTAATCCCAGCACTTTGGGAGGCCGAGACGGGCGGATCACGAGGTCAGGAGATTGAGACCATCCTGGCTAACACGGTGAAACCCCATCTCTACTAAAAAATACAAAAAAAACTAGCCGGGCGAGGTGGCGGGCGCCTGTAGTCCCAGCTACTCGAGAGGCTGAGGCAGGAGAATGGCGTAAACCTGGGAGGCAGAGCTTGCAGTGAGCTGAGATCCGGCCACTGCACTCCAGCCTGGGCGACAGAGCCAGACTCCCTCTCAAAAAAAAAATAAATAAATAAAGAGTGGTGGTCTGGAAGTAGCAATGGACCGTCAGCCAAATGCTAACCCCTGCATCCCAACTCCCTCTACAGCACAACAGAACAAAGTGTGTGGGAGAATGAACAGCCTCAACTAGAGGATGTTGCGAGGTAAATCCTAGCCTTGAAGTGGGTCCCTCAATTCAAGACAAGTGAAGAGTACATTTCCAAGAAAAAATATTCAGAATGTAGAATATCTTGTTTATAATGGGATAATTGTTCCAGATGGCTCAGTGCAAGGATAATTAAGGGGTTTGTAGTGATAGCCACAAGAGGTGAGAAAGAGGGGTTTCATAGTGATAGGCAGATGTGAGAAAGTACTGAACCATTCATTAAGGGGATGAAGGCAATAGAGAGCACAGGTGACTAGAAACATTGCCCATTCAATCAATGACTGGGGATTAGGGGAATGAAGGAGAGATGGGCTTCAAATATTATAGTTTGGCTCATGGTGAAGCCTGTCACAAAGTTTTTGGAAAGGCCACAAGGACCTTGTTCTAATCCAGGCTATCTCTCTGTGTCTGGAGCTGAAGCAATGAGCCTAGTGAGGACAGGGCTCTCTCAAGGTTTGTGGCTCAACAAAGGAGTTGTTTTTTCCATTTCATGAGAATTCTACTCTGTAGATACCTTCATTTTATTCCAGTCAATCAGCCTTTCCTAGACCCTCTTAGTTCCATGCTCTGCCTGAGACTAATGATTGATCATCTAAAATACACCAGTCCTGGGCCAGGAGTGGTGGCTCACGCCTGTAATCCCAGGACTTTGGGAGACTGAGGCCATTGGATCACTTGAGTTCAGGAGTTCAAGACCAGCCTGGCCAACATGGCGAAACCCCATCTCTACTAAAAATACAAAAATTAGCCAGGCGCGGTGGCACATGCCTGTAATCCCAGCTATTTGGGAGACTCAGGCATGAGAACCGCTTGAGCCTGGGAGGTGGAGGTTGCAGTGAGCTAAGATTGTACCAAGACATTCTGGCCTGGGTGACAGAGCAAGACCTTTCCTCAAAATAAAATAAAATTGAATAAAATTTTTAAAAAATAAAATACACTGGTACCTCTGTTCCCTTGCGCTGCCCACTGCATCAACTCTGTATCAGTCTCACAGTCTGTTTTTCCTGCTCCTCCTTTGTTTTAGTCTGTTCTCACACTGCTATAAAGATACTACCTGAGACTGGGTAATTTATAAAGAGAAGAGGTTTAATTGACTTACAGTTCCACATGGCTAGGGAGGCCTCATGAAGTGTACAATCATGGCGAAAGGTGAAGGGGAAGCAAGGCACATCTTACATGATGATAGAAGAGGGAGAGAGAGAGAGTGCAGAGGAAACTACCACTTTTAAACCATCAGATCCTGTGGGAACTCCTTCACTATCACAAGAACAGCACAGGGGAAACCGCTACAGTGATTCAGTCACCTCCTACCATGTCCCTCCCTCAACAAGTGGGGATTACAATTTGAGTTTAGATTTGGGTGGGGACACAGAGCCAAACCATATCATCCTTCTCAAAACAGTGGAGGCCTGGAGAAAATCCCATAACCGGAGTCTTCTGCTGCTACAGATTCAAGCTCAACTGGGCCCTCAAAGATTCCACCAACCCCTTAATTTGTCTTTGATCAGTTCCCTCTCCCATTCTGCTCAGTGAATAGACCTAACCTTTGTCTTCCCTCCTCAAGACCTTGTCAACTTCCAACTCTCATTCTCAACAAATGTTTCCACCTCCTATTTCAAGGAGAAAAATTGGGGCACTAAGTAAGATCTCCTTCAACATCTCCATCCCTCCAGTCTTTTCTTTCAGGCCCAGGGGATGAGAGGTCCCTCCTCTTTTTCAAAGGCCAGACACTCCCACCTCTTTTAGGGCTTAAACAATTATTTTCTCTTTTTTCCTTCAGCCACACCCTCAACACTGACTCCTTTCGATTCATGTGTTCATCTCTCCCATCTAATCAAAAAGTTGGCCGGGCATGGTGACTCATGCCTATAATCCCAGCACTTTGGGAGGCCGAGGTGGGTGGATCACTTGAGGTCAGGAGTTCGAGACCAGCCTGGCCAACATAGTGAAACCCCATCTCTACCAAAAATACAAAAATGGCTGGGCATGATGATGGGCACCTGTAATCCCAGCTACTCAGGAAGGCTGAGGCAGGAGAATCACTTGAACCTAGGAGATGGTGGTCACAGTAAGCCAAGATCATGCCACTGCACTCCAGCCTGGGTGACAGAGCGAGACTCTCAAGAAAAACAAAACAAAACGCTACTGACTGATGAAGTGCACTGATGTCTACAACTCTTTCTTTGAAATGCATCTAAAAAAATAGGCTGGATTGATGGATGGATGGATAGATGTAGAATAAACCAAATAAAGCAAAGTGCTCTTTTTGGAATCTAGGAGGTGGGTAAATGAGTGTTCACTGTACAATTCTTTCAACTTTTCTGTGTATTTAAAAATTGTCATAGCTGGGCATGCTGGCTCACGCCTGTAATCCCATCTACTTGGAAGGCTGGGCCAGTAGGATAGCTTGAGCCCAGAAGTTGGAGGCTGCAGTGAGCTATGACTGTGCCACTGCACTCCAGTGTTGGCAATAGAGCAAAATCCTCTTTTTTTTTTTTTTTTTTTTTTGAGACGGAGTCTCACTCTGTCGCCCAGGCTGGAATGCAGTGGCCGGATCTCAGCTCACTGCAAGCTCCGCCTCCCAGGTTCACGCCATTCTCCTGCCTCAGCCTCCCCAGTAGCTGGGACTACAGGCGCCCGCCACCTTGCCCGGCTAGTTTTTTTTTTTTTGTATTTTTTTAGTAGAGATGGAGTTTCACCATGTTAGCCAGGGTGGTCTCGATCTCCTGACCTCGTGATCCGCCCGTCTCGGCCTCCCAAAGTGCTGGGATTACAGGCTTGAGCCACTGCTCCTGGCTGCAAAATCCTCTTTTAAAAAATTATCATAATAAGAGTATTGGGATACACAACATTTTTGTGGAGATGTGGCTTCCAATCTAGCATCTTCCTCAAGCCACCATCCAATCTTTCTTCCTTTCTCTACCTGAACTTTTCTAAAGGGTAGATAATACTATCTTCACTACTTCCTTACCTCCCAGTCGCTAGTTTTCTTCAGATCTTTTAAAAAAGAGATAAAATTGTTTTGTGTCTTTATAAAATTTATATATATATACACATATATATATATATCTCCTAGACTTTACCTTTTGCACTCAGTATTGTTTCATGATTTATCTGCATTGATACTTGTGATTCTATTCCATTCATTTTAACTGCTGTATAATTGTATATCATATAGTCCACCCATTAGTTTACATATTCCACGGAAATGGTTGCTTCCAACTTTTTTATTGCAAACAATAAAGCAGTGATCATCCTTAAGGCACTTCTCCTTATGTATGTGTGCATTTCTCTAGACATATGTTCAGAAATTGAATTGCTATGTGTAGGGAATACACATATTCAACTCTACAAATAATTGGAAAATTGCTTTTCATAGTGGTTGTACCAATTTACTTTCCCATCAGAAGATATAAAAGTTTCTTTCTTCACGTTCTTGCCCAGATTTAGCATTATCAGATTTTTAGATTTTGCCATTCTTATGTATATGAAAAGCAATCCAATATTAATTCTGAATTTTCCTCCTTAGAAGAGAGGTTAACCATCTTTTGATGTGCTATCGACAATTTGAGTTTTACTTCTCTGAATTGCCTATTCACATTCTTTTTATTTATTTTTAATTTTTTTGAGACTGAGTCTCGCTCTGTTGCCTATGCTGGAGTACAGTGGCTCAATCATACAACCTTAAACTCCTGGGCTCAAGTGATCCTCCCACCTCAACCTCCCAGGTAGCTGGGACTACAGGTGTGCAGCACCACGCCTGGCTATTTTTAATGTTTTGTACAGATGGAGTCTCACTATGTTGACTTGGCTGGTCTCAGACTTCTGGCCTCAAGTAATCCTCCTGCCTTGGCCTCTCAAAGTGCTGGAATTACAGGCATGAGCCACTGTGCCTGGCCAATTCACATTCTTTGATAATTTTTTTTCCATTGCATTTTTGTCTTTTCCTTAATGGTTTTCCCCATATATATGCCTTACTCTAATCTTTTGAAAGTTTTTTGAATTGTAAACATTTTCTCTTGGTCTTTTAACATAGTTTATGGTATTTTTTCTCACATAGGAATTTATTTTAGGCTGGGTGCAGTGGTTCATGCCTGTAATCCCAGCACTGTGAAAGGCCAAGGCAGGTGGGCGGATCGCTTGAGCCCAGGAGTTCAAGACCAGCCTGGGTAACATGGCAAAACCCTGTTTCTATTAAAAATGCAAAAAAGTTAGCCTGGTGTGGTGGCATGTGCTTGTAGTCCCAGCTAGTAGGGAAGCTGAGGTGGGAGGATGGCTTCAGCCTGGAAAGTGGAGGTTACAGTGAGCTGAGATTGCACCACTGCACTTCAGCCTGGGCAACAGAGTGAAGAGTGAGACCCTGTCTCACAAGAAGGAAGGAAGGAAGGAAGGGAGGAAGGGAAGAAAGGGAGGGAGGGAAGGAAATTTTAATTTATCATCTTTATGTTCATTTATGATGTAAGTTTTTCATGCCTTAAAATCGCCTTCCCTCCTCCAAAGTTATAAATGTATTCTCCTCTACAATATTCCAAAATCTTTATTATTCTGCCTTTCACATTGATAAGTTTAATCCACCTGATATGTATTTATGTATATAGTGAGAAATAAAGATCTAATTTTTCTCTATATGGTAACTAATTGACCTAGCACCACCTATTGAATAGTCCAGCTATTTCCTGCTGCTTTGTGTGTTCTATCACATACCACACTCTCCTATGTGTTGCTCTCTGTTCCATTGAACTTTAGATTTATTTATGCTCTAATACCATACCGTCTTACTTCCTCCTCATTCTTATTTTCTTTTTTCAAATTCGTTTTGCCTATTTTTGGCCCTGAACTCTTCGATGGGCATTTTATAATCAAATGTCAATTTCCACAAAGCACTCATTGAGATTCTGATTATAAAATGTTAACTTTATACATTAATTAGGGAGCATCACCTGGTTATAATATTGAGTTTCCCTTCAAGAACATGATTTATTTCTTCTATTTTGTATTCATTGATAAAGTCTCATAATTTTTTTCCATATAAGTCTTAGACATATTTTGTTAAATCTATTTCTGGGTACATTATGGCTTTTGTTGGGACTACAATTTAGATATTCTTATTATATTTTCTAATTGGTTATTGCTGACACAGAAAAGCACTATATTTTATTTTATTTTGTTTTATTTTATTTTGAGATGGAGTCTTTCTGCGATGCCCAAGCTGGAGTGCAATGGTGTGATCTCAGCTCACTGCAATCTCTGCCTCCCAGGTTCAAGTGATTCTCCTGCTCCAGGCTCCCGAGTAGCTGGGACTACATGCGTGCACCACCATGCCCAGCTGATTTTTGTGCTTTTAGTAGAGATGGGGTTTCACCATATTGGCCAGGCTGGTCTCAAACTCCTGACCTCAAGTGATCCGCCCGCCTTGGCCTTCCAAAGCACTGGGATTACAGGCACGAGCCACCGTGCCAGGCCAGAAAACACTATTGATTCTTGAACATTGACTTTGTGTCCATCAGTCCTGAAGAACTCTCTTATAAGTATTGATAGGCTGAGCACAGTGAAGCACACCTGTAATCCCAGTACTTTGGGAGGCCAAAGTGGGCGGATCACAAGATCAAGAAATAGAGACCATCCTGGCCAACATGGTGAAACCCCGTCTCTACTAAAAATACAAAAATTAGCTGGGTGTAGTGGTGTGTGCCTGTAATCCCAGCTACTCAGCAGGCTGAGGCAAGAGAATTGCTTGAACCTGGGAGGTGGAGGTTGCAGTGAGCCGAGATTGCACCACTGTACTCCAGCCTGGTGTCAAAGTGAGACTCTGTCCCAAAAAAAAAAAAAAAAAAGTGTTGATAAAATGTCAAAAGATTGTCTTGAATATCCTCTGTAGACAATTATGTTATTTGCATATAATTATTATTTTATTTATTTCTTTTCAATTCCTATGCTTTTATTTCCTATCTTACTGCATTGTTTAGGACCCCCAGAACAATGTGGAATGGATATAATATCATGTCTTGTTCTTGACTTTGAAGAAAGTGTTTCCATCTTTTTCACCATTAAGTACAACATTTGCTGTAGGTTTTTGATATTTAGGATGATCTGATCTATTTCTAGTTTTCTAAGAAGAATATTTTAAAATAAATGAGGGCCAGGCATGGTGGCTCACACCTGTAATCCCAGCACTTTGGGAGGCCAAGGCGGGTGGATCACAAGGTCAGGGGATCAAGACCAGCCTGGCCAACATGGTGAAACCCTGTCTCTACTAAAAATACAAAAATTAGCCAGGTGTGGTGGTGCGCACCTGTAATCCCAGCTACCTGGGAGGATGAGGCTGGAGAATCGCTTGAAGCTGGGAGGCAGAGGTTGAAGTGAGCCAAGATCGTGCTACTGCACTCCAGCCTGGCGACAGAGTGAGATTCCATCTCAAAAAAAAAAAAAAATGTTTTCCTATAGTTATTGAGGTGATCATTTAAGTTCCTCCATTAATTGGATATGATAGTGAATTATACTAATAGATTTCAAAAAATAAAGTATCATTCACTTCTGGGATTAACACCCCTTGATTATACTGTATTTTCAATGAACTGCAAATATTGTGTTTAGTTTTTGTATATCTATATTTATATGTGAGACAAGTCAGTAACTTTCTGTTCTGGTCCTGCTCTTGTTTGGTTTGAATATCCTCTTTTGATATTCAAGGGAGTTGCCTCCCTACTCATTCTTCAGCTCCTTACAACTCTGTGACAACAGCTCTCAAAATGACATCTAAGTGAATAAATTGACATCTAAGTGAATATATTTATTTTCCTCTAAGCCCTATGTTACAACACCTGTTGTAATCATTTGACACAATTGATCACTTCCTTCTTAAATTGCATTCTTTATTTTAATACACCACTCTCCTTTTCTTATACATCTCTGATTATTCCTTCTCTACCTTCCTTGTGGGCTCATCTTCTCCCTGGACTCTCCCTTGTCTATCACTCTACAGATGTTCCTTAAGTGATCCGAGGCATCTTCAATGTTTCAACTACCACCTGTACAGAGATGAATTCCGGTGCTGTACTTTCAGACCTCTCCCCTCAGTTCTAGTATTTTCTGGCTCATTCTGGCTGTCCCAAAGGCACCCAGAACTTCACGTTTAGAATGAAATTTATCATCTTCTCCATTAAAAAAGTTTTACCTCCTGTTGACACAATCTTAGCTCATGACCCCATTATCCATACTTGTCATCTGAAAGAGAGTTGTTTGGTAGTGTCTCTCCTTCATCTCTGAAATCTAATCGGTTACCATGCCCTGAGAGTTTAACTTCCTAAACATTGCTTGACCTGTTCCCACTTCTCCATCTTCACCATCCACACCTCAGAAAGGCCTCTCTTCATCTTTCACCTGGTCTAGAACAACAATTTGCTAACAAATTTCCTTTGTTTTGTCTACCTTAAATACAGATATAACAAGAGGTGCAACTACAACCCCTTTCTAACTGTTCTCTCTCTAAATACTGAAGCAATTTAGTTAAAACTCTACTCTTGCCCTGCCACTTTTCTGCCTCAAAACCTGTTAGCCTTTCCACATCACAGACAAGATGGTCTACACTTTTTAGAGATAATACTCAGAGTCACCACCATCTACCTTTTACCCCTTTCTGTAGCACATTTGTAACTGTTTCCAGCAAATCAAAACTTGTAGTTTCCTATGTAGTCTTTGCACTTTTCCCCTTCTATGTCTTTGCCTATGCTGTTCCTTCTGGAAGCCACATCTGCTTCTATTTCCCTCTCCTACACCTAACCTCAATCCAGTTTCCTTCCCATCAAGAATCTGTCTTGACTAATTCTTCATATCCTTAAAGATCCAACTCAGCTGTCAGCTTATTAAAAAGGCCATTCCTGGATGGGCACAGTGGCTCACATCTGTAATCCCAGTGCTTTGCGAGGAATGAGACAGGAGGATTGCTTGAGCCCGAGAGTTCAGGGTTACAGTGAGCTATGATTGCGCCACTTTATTTTAGCCTGGACTTCAGCCTGGGCAATAGAGCAAGACCCTGTCTCAAGAAAAAACAAAAACAAAAACAAAAAAAGTCACTCCTAACTCTGATCTCTTCCAAAGACTTCACTAAGTGCCTCTCTCTTCAGTGATCTCATAAAAGCCATGATTCTTTTTATATTTTGCACCTCCCACATTGTATTCCTACATTGTATCATAAGTATTTGCTTTTGTATCCCCACTGAACTGTGAACTCATGGAGAGGAACAACTGGGTTTTTTCATGGTCAAAGTTCCAGAACCTAGCAGAGTATTTGGCAGAGTATTTGTTGAATTCAATGAATAAGTGATTTAGCTGAATTGGATATGCTCTTTGCAGAACACTTTTGGTTTTTCTATTATTTAAATTTTGGTTTTCACTAGCCTGCTCATACTACATAGATTTGATAAATTTAATTTTTATTGTTCTGGCTAACCAACTCTAAAAATAATAAAAAACAGTGATCTATCACTGTGGCCAGTATGGTCTACGTTGGAGTATGGAACCACAGGGGAAAACAGAAACAAATAAAGCAGGATAGAATGATCAAAGGAGAGGATCAAAATCAAAACACACACCACCTATTGTTTTAGTCATTTGGGGCTGGTATGACAAAGCACCACAGACTCGATGGCTTATACACAAAGGAGAAATTTATTTCTCACAGTTTGGAAGGCTGGAAATCCTACATCAGCATGCTGGCAAGGTTGCATTCTGGTGAGGGTCCTCTTCTGGATTGCAGACTACTGTCTTCTCATTGAATCCTCACATGGCAGAAAGAGGGCAAGGAAGCTTCTGGGGTTCTTTTTATAGGGGCACTAATTCCACTCATTAGGG
Organism: Papio anubis; assembly: GCF_008728515.1. Classification (NCBI taxonomy): domain Eukaryota; kingdom Metazoa; phylum Chordata; class Mammalia; order Primates; family Cercopithecidae; genus Papio; species Papio anubis. Next base: position 183,874,863 of record NC_044976.1, read on the forward strand.
CACCACCCTCATGACCTAATTAACTCCCAAAGACACTACCATCTAATACCATCGCATTGGGGGATGACATACGAATTTGTCAGGGAGAGGACATAGACATTGTCTGTTGCACCTATCATCTCTAACGAGAGTTTTCACTGATACTATGGTGAGGAGTGATTAATATTTGTCAGCAGAATCCTATTGTCAGTGGCTCTTAGATTATTTGTGAAGTCAAATACCACCTTGCAGTTTAATAAACTCACCTGGAAACCTCATCCCAGGTCTTACAGGAAGTCGATGCTCTCCCAAACTCCCTGAGATTTTTCTGGGCTTCCCATTCTCTTGGTACCTCTGGGTTTGATTTCTGGCTTCTGCTGAATTACCATTCTTCACTCTGCAGTATCTTGCAGCTGTTCCTTTATCTTCTTTTGGCACTGACCCAAGAATGGGTTACAGCTCCTCCTCTTTGATTTCCCATCCCAAATTCATGAGAGGCAGCTGTGTGTGGTAGACTGTTCCTGGCAATTCAAAGATAATGTTTGCCATATAGGGAGGCTACATGGCAAATATGCAATACTCTTTAGCAGCCAATTTAAAACTGAAAACTTGATTTCCTTGTTCTATTTCCACCAACCCAAATGTAAGCTTCCTGACATTTTGCTCAGCCTCCTCTCCCACTCTGCCTCCTGCCTTGCCACTTCTCTCTTCTTCCCATACCTCCCAATAATTGCTTATGCAGAATGATTTTGTGATTTTTTTTCTGCTCTTGGCTCTACAGAATATGATTTTGTGATCTTTCTATTGTTTTTTCCCCCAACCTATACAGAGCCTCACCTACCACCCCTTAGGCATCTCTCAATATATTATTCTAAATAAAGACAATTACTTACCTAAAAAGAACTCATGTACCAGTTTGCAAAATAATAATTTCTATTTCCCACTACATTTCTATTTAGAGTGTGTATATATTTATGTTTCAGCTAACTATTTAATAAAATCAACATTGATCATTTTAATCCATGTGATTATTTCTTCTCATCTAAATATTTTGTTTTGTCATAAGATCTTAACACTTTAAGTCCAGGCACAGTGGCATATACTTGTAATCTTAGCACTTTGGGAAGCCAAAGTGGGAGAATTGCTTAAACCCAGGAGTTTGAAACTAGCCTGTGCAACATGTTGAGACTCCTGTCTCTACAAAAATAAAAATCAGCTGGGCATGGTGGCACATACCTGTAGTCCTAGCTACTTGGGAGGCTGAGGCAGGAGGATCACTTGAGCCCAGGAGGTTGAGGCTGCAGTAAGCTATGATGGCACTGCTGCACTGCAGCCTGGGTGACAGAGTGAGACTCCATCTCTAAACAAAACAAACCAAAACAAAACACTTTTAGTTATAGCTAATGATTGGTGCCCAAATGAGGTGATACTAAGCAACATAGATTGTCACCCCAGTGTTCAGGTTGGGACAATCAAACAAAATAGTAGTTTTTAAGAATTATGTCTGAACTGGGCCTCAAAATATTCTCAGCTCATTCCCTTTAAATAATACATGTATTTTATATGTGTATATGTGGCCAATCTGAATGGAATACTTCTGAACAACAGCAAATATTGATGGTGCCTAAACTTTTAGAATCCCAGAAATACCCTCTTTTGCAAATACCTGAATTCATTCCTTCCGGCAAATATTTGTTAAGAGCCTACTGTGGGTCAGGCACTATGGTAAACCCCGAGGACTAATGGAGAAGAAAAGAGTTGAACTCTCTGCTGTTGTGGAGCTTATATTCTAGAGGGAAACATGGTCAATGGGAAGGAAATAGGAAGTTACATATAGTGGTAAGTTCTATGAAGAAAGTCAACACGGTGAGTTAATAAAGAACAGGTCGGGGGCGGTAGCTCATGCCTGTAATCCCAACACTTTAGGAGGCTGAGGCAGGCCCGCCTCAGCTTACAATATAACTTTATTGTAAAAATACAATAAAGTTAGCCGGGCGTAGTGGCATGCGCCTGTAGTCCCAGCTGCTTGGGAGACCGAGGAAGGAGAATCACTTGAACCTGGGAGGCAGAGATTAAGTGAGCTGAGATTGTGCCACTGCACCTCCAGCCTGGGCAACAGAGTGAGACTCTGTCTCAAAAAAAAAAAAAAAAAAACAAGTAGTGGGTGGAGGGAGGTACTCTTGATAGGGTAGTTTCAGATGTCTTCCTTGAGCTTTGCTTGATCTGCTGAGAACTAAAAAACAAAAAGAGAGGGGGAAATCAGTTAAGATTGCATACGCATTCATTGAATTGACTGAAAAAAGAAAAGAGGCAATAGTCCTGGAAAAAGATGGTGGCTTGGACTAGGGTTGTGGCATTTGAAAGAGAAGAAAAAAGATATAGTCAAGATATATTTGGGAGGTAGATCCATAGTAATATTTGCTGGTGGATTATATATGTGGGATGTGAAAAACAAAATCAGGGATAACTTCTATGTATGTGGCTTGGGAGACTATATAGTTCATTTTGACACTAAGATGAAGAAGACTAGAAGAAGAACAGGTTTGAGTCAGTGTTCCATTGTGAACCTATAGGTTTGAAATGTCTCTTGGACTTTCAAATAGAAATACTGGTTTTATGGGGAATGGTTAGGGTGTGTGATATGGTTTGGCTCTGTGTCCCCACCCAAATCTCATCTTGTAGCTCTCATAATTCTCACGTTTTGTGGGAGGGACCCAGTGGGAGATGACTGAATCACGGAGCTGGGTCTTTCCCATACTGTTCTTGTGATAGTGAATGGATCTCATGAGATCTGATGGTTTTTAAAATGGGAGTTTCTCTTCACAAGCTCTCTCTCTTTGCCTGCTACCATCCACGTAAGATGCAACTTGTTCCTCCTTGCATTCTGCCATGATGGTGAGGCCTCCCTAGCCATGTGGAACTGTAAGTCCAATAAACCTCTTTCTTTTGTAAATTGCCCAGTCTCGGGTATGTCTTTATCAGCAGCGTGCAAATGGACTAATGCAGGCTGGAAATACATATTTGGAGTAGTCAGCACACAGATGCTATTTAAAGTGTCAGAATTGAATGTGCTGTCTTAAAGAGAGAGATATACTTAGAGAAGAAGGCCCAAGACTGAGCACAGAGGCACTCCAACATATAGAGGTCAGGTAGAAAAATAGGAGACAGAAAAGGACTGAGAAGGAGTAGACAGTGAGGCAGGATAAAGCCAAGAGAGTGTGGTGCCTTGAAAGTCAAGGAAGAGTTGGTCAGCAATTAAGTTAGAACAGAGAGGCATGTCCACTACGTATTGTATACCCAGAGCAAGAATCTCCCTAGTCTATAAGCTTTCTTAGCCTGAAAATACAGGTTAGAAAGGGTTTATCACATCAACCCTTTCAGGAAAGATTTTGCATCCTAATTGGGTGCCTGAAGAGGCATCAGGTCAGGGCATGATCGTGTATTATGGGTTTTTCCAGGCTTGTCATTGAACATGCAGTGGTAGTCAGTGAACATGTGACTCTGAGCTGCCTCAATGCTGACATAAATGTGTTGGCTGATTGTTAGTAGATAATTCCAAAAGATCTCTGTGATGAGAACAAAGTGTAAAGACATGATTATAGAATTAGTATGGAAGTTTCACAATTTTCATGGTGAAAGCAGGATTGTCTTTGTTAAATTGTATCCAATTCTTTTTTGCAGAAGACATTGATCATTAGGAGTAAGGAGTGGGTACCTCTTTATCATCTTTGTGGGGTCCCTGTGGGTAAATCTAGTTCCCAATTGAAAGCAGAAGCATTGGTTGTGAAAAGAAACACAACTTTTCATTTTTACGTTACTATAAACAGTAATGACATTCTAGAAACCATTCCTGTCATTTCAAGTCCTGTGCCAATGTAGGATACAGCCATTTTGATAAAGGTTGTTTTATCATAGTCAAGTTTGCTGACACACAGCTTTGGCGCAGCCATTTTGATGCCAAGAACATCTTGATGTGGCTGCCTTGATGTGGTTGTTTTGATATGGGAACATTTTGACTCTGCCTAAAAACAAATGAATAAACTTTCGCTTAGAAAAAAAGTATGTTTAAGTAATGCGCCTGAGAAATATCTTTATCCACTCCCTGAGCCCCTCTCACCCTTCAGCCCCCACGAATAGAAGCCAGACTGCAGAGGTAAACAGTAGGACCCTTGAAAGGAAAAGAAATCATCACTGTAGGGGAGAGAAGAGACTGGAACAGGAGACCTGACCCAGCAACACAACCTGAAGGAAAAGAAAGATGGTTCTGGTAAAGCCTAACCGTTTTCAAACCCATCCTGACACAGCTCCTTGAAGAAGTCATCCAACACATTCATACAACACCGAAAGGGGATCAAGGGGCTCTGCTGTAAGACAAACCTCACTCCCATTCAAGAGCTCACAGGAGCCGTGCAGGACTAGGCATTTCTCTGACAAGACATGTACCATTGAATGAAGAACAGCACCACTGAGCAGAAAGATTTAAAAAGCCACAGCACTGCACACCCAAACAGTAGGCAGCAACCGCAGACTGCCAAGTGACAGAGTTGGCGGGGGGCGCATGGAGAAATCAGATGATTGAGTTTGGGGTTGATCTAGGGTTGACATTTTGTCATTTGGGTGTAACTAGACACTAGAGCGAGGGAAGCAAAACGCCTCAGGCTTGTTGTCCCACTCACACCATTAGGGATCTAAAGTGTCCTATCTTGTTGCCTCTAGTAGTTGAAAAGAGAATATAAATTGCCTTCCTCTAAAGTAAATCCTTTTCCTCTCTAATAATTCTCTCTTTAAGCAACAATAGAACTGAAACATTTACTCTGGGAACCCAATTAAATCATTAATATGATTAATGGTATAATTTATCCAGTACCAGGTATTCATATCACTTAAGCTCATGAAATAAAATATTAAATATTTTCAAAAAGATGAATCTGTCTATTTCTGTCATCATTATCTCTTTAAATATTTGAAATGTCATTTAATTGAATTTTAAAATGTTCATGGAGAGTATTGAATGATATGTAATAGGAAAATCTATACGGTGCATGTGATTTGTTTCGTGGAAATATTAATTTCTCCTATCTCCAATGCCATTTACTTCATCTTCCACTGCAAGGATTTTCTGTTTTCTTTTCATTTCAGTCTGTTCTAAATACTCTGATTTTAATTTAGGTCAGCAAATACATATTAAATACTACTATTACCAGTCACTTTGCTAGGTACTATAGAGAAAAAAAATATATAAATATGAATCAGAAATATTCCCTGCCTTCAGGGAATATATTGAGGGAGACAGGTTTGACTTTTCGCAAAATACAAAATAAATAAAGATATCATTGGGCACTTTTCTTATGCATTTAAATATCATCTGATACATTTCAGGTGTGGTAAGCTAGCACAATCAAAGTTATTGGGACCACAATGACTGGAGCAATTAAACCCTGTCTGAAGGAAGAAAAGGAAAATGACATTTAACTCTATGAGCCTACTCTGTCATAAGCACTGTGCTAAATATTTTATGTAAATTATCTCATTTAGTCCTCCCAACAACCCAGTTTTACAAAGGATGAAAGAACAGCTCAGTAACATTAGGTAACTTTCCTAAGTCACACAGCTTGTTTGGTATGAAGACCAAATTCAAACCTAGCAGAAGCCATACTCTTCAGTCACCTCAAGGAAGGTAGTGGTATGGGTTACAGTTGAGTTAAGAGGACAACTGGCAGCTTCTGATTTAGACCAGACTGTAATGTCTGAAAGAAAGACTTTGGGTTAATAAAACTTTATGAAAAGGAGTAAAACAAATAGTAGTCATAATCAATCTAGATCCACCGCTGGGCAATTGGTGGGCACGTGATCACAGGGATCAAAATGACAATTTGTACACATGAATAAAGTGTCCAAGTTGTTGATGAAAGTAACAAAAGAGAGTAATAAAAACATAATGTTTACCTTTCAAAATGACTGTACCCATCCTTTAGCTTCTTGAATCTATAATGGAAGGTTACCTTTTGTTCCAATGAGAAAAATTAATAATAATAATAACATCTATTGAACACTTACCAATGCTGGGCTTCATGCTAAATACATGTGCCCTACATACATGTAGAATAGAGATTAAGATTTACAACAAGATTCAGCAGGTTCAAATCTTGTTTTCACCACATGTTAGTTATTACCCGCTACAAGTTACTCAACCTCTCTGGGACTCAATTCCTTCATCTAAAAAGTGAGAATGTGATAAATAAACACCTGGCAAAAGTTAGCGATTACGCAGGTGGGATATGTTTAACTACTGCAGCAGTTGGAAAGGGAGTTTTCTTAGTACACTGGCCCATCAATAAGTCCAGGCTTTCTTCTTTGGGGCTCTCTGCACATAGGGTAAGCAGGACCAAGCAAAGTCTCAGAGCATGGTTGCCATCACTCCTGCTGGAAGGTCCTTGTGTGATGAGAGGATGTCTGTTGTAGAAGAGACACCCTCCACTAATGCCAAAGGCAAGTTGAGAGCCACAGGTGCCGAACAAAGCTCAGGGAAGTGAGGCAGACTGCTCCCACTTGTGCCTGGCTGCTCCAACAATACCCATCATGGTATCTGTGATAGCCAGCCTCTGAAATAATTCCCAATGATCACCATCTCCTAGTATTCTCATTCTCATGCAAACCCCTTCCATATTGTACCAGAGATGGTTATATAATAAGACAGAAGAATGTGGCAGAAATGATGGTATGACATCTAAGATTAAGTAATAAAAGATACTGTTGCTTTCATCTTGGTCTCTTTCTCTTTTCTCTCCTTGTCTTTCCTCTCCTCTCTCTTAGATCACTCACTATAAGGAAAGCCAATTACTATGTCTTGAACGTCCCTACGGAGAGGCCCATGTGGTGAGAAACTGAAGCCTCCTGCTAATAGCCATGTAAATGAGCTTGAAGCAGGTCCTACAGCTCCAATCAAGCCTGTAGATGACTGCAACCCAGCCAGTGGCTTGACTGCAATCTCACGAGAGGCTCAGAGCCACAAATACCCAGTTAAGCCCCTTTTTGACTCCTGCCCCTGAAACTGTGATACAATAAATGTTTGTTTTCTTTGACTACTAAGTTTTGGGGTAAATTGTTACAGAGCAATAGATAACTAATAGAATATCCCCTTTGCTGAGCTGTCCCTTATTCTTACGGGCTTGGTTCTGATTAAGTCTGGACTTCTCTCCAGTGACTCAGACACACACACACACACACACTTCTCTCAGCTTCTTTCTTTTCTCTCCAGAAAGGAGAGAGTCTTTTCTACTCTTCAGGGCCCATCAGTTGTCTCAGAGACAATTCCTCCCTTGCTATTGGCTTAAAATACATCCCCTGACATCCTTTTTTTAATGGATTTAGGGGGTGTCAAATTAGGAAGACACTTTTTGTTTTTTTTTTCCCCCACCAGTTCCACTCCCTGCTCTGCCCCATTTTCCTTCAAAGAATATACCACAAAGAACAGTTCCAGAAAGAGAATTAGTTAATAACTTAAAAGTTAATATATCAAAAAACATTATTACACCAAATGTGTTACCTCCTTTAACAACCCTATGAGATAAGTGTTCTTATCATGACCATTTTACAGGTAAAAAGTTACCTTGCTTTTGATCACATGGATGGCAGGTGGCCCAACCAGGATTGAACCCCCAGGGTGACCACGTCCAGAGTCTGTGCTTTTAACTATCAAGTAATTCTACCTCCTTATACTAGTTATACTGATATAGTGACTATAGATTCTAAAGAAAAAATGATAGGCCAGGCACGGTGGCTCACGCCTGTAATCCCAGCACTTTGGGAGGCTGAGGCGAGCAGATCATGAGGTCAGGAGATCGAGACCATCCTGGCTAACACGGTGAAACCCCGTCTCTACTAAAAATACAAAATATTAGCCAGGCGTGGTGGCATGAACCTGTAGTCCCAGCTACTCAGGAGGCTGAGACAGGAGAATCACTTGAACCTGGGAGGCGGAGGGTGCAGTGAGCTGAGGTCGTATCACTGCACTCCAGCCTGGGTGACAGAGCAAGACTCTGCATCAAAAAAAAAAAAAAGGAAAAAATGATATTTGTGGAGTCTGCATATTTACTGTAAATATATCACTTATAATGAATCATTAATTAATATTAATTTCAAGAAATGTTTTTTAGGCTATGTCCCAACAAAGAGCTGATATGTCTACGTATGTTTCAAACTTAGCCGTGGAACAGGATAAAGTGCTTTCCCAGGCAAGCTTCTGGGTCTCATACAAAGCAAGGAATTTGTCTAAAAGTCTATGTCACAGTGAAGGAAGTCCTCCTACTTTACTCCAGACCCAGCTGGGCCCCTTGTAACATGTTCCCTTTCTTTCTCCAAAGCAGCATTCTCCCATCTTCTCCACTCTTCAGAAATCTTCAACCATCCCTCCCACCCACAAACATCAATCATGTCCCCATCACTCTCATGACTCAACACCCACTAATAGGGAAAATACAAGCCACCCGATGATAACCACTTCAACTTCCCACCACATGCTAAAGCCTGGCCTCCCACCAGACTATGGAAACATTCCTCTTTTCTGCAGCTAAGGCCCCTGCCTGTTCTTTGGATCTCAAACTCTTACTTTCTCAGGAATCTTGCCCTGTTGATTTCTCCCTCTCTTCCTTCTCCACCTTTCCCTCTCCTACGACATTATTTCAATATTTAAAATGTTCAAATCTCTGCTTAGTAAATGCAAAACAAACAAAAGCCCTCCCATGGCCTCTGCTCTTTCTTTCTTCCCCTTTTCAACCAGTTTTCAGAAATTGTCTACACTTGGCGTCACTACTTTCCTACCTCCCACTCACTCCTCACCCCACCACATTTCAGCTTATGCCATCAACACTTCTCTCAATCTGCTATCACCAAGGGCACCGATAAACTCCCTGTTGCAAAATCCCAGGGACACTGTTTACTCCGTTTATTTCTTCGCCTCTCAATGTTTGACACTACTGTTTCTTTTGAGCTGCTCTCTTTGCTTGGCTGGATTTTCTTTCTACCTCTCTGGCTATGCTTTTCTTGTGTGCTCCTCTTCCCCTGGCCATCTTTTCCCCTTGGTGTTCTGTACTGGGGCATCTTCATTTCTCAATCTACACACTTTCCCTGGGTGGGATTATCTATTCCTTTGGCCTAGATTACCATCTATTTGCCTATGACTCCCATATTTATAATTCTGGCCTAGATCTCCCTTGTGAGCTTATATACCTCAAATATGTACATACCTAAAATATGTACATATCAACCTGCCTCCTGGACATTTCCACTTAGATATCCTACAGCAGGGGCCCCCAACCCCTGGGCCTTGGACTGGTTGCGGTTTGTGGCCTGTTAGGAAGCGGGCCGCACAGCAGAAGGTGAGCAGCACCATGAGCTCCCGTTACTGCCTGAGCTCCGTCTTCTGTCAGAGTAGTGTGGAAATTAGATTCTCACAGGAGCACCCACCCTATTGTGAACTGCACATGCGAGGGTTGTACGCTCTTTATGAGAATCTAACTAATGCGTGATGATGTGAGGTAGAATATTTTCATCCTGAAACCATCCCTCCACCCCACCAACGAAACCGGTCCCTGGTGCCAAAAAAGCTGGGGCTGTCATATAGGCACTTCAAACTCAATTGCTCCAAATTCACCTGCTTTTGCCTCCTAACCTGCTCTTTCTCTTGGGTTTCCACACAACCAGTTGCCTAAGCCTAAAATGTGGGTGTCCTTCCTAAATTAATCTCCCTCATATATGCCCCATTCCTTTTTTTTTTTTTTTTTTTTTTGAAATAGGATCTCTCTGTCACTTAGGGTGGAGTGCAGTGGCACAATCATCGCTCACTACAGCCGTGACCTCCTGGGCTCACATGATCCTCCCACCTCAGCCTCCAGAGTAGCTGGGACTATGGGTGTATGCCACTACCCCTAGCTAATTTTCTTTTTTTTCTTTTTTTTTTTTTTTTAGGAGATGAGGTCTCTTGCTATGTTGCCCCAGCTGGTCTGAAACTCCTGGCCTCAGGTGATCCTTCCACCTTGGCCTCCCAAAGTGCTGGAATTAGAGGTGTGAGCCACCACCCCATTTCTAATCAAGTTTGACAATATCTCTTAAATATACCTGAATCCATCCACTATTTCCATGTTTACTACCACTGTTCAGACCAAGTCCTCATCTCCTCTACCCAGAATTACTACAGGCATCTCCCAACTGATCTTGCCTCCAGTTTTCCCTTCCCTAATTCATTCTACATCCTGCAGCCAGAGTGATCTTTTCTTGAGATAGGGTCTTGCTCTGTCATCCAGGCTGAAGTGCAGTGGTGTGATCATGGCCTACTGCAACCTTGACATCCCGGATTCAAACAATCCTCCCACGTCAGCCCCCGAGTAGCTGGAACTACAGGTGCACAACATCACACATGGCTAATTTTTAATTTTTTTTTTATAGAGACAGAGTCTTGTTATGTTGCCCAGACTGGTCTTGAACTCTTGGGCTCAAGTGGTCCTCGTGCCTTGGCCTCCCAAAATGCTGGGATTACAAGCATGAGCCACTTCATCTGGCCCAGAATGATCTTTATAAAGTGTAAATCCTTCAGGATGGAGCTCTGATTTCCTGGTGTGGCATGTGTGGCCTCTCATGACCCAGCCATCTTTTAGCAAGCTCTCCTTTGTTCCCTTCCCACTCCAGCCTTCTATCCAGCCTTGATGAACTGATTCTGGATTTTCTGCTAGAAAGCTGTCCTTAGTCTCAATAAGATAAATTCTTACTAACGCTTCCTCTGGGGTACCTCCTCTTCTCTATCAATCTCCATGTTGTCTATGTTTCTGCCTACTGTGGATGAAGTTAAAGTACTTTCTCAGACAGCCTCTTGAGTCTCACACAAAACAGGCAACTTGTCTAAAAATGTATGTCATGATGGTGGGTAGCTTGGGTCAATATATCTTTTAAATGTTTCCTGCTTTTCTACACCTCCTTCTCTCATAGTTCATATTTTTCTTCTCTCTTTAAGCCTCAAGGCATGTGAGGCCATGGTAATCAAATATAGCCGGTCCTCAAACAACATTGTTTCATTCAACATCATTCATTACAATGTTGATGAGAAAAATAATTGATTCTCAGACCAGGTGACTGTCTGTGTGGAGTGTGCATACTCTCCCATGTCTTCCTGAGTTTCTCTAGGTACTCCAGTTTCCTGCCATATCCCAAAAATGTGCATGCTAGGTGAACTGGCATGTTTTTTGTAAAGACAGGGTCCCCCTATGTTGCCCAGGCTGGTCTCAAATTCCTGAGCTCAATCTATCCTACCACTCAGTCTCCCAAAGTGCTGAGATTACAGGCTTGAGCCACCATGCCCAGCCTGCTGTTATTACTTCTAAAGTCAGATACTGTATCATTTATCCCCATACGGTTATTTACTCATTATTTATAAAATGAATATTTGTGTCTTAAACCAAAATTCTTAACATTAACCAGTAAGTGAACATTAAATCTATTACACTAAGCACTTTGCATAAAAATTATACCACCTTGGTTGCTGGTCACTCGGAGCTTTTTGAAAATGAGGTCATTCTATTTCTACCCAAGCACTCAGGGAATTATATTCCCTTGAGGAAGGAGGTCTGAATCAAACAGGACACCTCAAGGTTCCTGAAGGCGTCATGACTGAGACTGAGGTAATGTCTTCTTTACATAAACGTGACTGTTTAAAGCAAGTAAATATCAAGATAACTGTTTTAACTTGTTTTCCAGTCATTTAAGAGGACTGGGCCATCGGTTCTTCCAGTGTCACAGACACCTGCAATCTCACGCATCCTGCCTTAGGAGAGGGCTGAGTTCTGCAGGTGCTTTCCTTTTCCAGAGTTACAGAAGCCAGGCCTTAAGTTCAAGCTTCACAAGCTTGGGATTTAAAAGTCAAGTTTTAATAACAGAAGTAGTGCCTCTAGATGCTTAGTTTGTTTGGTCGGGGGAGAGAAAGAAACAGAATAGTATTGTATAACAGCGTTGGATTTGTTTCCAAGGACACAATGTAAGAGGGAACTGAGGTGACTTAAGAGAAGTTTCAGAGTAGGAGGAAAAGCTGGAACAGGCATATTTATAGCACCAACCTGCCATGTATATATGTAAATAAATAAATGTGCATCCTACTCTTTTTACTGCTTGTCTTCCTTATTGGCCTCCTACCTCTTGAGGGGTTAGACAGACACCGACACAGTATTTCTGTCTCCACAAAGAAAGGCTGGCGTCTAGGGAAATGACCTTGATAGACAACTACAAACACAATATCAATCAGAGCAATGTGCTCTTCACTGTGCCCCGTTCCCAATATTCCAAAACAACCCCAGAAGAGAGGCAAAAAAAAAAAAAAAAAAAAAAAGCACAATCACTGGCCATCTAACAAGTGTGCATATAAAGGTAAAATATTCTAACACGGTCCAAAAATGACCCAACTCCCGCCTCCAAAGAAAGTGATTTTTAAAGATCGGCTAACTCCTAACAGATTTCACAGGCAGTGCTTCTCCGCCAAATGGTTTCTGTCTTGGTATCATAGAACAAGGTGTTAAGGAAGATAAGTCAGGGATTTAATCCACATATAACTAGACACCTTTACTCTTTGTAAATAGTGACACAACCTTTACTCCTAGGACAGCTGTCTTGCAAAGAGCCGTGCTCCAGAGAGTCTGGGGCAGAAAGGGAAAATGAAAAATGAGTACCAGCCTATTGTCAGTAATGGGAAAAGAAAGTACCAACTCACAATCACAGCCTATTGGCAATAAGAGTGGCACATTACATTACTTTGTCCCACACTCTCATTGGACCTGAGCATTATTTTTTAAGTCAAGTGAATACTTGATTTCAAAAAGACCGGTATTCTAAATGTTGCCCAAATAAATGTCCTCAAACAGACGTTCCTGCCAGTGCAAAAAATATTTTCTGTGTGAAGGTTGAACACGGAAAGGGGAACCCCTTGTTGCTGCTTGCGTAAGAGCCTCTGTGGACAATTTAGCTGCTGTTTTACAAGTCAAAGCTGGCCTTTCACAGGCAGCATTGGTGCCTCCATGTGAGACTGGAAAATTGAGCTGCTCTTTCTCCGCCTCTAGTGACCTGCTGAGTAATAAAGGTTTGTGGAGTTGCTTTGTTTCTTTCTCTTTTTTGTTGTTTTAAAATCAGAGCTAAGCTGACAGTCTTCATGAGGATGGTGGGGAGGGCAAGGGCAAGTTAAAATCCACCTCCAGCTCCCCGGGGAAGGAAGAAGCTGAGAGGCTCATTCCTGTCAGCAGGTGTGAGTCAGACACACAGGGAGCAGCAAAATTGAGTAAGAAGGTGCCATTTTGTCGTCAATGTTTCCACCACCACCGCACAGAAATAAATAGTTTGAGAAAATGATCCAGCATGAAAGAAAGATCTGGTTGGGAGTCAGACAGAATAGAAAGTCCCCATGGAAAGCTGCTTCATTACGCAATCCTTCCTTTCACCGAGGGATTCCAACTTTTGGTGGAACCAATTTGACAAGCAAGGGCTGACAGCCTGGGAACCAGCAAAGCTGGTCTCCAAAGTGATTAGTCACTTTGAAGCTTGGTCCTACCATTGAATTGTTACTTGGTATAAGAAGGAGAACTCGGTTAGCCTTGAGTCTCGGTTTTTAAGTCTGGAAACTGGGATCAGTAATCTTCACCAACAGATGAATGTTTCTAAGTAATGCTTGGGTTGGAGACACCATCATTCCCCTTTTTAACTATTCCCCCAAATGTTCCTGGAGACACTCTTTTTCTCTTCCTGTGTATTTTACACTGAAGGTTTGCCTTTCCCTCTCTGCTCACTGCTGGAGGGATGGTGAATGGCTCGATGTTTAGATATCCCACACTAACTTAGCTTCAAAGGAACCTAAATATACTCAGGACAGAATTGTCCCATAAATGGCTATGAATGTTACCAATTTCATAATGGAAAAGACTGGAAATTAACCTGGCAGTTTTCTTCTATTATTCATCATTTTTGTATGCTTCAGCTTTAACTGTTTAGTAAGTTATGCATAGTTTATTTGGAAGATATTTTGAAAGGAGGACCTAAAATATAGTTCATCCCAGACAGTGGGAGGGTTATCTATAATTCCTTCCACTTGTTTCATTATAAAATCCAGAATTTTAAACACAGAACTCTACCAACTATTATTTTACAATTTAGCGGCTCTCCATTGAATATATATTTTTGGATGCCTACTCCAGACTTACTAAAGAAGAATCTCTTAGGATCTTGGGCAAGTATAATTGTGAAGGCGTCCCATGTGATTCTGATCCACACACTTGGATAAGAACCATGGATAAGTTACTTGGATCAAATGCACCCCAAGTGACCCTGTTGCACCCTTCCCTTTCTCCACTGATGCTTTTTCCTTCCTCTCGGTTGCTCAGGCCAAATGCTTTGCAGTTGTCCTTGATGTAACTCTTATTCTTGCATTCCACATCTAATCTATCAGCAAATCTTGTTGGCTCTACTTTCAAAATATATCCAGAAAAAAATATATATGTTTACATACCTAGGATTAATCACTTTTGCTGATACATTGTCCTAGTCTATTTTCTACAAGGCAGCCGGTATGGTTCTGTAAAAATTTAAATGAGATCTCTTCATTCCTTTGCTCAAAAATCTCCCATGGTTCCCTCTTTTGCTCAGAGTCAAAGGCAAAGTCCTTACCATGGCACACAGGGCTCTGCTGAGCTGGAGTCTGTCACCTCTCTCCACTCTCCTCCTATGCTCTCCTACTCCAATCATAGCAGCCTCTTTGTTGTTCTAGGCAGATTTTCTTCTCAAGTCATCTACATTGGCTCTTCTCTCTTTTGGAAAAGTTCTTCTCCATAGATGTCTACATGGCGAACTCCATCACTTCATTCATTCATTCATTCATTCATTAGAAACAGGGTCTTGTTACCCAGAGTGGTCTTGAACTTCTAGCCTCAAGTGACCATCTCACCTCTGTCTCCTGAGTTGCTGGGATTACGGGTGCAAGCCACTGCACCCAGCTTTCCATCACTTCCATCAAGTCTTTTTCAACTGTCACCTCAATGACCACCTCATGGTTATCCTAATCACCCTAATTGAATTGCAACCTGCCTCCTTCACCACAACTCTTCCCAGTTGCCCTTATTTTTATCTATATTTTCCCCCCAAAGCCCTTATCAGCTTTCAATATATTATATAACCTACTTATTGTTCTTTATCTTCCTCAGCTAGACTATAAGCCCCACAAGGGCAGGAATCTGTGTTTGTTTCATCCACGAATATATCTGAATCACCCAGAATACTACCTAGCATGTACTCAATAAATATTTGTAGAATTCGATACATAAAGATTTTTAAATCCAGAGAGAGCAAACCAGGTAAGTGATACACCTTACAGAATGCTGCCTCAACACGTTTGCTCCTAACTGGGTTTGCTGCTATAGCTTATATATTTTAAGACTTTTGTGGTGCTATATCTTACAAATGCCATAAAATATGCTACTCCTGTTTTGGAAGTCAAGAACTAAGAGTTGTTGAACTACTTCTACAAGAACAGTTCACAACCAAATCTATATCGTTGCTGGAAATTTCACTTTAGCAGCACACCCGCATGTTCAGAGTGAAATAGAATAAGGCATTAGTCCTGTGACCTCCAGTCTCTACCAGGTCAGTGGGAGTTAAAAGCCAAATTGTCGGAGCGTCCTTTTCTGAAGTGAGTTAGTACCGGAAACTCAAATGCCAAAAAAGAGAGAGAGAAAGAGAGAGGGAGGAAGGGAGAGAGAGATTATACTTCACATATCTATTTTTACGTTATCGGGCTTCATCACAATCTCCCCCTAAAACTGTTAACCCAGCAGGACAGAGAGATCTCAGCAGCCCTCACTTACCCTGGTGGAAACCATGGTGTCAGAAAGCCCTCCGCCTTCCCCCCTCACAGGACAATGCTCCTAATTAGCTTCACCATATTTCCCAGAGAACAAAAGCTCCCCACCCCTTACAGGAAAAGCTTTTGCAGGAGATATCTCACTGGGGAAGCGCCAGGCACACAACAGGGAGAGGAGAACATACAGGCTGTTCTGAGCTCTGCAAAGAGACACAAACTCTGGATTCTCTAGGGAGTCTCAGAGGTTAGCCCAGCACATTTTTTCTCCACGTGACAAGCACGTGCTTCACATACCCTGAGGTGGCCAACTTCAGAGGGTCCCTTTCTTCCTCTCTCTCCTTCAGTCACTAGCTGGGGGGCTGGGGTTAGAAACCTTGGGGGGTGGCAAAATAAGCTGGAATAATCTTTAGAATTGAGTATCTGAGAAGCAGTAGGAGAGGAACAGGGAGTTTATTTCAGGTGACAGACATAGAGCAGGCCCCTGTTTTTTTTTTTTTTTTTCCTGAGACTAATAATATTTCTGGAATGAGGATGCTTGAATCATATGTCTCTTCATACCACTGTGTGGGAAGTCTCAGTTATGAGCCCAATAATCAAAGACATGGTGGTGCTTTGAAGACTTGATGGGGGGCTTGCAAAGGCGTCTAGAAGCATGCTGGGGGGAGTCCTAGGTCGGGGGTAGGGGCGCGGGCAATGTGTTTACAAGTAAAAAGGGCGATTAAGGAAGAAAAAGACTGCTTCACCTTAGTCTGTTTGGGGCCAAAGAAGACGGGGCTGAAAAGTCTCCTCTCAACAGTTTTGTTCCTCCCATTAAACGTGTTTTTTGAAAAACAGAGGAAAAAAAATCTTGTTTCAGTGCCTCTTCCTGAGTAAGTTCACTGTCAGGAAAGGAAAATCCAAACGCTCAAATATTCTATTTTTGTGTCCAGAGGCTCCAGCCCCTGCACACAGACTCTTCCTCACTCTGAAGGAAAGGAAACTGGGCGGGAGAGCCCTCTGTCACAGAGGCCGGAATTGAGGAACCTGTGTCCCTCCAAGGCCTGTTCTCCATACACACGGCTTCCATTTTAGGAAATGAGGATATAGTGCAGGCTGCTTTGGGATTGGCCTGAGGGTGGAGTCAGTGGTTTAAAAAAAAAAAAAAAAGTTCTCCTTTGACTATTCTCCAGGCAAGCAGCAAGCGTGGAACTAGACTTTAATTAAATTGGGAGGTTTAAATGGCCGCATTAGTATTACACTTCCTCTGGTCATTAAAGTTTACTGCCATCACCTGCTTCTCAGCTACCATGTAGATAAGGACGTGAGGCCTGATTAAGAGTTTTACATTTTGATGTGTGAGCGAAGCGAAAGCCGTAAGTCAGTCATAGCAGTAATAAAACAGCAGTTACCTAGGAAGATAAAGCCCCTCTTTGTACATTCCACATTAATTTTGTGCACTGATCCGTACATTTGTCTGTAGTTTTCCCCTCTGCATTGCCTTTATTTAATTAATTTTTTTAAACAGACACATAATAATTGTGTTTATTTATAGGATACATAGGAATATTGCAATACATATAATGTACAGTGATCAGATCAGGATAATCAGCATCTCCATCATCTCAAATATTCATCACTTCTTTGTGTTGGGAACATTCAATAGGCACTGCCTTTAAACGGTGACAAGTGCCAAGGGTGTCCAACCTGGGGACTGGGGTTTGGACCACTCTCCCTCACAATCCAGTGTGACTCTGCCTCCTTCTGCACTTTACTAGAAATGGCCTTTTTCAAGGACCTTAAGGGACACAGAGAAGGGCAGTCCAGCTTGTGACAGTCACATTTTTAAGCTATTCCTGCTTCCTCTGCTATCCAGCATGGGAAGCAGACCTTAAAAACAGACCTCAGTTTGAAAAGGTTTCAAGGGAAGCTGGTGAATGGGGATGGAGGAAGGAAACCGGAAAGGTCCAATTAAAGAGAGACTGATTCCTATGACTTTGCTTGTTTACTACTACTCCAAGGTAGCACTGATCCTGGCATAGACAGGTCCTCCTAAAATGCAGATCTCATTAGGGAACCACCATGCTCTTAATCCTTCAGTGGTTCCCCAGTGCCCGGAGGATGATGTCTAGGTAGCCCAGTTATGATTTACAAGACTCCTCATGAGTTGGCCCCAGTCTACTGTGTGCTCTCCATGCTGTTCAGCACATCCCCAATACCACTGGACCAGCCCTACTGCCTTTCTTTCAGTTCCTCAAATATGCTGTTTCCTATCTTCCCCAGCCTTCAAACATGCTCTTTCTCCCTCTGCTCCTAACTCTTCCTTCCTTCCATTGGACATTTCTACCCCCAGGGAAGCCTTCCATTACCACCCTGGCTCTGGATTAGGCTTCTCTCCTGCGAACTCCCACAAACCTCCTGCTTTACCTACCACACAACACACTGCTCTGGAATCATTATGCTCCGGCCTGTATCTCCAGCTGAACTGTACACACATGAGGGCAGCACTAAGCATTTGCCTTGTCCAGCGTTGTATGGTAGTGCTGTGCAAGTATTTGTTGAATAAATGGTACTGTGCCAATATGACAATTGAAAGCCCAGTGGTACTTCCCAGATTTGCATTCCACATGTTTATTTTAGTTAAGTCACTGCTGAGACACAGGAAGGGCCCTGAATTAGACATGTGTTGTAATTAGGCTGCCCTGACCTCCTCTGATCCCTTTCACTTTATTCCAAGGCCCTCTCTCATCTCACCTTTTCCACGATGCCTTCTCAGGGATCCTGGTTTGCAGTTATCCCAGTCAGTTTAGGGGCTACTCCCTATGTGTACATTTACTGGCAAATGTCTGTGTCAGATTTTGTAATTAAAAAAATTTTTTTTTACTGTTCATTTGAAAATTACTATTAATTATAATTACTTTTAAATGATTTTACAATTTTGTCTTATCTTTTCCAGGTTTTTCTTGATAGTAGGAAGGATGTTTTCTTTTATTAATCCTGTTGATACCTAATGCTTTTGTAGTACACGATTTGTGTTTAATGAATAAACACGAGATAACTTAAACCCTAATTTTTCTTTAGAAATTGAATTTATTATAGTGCCATTGTGGAAATGAATACTAGATCTGTTTGGTGATGTGGCAACTGGACTAAGTTTCTTAAAGGAAACTGTGGTTCCAGGATGGGCTTGGAAGCTGTAGCCCAGAACTATGTGGGCGCCGCAGCCCTGGTGGGTTGGCAGGAACAGGAAGCCCACAGTCAGAAAAAACATTGTTCCATGGTGCCCTCTAGTGAGCCAAGGCACCACCAGGTCAGAAGTCAGGGCCGGAGGCTCTTGAATTTCAGCAGGAAGCAGGATCATCCGGGGAGCGTGACAAAACTATAGACTTCAGTGCTCCTTCCCAGAATGCCAAGCCAGCGGGGAGATCAAGCCCTTCGATCAGCATCTTCAGGGATCCGATGCACACAGTCCTCAAGTCACACTTTGTGAAATACTGACTAGGTGATGCTCATCAGAAAAAAACTCTCCAGGTACGTAATCTGAGAACACCCACGCCCATTCTTCTGCTCCTAGAGATGGATCACTTACTCCTTGCTTACTACTCAAGGATGCATTTGGGTGAGAAAGACAGAGAGAGGGGAGAGAGACAGAGGGAAGAAACAGTGGCTACATCTCTGGTATGAGTCCAGTACACACAAGAATGTTGAGTAGCAAAAACTGGATGGAAACACTGAACGAATATTTTAGGGAGGATTGTGTCACCCTCTTTTGACATCTATCTCCAATCCAATAAAGCACTAATGAAGAGCGCTGCTTTCCTCATTTTGTACTCTTCCTGGAACAAGGGTCGGGAGGTGCCTGGCTTTTATCAAGCAAACAGTCCACGGCCACCACTATGTCAGACTTTTAAAGTACATTATCTCTAGAAGTCCCTGGAATCATAGAGAGTGAGGCATTCTTTGTACCATACAGAGGGAAGGCTTGCCGAACAACTGGTTCAAGCATAGACAACAGAAAGAATTCACTTTCATGTGTCTGTATTTATGTTCTGTTAACAAACTCACTGGAAAGATAAATACAGTAACAACTGCATCACTTTCTCAATCATAAAAAGGGCCAATTCATGGTCAGAAACCCAATATACAGTGTTCATCAATGACAAAAAAACAAAAAACAAACAAAAAAAAACCACTTCAAATCCCCACCAGTAGTTTTCTTCCTTCCTCTTGATAACTTTTTTTTTAAATCATTATTTTTTATCTTTTTTGAGACAGAGTCTCACTCTGTCGCCCAGGTTGGAGGCAGTGGCACAATCTCAGCTCACTGAAGCCTCCACCTCCTGGGTTCAAGGGATTTTTGTGCATCAGCCTCCTGAGTAGCTGGGATTATAGGCATGTACCACCACATCCAGTTAATTTTTGCATTTTTAGTAGAGATGGGGTTTCACCATGTTGTTCATGCTGGTCTCTAACTTCTGGCCTCAGGTGATCTGCCCGCCTCGGCCTCCCAAAGTGCCGGGATTACAGGGGTAAGCCATCACGCCCGGCCTCCCTCTTGATAATTTTAAATGAAGGCTGCCGCTTTACTAAGGGGATGTTCGGAAACTAAAATGTTTGTTGAAGCTTTCGAGGTGATAAATTACTCTGACGTGAAGTCTACTACTCAAGTCTAAGTCTTTTATGTACTTGTTCATGTATTAATTGTACCTAATGAATTCATTTAAATGACAAAGCTACATTTATTGAGTGTCTACTATATTTCTGGACACTGTGTTGGGCTCAAGAAGTATAAAGGAGGACTGGGTAAGGCTGACTGCCTATACAGGGGTCAGTGTCTAGAAGGGACATTTTCTGATGCAATGTGATGGGTACTCTAACAGAAATATGAACCCAGGGCTAGGATAGCACAGGACAATTACCTCTCTCCATGGGAACCAGCTGAATAGAGAAATGCTATCACAGACACACTCTAAAATTCTAATACTTGATGAAGGTTGGAATTTTCATGGGGATTAGTTAAGACCACATCATTAATTTTCAAATGTTTTAAGACAAAAGAGTTATCAAATCTCTGTTCTCACAAATAATGTTGTTTTAAGCTCCCCCATTCACCGTGACTGTAGCTTTGAAACAAACTATGAGGTGCTGGGCTGATGCCATCTGATTTCAGTCTTGCTTATTTGCTTGTCCAGAAAACTTTAAGCGTAGACTCACAGAGCCCTTAATGAGAAAGCTCATTAAAAAGCCGTCTGAAATGGTGAAACAAATTACATGCACAACACGGCCCACTCTTTTCCTCTTCATTTCCTTCTTTCCCTCCCAGGCTGCAGCATTATAAACGACAAGGTGAAGTGAATCATCAGGTCAAGAAAAGGCACTGCCGAATGGGTCTATCAGTACCTCTTCGCTTTGACGACATTTCTCTTGCTTCACTGCAGCACTAAAATGTTGCCCAAACAGCAGGAGGGCCCTGCACAAGTAATGATGGCCTTGGTTAAAGCCTTTGATTGTGTGTATTTGGGTGGAACTTCAGCTTGTAATTGCTGAATGCACACATTATCTGATTTCAGAGCCTCTCCCTGGAAGGCTTGTTTATTCCTGGTAAAGGCAAAATTTCCTTCCTTGCAGGTGTATCTTTGACCACTTTATGAAGGTTTCTTCAGGAGTATTACTTCAGGATGGTAGAGATCATATTCAGGGCAAGCCTGGCTACAAGGCGTCTTATTAAAACACTCTCCACCCCTGGGTCTGTGAGGAAACGTGAGGGAAATCGGGAGTTTCAGGAGCTAGGATATGTTTCCTGCCTCCTGGCTTAACAGGAAGTGATGGTGACGGCTGTCCACTGGGAGGAAGAGAGGGGAGGTGGGTCTTTTTTTTTTTTTTCTTTTCTTCTCTTATCCTGGGGTATGCAAAAGGAAGGCTACAAATGCCAAACAATCCTTCCACACCTGGTAGCTGGGGCAGTATCTGTGGGGAAAAGGAAATCCTTCCCTCCATCTTGCCCCTTAATTTATAGAATTCACTGGGGTTGAGGTAGAGAGACTGGGGTTTAGGCCCTGACATTTTATCAATTGCTCTTGGGTTGACTCTTAAGAATTCACCAAACACCTCTAAATCTGTGTCTACCATGTGCCAGGTACCTAGCCAGGCACTGAGAATACAGAAATAGCGAAGTCACAGTCTTGACCCTGAAGTTTTTCATAATCTCCTGGGGAAGGCATATACACAAACAGTCACAGCACAGTGTGATGTGAGCTTTACTGAAGCTAGGAAGGAGCCACTGAAAGCAAGAGAAAGGGGAATGCACGTGTTTTCAAGGTGGGGCAGCAGAGCGAGAAGGTGAAAGGTGGTCGGACTGCCGCTAGGCAGGTTTTCACAAATCAGAAGCCTGAGCAGGATTTTAAAGAAAACCTGTTCACTGGGAGAGAGGGAGACACACACACACACACACACACACACACACATACACACACACACACACACACACACGGAAGGGTGGTAGAAAGAACCCCGATCGACAGCATTAAGGTGTGGCAGAGGAGAAGAAGCTGAGGACAAGACCGAGAAGGAGCAGGCTTGGAAGCAGGAGGAGAAAGAGCAGAGAATGGCTTTGAATGCTAAAGAAGCCAACTATCATCGTGACCGACGGGCATCCCTTGGACTGGGCATATGGGAAGTCACAACAATTTCAGTGGCCTTTGGGGGTTGATCACAGTAGGATGAGTAAATGGAAGGGGAGCAATGGAGCTAACAAGCATATTGTTAATGTTTGGTGGACTTGGCTGTGAGGAGGAGATGATGGCTAGACAGGGATAAGGAATGAAGGAAGCCTTTTGTTGTTTTTGTTTATGACTGAAATGCAGGCATCGTTATATGCCACAATGGAGAGGGAGGAGTTAACCTACAGGAGAGAGACGGGATTAAATGGGGTTAATTCCTACTTCACAGAGTCTTTCTGAGGATTAAATGAGATCCCCTTGGTGAACCCTTTCTCTAAGGAGATACACACATGTGAAGATGATTATCCTGCTGTTGAAATGAAACCTCCGTGCATCATCACCAGGCATTTGAGCTCACTTATCACTTGGCTGTTGAGATAGGCAAATCTCCCACTCCATAGCCTTTTTGTGTGCGCTGCTTTCCTATTTCCTCTTGCCATCGCTTTAGACACTAGAGCCCAATAATGACTTGAGCTCTCCTTGACATTTCTTCCTGACAAACAACACAGCTCACCAGTTCCCCCGGATCACAACAGGAAGCTGGGGGTTGATAAGTGAGAAGCAATTAAGGGAGAGGATGAGAGCCTCCTCATTGTTATTATGAAGTGGAATTAACATCCAGACCTCTTGGGAAGTTTGCCTTGTCAGTTTATTAGCTTTTCATCACAGAATCATAAAGACACAGGGACCATGAAGTACACTGTCCCCTCACGGACACCTGTGTCCCCTTTCCCATCTCAATTCATAAACTGTCACGCCCCGCGGCAGAGACTTTTGTCTGTTTTGTTAGCTGCTGTGTCCCCATTGCCTAGAACAGTGACTGGCATACGGAGAGTGTCTAAAAAATATGCAGCAAGTGAATGATTCACCCATTCCCCCTTCAACTGATTCAATAAAAAATGAGTGTATACTATGGACCCACCACCAAATGTATCCTAGATAAACACAGTTAAAGAGTGCTTGTTATCATTTAATCAATGTATATTCTGTGCCAAGTACTTTACATACATTAGTTCATATAATCACCATCATTTTACAAATGGGGAAACTGAGACTGAGAAAGAAGTCACTTGGTTGAGGATATGTGGTTGGAGAGTGAAGAAGCTAGAATTCCTGACTGCTGGAACTCCAAAACCTATGCTCTTTCTACATCAGCCTCATCCCTCATCATTCTCCAGCTCGAACCATAACTTCAATTGTAAATGACCGCTTGCAATTCCTTGACCATGCCACGTTCTGTCATGTGTACTCCTTTGCCTGGGACACATTTAGCTGTGGCCTCTGGCTGGGTAATTCTTCATTCTTCTTTTCTGAGGATTTCCTGAAATGATGTTCTGTGGCTGCGGTAGGCTGACCTTCCTCTCTGCTCTCATATCCCCTCTTGCAGCCCTTCATCACAGAACACATCACAGGCATTTGAGATGCCTCTTTATGCAAACTTCGCTCCACTAGACAGTGAGAGGCTCAAGGGCAGGAACAGTGTCTTCATAACAAAAGCTGCTGTAGATTGGGTGTTGCCACAAATGTGCTTACTTTGTTTAATTCTCACAACCACCACCTGAGGTGGGAATTATTATGCTTCTTCTTTTTTTTTTTTTTTTTTGGAGATGGAGTTTCGCTCTTGTTGTCCAGGCTGGAGTATAATAGCGCGATCTCGGCTTACTGCAACCTCTGCCTCCTGGGTTCAAGTGATTCTCCTGCCTCAGCCTCCTGAGTAGCTGGGATTACAGGCATGCACCACCACACCCGGCTAATTTTGTATTTTTAGTAGAGATGGGATTTCTCCATGTTGGTCAGGGTGGTCTCAAACTCCCGACCTCAGATGATCTACCCACCTCGGCCTCCCAAAGTGCTGGGATTACAGGCGTGAGTCACTGCGCCAAACCTCTTGTGCCTTTTTTTTTTTTTTTTTTTTTTGTGAGATGGAGTCTCACTGTCGCCCAGGCTGGATTGCAATGGCACAATATCAGCTCACTGTAACCTCCGCCTCCCAGGTTCAAGCGATTCTCCTGCCTCAGCCTCCTAAGTGGTTGGGATTACAGGCACGCACCACCACGCCCAGCTAATTTTTGTATTTTTAGTAGAGACTGGGTTTTACCATGTTGGTCAGGCTGGTCTTGAACTCCTGACCTTGTGATCCACCCGCCTCGGCCTCCCAAAGTGCTGGGATTACAGGCATGAGCCACTGTGCCAGGCTTATTATTCTTCTTTTAAAGATGAGGAAATGGAGGCTCAGAGAAGCTAGATAACTTTTACTAGGTCACAGTGAGTAAGCAGCTAACTCAGGAATTAAACATAGGTACATCTTATTCCAAAGCCCAAATTCTTTTCACTTCATTATGCTGCCGTTGGAATTATCTACAATGCTCACAGCTTAGCTGTGGGGGTAAATAGATAAATACCACCTGAACGTTGAGATTAGCAAGCTACTACAGGTTGGTACAAAGTTCTTTGGAGTGACATATGGAAGGGAATAATTTGTTCCCTTTGTAGGAGGTGGGAGCCGGAAGAGCTTCATAAGGTTGCCAGAATGCTTGGGAATTTGTCGACTGAATTAATAATGATGGTTCAAGGTGGAAGACAGTTCCCTGCATTTAATCCTGGTGGCTGGTTTTAAGGGCCACAACAGCCATTGCCCAGGTCACTACTGCTTCCAAATTGGCCCATCTGGTGCCAGGAATGCAGCCCAAATGCCTGCTGGTACCTGCTTAAGTGATGACGGGTAACCAGGCAACCCTGTCAGCACATTGTTTCATTGAAATTATGTTTGTGAGTGTGTGAATATGAAAACAACTTTACATAATCACAGTTTTAATCTTGCACAGTATACTTTACATTTAAATGAAATAAGTGTATTTTCAAGCTTATGGCTATATGGAATAGTGTAGCAACCCCTAATTACACGTTAGCTTCTCTTCCTGCTCTTGTCCCTTAACTACAGGCGTCCCTGGAGGCTGCTTTCTCTATTCTCTCCTCCAGGGAATTAATCTATTTTCTAGGCTTGAATGACTGTAAAATTCCTATAAAATGAGGCTTAAAATGGCAAAGCAAAGGATTGCTTTAAAATATATTGTATAATACCTTCTTTGTCTGCTCTCGGGGGCGTTTGTCAGGGAAAGCACAGTAGGCAGCCGGATACTGTTGTAGGGGCTCTGGTACCAGGCAATTAGGATGATTCTAAACTGCTCCATTTTCGAGCTATGTGGCCTTGGGCAAGTTACTTAACCTCCTTAAGCCTACATTCCTGATGTATAAAAGAGCAAAATTAATAGTATCCTAGTCATAGAACTATTGGGTGGATTAATGAAATCATGCAAAAGCACTTAGTGACTGGTTTGTCAGAAATAACCAGTAAGTGCTACTGTTTATTTACATATTTACTTATTTATTTTTCTTAGAGACAGGGTCTCTCTCTGTTGCTCAGGCTGGAGTGCAGGGACACAATCATGGCTCACTGCAACCTTGAACTCCTAGACTCAAGCGATTCTCTTTCCTCAGCCTTTCTAGTAGCTGGGACTTCAGGCACATGTCACCATGCCTGGCACTAATTTTTCTAGGTTTTTTTTTTTTTTTTTTAAATAGAGGTGGGGATCTCACTATGTTGCCCAGGGTGGTCTCAAACTCCTGGCCTCAAGTGATCCTCCTGCCATGACCTCCCAAAGTGCTGGAATTATAGGTGTGAGTCACCATGCCTAGCCAGTGCTACTTGTGATGATTATTATTACTCTCATGGTTAGCAGGATGAACAAATTTGGGTGACAGTGATTTGAAACCTATGAAGCACTATAAAAATGTGAAATATTATCACTATTATGGATACTGTTGAGGAGTGAGATCCAAAGAGCACGGTATTAAGAGCAGTGAATAGGAAGTCAGGAAAGCCAGATCCCAGTGCTACTCCCATCACTAATCAGCAGTGTGACCTTGGGCCAGCCTCTCCCCTCACCTCAGTTTTTTTTACTTATAAATGAAGTGGTTTGATTAGATTATCTTGAAGACCCATTCTAGCTCCAAAATTCTATGATTCCATGACTTTTGGAGCTAATAACTTACGTAGAAATCTTACACATTTCCTGGAATAGAGTAGGTCAATATGCATTATATATTAATGGCCAAAGTACATTTCTGAAGTTGATAAAAGTTAACCCCAACTGCAACAATCAGAAAGAGCATTCCTAGGGGAATGCAGTGAAAAAGCAAACTACTCCTACCCACCTCAGGAATTTTGGAGGACATCATTGTGGCAGAAGAGAATTTATACCTAAAACTGAACTAGTCATAAAGAAGATGAGATTATGTTCAGCATCTGTATACTTAGCTAAGGAAGTGGGTGCAATAACCCTTAAAATTGTGTGGATTCAGGCTTTGGATAGTTATGTTGTGGCTGGCAGCTCCTCACACCTTCCTACCATTTACTGAGTACCTGCCATGTTCCCGGAGTGGTGGTAGGCTCTGAGGCTACTGAGACAGTCTCTATTCTCAAGGGACTGACAATTTATTGGGTAAAGCATTTTAACTGTGGAGGATACTTTTGCATTTTCTGCATAGTCCTTCATGATGCTTACATTGTTTATATATTGTTTGTCTATTATTCTGTGAAAACATAGCTGTTTGTGTATTCAGCTTTGGCTTGCTTCCCCACCCTCAGCCCTCCACCAGCTTCTGGATGTTAAATATTATCTCTTCATGTGAGCTATACCAGAAGGAAGAGTCATCTGTTACTCTTTTACTTCCTTAATGAGCCTTCAAGCTGGTTTGCAGGGCAGATATCTATCCTTTCTTTCTTTTTTTCCAGAGGACAGATGGGTTCAGATATAGCTGCTTGGTCTTATTCTCTCCCATGACTCAAATTTTATTCTTCTTGTCCCCTTTCCATCTTCCCCTCAAATAAAATAAAATAATCAGAAACAATCACCAAAACTAGATAGTAGGGTGTGGTGGTGGCACTTTGATGGATAGACCAAATATTTCTTTTGCTACTATAGCAACTACTATTAAATGCCTTGTCACATACCTTTGATTCTCTTTGGAAATATGAAAGTTATTTTGCATATGTGCTTAAAATCACCTCAATTACCAAAAATACTTTCATTTCCCTCCAAGATTCTTCTTAATGGGGCTTTTACTATTTTCTTCAGATATTGTTATAAATGCAGAATGCAGTCTTGACCAATTTCTCCAAACTATTTGATTTCTCTAAATATTCTCATCCCAAATATTTTCATATTATCTGAGAATGACAAGGATTTTATGAAAATCATAATTGAAAAATTTTCCACAAAAACACTTAATTAAAAAGTTTGATTCTTAAAGATACTTTTTGTTATCTAGAAAATTTATAAGAGATAACTCAATGTTTATTGAACAATTCATTAGATAAACCTGTATTAAATGGCTGTGTCAGGTATTATGCAAAGTACTGCAAACAAAAAGGAGATTAAGAAATGATTGCTACTTTCAAGGAGCTCAATTAAGAGTCACTTGCTTTATACCTTGTATAAATAGTTAATATTTTACAAAACCCTTTCCATGTGTAATAACTCATTTCATCCTCAGAACAATAAATCCTGGTTTCATACTTAATAAACTTGCAGTTTCTTGTTGCTCACTGTTTTTTCTTTTTTTTTTTTTAGACGAGGTCTCACTCTGATACCCAGGCTGGAGTGCAGTGGGGAAATTCTGGCTCACTGCAGTCTCCACCTCCCGGGTTCAAGCGATTCTCATGCCTCAGCCTCCCAAGTAGCTGGGACTACAGGCACGTGCTACCACGGCTGGCTAAGTTTTTGTATTTTTGGTAGAGATGGGGTCTCATTATTGTCACGCATGTTCATGTGAAGAGACCACCAAACGGGCTTTGTGTGAGCAACAAGGCTGTTTATTTCACCTGGGTGCAGGCGGGCTGAGTCTGAAAAGAGAGTCAGCAAAGGGTGGTGGGATTATCATTAGTTCTTATAGGTTTTGGGATAGGCAGTGGAGTTAGGAGCAATGTTTTGCCGGCAGGGGGTGGATCTCACTAAGTACATTCTCAAGGGTGGGGAGAATTACAAAGAACCTTCTTAAGGGTGGGGGAGATTATGAAGAACCTTCTTAAGGGTGGGGGAGATTACAAAGTACATTGATCAGTTAGGGTGGGGCAGAAACAAATCACAATGGTGGGATGTCATCAGTTAAGGCAATTTTCACTTCTTTTGTAGATCTTCAGTTGCTTCAGGCCATCTGGATGTATACGTGCAGGTCACAGGGTATATGATGGCTTAGCTTGGGCTCAGAGGCCTGACATTCCTGTGTTCTTATATTAATAAGAAAAACAAAACAAAATAGTGGTGAAGTGTTGGAGTGGCAAAAAATTTTTGGGGGTGGTATGGAGAAATAATGGGTGATGTTTCTCAGGCCTGCTTTGAGTGGTATTAGGGGCGGCGTGGGAACCTAAAGTGGGAGAAATTAAGTTGAAGGAAGGTTTTGTGGTCAGGGGTGATATTGTGGGGTTGTTAGAAGGAGCATTTGTCATATAGAATGATTGGTGATGGCCTGGATATGGTTTTGGATGAATTGAGAAACTAAATGGAAGATACAAGGTCTGAATAAAAGAAGGAGAAAAATAGGTATTAAAGGACTAAGAATTGGGAGGACCCAGGACATCCAATTAGAGAGTGCCCAAGGGGGTTCAGTGTAATTACTTGCTTGGTTGGCGAGTTTTTGGGAAAAGACCATTAGTTCGTTTTACCTTTCCTGAAGATTGAGGATGGTAAGGGGTATGAAGTTTCCACTGAATACCAAGAGCCTAAGAAACTGCTTCGGTGGTTTGACTAGTAAAGGCCGGTCTGTTATTGGACTGTATAGAGGCAAGAAGGCCAAACTGAGGAATTATGTCTGACAAAAGGGAAGAAATGATCACAGTGACCTTCTCAGACCCTGTGGGAAAGGCCTCTATCCATCCAGTGAAAGTGTCTACCCAGACCAAGAGGTATTTTAGTTTCCTGACTCAAGGCATGTGAGTAAAGTCAATTTACCAGTCCTGGGTGGGGGCAAATCCCTGAGCTTGATGTTTAGGGAAGGGAGGGGGCCTGAATAATCCCTGAGGAGTAGTAGACTAGCAGATGGAACACTGAGAAGCGATTTCCTTAAGGACAAATTTCCATGATGGAAAGGAAATTAGAGGTTCTAAGAGGCGGGTTAGTGGCTTGTAACCTACATGGAAGAGGTTATGAAATGACGATAGAATAGAATGGGCCTGTGAGGCTAGAAGATATTTTCCTTGGTCCAAGAACCATTTGCCTTGTGTGGGAATAGATTGATAGGTGGAAGTTTAAGTGGGAGAGTAGGTGGCAGTGACCGATGGGAAGGAGAAAAACTGGCCATGAGGGACAGAAGTTGGAATGCTAGCTGCTCCTTTAGTTACCTTATCAGCATAAGCATTGCCCTGAGCAATGGGATCTGATGCCTTTTGGTGGCCCTTGCAGTGTATGACTCCAGCTTCCTTTGGAAGTAAAGCGGCCTTCAGAAGAGTTTTTATTAAAGAGGCATTAATGGTGGAGGACCCTTGCGTAGTGAGCAAACCTCTTTTAGCCCACATAACAGCATGGTGGTGCAGGATATGGAAGGCATATTTAGAGTCAATATAAATATTGACGTGTAATTCCTTTGTAAGAGTGACGGCTCAAGTTAAGGCAATTAGTTCAGCTTACTGAGAGGTAGGGGAGGGGGGCAGAGTGGTAATCTCAATGATAGATGTGAAAGATACTATAGCATAGCTTGCCTTTGCTGGTGAGTGGCGATTAGGCCTGGTGGAACTGCCATCAATAAATCAAGTGTGATCAGGGTGAGGAAGAGGAAAGAAGGAAGTATGAGGAAATGGAGTGAATGTCAGGTAGATCAGAGAGATACAGTCATGGGGGTCAGGTGTGGTATCAGGAATAATGTGGGGGCTAGCCTAAAACAGTAAGATCAATTTGTTTGGACAGAAAGGCTACAGGGCATGGTCCTGGCTCTTGTGTAAGAATTTTGACCACACAGCCCTGTACTTTGGCCGTGTATAATGAAAAGGGTTGGGATGAGTTAGGGAGAGCTAGTGTGGGAGCAGCTTCTAGGGCTGTTTTTAAGGAATAGAAAGAGGAGTGGCAAAGGGATTTAGGATCTATGCAGTCAGCTAGGTTTGCTTTTGTGAGTTTATACAATGGTTTAGTCAGGATGGTAAAACTAGGTATCCAAAGGCGGAAGTACCTAACCATGCATAGGAAGGAAAGGATTTGTTTTGTAGAAGGGGTTGGGGTTTAGGAGATTAGCCAGGCACAATCAGCAGGGAGAGCACGTGTGTTTTCATGAAGAATTATGCTGAGATAGGTAATGGATGAGGAAGAAATTTGGGCTTGACTGAAGTAATGAGAGCTGTCTATGAAGCCTTGCAGCAGTACAGCCCAGGTAATTTGCTGAGCATAATGGGTGTCAGGGTCAGTCCAAGTGAAAGCAAAGAGAGGCTGTGATGAAGGATGCAAAGGAATAGTAAAGAAAGCAAGTTTGAGATCCAGAACAGAACAATGGCTTATGGAGGGGTTGTGGAGGGAGGTATTGAGGATAGGAGAGTATATGGCTTTGGCACCACGGGGTGGATAGGCAAGACAATTTGGTTGCTAAGGCACAGATGCTGAACTAACCTGTAAGACTTGTCCGTTTTTTTGACAGGTAAAATGGGGGAATTTTAAGGAGAGTTTATAGACTTTAAAAGGCCATGCTGTAACAGGCAACTGATAACAGGCTTTAATCCTTTTAAAGTGTGCTGTGGGATGGGATATTGGCATTGAGTGGGGGTAAGGGTGATTAGGTTTTAATGGGATGGTAAGGGGTGCATAATGGGTCGCCAAGGAGGGAGTAGAGGTGTCCTATACTTGTGGATTAAGGTGGGGAGCTACAAGGGGAGGATGTGAAGGAGGCTTTGAACTGGGGAAAAGGGTGGCAATGAGGTGTGACTATAGCCTAGGAATAGTCAGGGAAGGAGATAATTTAGTTAAAATGTCTCGACCTAATAAGGGAGCTGGGCAGGTGGGGATAACTAAAAAGGAGTGCATAAAAGAATGTTGTCCAAGTTGGCACCAGAGTTGGGGAGTATTAAGGGGTCTAGAAGCCTGGCTGTCAATACCCACAACAGTTATGGAGGCAAAGGAAACAGGCCCTTGAAAAGAAGGTAATGTGGAGTGGGTAGCCTCCATATTGATTAAGAAGTGGACGGACTTACCCTCCACTGTAAGAGTTACCCAAAGCGTCTGTGATGGTCCAGGAGGCTTTCAAGGTGATCGGGCTGCATCAGTCTTCAGCTGCTAAGCCCCGAAGATCTGGGAAGGAGTCAGTCAGAGAGCCTCGGGCCAGAGTTCCAGGGGCTCTGGGAGTGGTTGCCGGGTGAGTTGGACAGTCCAATTTCCAGTGGGGTCCTGCACAGATGGACATGGCTTAGGAGGAATCCCGGGCTGTGGGCATTTCTTGGCCCAGTGGCCAGATTCCTGGAACTTAAGCAAGATCCTGGGGCAGGCTGTCCTGGAGGAATGCCTAGTCATGGCGGTTCAGGCGTTTGGAGTTCTTGTATGCTGGAGATGTGGCTGGGATTTGCCTCACAGTGGAGGCAAGGAATTGCAATTCAGAAATACGTTGCTACTTGGCTGCCTCTACTCTATTATTGTATACCTTGAAGGCAAGGTTAATTAGGTCCTGTTGTGGGGTTTGAGGGCCGGAATCTAATTTTTGGAGCTTTTTCTAATGTTGAGAGCAGATTGGGTAATAAAATGCATATTGAGAATAAGACGGCCTTCTGGCCCTTCTGTGTCTATAGTGGTAAACCGTCTAAGTGTTGTTGCCAAACAGGCCATGAACTGGGTTGAGTTTTTATATTTGATGAAAAAGAGCTTAAACACTAACTGATTTGGGAGAGGTCAGACAAAGAAAAAGAAGCATTAACCTTGGCTATGCCTTCAGCTCTAGCCACCTCTTTAAGAAGAAATTGTTGGGCAGGTGGGGGAGGGCTAGTCACAGAACGAAACTGTAAGCCAGACCGGGTGTGAGTAGGGGAGGTGATAAAAGGATTATAGGGTGGGGGAGTGGAGGCTGAGGAAGAATTGGTACCTGGCTTGGCCTGGTAAGGAGCAGGCTGGGGAGGAGGGGAGGGGTCAGATGGGTCTGGAGAAAAGGAGCATTCAAATAACTCAGAGCTTAGGGTGGAGACTGAAGGAACAGACAGGAGAGAAAGGAGAAAGATTTGGGATGAGTCATATTGGGAGCAGAGACTAGGGAGGGACCAATGTGTAAAAGAGTGCCTGGATGTCAGGCACCTCAGACCCATTTGCCCATCTTTCGACAAAAATCATGCAGGTATTGTAAAATGGAGAAATCAAATATGTCATTTTCTAGCTATTTAGAATCACTATTGAGTTTGTATTGGGGCCAAGCAGTGTTGCAGAAGAAAATAAGACACTTAGGTTTTAGGTCAGGCGAGAGTTGAAGAGGTTTAAGTTTTTGAGAACACAGGCTAAGGGAGAAGATGGGGGAATGGAGAGTAGAAGTTTGCCCATAGTGAAGGAGGTAAGTTTAAAGAGAAAGGTAGAGACATGGAGAAGGGGATGGGTGAGCAGCCCTGGGCTGCAATGTGGGTGAGCAGCCAAAGCAGGCATCCCTGCAATTGACTTGCCACCAAGGAAATGTGGGTGAATGACCAAGGCAGGCGTCCACACGGTGATTAGACACTAATGGAGTGTGGGTGAATAATAATCAAGCGAGTGTCCCTGCAGTGATTAAACACCAAGGCAAGACTGTCTTCCTGAGTCCATGACCGGTGCTGGAGTTTTGGGTTCACTGATAAAATGTGTCTCCTTTGTCTCTAGTAGACAGGAAAAAGAACTGGAGTTGGAAGAACAAGGAGATTGAAGGGTAGCGAGAGAGGGAGATTGAAGGGTAGCAAGAGAGGCTGGAGAAGAGAGTGAAAAGACTGCTTATCCGATTTGAAATTCATGAGATGTGGCCAGGCGTGGTGGCTCACGACTATAATCCCAGCACTTTGGGAGGCCGAGGCGGGTGGATCACGAGGTCAGGAGCTCGAGACCACCCTGGCTAACATGGTGAAACCCTGTCTCTACTAAAAACAGAAAAAATTAGCCAGGCATGGTGGCGGGCGCCTATAGTCCCAGCTATTTGGGAGGCTGAGGCAGGAGAATGGTGTGAACCCTGGAGGCCGAGCCTGCAGTGAGCTGAGATCGCACCACCGCATTCCAGCCTGGGCGACAGAGCAGACTCCGTCTCAAAAAAAAAAAAAAAAAAAGAAATTCATGAGGTGTTCCTTAGGCTCGTTGGTCTGAGGACCCAAGGTCATAGGTGGATCTTCTGACGGAGTGAGGCTGAGGACAGGCGAGCAGTCTACCAAAGGAGTCGTCCTGTCCTGGGTTTCAGGACCAAATGTCACACACATCCATGTGAAGAGACCACCAAACAGGCTTAGTGTGAGCAACAAGGCTGTTTATTTCACCTGGGTGCAGGCGGGCTGAGTCCG
Organism: Papio anubis; assembly: GCF_008728515.1. Lineage (NCBI taxonomy): Eukaryota > Metazoa > Chordata > Mammalia > Primates > Cercopithecidae > Papio > Papio anubis. Next base: position 183,908,938 of record NC_044976.1, read on the forward strand.
AAAAGAGAGTCAGCAAAGGGTGGTGGGATTATCATTAGTTTTTTTTTTTTTTTTGAGATGGAGTCTCACTTGTTGCCCAGGCTGGAGTGCAGTGGTGCGATCTCAGCTTACTGCAAGCTCCGCCTCCCGGGTTCACGCCATTCTCCTGCCTCAGCCTCCTGAGCAGCTGGGACTACAGGCGCCCACCACAGTGCCTGGCTAATTTTTTGTATTTTTAGTAGAGACGTGGTTTCACCATATTAGCCAGGATGGTGTCGATCTCCTGACCTCGTGATCTGCCCGCCTCGGCCTCGCAAAGTGCTGGGATTACAGGCGTGAGTCACCGTGCCCCACCTATCAGTAGTTCTTACAGGTTTTGGGATAGGCGGTGGAGTTAGGAGCAATGTTTTGCCGGCAGGGGGTGGATCTCACAAAGTACATTCTCAGTGGCGGGGAGAATTACAAAGAACCTTCTTAAGGGTGGGGGAGATTTCAAAGAACCTTTTTAAGGGTAGGGGAGATTGCAAAGTACATTGATCAGTTAGGGTGGGGCAGAAACAAATCACAATGGTACAATGTCATCAGTTAAGGCTATTTTTACTTCTTTTGTAGATCTTCAGTTGCTTCAGGCCATCTGGATGTATACGTGCAGGTCATAGGGGATATGATGGCTTAGCTTGGGCTCAGAGGCCTGACAATTATCTTGCCCAGGTTGGTCTTGAGCTCCTGGCCTCAAGCGATCCACCTCTCTCCGCCTCTCAAAGTGCTGAGATTATAGGCGGGAGCCAGTGCCCCCAGCCACTCACTGTTATTTGCAACCAGAATGTTCACTTTGATGATAACATTAGTATTTCTCCAGTTCACAAAGTGCTTTCTTGTCTCATTGGAAACACAAGTTTTTTCATCTTCTCAGCTTCTAGTCATTGTTCTAGTCTTCCTCTTGTGGGAAGGGGAGAGGACTAAAATGACTTCTCGAATTCCTTGTAAGTGCTCTTAAAATAACAGTAAGCTCTATTGTATATCCAAGGTGAGGACCTTGCTGTTGGATTTCTGTCCCCCAGAGCCTTTAGGCTATAATCTCAGAAGTTCATTCCTACTTCATTTTTGCTCTCCATTTTCCCTTTATTCCATTCCTGATCATGCCTTCCAGGTCATGCTGTATTTGGGATTTCTGTTTTTGTCAAAAAATAGAAGGAATTTAGCAACTTAAGGATTATTCTGCCCAGCGTGTTCACTTTACAGAGGAGTTCACTGAAGCAGAGAGCCAACAAGTGTCAATGTTAAACCCACAAATAAGTGGTAGAGCTGGGCCTGAACCTGAGACTACCCTTCTGCCAGATATCTTTTAAAGACATTGAGCTGTCTTTAAAAGTTACCTGTCAAATGAAATATTCTCTCCAACATGTGTGCTTCTCTTATATAGCTAGCCTATAAATATTTGGTTACTGTTGCAGTAGAGATCTACCCCATTTTATAATATTTCACAGATTATACTGTATATTTTCAATTCTTCCAGAGTGTGCTTATTCACCTAATGTGAATGGTCTGTGTTGGTCTTTGAATCAACAAATATTTATTGAGCATCTACTATGTGCCAAGTATAATATAGGCATTGGGGACATGAGAACCAATGCCCTTCCACTGTCCCCGTGGTGGGTTTTGGCCTGATTTTAACTGGAAGTATTATTTGGATTTCTGCGGTTTCATTCAACATTGGATCATTAGTAACTCTTTAGATTTAGTGTAAATGGTCCTGTAAATGTGAGAAAATTAGTAACAAGAATTGAACTCTAACAAGGTGTTCAAATGCTGACTTTAAAGCCTTTACCTAGGCAGGCGTGGTGGCTCACACTTGTAATCCTAGCACTTTGGAAGGCTGAGGCGGGCAGGGCGCTTGAGGCCAGAGTTCGAGACCAGCCTGGGCAACATGGTGAAACCCCCTCTCTAAAAAAATACAAAAATTAGCCCGATGTGGTGGCGCACAACCATAGTACCAGCTACATGGGAGGCTGAGGCAGGGGGATGGTTTGACCCTGAGTGGCAGAGGTTGCAGTGAACCGAAATAGTGCCACTGCACTCCAGCCTGGCTGACAGAGCAGGACCCTGTCTCTAAATAAATAAATAAATAAAGACTTTACCTGTGCATTTAGGATTTTTTTGCACTGCAGAGGACCCAAGGATCTTTATGTATCATCTGTCTGTCTGTCTATCTAATCTATAGAGAAGGTCTCACTCTGTCGCTCAGGGTGGTGCGATCATAGCTCACTGCGGCCTCCAACTCCTGCGCTCAAGCGACCCTCCCGCCTCAGCCTCCCGAGTAGCTGAGCCCACAGACACTGGCCACCACCCGCCTTGGCTTTCCAAAGTGCTGGGATTACAGGCGTGAGCCACCCAGCCAAGAACCACTTTTAAATGTCGCCAAGCGTGGTTTAAAAAGTCTCCCAATTCTGAGGGGGGCAAGGTTTGAAAAACTATTGGATCCTATGTTCAGCACCGAAGTGACAGGATGATTCGTACCCTGAACCTCAGCATCATGCAATATACCCAGATCACATCTGCACAGCCCCCGAATCTAAAATAAAAGTTGAAACTATAAAAAAAAAAAAAGTCTCCCAAATTTGTTACAAAAATGCCAACGAAGGTTAATCTCGGGTAATCTAATTCCGTTTCCTGGTGTTTTCTTTTTTCTTTTTTTCTTCCAGTCGGCTCCACCTACAGAGAGGCCCAACAGGGGGCTCGCGCGCTCGTTTGGGCTCGGCGGCCGGAGAAGACGGGCGCACTGGGCCGGAGCCGCTCCGCCAAGGTTGGGTCGTGGCTGCCGGGACTCGTCGCCAGAAGGCCTCCTGGGCCGCCCTTCCGCTCTCCCGGGGCTGGGCGGCGCTGTCTGGCTCTTCCTGCCGCGCTCCGGCCACTCCCCCTCCGCCCCTCGCTTGGCCCAGCCGTGGCTGCGGTGCTCTGCACGCAGTGCCTCCCTCGGGCGTGGGTCTGCAGGTGCAACCCCGACTCCTCCCTGAGCCCCGCAAGGCAGCCCTGGGGTGCTCCCGGCAGGGTTGCCCGACTGACCCTGCCCTTGTTTTGTGTTGTAGGAGACCCGGACAGGGCAGCGGCCGGCACTACCGCGCCGCGATTTGCGCAGAGTTGAAGAAGACCCTGACCATTGAAGAGGTGGCCCCCCGCCCCGTCGGGCTCACGAGGTGGGGGGCTGGCTTATCCCCTTCTACTCTCCCCTTCTCCTCGCCACCACACACTCCCCGCTGGCTTCCTTCTTGAATCAAGTTCCCAGTTCCCAAGCGAGGGGGCGACCCAGAGACTGGAGGGCAACTTCGTCCTGGTCTAGGAGGTTGAAGCCCTTTCCAAGGTCTAAAGTGCTAAAGGAAGATTGTTCCCCCAAAACATGCTTATAGGCCTCTTTCTCAATGCTCAGAGTTGTTGGCTTAGAAACAGACAATTCTGATTTGCACATGACTTTGTATGTGCAAATTATTGGTTTAACACAGGTACATAGACCTCATCCTTTGCTTCATTCCACCTCAGTGCCGGAATAGAATTATTCGGCCTCTGCCTCCCTGAAACCAGCCCGGCAACCCCCGTGTTTCCATGTGAACATACGCCTCTGGTGTATTGCAGAGATTTGGGATTGGATTCTTTTAGGGATGTGGGCAGCTGGTCCACTGAAATGTGGAAGTCACTTTGGCCCTGCCTGTTGACCACTCTGGTAACAGTGTCATCTGGTGTGGAGATGACAACCTCAGACAGTGTGAAGCAGGCAGTGGGTCTCAGTGTTGGAGATCTCCAGGGAGAGGGAGAAAGGCAGCTGTAACCCTGAAGTGTTACCAGCATGGAACCTGTTAACTAACATGGCTAACACGGATTATTTGGATGAGCACTACTTCCTGGGATTCACATGCTGAATGACATTCATCCTCAAATCATCCTTCAATCTAGGTGGAGTGGCTGGAGAACACGTGTACCCTGTGTATACTTGTCAATAACCGATGTGTTCTGCACGGAATGGGTCCAGGCTGAGGGCTAGGCTCCTTTGTTCTGTTATTTGTCTAGACATTGCGTTGTAAGGAATTAGCCCATGAGAGCTGTGACTATGTAGTTTTACTCACTGCTAAATCCCTGAAGTCTAAAATGGTTCCTGGCATGTGGCAGAAGCTTAAAAAATTGTTGAATGAATGAATTTTGTAGATAAAAATGTCTTCTCACCAATATGGCCACCTCTGTACAAACAAATCAATATCATCCCTTTGGCATCTCAGCTTTCATTTCTTCCAGTGATTCCAACCCCTGTTGGGATGTGTTGGTCTATGACAGTGGTTGTCTAGCACAGCGGTCCGCAACCTTTTTGGCACTAGGGACCAGTTCTGTGGAAGACAGTTTTTCCATGGATTGATGGGGGTTGGAGGGGATGGTTTTGGAATGAAACTGTTCCACCTCAGATCCTCAGGCATTAGATTCTCATAAGTAGTGTGCAACCTAGATCCCTTGCCTGTGCATTTCATGATAGGGTTTGCACTTCTATGAGAATCTGATGCCGCCCCTGATCTGACTGGAGGCAGAGCTGGGCAGTATGCTTGCTTTGTCTGCTCACCTCCTGCTGTGCAGCCAGATTCCTGACAGGCTACCAGTCTTTGGCCCCCCGGGGTTGGGAACCTTTGGTCTAGCATGCATCAGAATCAGGCTTTGTCTTCAGAGTTTCTGATTCAGTAGGCCTGGGATGGAGCTTGATAATGTGAATTTCTTTCTTTTTTTTTTTTGTTCTTGAGATAGGGTCTCACTCTGTCACCCAGGCTGGAGTGCAGTGGCATGATCATGGCTCACTGCAACCTTGACCTTCCAGGCTCAAGCCGTTCTCCCACCCCAGTCTCCCAAGTAGCTGAGACCACAGGTACATGCCACCATTCCTAGATAATTTTTTAATTTTTATTTTTGTAGAGATGGTTGCCCAGGCTGGTCTTGAACTCCTGGGCTCAAGTGATTCTCCTGCTTTGGCCTCTGGAAGTGCTAGGATTATAGGCGTGAGCCATTGTGCCTGGCCTATGCCAGGTGATACTGATGCTAGTGGTCTGGGGCCACATTTTGAGAACCACGGGCTTACAGGGCCTGGCGAAACTGCTGGCTACACTGCTGTTGGTCTGCCTCAGCTATGGCACTATCACAAAACATAGAGGTTGGGGATCTGGGACTAGACTAAAGGATTCCAGATTCCCCAAACAGCTGATCATTTTACCCTTCTGTTTAAAATTCATTAATGACTTCCCATTGTTTGTAGCATGAAAATTAAGATCCTCAGCAAGGAGGCCAGACGCATAGCTGACGCCTGTAATCCCAGCACTTTGGGAGCCTGAGGCAGGTGGATCATGAGGTTAGGAGTTCGAGACCAGCCTGGCTAATATGGTGAAACCCCACCTCTTCTAAAAATACAAAAAAAATTAGCTGGGCGTGGTGGTACATGCCTGTAATCCCAGCTACTTGGGAGGCTGAGGCAGGAGAATTGCTTGAACCTGGGAGGCAGAGGTTGCTGTGAGCCAAGATCACGCCACTGCACTCCACCCGGGGCGACAGTGTGAGAGTCCGTCTCAAAAAAAAAAAAAAAAAGTCCTCAGTAAGGCTTCAAAGTCTCTTGTGTCCCCACTGTAGTGTCTTTGTAGGTCTTTGTAGATGCCATTGCTTTTGTCTGTGCCAAGCCTTTTGCCTCCTACTTTGAATAGTTAACTCTTAGTTGTTAGTTCAAGTGTTGCTTACTTAGGAACGCTTTTCCTGACTTCCCCAAGTGGTCAAATCCTTCCATTATGTGCTTTCATAGCACCATATATTTATATCATTAACACTTGGTACTGGAGTTATAACTTAATATATGTATCTTCATTATTAACTGGTTAATATCTGTTTTCTCTACTATACTTTAGCTTCATGAAGGCAGAGACCTTGCCCATTTTGCCTCCTGAGTGTATGCCGGCTCTTACTTTAGTACCTGGCATGTCGTTGTCATTCAGTAACTATTTTGGTATGATTGAATGAACATTGTCTCCATGGATGTGTACTGTTCTGCTTTGCAGCTCTATTTCCTTTGTAGGTCAGAGTTGATGTCCATTTCTGTGGAGTTAACTTTGGTGATATTTTGATCTGCCATGGTCAATATCAGGAAAGGCCCCATCTTCCCTTCACACCTGGTGAGTATGGGGAGACCAGGTGACTGCTTCAGGAAAAAAAGATACAGGGAGTTTTCCGAAACATGCCCTTGGTCTCAGGCAGTGCTCTGTTGGTGTCTGCCTGCCATCAGTGATGGTTCAGTTAGATGTGTCCGTCTCACTGTGAATTGGGATCACTAGATTGTGAGCCCCATGAGGGCAAACTCTGTGCCTGTCTTGTTCAATATTATATCCCCCAGCTTAGCATTGTACGTGGCTCTTAGTAGGTGCTCAGTAAATACTCTACAAATGAAGAAATGAACAAATGAATTTTCACCAAAATTCTGTTCACCAGAATTATCATTGGTCCTAGTCATTCATTCCCTTTCCTTGCTTGATATTGCCCCAATTTTGTTTCTTCACAAAGGATCACAGACATCTGTGTGCAGCTAAAACTTCAGCCTCACAGACACATTCCCAATAAAACGTAATGCCAAAGGATCAGAGAGAAGAAAAGGGTGTGGATTTCTTAGCAGCCCTCTGTCCGATTTTTGTTCCCAATCTACTTCTAGACCCTGAACATGTGGACAAGTGACTGATTTTTGCTGTTGAAATGTGTTTAAAGGGATATAAGTATAGCTTAGCATGTATATAGTACACGTATATTTTATACATATATATATTATTAAAGATAGAGTGATTGCAAATAGCTACCGTGATTTAGTCTCAGGGTATTTGATTGTATCTCAACAGTTGGAACCATTTCCTTCTGTTTATATTTGCTGAAATACTGGTTGAGGGGAAGATGTCATACTCAACTGAGTTATTCCCCTGGCAGCTCAAGTAGGAAACATTATAATTACTTCAGAAATTTCAGAGGTGAAAGAGGAAACGGCAGACAACATCAGTTCATCCAGTTGAGCCAAGTACTGTCTGAATAAACACAGTTCATGTCCTTGAGGGCCCTATAGTCCAGCAGAAGAGACTTGAAAACAGATAAATAGGATGAACATTGTCATTGGGGTGCTACAGGAGGTCCCAGTGATTAGGGTCAAAAGTACCTGTGTACCTGGGATTCTCTGCGCTTTTGCACATTCTTGAAATTTTCATTTGTGTCATGGTAAGATTGGGACTGCTATAGCTTCCCAGGTTGTGATTGTGAAATCTTATGTTTACTTTCATCTGCTTTGGGTATAACACCCTTATCTCTCTGCCTGCATATGGAGAGGGGGAAGGGCACCTAAACTCCTTCAGCTCCAAAAGCTGTTGGACTAGCCTGTCGATCAGTGTTACTTCATTTATAGCCGAAGGGTCTTGCTTCTACTGGCTTTTGCCTGCAGACACCAAAAGGAAACCTAAATAGAAAGGTAAGAAACAAATTCTGAAATGGGGAAAGGAAGTCATTGGAAGTTCCTGGCTGCATTAAACTTTTTATTATGAATAAAAGACGACACCTCAGTCTTTAACTGAGAGGACAGAGAACTTGAGCCTCTTGTGAAGTTAAGACTGGGCTTCTAATTCAAACCAACCTTTGCCTTACTCTATCTCATCGTCTCAAATGTGCTCACTCAAATTGGCTTGACAATCTGATGGTGGTATTGAGAGAATTACTATTTTATTTACTAAACATTAACTCTGAATAGATAATTAAGACCAACCTGTGTCTTTTGGAGTCAGAGATGTGCATTTTTTTTCTTTTTTGATTAACTCAGGAAAAGGAATGCAAGGTCATGCATTTGCACATATCTTTAATGGTATGTTTCCTTTAGGGAGATAGAGATACAATTAAAGATAAGAAACTTTAATTGTATGGTTGAAGAATGAGTCACTGACCAGAAGGTATCTGTACCACTCAAGATTAATGGTTGAAGATGTTTTTTCTCCTTTGTTTTTCTTTAATTTCCACCTATCCCTCGTTCCTGTCTTCCCCTCTCCTTCTTTTTCTTTGTGTTTATTTAGTCATGTCTTGTTTCTCAGCTAAGCACTTCATTTTTTCAAATATTAAACTCCTTCTCTTCATTTATGTGACACTTTGCACAGAGCTTTGTTTGCGCTGAGTGTTTTAATGAAGAACAACATCTTGTTTTCTGAGTCCTTGAGCTGGCTGTTCATTTGGACTAGGTAGTTTTAGTAGAAAAACTGGTTTTGGGCATTGAGCTGGATGTAATGGGCTACTCCCGGACACAAAGCTTGTGAAAGAGATAGCCCTGGGAATGGAGCCAGCCAGGGTAGTCTAGTATGGTGGTGCAGGGTGTGAATGGTGCCCCCTCGTGGTGGACAGTACACAATTGTCCCCCTCAGCTTTATTGAGGTAAAACTGACATATTAGACCATTCACCCGTCACAGTACCGTGATCTGTGTTCGGTTCTCTACCTGTTGGCTCCTTCCTGAGCCAGATGCTAGCCTTGGGGTTTTGAAGTCTGATGCATTCAAGTCCTGAAATCTGCTACAGCTTGCTTAGTTTTGACTTCCACTGGGCTTGGTTATGGGCAGGTGTTTCCCTTTGCCAATCAGTCACTGAATCAAATCCTAATATTTACTGAGCAGCCTTTATGACTAGGTACATACACTCAATCTGTAAGTCACTATTATCTCTTTTATAGGACCTGTGGCAGATTCCAGAAAAGGTCTCCCTACAAGAAGCTGCTGTCCTCCCTATAACTTATGGCACTGCAATTTTTACTCTTGAGCATCGGGCCCATTCCCAGCCTGGGTAAGGACTGTGTAGGTGACAGAAGGCTGGAAGGTACCCATCTCTTGGTTTCAGAAGTGTCCAACAAGGCCGTGCCCCACCTCTTCCCTTCCTTTCCCTTCCTTTCCCTTCCTTTTGGCTGATGACAGGCCAAAGGGAGGTAGCCACTTGAGATTGGGTTTTTTTGACTGTGAGGACATCCCTCTGTCTGATAGGAAATGATAGACTGTGAACTTGGCCAGTGTGAATTGGAGAAATACCTCTCTCAAATGTGACCACTCTGGAGATCTCATAAAAAATACTAAAGTGTGAGAGTTGGTTTATTTAAGCCCATTTCACTCTGAGTTTATTAGAGGCCCATGGTATTTGTTTCTGTGAGGCCTTGTTGAGTGTGCCAGATGGGACATTTCAGAAGAAAAGGTGCTAAAGTTTGACTCTTTACCTGGAGCATCCATACTGCTTCTTGATCTGTTTAGAGAGCTGAGACCCAGAATTGCTTCAGAGAGGTGGGTTTAGTTGAGCTGTGGCTCAACTCATCTTGTAACATGCTCATCACCTTGTAACATTGGGCAGTATCTAATATGAGAAGGATTTTAAGATAGAATTTCTGAAGAATAAATTGGAGTGGTAGCTCAAAGGAAAGGTTGCCACTGATATGAGGGAGAGGCTACCTAGAGAGATTTAGGAATCCTTTTCCTAGCAAGTCTTCAAAACTGAACCAAATTAATGCTAATCTAGAAGTCACATCCGTAAGTTTACAGGGTAGAGAACAGATGTATACGAAGGTTTGAATGAAACAACCTCTAACATTCTTGCTTTAAAATGTTCTGTTTCTAAACTATTTGTGAAATCATATTACTGGTTGACTTTTGAAGGTTTCTGAAGTAGCATTCATCTTTCGTTGGCACAGAGAAATTGAAATTGTTTTAGTGATGGCAGCAGCTGGAGCCACAGGCCTTGCGGTGATGTGACAACAAATGTTCTTCAGGCTAAGGTATTTGTATGTTAAAGTCACCATTTAAAAAAATCCTAACTCCAGTTTTCAAGCACATATTTATTCAAACAATATATTCATTCATTGATTAAAAACAACGTGCAAGGCATTGGGGATATAAAGTAACCCAGAGCAGGTTCTTGCCATCTATTCGCTTACAGACTAGGGAGGGGGCCTAGAAGCAAATCACTCATCCTTCCAGCTACTAGACCCTGGCAAGGACTGACCCACTTCATGCCTTCTGCACATGCTATTTTTTCTACCTGTAATGCTCAGAGCTGTCGTTCAGATTTAAACTCAAATGTCACTTTTTCAGAGAAGTATTCTCTGTCCCTCAGTCTAGGTGAGTCCCCTCTCCCTCCTCTGTATATGTGATTTCATAGCACCCTCTACTTCTCTTTCATAATACATAGCTCAGGGTGTGGTTATTTGTGTCATTATCGGGTTATTGGCTCCCTCTTACTGGACTGTAATCCCCTTAAAGGCAGTGACAGTGTCTCTTTGGTTCATCCCTGTAGTCCTGCACCTAGCATGGTACCTAGAACATAGTAGGCCCTCAAGAACTATTTCTTAAATGAATGAATGAATAAAATAATGAAAAAAGACTTAGGTCTCTTCAGAAGTATCTTTCTGAGGCTGTGAGTGTTGGAAAAGGGGGATTTCTTAGAGGAGGTGGACATTTAAGCTTACTTTTAAATAATTGGTAGCTGTTGAATAGAGGAAGAAGGGAAGTGAAGGCCATTTTAGTGGTGGGAAGACTTATTAGAAGATAGAGAACTAGGAACTAGTATGGTGCATTCAGAGAATTGCAAATAGCATCTTTGGAGCCAAGGACCTTGGGGGGAAATGGTGGAAGGTGACTCTAGAGAGGAAGGCAGAGATAAGATCACGAGGGGTCTTGTGTGGGGCTGAAGAATTTGAACATTTATTGGAAGCTATTGAGAGCAGTTGAGGATTTAAAGTAGGGAAGTGACATGATATTTTTGCATTTGGAAAAGTTCACTCTGGTAGCCATGGGAATAAGGGATAGGGGAAAGGTCAAGGATAGTCTGGAAGCAACAGGACAGGCTCTTGGAGCAATCCAAACCAGGATTAGGATAGGCTACCTGAACCAAGGCAGTGGAAGCAATGCATTGAGAGATACTGAAGTGGAAAAAAAGAGAGAATTTGGTCCCTGGAGAGCATCCTGCTCTATCAAAAGAACAAGGACTTTAAAGTTAGCCTGACGTAGGTTCAGATTCCAGCTCTGCCTCCAGCTTAATATCGTCAGTTTTCTCACTTGTAAAAGAATGCTTTCTCCGTGGAGTTGTTGTGGGAATATTGAGATTACACGTGCAGTGCCTATTAGAGGGCGGGGCATGTCAGTAAGAATCTCTTTAAAAAGAATCCTGTTATTATTAGACATTGAGTGGGAAGGAGCAAACTAAGTTAACTCGAGGAGTTGCCATCTTACTGAGATTGAGAACACAGGCAGGAATAGTGAGTTGGGTTTTCTCTGTGTTGAATGTGAGGTTCCTGTGGAGCAGGCAATCGGATAGCCAGAGGGCAGCTAGGTATATAGGTCTGGAGATAATTGGATTGGTCTGGAATTCCTTTAGGGGACATCTCTCCTTTCTCATATTAAGTTCCATTTGGGAAGGACATGTGAGTTCTGAAAGTAATCAGAGATACCAGGAGGCTCCTCAAGTGATATGAACACATTTCATGTTAAAAGGATTGGCTTTTAGCTCCTGTTTGGGGGAGAGACTGTAATTGGTTTTATTGTCTAGAGCTATTGGTTATTTAACATTTCAAGAAAGATAAAATTGTACAAATTGTTTTAAATAGTTATAAATTGTTATAAATAGTAGAGAGAAAAGCTCACTTTAATTAATATATTAAAATTAACCTAATCTGTTTTTTTCTCGAACAGCAATAATGGTTTTAAACAAAAGCAAGCAACAATAGAAATGTTACCATGCCACCTATGTGGAACAGGTCATGTTGATTACACCCTGAATCCACAGCATTTCATGTTGCTTCCAAAGTGCCTCCACAGCAATTATCTTACCCTTGATCCTCACAAAGCCCCTGAGAGATGGGTAGTGTAAGTGTTTATTATCCCTATTTCACAGATCAAGAAAGCGAGGCACCAAGAGAGAAAATGGTTCACTGCAGGTCTCATGGAGATCTAGGGAGAATCTTGGGATTCAATTCAAGTGCCTGACCCTAGAGCAGTGTATGCCCACTGTGGCACTGTGTGCTAATAGCCCTCAGGGAACTGCAACTATTTCAGGGTTCCACCAGGGAATATTTGAGGGAAGCATTCAGTTTCAAATAGTTATGAGTAAGTTTGGAATCTTTTAAGGGCACCAGTGTTCTTGGAGTATTTCATTGCAAATTCACTTTGAGACTAAAGGGCTTGGGCTGGTGGGTGCTGCCCCGTGGTGAGGCATGTCTAGGCAATGCTTGAGTGTTTGCAGCTTTTCTGGAGACTTCCAAACCCCAAACTTCCCCATAGTATTGCTCACCACCATCTATGCCGTCTGTTTCAGGCTTTAGGTATGGCTTTCTGCTAGGGTGATGGAGTGGAAAAGCATGGGCTTTGGAGTAACGCAGCAGTGGGCTTGAGTAGTTGTTCTAACACCTGCTACCTGGACGCCCCTGGTTGATTGCTTTAGCCCTCTGAGTCTATGTCTCTGTCTGTAAACTGGGAGTAATTATATCTCCTCAATAATGTTCTTCTCAGGCTCAAATAGAATAAATGATTGCATGGTGTTACAGTGGCTTCAGTTTATCTAACATTTTGTTTTCCAAGTGCTTTATATACAGTGTCCCATTTAATTCTTTTTCCTTTATTTCTCTTTAGCCTGGAGTTTTTTTTTTTTTTTTTTTTTAAACAGAGTCTTGCTCTGTCACCCAGGCTGGAGTGCAGTGGCATGATCTCGGCTCATTGCAACCTCCACCTCCCAGGTTCAAGCAATTTTTCTGCCTCAGCCTCCCGAGTAGCTGGGACTACAGGTGCATGCCACCACACCCAGCTAATTTTTGTATTTTTAGTAGAGACAGGGTTTCACGATATTGGCCAGGCTGGTCTCGAACTCCTGACCTTGTGATCTGCCCACCTTGGCCTCTCAAAGTACTGGAATTACAGGCGTGAGCCACCGCGCCCAACCCCTGATTTTTTTTTTTTTTTTTGAGATAGAGTCTCGCTCTGTCGCCCAGGCTGGAGTGCAGTGGCACATCTCGGCTCACTGCAGCCTCTACTTCCCAGGTTCAAGCGATTCTCCTGCCTCAGCCTCCCGAGTAACTGAGTAGCTGGGACTACAGGCGCGTGCCACCACGCCCAGCTAATTTTTGTATTTTTAGTAGAGATGGGGGATTCACCATATTGTCTAGGCTGGTCTTGAACTCCCGACCTTGTGATCTGCCCATCTGGGCCTCCCAAAGTGCTGGGATTATAGGCATGAGCCACTGTGCCCGGCCTCCGATAATTTTTTAAATGTCTTACTTTACTGATGAGGTAACTGAAACCTTGAGAAGCTGGCAGGTAGTATGGAGGTTAAATGCATGGACCCTGGAGATGAATTACTTGGGTTTGTGCCCCAGCTCTGTCTCCCATTTGCTGTGCGACCTTCCTTGGGCAACAAGTTACTTAACTTCTTCTGCCTCAGTTTCTTCATCTATAAAACAAGGATAATAATACTGTATATTTCATTGGGCTATTATAATTAAATGAGTTATTCATATATGTAAAACATTTAGAATTTTAACTGGCAAATAGTAACAAAATGTATTAATTCTTACTAAGTATTTCGCCTAGGTTAGCACAGCTAGTGAGTGGCAAAGCCAGGATTTGGACTAAGGTCTCTCTAACCTCAAGATCTTTCTATTGAATCATGTTTTACCCTCTAGGAAGTCTTTCCTGATCCTCTAGATTTAGGTTGGGTACCTCTTGTTTACATTTCTGGGCCCCTCTTTGTTTCCCCCATCACTCTGATGTATCTTGCTTTCTTGGCTCTAAAGGATCCATCTTGTGTCCTTACTGCTTGATTCATAGTAGATGCTCAATAAATGGTGGTTTTCATTTGCATTTGAGAAGACTTTCTGAGTGTCTCTTGAACCACCTTCTAGCTATCCCTGTTAGGGTTCCAGGATTACTAGAAATGTGGACCTCATGGCTAGTAGGGCATGGAGGGGCCAGTGAGATTGTCTGTGTGTTGGGCCTGATGTGTGGGCTCAAGGCCAATGCCAGGGCAGCAAGGTCACAATGATTTCCTTGAGTAGCACCCTTTGGCTGGAGATGGGGTAGGTGGGGTACTCCTTTCTTAAGACATGTTCTGGATAATCAGATATCTTGTGTTCTTGATGCAGGTAATATAGCTGCTGCTGGAAGTGACGAGAAGTGCAAGGTGGCGGTGCAGAGGGGTGTGCAGTCCAGCGTGAACTACAGTTAGAGCAGGCTGAAGGAGGCAGTGAGGAAGCTGGTGGACTAGGGCGGGGTGAATGTGGCCATCGACATGGTGGGAGGAGACATCTGCCTGAAGGCTGTCCTCAGGTACGTGATGGTCTGTCTAGAGTGGACTAGAGCTGAAACCTTTCCTGATCTCTGCCTTCCTTCTGGCCTTGCTTCTCTCTCATCTTTGCTGTTCACTTCTCCTGTAGGCATCAGCATCAACGAGAACAGCGAGTGGGTGGGTGAAAAGGAATAGAAGCAGAGAAAATCAGGAAATGCTTATATATAGCAAAAACAAAATACCCAACTGGAAAATATCCAAAAAAATGACTGCAGACTCTCTAGTTGGCAATGCCAAATGCTTTAGAAATTATTCATGTGTTAAATACAGCTATGCCAGTTCCCACTAACAACTTTATATCCATGTCTGTGGGGAATTCTTACAGAGGGCATTGTTCAGCTGTTAGAATTACTGGGGTGGCAGTTCCCTTTTTCCCAGGTCACTGTGGACCAAGGTACAGGGTCTTCTGATCTTACTGCTTTCTGAAGCAGCCAGCAGCGTAGGTAATTCCTTGACTTGTTTTATTTAAAAAATATCACTGGAGATTTAGTAGGAGTGTTGTATCACACCAATTCTCATTCCATTTTCAACCAAGGATTCTGGAGTACTCTGATAGCGTTGGTTTCATTTCTTATGTCATCCTGGCAAGCATAATTTTGTAGTTTATCTCTTTATCTTAGTTTCAGGTAGAAGTCGCAGAAGCAGAGACAGTAGCCTATCCACAAAAGAGATCCAGTTGGTTCTCTAGCCCCTGAGCTGGGTGGCAGGCAGTCTATATGTTTGCTCACCTCTGCACCGTGCCTGGTGCTGTGCTTAGAGAAGAAGCAAAGGAAGGAGTGTGTAGTCCAAGTGGAAAGCCAGGATAGACAGCTGGTAAAACTCGCTCATCTCTTACCTTCCTCCTTGCCTTCTGGATAATTGCGTTTTAGCAATAGCTTCTCATTGCCCTTCTAAAGAAGAAAAGCAAAAAACAAAAGCCAAACAAATATACACATATTTTATATACAAGGTGTTTGCAAAAGTTGTTTCTGTAACTCATTGCTTAGCAATAGTACTGTAGGGGACTTTTCATACTGGGCTGCAGAATACTTATGAATTTTTGTAGATTATTTAAAATTCTCTAAAGAGGCACATGTGTTACAGGAATCCTAAAGTAAGTCTTTGTATGAAGCAAATGGTCCTTCCCTCATTAAAGTGTATGTCTTCTTATTCCTGCTTCCTAAGTTCATCATCTTCAAACTGAGTTGTCTCAGTACAACTCAGACATTTGGAAACAAATGGAATGACATTTGTTTATATGCCCAATTTTCTTCCACAAAGTGGTTGAGGTAGTTAAATAGATAGTCTTGATTCTCTCTCTCTTTTTTTTTTTTCCTGAGACAGGGTCTCACTCTGTTGCACAGGCTGGAGCACAGTGGTGCAATCATGGCTGCATGGCTCACTGTAGCCTTGACATCCTGGGCTCAAGCAGTCCTCCTGCCTCAGCCTCCTGAGTAGCTGGGTGTATTAGTCTGTTCTTACACTGCTAATAAAGACATACCTGAGACTGGGTAATTTATAAAGGAAAAAGGTTTAATTGACTCACAGTTCAGCATGGCTGGGGAGGCCTTAGGAAACGCACAATCATGGTGGAAGGGGAAGCAAACATGTCCTTCTTCACGTGGCAGCAGCAAGGAGAAGTGCTGGGGAAAAGCCCCTTATAGAACCATCAGATCTTTGGAGAACCTACTCACTATCGTGAGAACAGCATGAGGGTAACTGTCTCCATGAGTAAATTACCTCCCACTGGGTCCCTTCCACGACATGTGGGGATTATGGGAACTACAATTCAAGATGAGATTTGGATGGGGACACAGCCAAACCGTATCACTGGGACTACAGGCATGTGCCACAATGCCTGGCTAATATTTTTATATTTTGTAGAGACAAGGTCTCACTATGTTGCCGAGGCTGGTCTTGACCTCCTGGGCTCAAATGATCCTCTTGCCTTGGCCTCCGAAGGTGCTTGGATTATAAGTTTAAGCCATGGCACCTGGCTCAACAGCCTTGATTCTAAAGTGGGCCCCCTTATAAAATTATCTAGTTCCTTTGGTTCCCTAATACCTTGCTTATGGCATATATAACATATGGCATATAAAATGGCATATATGGCATTTTTTTTTTTTTTTTTTTTTTTTTGAGACGGAGTCTCGCTCTGTCGCCCAGGCTGGAGTGCAGTGGCCGGATCTCAGCTCACTGCAAGCTCCGCCTCCCGGGTTCACGCCATTCTCCTGCCTCAGCCTCCCAAGTAGCTGGGACTACAGGCGCCCGCCACCTCGTCCGGCTAGTTTTTTTGTATTTTTTAGTAGAGACGGGGTTTCACCGTGTTAGCCAGGCTGGTCTCAAACTCCTGACCTGGTGATCCACCCGTCTCAGCCTCCCAAAGTGCTGGGATTACAGGCTTGAGCCACCGCGCCCGGCCTTTTTTTTTTTTTTTTACTGAGAAGCCCAAAGTAATAAATGATGGTTCACTCCTGCCACTTTGCAAGGTCAAGAGGAGTGCCCAGCTGTGGATATAATACATGTTGGTTTTTTAAATGTTGGTAAAATATACTATAACCTAATATTTATCATTTTAATGATTTGTAAGTATGCAATTCACTGGCATTAAATACAGTCATAATGTTGCATAATCGTCCCCAACAAAACTCTATACTTGTTAAACATTAGCTACTCTTTTCCCTTCCCCAACCTCTGGTAACCTCTGTCCTACTTTCTGTCTCTGTGAATTAATGTACATTGCTCTTTTTTTCATTCTCCTTTTTTTTTATTGTGGTAAAAAACAGATAACATAAAATTTACCATCTTAACCATTTTCAAGTGTACAGTTCTGTAGTGTTAATTATATTCACATTGTTGTGTGACAGATCTCAAGAGCTTTTTCATCTTGTAAACCTGAAACTCTATAGCCATTAAACAACAACTCTCCTTTCCTCCCTTTCCCTAGCCCTTGGTAACCACCATTCACTTTCTGTTTCTATGAGTTAACTGCTTTAGATACCTCATATAAGTGGAATCATACAGTAATTTGTCTTTTTGTGTTTGGCTTATTTCACTTAGCATAATGTTCTCAAGGATCATCTATGTTATTGCATGTGACAGGATTTCCTTCCTTTTTAGGGCAGAATAGTATTTCATTGTATGTATATACCACATTTTGTTTCTCATTTGTCTGTTGAGGGACACTTGGGTTGCTTCTACCTCTTGGCTGGTGTGAATAGTGCTGCTGTGAATATGGCTGTGCAAACATCTCTTTGAGACCATGCTTTTAATTCTTTTCGATATATATCAGAAGTGGAATTGCTGAACCTATTTTTAAGTTTTTGAGGAACCTTCATACTGTTTTCTGTAGTAGTTGCACTATTTTATAATCCCACCAACAGTGCACAGGGGCTTACATTTCTTCACATCCTCGCCATTTGTCACTTGTTATTTTACGAGACTAGCCTTCTTAATGGGTGTGAAATGTATGCTGCTTTTTTATAATTTCTTTTTCTTCTTCTCTTTGTCCTCAGCCTGGCCTGGGAGGGCAGGATTGTGGTGGTGGGATTTGCTGGAGGACACATTGCTTCTGTACCAGCCAAGCTTCTGCTCCTGAAGAATGTCTCTGCCGTGGGCCTGTACTGTGATTGATACAAAGAAATGAACTTTCCCGTCTTCTCTAAGAGCCTATCTTCGGTGCTTTAGTACTGCCAGCAAGGGCACATCCAACCGTATGTTGGAATGGTTTCCAAGGTAGAGGAGGTGAGACACACTTAAGGGATGTGATGCAGGTGAGGCCAGGAAATAATTTATGCAAGCTACTGGGTAGTTTATCTCTGGATGCTACAAATCCTTTTTTTTAATAAAAGGAGAAGATGAAAATGCAACACAGAATAGTGGGATTGCACAGGTGTCAGGGTCACAGGATTTTTCCCAGCCTTTGGGTTGTATGGATGTAGACTCAGGCCCAATGTGAATCTGAATCCGTGAAGGCCACGTGAAGCCGAAATTTGAGGGCTCTGTCTGCATCACTGCTCGCTCAGATAGAGGAAAGTTATGCTTCTTTAGAAAATGATTTACACGTGTTGATATGAACTTTGAACTCTACAACATACAAGCCTAAGAAGAAAGTGCTTGGCTTGACCTTTGGTTTTAAAATATAGATGCTTTAAAGCACAACCAGATGATCTAAGTTGGAGTTCTGTGAGGAGAACACTAAATCATGCCTGGCATCATAAGACTATAATTCATCCATTAGTCACTGTAGTTAATTTTGTTGGCTATTCACTCCCTTTTTTCATTCCCCCCCATCTCATTAATGTGGCTTAAACTTCCTCCAAAGTGTAATTGTGAGCATGCATATGCAATATAGTTGTAAATGTGAATCTGTTAGGCATTCACTGTGAAGTCTATTATTTTTTTGACTTAATTTGTTTTAATGTTCAAAAAACTGTCGTGGTAACTCTTGTCAGCCATAGATGGAGGTGATATTTTGTTCAAATGCAGATTAGTGGAGCCCAAGCTGTTGGTGCCAGACTTCATTGCTAACCAGCCTTCCATGGTTGTTTCTTCCTGTGAGGAGACACATTCTTTTCAAACATGGCTTATTTTCTTTCTCTGTTTAGTATGTACGTCGGGAAGATGGTGTTCAATGGTGAAGAGAACCTGACTGGCCAGTAGAAAACTGGTTGGATGCCAGTCACAGCTTCATCCCTCCAGCCATGTCATTTTGTGGAAGTCCCCTTGCTTTTCTGACTTTAGTTTCCGCCTCTCTAAATAAGCAGGAGGATGTGACGAGTGGTTTTTAGACTGTGCTGCAGGAGCCACAGCAGGGATGTGGGGCTAGGGCAACAGGTGTTGATGTGAGCTGCCTAGGCTGTGGGACCCCATCGCTGCTGGGGTTTGAGTAGCTGCACATTTTAACTACTTTTCTCAAACTTTTAAGAAAAGGTCTTGTGGCTTAAAAACTTGAAAATCCCAAGTTCTGGGTCCCCTTCCATCCTGTGGCTTTTATCATGTGACTTCTAACCTGAGGCTATACCTGTTGATAAGGGATAAGGACAAGTAGGCATACAGAAGTGGAAACAAGTATCCATTTCAACTGTCTCTTCTCTCTCAAGGTCTTCTAGGTGCCGTTTAGGCAGGAAGGAAAGCCAGAGGTGGATTATTGTTTTAATTATCCCCGTTGAAATTCTCTCTCCTCTGTAAACATGAATTGACTATGTAATTACTAACCACCTGTCAGCTTCCATTTGCCCTTCTCCTTTCCAGTGAGGGCTCTGCATGTGGGATTTATAGAGTTGTTCTCACTCTGCTGCCCTTGGTGTAATCGAGTGGATCTCTAGGCCATGCTCCCTAACACATTTCAAGCATCTCATTCATATACCATCCATTTACCATGTCTTCTTTTTCTGTTTCTTTCAATATGCAAACCATTTAGAGGATTCATAATAGGAATGACAGCTCATATACATTAGGTGCTTACTGTGGGTCAAGAACTATGCTAAACACTTTACATGCATTATCTCCTTTAACCTTCACAACAACCCTTTGAGGTATGCTAACTTGATTATATTTTACAGATGAAAGAATCAGGACTTATAGAGGCTAGGAGCCCTGCCCAGTGATAGGTAGGAAGTAAATCTAGTCTTGGTCCATCTGATGCCAGAATCTGGGCTCCTTATGACTGTGTCAAACTCCCTCCTCAAATAAGCCAAGAAGTCACTTCCAAGAAGCCTTATTCTATAGGGTTTAGTTTTATCTATTTATCATAGAATTATCTGTGTGAAAGACATTATTTTAACTATGTTATAGTTATACTCTTATATTTTCCTAAGCAGTACCAGAATTTATATATTTTGTTCTTTTGTTCTTTGTTCTTTTGAAAATGAAGATGGTTAAATGAATATATAATTAATTTCACTGAAGCCTGGGTAAGAAAAATATTAAATGAGTAAATCAGTAAACATGTAAATTAGTTAACATACTGGAAAAAATTGTTTGTCAGGACCAGTTTGGGTTTGGAAAATGACCACTGTACTGTATATAGAGAAAATACAAACTAAAAAGCACTAGTATTTCTGACTGGCTTGCATTTTCTCCTGAATGTGTGTGCTTGCAGATTTAACCTTGATAGTTGATACTAATATGACCACAAACTTTGCACCACAGATTTTTGAGTAGGCACAGGGTATGAACTTCTGTAGGACTCTGCTTCTCCTTTATTTACCTGTGATTACTTCTTTAATGCCTGTCTTTCCCATAGAGCATAAACTCTGTACAAGCAGGGCCATGTGCTGTCTGCACCTCTATATTTCCAGCTTCTGGCAGGTGCTCACATGCCTGTTAAATGACTGTGAGTGTGGGGCTCTGGGCTCAGACCAACAGCATTCGGATGCTGGCTGTGGGCAAATTACACATCTTTGTGCCTTAGTTTTCTCAGCTGTAACAGGGGCAGTAATATACCCTGCCTCCTAGGGTGATTATGAGGATTAAGTAACATGATACATGTAAAAGCACATAACGGATATGGTAACTTTTAAAAAGCATAATATATTTCCATGATAAAATATGGAGTTGAACTTTTTTCAGTTCCCCTCAACTATAACACTTTCGCTTTGATGTCTCAGAGGGAAAGATTATAAGACAGTCTTTAGATTTTGAATTCTACCTAGAATGTATTATTTTCTGAAGGATGATATCTATGTTGTGGTGAGTGGATCACGAATTGGTCCTGTGATCTGTCCAGAGGAGGGCATTATTTTGATGTGCAGTGTATTTTCTGTAGGAAGCTGTCCCTGAATGTGTCAGTCTGACGTGGTATTTAACCACACAGATCTGAACTTATTTATTATTTAAAGGTCAGGTGAGATCATCACATGAACAGATGGATAGAAATTGTTAATGGATAGAAATTGCTTGAAATTTTCTCAGTGTATCTGTGGCATATTCTTAAAAATGAAACTACTCTTTTAGTTTAGAAGGTCTATTAGTTATAGCCCATTGTTCTAGACCCAGTTTGTGGAACTCCTCGTATCTGCTGGCCCCACCTGCCCCAGGCCTTAGCCACTTGTCATGCTTTTCCAGTGATGACACCTATAGCTCATCCTACAATTCATACAGCCCAGACCACTATCCCTAGGATACATCTCCTAACATCGTTGATTGCCTTGTGCTTTCCTGGGTTGGAAGCTGACCCTAGAGGCAAGACCGCCATTGTGTTCATCATACAGGAGCATCTGCAGCTCTGGTATGGAGGTTTGATCCAAATGGACCTGTTGAAGCTTCTGGCTTCCCCAGAAACTATGCAGGGTCTGGGCAATGCAGTCCAGAAGTACGGGTATTTCATTCCATTGGGCAAGCTTTTCACTGGGAGGAATGAAAGGAGATAAATTGTTTGCCTTTTCTCCTCCCTGTTGACTGTTTCATATGGCTGCTTTATTTATTTATTTGAGATGGAGTTTCATTCTTGTTGCTCAGGGTGGAGTGCAGTGGCACGATCTCGGTCACTGCAACCTCTGCCTCCCGGGTTCAAGTGATTCTCCTGCCTCAGCCTCCCGAGTAGCTGGGATTATAGGCACCTGCCACCACTCATGGCTAATTTTGTATTTTTAGTAGAGTTGGGGTTTCACCATGTTGGTCAGGGTGGTCTCAAACTCCTGACCTCAGGTGATCCACCTGCTTCGGCCTCCCAAAGTGTTGGGACAATAGGCATGAGCCACTCCACCCAGACTTTTTTTCTTTTTCTTTTTCTTTTCTTTTCTTTCTTTCTTTCTTTCTTTTTTTTTTTTTTTTACAACCATTGCCACTATCCAATGGCTTCTCTATAGCGGTCCCATGTGAAAAACAGCCAATTACATGTCCCCGTGAAGAGCCCTGTAGTTTCTCTCCTTCTTTCCTTCGTTTGCTTTACTTTTTCTGTTACCCTTGCCTCCCTGGGATTGCAACCCTCTGACGCATTAGGGCATAACTTTTGATTAGGTTCTATTTTCTAAGGGCTCATGCTGATCAACTTCAAAAATTTATTTATTTTTATGTTTAGTACCGCATTCTCTGACTTTTTTTTTTTTTTAAAGTTAAGTTTGTTGAGATATAATTTACATATAATAAAATTCACGCTTTTTAGGTGTACAGTTCTCTGAGTTTTGACAAACCTACACGGCATGTAGCTACCCCACCACAGTCAAGATGTAAGAACATTTCTGTCACCCCCAAAAGTTCCCTTATGTGCCTTGTAATCAGTCTCCTTTTCCTGCTCCATGGCTACTGGTAGTCACTGACCTGTTTTCTTCCCACTTAATTTTTCCTTTTCCAGAGTGTCATATAAATGAAATCATACAGCATATAGCCTTTTGAGTTTGGTTTCTTTCTCTTTGCGTAATGCTTCTGAGGTGCACCGTGTTGCTGCACGTGTCGGTAGTCCATTCCTTTTTATTGCTGAGTAGTATTTCATTGTATGGATGTACCACAGTCTTTTTCATTCACCAGTATGCAGACATTCAATTATTTTCAGTTTTTGGTGATTATGAATATATCTTCTATAAACATTCATGACAGGTATAGACATATGGTTTTATATATTTTAGGACTGAGATTTCTAGGTTATATGCTAAACGTATGTTTAACCTAAGACAATTTACACAGATGTGTAATTGGTTTTACTTTTCTCCTCATTCTCCATTGTTGCCTAGATAACATCATGAAGCAAGAATGATATAAGGCAAGGACTGAATTGTAGCTGCTTCTGAATGATAACTTTAAAATAAATCTGTGCAGAATTCTAAAAAAGAACAAATGTTGACACCCCTTCAAAAAGAGGCAGCTTCGATTATATCAGCAGCTCTTTATTTCTCGGGTATTCAGAAACAATTCTGTTTCAGTTTCTATATTCTGTGATTTTTAAGAGAAGGCTGTTGTTACTATATTTCTATCAAAGCCCGTATCACACAGGTTTTCCATTTCTTTGGTGGTATTCTGGATTAGAAACTGGTGCTCTGGCATACAAGTGTGCCCAAAGGTGAGCTCTGTGTTTTAACATTTTGGGATTTTGCTTGTACTGGTTTGCTAGTACACGTTTAGCTTTTAATAAATTGGCAAACTGTCTTCCAAAGTGCTTGTGCCATTTTGCATTCCCTGTGTATGAGAGTTCCAGTTGCTCTGCATCTGCCAAAACTTAGTCTTGTCAGTTGTTACCTTGAATGTTAGCCATTTCATTAGGTTTGTAGTGGCATCTAAGATTTAGATAAACTTAGATCAATAATGTTATGAATATAATTCACCTATAACAACGTACTGCTAACCAAGTTTTTGCCTTTTAGAAACTATCCCAATTCTGTAGGCCAGGGTTGAACCTCCTTAAAGCATAAGTCTCACAGGGCCTGAAAAAACAATAGCACAATGGAAAAAAAAAGTATCTAGGTAACAACTAACATGATGAATAGAACAGTACCTCACATCTCAATATTAACATTGAATGTAAATGGCCTAAATGCTCTACTTAAAAGACACAGAATGGCAGAATGGATAAAGAACCACCAATCAAATATTTGCTATCTTCAAGAGACTCACCTAACACAAAAGGATTCATGTAAATTCAAGGTAAAGGGGTGGAAAAGGATGTTCCACACAAATGGAAACCAAAAGCGTGCAGGAGTAGCTGTTCTTACAGACAAAACAGACTTTAAAGCAGCAACAGTTAAAAAAAAAAATACAAAGAAGGACATTATATAATGATAAAAGGATCAGTCCAACAATAAGATATTATAATCCTATAGTTATATGAATCTAAAACTGGAGCTTCCAGAGTTATAAAGCAATTACTACTAGACCTAAGAAATGATATAGTGACACAATAATAGTGGGGGACTTCAATACTTCACTGACAGCACTAGACAGATCATCAGGACAGAAAGTCAACAAGGAAACAATGGACTTAAATTATACCCTAGAACAATTGGACTTAACAGATACTTACAGAAATTCTTCCCAGCAACTGTAGTATTCTATATTCTTCACATCAGCACATGGAACGTTCTCCAAGATAAACCATATGAAGACCACAAAACAAGTCTCAATAAATTTAAGAAAATCAAAATTATATCAAGTATCTTCTTAGACCACAGTGGAATAAAACTGGAAATCAACATCAGAAAAAACCCTCAAAACTATACAAATACATGGAAACTAAATAATCTGCTCTTGAATGATTTTTGGGTTAACAATGAAATCAAGATGGGAGTTAAAAAATTCTTTGAAATGAATGATAATAGTGACACAACTTATCAAAACCTCTGGGATACAGCAAAAGTAGTGCTATGAGAAAAGTTCATAGCATTAAATGCCTACATGAAAAAGCATGAAAGAGCACAAATTGACAACATAATGTCACACGTCAAGGAACTAGAGAAATAAGAACAAACTAAACCAAAACCCAGAAGAAGAAAAGAAATAACAGAGATCAGAGTAGAGCCAAATGAAATTGAAACAACAACAACAACAACAACAACAAAATACAAAGGACAAATGAAGCGAAAGCTGGTTATTTGAAAAGATAAACAAAGTTGATAGATCATTGGTGAGATTAACCAAAGAAAGAAGAGAGAAAATCCAAATAAGCTCAATTTGAAATGAAACTGGAGATACTACAACTGATACCACATAAATACAAAAGATCATACAAGGCTACTACAAACACCTTTACGAGTACAAACTAGAAAATCTAGAGGAAATGGATAAATTCCTAGAAACATACAACCCTCCTAGATTAAATCAGGAAGAAATAGAAACCATGAACAGACCAATAACAAGCAGAGAGATTGAATCCGTAACAAAAAAATTGCCAACAACAACAAAAAAGGTCCAGGACCAGATAGATTCACAGCTGATTTCTACCAGACATTCAAAGAAGGATTGGTACCAATCCCACTGAAACCATTCCAAAAGATAGAGAAGGAGATAATGCTCCCTAAGTCATTCTGTGAAGCCAATGTTGCCCTAATTCCCAAACCAGGAAAGGACATAACAAAAAAAGAAAACTACAGACCCATTTCCCTGATGAATATAGATGCAAAAATCCGTAACAAAATACTAGATAACCAAATCCAACAGCCCATCAAAAAAATAACATATGATCAAGTGGGTTTCATCCCAGGGATGCAGGGATGGTTTAACATATGCAAGTCAATAAATATGGTACATCACATAAAAAAATTAAAAACTATATGATCATTTCAATAGGTGCAGAGAAAGCATTTGATAAAATCCAGCATCCTTTTATGATAAAAACCCTCAATAAAATAGGCATAGAAGGGACTTACCTCAAAGTAATAAAAGCCATATATGACAAACCCACTGCCAACATCATACTGAATGGGGAAAAGTTGAAAGCATTCCCCTTGAGAACTGGGACAAGACAAGGATGCTCACTTTCACCACTTCTATTTAACATAGTACTGGAAGTCCTAGAGCAATCAGGTGAAAGGAAGAAATAAAGGTATCCAAATTGGAAAAGAGGAGGTCAAACTGTCGCCATTTGCTGATATGATTGTATACCTAGAAACCCCTGAGACTCATCCAAAAAGCTCCCAGATCTAAGAAGTGAATTCAGTAAAGTCTCCGGATGCAAAATCATTATACACAAATCAGTAGCCCTACTGTACACCAACAGCGACTAAGCTGAGAATCAAATCAAGAACGCAACGCTTTTTACAATAACTGCAAAAAACAAACCAAAAACCCCTCCCAAAAACCTAGGAATATACTTAACCAAGGAGGTGAAAGATCTCTACAAGGAAAACTGCAAAACACTGCTGAAAGAAATCATAGATAACACAAACAAATGGAAACACATCCCATGCTCATGGATGGGAACAATCAATATAGTGAAAATGACCATGCTGCCCAAAGCAATGTACAGGGTCAATGCAATTGCCATCCGAATACCAGCGTCATTCTTCACATAACTAGAAAAAACAATCCTAAAATTCATATGGAACCAAAAAAGAGCCCACATAGCCAAAGCAATACTAAGCAAAAAGAACAGATCCGGAGGAATCACATTACCCAACTTCAAATTATACCACAAGGCCATAATTACCAAAACAGCGTGCTACTGGTTTAAAAATAGGCATATAGACCAATGGAACAGAATAGAGAACCCAGAAATAAAGCCCAATTCTTACAGCCAACTGCCCTTCAACAAATCACACAAAAACATAAATTGGGGAAAGGACACCCCATTCAATAAATGGTGCTGGGAAAACTGGCAGGCACATGTAGAAGAAACAAACTGGATCCCCATCTCTCACCATATACAAAAATCAACTCAAGAACTCAAGATGGATTAAAGACTTAAATCTAAGACCTGAAACCATAAAAATTCTGGAAGACAACATCAGAAAAACTCTTCTAGACATTGACTTAGGCAAAGAATGCACGACTGAGACCCCAAAAGCAAATGCAACAAAAACAAAAAATAAATAGATGGGACCTAATTAAACTAGAAAGCTTCTGCACAGCAAAAGAAATAATCAGCAGAGTAAACAGACAACCCACAGAGTGGGAGAAAATATTTGCAAACTATGCATCTGACAAAGGACTAGTATCCAGAATCTACAAGGAACTCAAAACAAGTCAGCAAGGAAAAAAAACAAAAACAAATAATTCCTTCAAAAGTGGGGGAAGGACATGAATAGACATTTCTCAAAAGGAGATATACAAACAGCCAACAAACATGAAAAAATGCTCAACATCACTAATCGGGGAAATGCAAATTAAAATCACAGTGAGATTCCATGTTATTCCTGCAAGAATGGCCTAATTAAAAAGTTAAAAAACAATAGATGTTGGTGTGGATGTGGTGAAAAGGGAACGCTTTTACACTGCTGGTGGGAATGTAAATTAGCACAACCATTATGGAAAACAGTATGGAGATTCCTTAAAGAACTAAAAGTAGAACTATCATTCAATCCAGCAATCCCACTACTGGGTATCTACCCAAAGGAAAACGAAGGAAAAGAAGTCATTATATGAAAAAGACATGTACACACGTTTATAGTGGCACAATTTGCAATTGCAAAGATATGGAACCCACCTAAGTGCCCAATGACCAACGAGTGGATAAAGAAAATGTAGTATATGTACACCATGGAATTCTACTCAGCCATAAAAAGAAACAAACAAACAAAAAAATGCCTTTTGCAGCATCTTGGATGAAGCTGGAGGTCATTATTCTAAATGAAGTAACTCAGGAATGGAAAATCAAATATCGTATGTTCTCACTTATCAGTGGGAGCTAAGCTATGAGGACTCAAAGGCATAAGAGTGATATTAATGAACTTTGGGGTCTCAGTGTGGGGGAAGATTTGGGGGATGGATAAAAGGCTACATATTGGGTACCATGTATACTGCTGGGTGATGGGTACACTAAAATCTCAGAAATCACAACTAAGTAACTTATCCATGTAACCAAAAGCCACCTGTACTCCAAAAACTGTTAGGAAAAAACCCAATCCCACTCATCTCAGATATATTCATTCATTCATGATTTTATTCACCAAACATTGACTGTATGTCAGTCAATTAAAAAGTAAGATTTAGTCTTGCCCATGAGGAGTTTGTTTTTTAGTTGGAAAGATCTCAGGACAGTGCTGTGATAGGGGGAGAGCCCATTTCTAATGAATGCACACATCAATATGATATATTTAGAAAACTCTATGTTACTTTGGTTATTCCTGATTGATGAACTAGTTAAAAATTCCAACAGCAGAAACTTCATATCCTAAAACAAAAGCAATGTTTTTATCTTGCTGCAAATTCCAGGTTGCATATCTCCAGAGACAAATTTAATTATGGCTTCATCCATCTGAAGGCAGAAAACCAGGTTGCTGGGAACAGCCTGTGTATCTATTATACCTAGGCATCAGTATTGTGCAGTCTTCCTCTCTGTAACACAGCCTGTAGAATCCAGGAGGAAAGCGTCCCTCGGCCATCTGAAGTAGCTATCAAAAGACTCTGGTCTAAAGCCATGCATTTTACTTTTTAGTTTCTCACTCAGAGCCCTATCACTTTTATTAAACTTCCAGTCCTTAACACCACCGAGAGTCTGTTTTCCCAGCCCAGACAGAGACCGCCAAGTAGAAAGGGACACAGCTGGGTTATTTTTAGAAGTAGCCACAGTTACAACGGAAGTGGCAACTGGACATGGAGAGGTGACAGAATATCGGAAAAACAGAAGGTAAAATAATGGATGTTCAAAATTTTGAAATGCTCAAGTCATGGAACAAGAAGATGATGCTTTCCCCCAGTATTCTCTGTTACAGAAGTCACAGAAATATGTGATACATTTTAATAAAGACTTATATGCAAAATGATTAAAATTAGCTTGAGCATTTGAAGGGACAGCTTTCTTTTTATGTTAACATTTATTTGCAGAAGATCCTTGACTCCCTTAGGATGCCAGGTGAAAAGTATCACTAGCTTTAATAATATTTATTTTCTCATGTATTTTCTATTGTTGGGCTATGACACATCTCTGGGAACAAGTGACTTCTAACTGACAGGGAGAGTGATGCAGCTGTGAGTCACCTGGAAATGACTGACGGGGGGATGAGTGTTTCAAACATCTGTCTTAGACCTCTTCCACCTCCTCGTCGAGAGTCTCAATTTGCTTAGACGGGAAAGGTCTCTGTAAGGCACAGGGCTCTGAAAGACAGATGTTTTTGAAACCAGGGATCTCATGCGGCAGAGAGATTGCCATGATTGACTTGTTCTTGTACTTCTTTTACTTTATTTTATTTATTTATTTTTTTTATTTATTTTTGAGAATCTCAAATGGAAAGGGTTGATTAATCATAATCTTCATTTCAAAGTACATTTTCATTGTTGGGCCATGGAAAGCTGATCTTTTGTTTTTATGTCTGTATATTTATGAATGTCTGTATTTACTTATTCCCTTTACCCTTATTTCCCACTGCCTCTCCCCACTTTTTCCTACCTTCTGAGCCAGTCTGTGATGAGTTGGATATGTATCTTTGGATTCACATTTCCTTGTAAAACAAATAGAGTTAATTTGTGTGTTAATTTCTTTTTAAGTTACATAAATGGTGTTATGCACTAGACCTTGTTCTGTTTCATGTAACTCACTCAGTGCTGTCTTTTAAAGATCCATCTGTGTTGCCGTTCCTGGATCCAGTTCATTGCTTCCCACTGCTACATCATGGTGCATGGTATGCATCCACCACAGTTTACAGATTCATTCTCTACTGATAAACTTTGAGGTTGACTTGGTGCCCTAGTCAAGTCATAATAATCAGTATGGCAGTAAACAGCCTTATTGCACAACCTTAGGGACTTGTGCAAAGGTCACTTTGGGGTTATTTTCCCAGGTGTAGATTGTTGGGTCATAGGATGGATGTGTACTTAATTTGACTGCCAGTTACTGTCCAGAATGACTCGACCAGTTTATGCCTCTATCAGCAGTACATGAGAATTCTTGTTTATTTGTCACTCTGTTGATATGTCCAACATTCAGAATTTTGCCAAACTGATAAGGTGTAAAGTGGCATTTTACTATTTTAATTTAAATTTTCCTGATTTCTAATATATTTAAGTATCTCGTATCTCTTTATATATTTGGTATCCATTCAGGTTTCCAGTGCTTTGAATTGCAATTTAAGCTCTTTGTGTAGTTTCCTATTTGGCTTCCTGTCTTTGGGTTTTGTTCTTGTTTTTTGAGATGAGGTCTTGCTCTGTCACCTAGGCTGGAGTGCAGTGGCACAATCATGGTCCACTGAAGCCTACCTCTGGGCCTCAAGCAATCCTCCCAAATTCAAATGACTTCCCACCTCAGCCTCCTGAGTAGCTGGGACTATAGGCATGTGCCACCTTGCCTGGCTGAGTAAAAAAAACTTTTTAATAGAGATGGGGTCTCCCTGTGTTGCCCAGGCTGGTCTCCAATTCCTGGGCTCAAGCGATCCTCCCAGCGTGGCCTCCTAAAATGCCGGGGTTACGGATATGAATCACCATGCCTGGCCTTCCTGTCTTTTTCTAACTAAGTTGCAAACGTTCCTTGTGTAATCTGTGACTCTCAAACTTTGATGTGCATACAAACCACCTGGGAATCTTGTTAAGTTTCAGATTATGATTCAACAAAGACAGGATGGGGCTCAAGCTTGTGCATTTCTTATAAGCTCCCAGATGATGTGGAAGACTGGGGTTCTTGAACCACCCTTTGAGTAGCAAAGTGCTAGTTGTTAGTTTGAGACTTTGCAAAAGTCTCCTTCCACATTTGTCATGCTACTATCACTTTTGTCTAGATTTAATTGCTTTTTGTCTAGATTTAATTGCTTCACAGCTCTAAAAAAAATCCTCTGGGCTCCACATAGTCATCTTTACCCCCAGTCCCTGAATCCCTGGCAGCCACTGATCTTTTTACTGTCTCTACAGTTTTGCTTTTTCCCGAATGTCATATGGTTGGATTTAGACTGCATGTAGCCTTTTCACACTGGCTCCTTTCACTTAGAAATATGCACTTGAGGTTCCTCCACGTCTTTTCTTGGCTTGATAGATCATTTCTTCTTATCACAGAATGATGTTTCATTGTATAGATGTACCACTGGTTGTTTTTCCATTCACCTATTGAAGGACATTTTGGTTGCTTCCAAGTTTTGGCAATTGTGAATAAAGGTGCTATAAACATTTATGTACAGGTTTTTATATGGACATAAGTTTTCAGATCATTTGGGTAAATACCTAGGAGTGAAATTGCTGGATTGTATGGTAAGGATATGTTTAGTTGTGTAAGAAACTGCTAAACTGTTTTCCAAAGTGGCTATACCATTTTGTATTCCCTCTAGCAGCAAATGGGAGTTTCTATTGTTCCACATCCTCACCAGCATTTGCTGTTAGTGTTTTGGATTTTAGCCATTCTGGTCGGTATGTAGTGGTATCTCATTGTTGTTTTAATTTGCAATTCCCTAGTGACATATTATGTTGTGCATCTTTTTATATGCTTATTTGCCTGTATATTTTCTTTGGTGAAGTGTCTGTTCAGATCTTTTGCCTGCTTTTTATTGTTAAGTTTTAAAAATTCTGTGTATATTTTAGATACAAGTCCTTTATCAGATATGTGTTTGCAGAGATTTTTCTCCCAGACTGTGGCTTGTCTTTTTATTCTTTTAACAGTGTCTTTTGCAGAGCATAAGTTTTTAACTTTAATGAAGACTACTTACCCATTTTTTTTTTTTTCATGGATTGTGCTTTTTTGGTGCTATATCTAAAAACGCATTGCTAAACCAAGGTGACCTAGATTTTTCCCTATATTTTCTTCTGGAAGTTTTATAGTTTTGCATTTTACATTTAAGGTCTATGATCCATTTTGAGGTGGTTTTTGTGAAGAGTATAAGGTCTGTATCTAGATTCATATTTTTGCATGTGGCTATCCAGTTTTTCCAGCACCATTGGTTGAGAGACTGTTCTGTCTCCACTGAATTGCTTTGCCCTTTTGTCAAAGATCAGTTAACTGTATTTGTATGGGTCTATTTTTGGGCTCTCTATTCTATTCCATTGATCTGTTTGTCTATTCTTTCACCAATATCACACTGCCTTGATTACTGTAGCTGCTTTTAAATATATGTTTTGTAACCTTGTACTTCCTTAAAAAAGATTCAAGATAGATTACAATTTCAGTTACATAGGAAGTAGGATAATTTTAATAAAAAAACAAAAATTATTAATCATAAAGATACGGATTCTTCTGCCAGTGGCTCTATTCTTTCAAAAGCTGGAAAACAAAGCTCTATTACAGTGGCATATGGACAGGCCTAGGGCTTTTTACCATCTGGCATTTATCTGACAACACTGATAATTATACATTTAGACAGAGAGAAATACTGAGGTTATTCTTCAGTGTTATTGTTTTCCTTTGCATTTGTGATAACTAGTTAGTGTTGCATAGTTATTTATGGTTCATTGGAGATACATCTTAATACTTTAGTTATTTTATTAATTGATACTGCATCAAATGTTTGTTGAAATATCCATATATGCAAATCTGACCACATTCTTTTGCATTTTGTTTTAGGTCAATGATGCCTTCCTTCATGTGAAACAGGGGAAATCCATGGGCAAGGTGCTTCTCGCTGTTAAATAAATCCTCGCCTGAGCAGCAAAGTTAACATGTCCAGATCAAAACTTCACATCTTTCCCCAAAACCTGATTTCCCTTCTGTGTTTCCAAAGGTGTTACCACTTTCCTTACTAATCCAGGTTTAAAATCTTGGAGTCACCTCTGATTCTGTTACAACAGAATCAACTCCTAACTAGTATGATTATATAGTTTATTGTCCAAACCTTTTTGAGAGTAAAAGGGTGCCATTAGTAATTACATCAGGAAAACATATCCCAGGCAAACCAGGGTGTATGGTCAGTCTACTCAATGCATTATGAAATGCAGTGATTGCCGAGTTCTGTCGTTCTCACCTCTAAGATATCTCTCATGTCCATATCCTCTTCTCCATTCTGACTAATTAAGCCTGAACTGCTATCACCAGTGACCTTCTAACTGCTTTTCCTACCTTTAAACTACTCTCACCCCCTCCATCCTTGTGATGCATTATTGCCATGGTGATCTTCCCGAAGCATAGCTCTGACTATGGCCCATCTCAGAAAACTACAGTGGCTGACCATTGCCTGATGGTGGAGTTCAGACCCCTTGAGCTAGCATTTCATTATGACTGTGATTTTTCCCTGCACCACTTTCCAGCCTTAAGTATGTACTGAACTTTCCTGCCTCCCTCATTTTGCCCTGCTTGTGCAATTTTTTCCACCCTCCATCTCTGTCAAACATAAGCCTTCCTGACCTCTAAGACCTGCCTTTGTCATGTGCCTTTACCCTCAGGCAAGGAGCAGTCTCTTCTCTTCCTCTTCTACCTTCCTGTAGCTTCCCCAGGATTTGTCACATTCTGCCTTGAATCATAGGGAACGACATGTGTAGTGGAGTGAACACAGGCCTCTGAATCCAAGATATGAGTTTAAATCCCAGCTTTGGAGGTGGTTACTTAAGGTCTCAGTGCCTTCATTCTTCTCCCTATATAAAGTAGATATTACAATATCTAACTTAGAGAGTCATTGGGAGCTATACATACAGTGATTGGGTAAAGCACCTGGCATATGGCAAGCAATTAGCAAATGCTGGTTACTTCTACTTCTTTCTCTTCTCTTTTCCCAATGTATCATAAGTTCCTTGAGAGCAGGCACCATGTCTGATTTACCCTTGTATTTCCCACAGTACTTCCCATAGTGAGTTACCCTTAGTAAACAGTAAGTTGAATTGAATTTAAATTACCTATAAGTTTTAAAATGTGGGATTAAATTAAGAATATGTTGCTTTGGAAACACCCAAATGTCTATCGATGGATGAATGGATAAACAAAATGTGGTATACACATAATGGAATATTATTCAGCCTTAAAAATGAATGAAATTCTGACATGTACTACAATATGATGAACCTGGAAGACATTATATGTGAAATAAGCCAGACAGAAAAGGACAAATACTATATGATTCCACTTATATGAAGTACCTAGAATAGTGAAAGTCATAGAAACAGAAAGTACAGGTTGACATCCAAAATCTGAAATGGGAAACGCTCCAAAATCTGAAACTTTTTGAATGCTGACGTGATGCTCAAAGAAAATGCTCATCGGAGCATTTCAGATTTTGGATTTTGGATTTGGGATGCTCAACTGGCATAATGTGAATATTCCAAACTCTGAAAAAATCTGAAGTCTAAAACACTTCTGGTCTCAAGAATTTTGGATAAAGGATACTCAATGTGCAACATGTAGAATGTTGGTTGCAAGGTGGGAGGGGAGAACGGAGAGTTATTGTTTAATGGTACAATGTTTCGGTTTGGGAAGATGGAAAGTTTTGGAGGTGTGTGATGGTTATGGTTGTGCAACAGTGGGAAGGTACTTAGTACTGCTCAACTGTGTACTCTTAAAAATGGTAAAATGATAAATTTCATGTATGTCTTACAATAATAAAAGAAGTTTTAAAAAAATCATGTTATCCTCTTTTCTAAGTGAATCTATTCAGGGAGGAGAACAGGGAGTGTGTGTAGCGTGCCTAGCTTAGGTTGGAGTCAGCTCCAGTCTCTGCCGGCGTCCTGGTTTGTTGGGAGAGGTCCTGTACTTTTGCTGGGTGCTAAGCATTGTGCTGTATTCCTCCTACTGCATGAGTGATAATTCTCAGAAAGGAGGAGGTGGCACGAGGATAAAAACAGGCACCTGA
Source organism: Papio anubis (assembly GCF_008728515.1). Taxonomy (NCBI): domain Eukaryota; kingdom Metazoa; phylum Chordata; class Mammalia; order Primates; family Cercopithecidae; genus Papio; species Papio anubis. The sequence goes on from NC_044976.1 coordinate 183,943,549, forward strand.
CACAACAGGGAGATGTGGGTACTTCCACTTATTCTTGATGAAATCCGCTTCCAATAAATGTGGTAAGAGGCTTTGTTTAGAAAAAAATATATGTTTTTTGAAGAATAGAATGATAAAATAGGATTAACATTTGAGGAAAGAATTTGAAACGGAGAAATTAGCAGAAGGAAGGGGGAGGAGAAAGATGTCAGGGAAATCACCCACGTGTGTGTTGTGGGCCACGTGATGCCTCCATGAGGGCCAGCACACTTCCTGCCGCCTCTTCCGAATCTCAGCGGGTGTGTTTCAGCCTTCTGGGAGCTTCATGCCCTGTGATTCCATTTCATAATAGGCTTCTTCTCACCTCCCTTCCCCCAACCCCATTTCATCTTAATATGAACTACTTTTATATTTAAATGAAAGTTGGTTTTCAAAAATATTAAGAAAGTAAAGTTTGAGCCGTATTTTAGAGTTTTCTAACACCCTTTGGCATAACTGAAGACACGCTGGATAGCTCGTGAGAGAGAAGACAAATCAGGATTGGGAAAAGTGTATGAGCCCAGCCAGGAGCTGCCTTTTCCGCTGCTGAGAGCTGATCAGTAGGTGTCACAAATAATAAAGATCTATTGTCCACAGTTCACTAACATCAAAATGACTTAAATAGAAAGAGACAGTCATTTAGGAGAATGAGTTTTTTCCGATTTAACAAGTTTTGGTTAGAACCCCTAATGACCTGTTCTCTGCTTGCCTCTGTTCCTGTTTCATTGGAGTGATTTGATTTGAAAGCATTTGAGTCATATTTTAGTCATCATTTGGTTATTCTACCATCTGAGCCATTAGTTAGTCTGAAAAAAGAATCAATGCAGCTCCAAGTGACAGTATTTATTCTATATTCACAGACTTTTCCCAGCTCTTCCTCGTAGGCTGCTGCTGGAAGAATCATGCCCACACGCCCACCTCCCCTTTTTCAGTAACTGTGGGTCTCTCCACCTGCACATACTTCTCTCCAAACCAAAACGAGGTTTTCTGCCATTAGCTGTGAAATGATCCTGTTTATGCACCACCAGTATATTTGTCCCTGCTCCTTCCTCTGTAATCTGTGTGAATTTAGAAAATGACCTTTTCTATTTGAGCTATGGTAAAGATAATAAGGGCTGTTATTTGAGAAGCAAAGGATAGTGAAGTGCCTTCATGTATTCAATTGTATTTAATTTAAAACAATTGGAGTAAACTAAGAAAAATTCATTCTATTATTTCGTTTTCTTATTTTTTTTTTCCAAGTTTATATAAAGGAATCAAGGAGCAATGACTGTTTTTTTCTTTTCTTGAGATGAAGTCTCACTCTGTCACCCAGGCTGGAGTGCAGTGGCATGATTGCAGCTCACTTCAACCTCCACCTCCTGTTCAAGAGACTCTCCTGCCTCAGCCTCCTGAGTAGCTGGGACTACAGGTGCACACCACCACGCCTGGATAAATTTTGTATTTTTAGTAGAGACAGGGTTTCACCACGTTGGCCAGGCTGGTCTTGAACTCCTGACCTCAAGTGATCAATCCTAGCCTCCTAAAGTGCTAGGATTACAGGTGTGAGCCACGGCGCCAGGCCAGCAATGACTTTTCAAATCTCTTTTGTTTGTAAAAGTGATGTGAGGGGAAGACCTAATTAAATAAACAAATTCTGGCATTTCCATTTGTTCTCTTCCATTTTGCTTCTTCATCAGAGCTTATTGGTAGATTGAAGGTCTGACTTGGAAATTAACTTGTTTCTAGAACTGTATCCTTGTTGAGGAATCATGTAAAAAGTGACTTTTTCACCTCTTTCTCTCTGTATTTAAAAACGGTCATTTTCTTGAACTTTGGTGAACTACATCATCATTTTAAAAATGGCACTGTTAAAATAATTACAACAATACCATATGGTCACTGGAAAAATCAAACAACCCAGAAATTTATAAGTAGAAATTGTTATCCTATTTTTCCTCTTTCTTTTTTCATTTCCATTCTCTAGGGAAAGTACTGCAAGCAATTTGTTGTTAGTCTTGAGTCTTGCAAACCTTTTTAAATACAGCCCGCACAACCCCCCATAAACAGAGATTTTTTAAAAATAAAGATATACATATATAAGCTTTAAAAATAGTATGCATACTGTTCTGTAATGTGCTGTTATAAATTAAAAATATAGACATTCATATTAGTATAAAGAGTTATCTCTTTTTAGCAGCTGCTTAGTATTCCATAGTGAGGAAGTATATAATACATAATCATTTCCTTATTAGTGAACTTATTCACATAAGCATTTATCAATGTGCCTCTATGTGAGCAAAAGTTTACAAATCTAGTGGGGGAGACAGACATTAATCAAATATATAAAATCATGCTAAACTGGTGCCATCCAAGGTCTAATGGAGGAATTCAACTCAGGAAGGTCAAGAAACATTCCCTGAGGAAAGACCTTTGAGCCTCTATCTGAAGATGGAAGCTTCTAGGAATTTAATCCTAGCGATTTAGATATAGAAGAAAGGGAAGAATATTCCCGGACCCTGTGGGTAGTGAAAGCACAGTGAATAAAGGGAGCTGAAAGAAGGCTGGTGGGGCTGAAGCTTGAGAAGCGAAGGCAACTGTTGTGAGATGAGGCTGGCAGTGGGGACCAGGTTAGGCAGGGATGTGCAAACAAGTTATGGGAATTTTGACTTTACCCTAAAAGCAAGGGGTGCCATTGAAGTGCTATAAGCAGAGGGGGAACAGGGGCAGCATGACTAAAATGGCCTTTTGGAATCCCTTCAACTATAGTGGGGAGAAGGGATTGGAGAGGAAAGGACAGCTAGGAGTTCATTAAAGTCCAAATGAAAGATGTTGTATCTTGGACTAAGGTGGTAGTGATGGGGAAGGAGATAAATGGACAGAAGGGAGAGCTATGCAGGAGATGAAAATGAAAGGACTTGATGTTAAATTAGATATAGAGATAACGAGGAGGAAAGGAGAGGGAAATGTCAAGATGACTCCTAGCTCCTAGATGTTTGAGAAGAGGGACATCAAAATTGGGTTTTGGCAGTGGAGAGGGGCTATGATGGGGCAAAAGGTTAAGTTTTGTAAATATTGAGATTTATGGGATATGTTAAATACCTGTGCAGGGCTCAGAAGAGAGGTGTGGCCTCGAGATACAACTTTGGGAATCATTTGCATGAAGGTAATATTGATGCCTGTGGTGTGGCTGAGATTATCCATGGAGAGTGTGTAGAGTGAGAAAAGAGTAGGGTATAGACTAGCCTTGAACATGTTTCCTTTCAATAGAACCATGGAATATTTCATAACTGTGCTATTTACCATTAAAAGTCTTAGAAGGGGTATTTTGGTGATTTAAAATAAGTGCCAAGTGAATACAAGGAAGGATGCATTGTGCAGTTGCAAAAGCACCATCCTCTTAATGAAGGGCCAGGGACTGGGGCTCTAATTCCAGCTCTTTGATCTTGGTCTAGTTACCTTTTTCACTTTTTTCATGTGAAAAATAAGGATCACATGTTTTCTCTACCTTGCGTGGTTCATGTGAGGGTCAAATGAGATAAGGTATGTAAAAGTGCTTTGCGAGTTATTTTTATAATAGATTACAAGGTTGACTTTTACCAGTGTATTTAAATTCATTTCAGAGTTCATTTCATTTTATTGGAGCAAAAAATGTATATTTTTTTCAGCATATGCTGGGCTGACATGGAGCAAAAGAATTGTTTGATTTTTAAAATGGTCCTTCAAATATTTTTACATTTTAGCTAAAGTCATTGTGCTCTTTTATACAGAAGAATAGACAGAGTGATGGGAGCCCAATGATCTGATGTACCTCAAAGAATTACAGAGCCAGACAAGGTCTAGAGAAGGACATGTAAGTTGATCAAGAGGGTAGAGAGCATTCTTTGTGGGCGATGATAAAAGAATTAGAACTTTTCATTCTGGAAAGAAAGACACAGGCTGAGGGGGGAATATGATTAAGATGTATAAGATAATGCAAACCTAGTATAAAAATATGAACTTATTAAATCCCAGAGCATAAGAACTAAGGACAACTTTAACATTTTAAAGCAATAGTTTTAGGACAAAGCAAAAATAGCACTTTTTAACAGAAGAAGAGTAAACATATAGAACATATACAACAAAAGCAAATATTGTAAGAGATTTATGTTGTTAGAGGATAGATTCATAGGAGATTATAAAATGAAACCAAAACTATTTGGTTAAATCTCGCTAATCTGTTAGGATGATGATAGGGAATGACTGTTAAACTTACCTGCCTCTATCTGGCATCCTTATCTAAATCAAGATTCCTGAGTGTACCTGCTGGAGAGCAGAGAGCACAGAATTTGGGCTCAGGGGCCTGGCTGCAAGTATTACCTCTGTGATTCATAGAAGAGAATCATTTCTCTTCTATGTGCCTCAGTTTACTCATCTATTAAAAAAAGGAGGAGGGAAGGTAGTATCAACTATTATGAGAGATTCAAATGAAGCGATGTTTCTGAAAGTGTTTTGTCATTGATATATAGGTTTATCCTTTAAATTTAAGAATTTCCTCTTTTATTGTATCATTTCCAGTTCTATGCCCTTCAGGTAGGATGAGCTTTACTGTGCCCTTCCTGACCCTAGCCTAGTTAGGGAGCAGTACTCACAACTCAGAAATAGAGAGGATGGAGGGCAGGGAAGAATCCCTGGTCCTCTAGGGAGGTGGAGAAAGTACAGACACCCCTTTTCTGATACCCCTTTCCCTTTCTTGGAAGATCTGGTGGGTAAACTAAAGAACTAAAGGTACGGAGAACTTTGCAAACATCTTTCTTGTCCTTTAGATGTTTTGGGTGATAAGATGCCACTTAAAAGATGGGGAGTGTTTGATCTTGGGTAACTTCCAGGGTTCTTATGGAGCTTAGGAACCCTGAAAAAGGCCAGTACAGGAGCTGGATGAGAAAAACCATGGGTACTGGTTTCCTATGGCTATCATTGGTTTAGGATTTAAGGGAGAGAGAAAAATATTGTAGTTCACTAAGGTGGGAAAGCTGATGGAGATCTGGGAGCAGGGGAAGCATGTCTTACCAGGAGGATCCTTTAAGTTCCATGTGTATCTCTTGGGAATATGACTTTGACAGAGGGGTACACACTAGCAGGAAGAGAGAACTGATAACAGATAACTTCCTATCTCTTCCATAGCAGATACGAATTACTTCACCTGACTTTCAAGCACTACTTCATACAATCTCATCTGATCTTATTTCCCATGTGGTATAGTGGAGAGAGAATGGCTCATGAGCTAGGAAACCTTGGATTTGAATTTTTGCTTCACCACTAATTAGGTCTGTGAGCTCAGTTTCCCATGCATAAAATGATGATAATAGTAATGGCCTTATCATTGGGTTGCTATGGGATCAAATAAGATTATATTTGTGAAGCACTTAGCATAGTGCCTGGCACATCATAGACCCTAGATAAGTGCCAGCTTTTGTCATGACCCACCAGTACCCTCTTCTCTAAGGAGACTGCTAGACTATGAATTCTATGAAAGTGGGGATTGGGATGCATCTTGTCCACCATGGTGTCTGTGGTGCATGCCAGAGCCTGGAGGAACAAGTTTCCCTGTACCAAGATTCTGTCATTCCCTTTCTGTGCAAGTTGTATCCATTCAGGGCCCATTTGAAGGCTCATTTCTTCAGTGAAACCAGCCTATATTGATCTTTCTCTCCTCAGAACTCCCATAGCAATTCAGTCCTCAGATCACCATAGATTTGCATATTTGACTTGCTGCATTGTATGTGTTAGTCCTGTCCTTCAATGATGCTCAGCAAACGGTGAAACTTGCTATGATCCAGGCCTTGGATTAGAGATGTGACCAAGGAGTTGCTGGACTTCTATTATATCTGATACTTTTTCCCCGGCGTGGGATTCAGTGCAGGAAAGTGCCTGTCTTGCCTCAGACCTGAGGGAAACCTACTGTTTTCATGTGCTGCCTTTGACATGTGACACAGTGGGGTGCTTTGCAGGAACCTCTCCCTTTGATGGAAACATATTTTCTGGCGCTTACAACTAGAGTTCCTTCCTCATTCCTAGAACCTTTGACTTGATGGAAAAGCCGTGCAGGGCGTTCATGTTATTGCTAATTTGTCACAATAAACATAAAACAGTGCTCAGAATATTTTTCTCAATATTAACACAGCATTTATGTGTCAGAATATTTTTCTCAATATTAACACAGCATTTATATGTCAATTAGTGCCACTTTCACATAACATACCACGCTTGCTTAAAAGATTCCCCTTCCTTTCCTTTTGTTCTGAAAATTGCGAGAGCTAGTGGTAGAAGGTGCAGGTTTGCTGAATTTCTTCGCCCCTTTCTTCTCTCAAGAAAGGGTGAAGGGCAGTGCCTTTCTGGAGGCAGTGTGAGGAAGTGGCACTAGCCCTTGCACATCTCCTGCTTTGCATTTCTGCTCATGTCTCAGGTCCATTTTCTGATTCCAGGCCACCCTTTACAGATCTGACGGAGCCAGGAACCACTGTGATCCACCAGGGATACCTCCCTACAGCTTCCAAGTCAGGGTCAATAACCTGCTCTTCCTATAGAACAGTTCTCTTTTGACTTCAGCTTGTAAAAATTCTGATGTATTTATTAATTTCATTTTTATCCTCTCTTTTGCTTCAAAGGTTATCTTTTTTAAGTTAAAAATAACCACAAGGAGACCTTGTGATCCTCTTCTCACTGACCCAGATATTTTAAGAGCAGTTATTTTAAGAGACTGACAGCCGCTTCTCATCTGGGGATTCAGGCCAGCTCTCAGGAGCTGATGAGCTAAATGTAATAATAAAATATTAATCCTATTTCCCATACATGAACTACTCTTCTTGTTTTCCCTTACCTATCCAGACCCTACTCATCCTTCAGGCCATTGTAGAAAAAGCCTTGGAGTTGGGGATAAAGACTTGTGCTCAATTCTCGACTTGGAAATTTTTGCTATCTGACCTTGGGCAAGTCACTTCAAGTCTGTGAATCTTGGTTTCTTCACCTGTAAAACAGGAATGCTGAGACTCTCACAGGGTGAATGCAGAGGGTTTGGGGTCCAGCCAGCCTGGTGACTGGAATATACAGAATGGAAATACTTACCAAACTCCAGAAAGCCCAATTTGAGTAATCCTCAATCTTTGATCTCTCCTATTTTTGTATTTCTGTGTTGTTGAGTCTATCTACATCATGCAATTTAACAATGAACTATACCGTGTCTTTAACATGTGGCTCTAGTTTCTTCACATCCCCAACTAGTGGCTAAGCACAGGAGGGCGCTGTGCATTTTATTTTTCTTGTGCTAACATTGCAATATTAGGCACTTAATTCTTGATAATTGATAGATGGAGTACATTACCCATTTAACGAAATTTGGGTTCTGCCATACAACACACGTTATTTTTGTTGTCTTGATGGATTCAATTTCACTGATTGTTGCTAATGATGAGCTAGCAGGACATTTTTTAGGCTTTCATTCTCTTGTCAAATTGTGGTTTCTCATCAAATATATGCAATACGTGTATTCAAAGACACTGCTGACCTGCTATGAACAGAGAGTTGACTTGTTTACCCACCGTGGGGATGCGTTTTCCTGGTGGAGCTTTGTTTTCTCTCTCAAGCGGGTTTGAGGAAGCCCATGGAGCTGTGTGTGTGCCTGCTGAGACTGTCTTTCCCCTGCCCTGACACACAGGGCCAGAAAGGAGACCTATGGCTGACCCTCTTCTGGTTGTGACACGTTCTCAGTGGAATTCACAGTGGCCCAAAGAGCCGGTGTCATTCAGGTGGGAACCCCATTCCCGGATGTCACATTGCTTTCACCAACTGCCTGCTGTGGGTTGAATTGTGTCCCGCAAAAGATATGCTGAAGTCCTAGCCTGTGGCATATGTGAATGTGACCTTATTTGGAAATAGGGTATTTGCAAATGTAATCAAGTTAAGATGAGGCCATACTGGATTGGGGCGAGGCCTAAATCCAGTGTCTGCCGTCTTCGTGAGGAGAGAGAGGGATGTGGCTGCACAGAGGGAAGATGGCCGTGTGAAGATGGAGGCAGAAAGTGGACTGATGCAGCTACAAGCCAGGGAATGTCAAGGCTGGCTGGGAGCCACCCGAAGCCAGAAGAGGCAGTGAAGGGTTCTCCTCTAGAGGCTGCAGAGGGAGCGTGACCCTGCCCACACCTCAATTCCAGACTTCCAGACTTCAGAACCGTGGGAGAATATATTTCTGTTGTTTTAAGCCACAAAGTTTGTGGTAATTTGTTATGGCAACCACAGAAAACTAATACGCTGCCCAAGAGTCTAAATAAAATACAAGAGAGGCTCTAATTAGAATAGGTTACCCACCTTCCCCTGAAAGGCCTTGATCCTAGTCCCTTTGTGCCCTACCTGGTGATTACCTGAGTATAAGGTTCCCGGCCTTTCCCCTACACAGCTCTGTATGGTTCCTTATTTGATTTCATCTCCCAGGTGCCTGACCCCCCGCCCCTTCCTCTATATCCTCAACCTTACTGTTATGCTCTAAATGATGCCTGACTAGGCATGTGTATTTTTATTTTATTTTATTTTTTGAGACAGGGTCTCACTCTGTCACCTAGGCTGGAGTGCAGTGGCACCATCTTGGCTTACTGCAACCTCTGCCTCCTGGGTTCAAGCAATTCACCACCTCAGCCTCCCGAGTAGCTGGGACTATAGGAGCACACCACCATGCCCGGCTAATTTTTGTATTTTTTGGTAGAAACGGGATTTCATTGTTGGCCAGGCTGGTCTCAAACTCCTGACCTCAAGTGATCCACCTGCCTTGGCTGCCCAAAGTGCTGGGATTACAGGTGTGAGACCCCACGCCCAGATGGCACGTGTATTTTTTAAGAGTTCCCAGGTCATTCTAGAATGTGGCCCGGTTTGAGAAGCTGGTGATGCAAGTAGTATTCTGGCCTCTTGATTTCTTACCCTCTTTAGTGCCAGCAGCCCTTCCTCCTGCCTCAGCTACCCACTCTCAGTCATGCTGTGGTGACTGGCTTTCCTAGTACTTGCTCCAACCTCAAAAATGTTGATTTCTGGCATCCCAGTCTGACCACCACCTCCTCACTTCCAGTTCCCCCACTCTAGAACCCCAACTCTGACCATCGTCTGGCATCGCCAGGTTCCCTAATCCATATACTTTTTCGTTGTCCATCATGACCCTCAGGCTCCCCTTTTTTCCTTCCTTTCCCAGCCTGAGTCCGTGGTCCCTGTTCAACACCCTGGCTCTCATGTTTCTCTGATGCTTTCCCCTGGCAAACCCCAGACCTGATAAAAATCTACTCACCAATTCAGGTCTGCATCCAGGCACCAAATCTCAGAGTGTGGCTGGATAAAAATACATAGCTGGCTTACTGGTCTTAATTTTATGCACAGAGTGCAAGTGGATTCTCAGTGGTGCCTGGCAGTGCTGCCTCATTTCCCTAGTTAATTCACTTTCCTATTCTTTGAGAGGCTATTTTATACCTTCTCTCTCCAAACCAACTCCCTCTAGTATCTCTGCCTCCTCACTCTTCCAAAAGGCCCAGCTCATTTCTGCCTCCAGACGTTTGCACTTACAGTCACTCTGTCTTCCACACTTCCGCCTGCCATTCTTGCCATGAAAAACCCCTCACTGGATTCATTTCCACTTCTCAAAGAAGTATTCCCTGACTCCTCTGCCTAAAATAGCCTCCCATCCGGGCCCTAATGCTCTCTATCCTCTGACCCTTCCTTATGCACTTACCCTCGCTGGCATTACATGATGGGTTGATTTTTGTTCACTTGTCTCCCTCCTTCCCTGGCGCCTAGGCTCCATGCAGGCAGTGCCCTTCTGGTCTATCTGTTTCACCTCTACGCCAGGGACAGTGTCTGGCACACAGCCGGCTCTCAGCAAATGAACCAGTGAATGGATCAGCACAAGAAAGGGTCTATGTTGTATATTTTTGAACTTCTGACTTGGTTGGAAGTATCAACAGGGATGAAAAGTTCAGGCTCTTGATCCATACTAGACCTGGACTCAAAGTCTGGTTCTTTTTTTTTTTTTTTTTTTTTTGAGACGGAGTCTTGCTCTGTCACCCAGGCTGGAGTGCAGTGGTGCAATCTCAGCTCACTGCAAGCTCCACCTCCCGGGTTACCCATTCTCCTGCCTCAGCCTCCTGAGAAGCTAGGACTGCTGGTACCTGCCACCTTGCCCGGCTAATTTTTTGTATTTTTAGTAGAGACAGGGTTTCACCGTGTTAGCCAGGATGGTCTCGATCTCCTGAGCTCGTGATCTGCCCGCCTCAGCCTCCCAAAGCGCTGGGATTACAGGCATGAGCCACCGCGCCTGGTCGACTCAAAGTCTGGTTCTATCCTTGCTAGCTGTGGGCCATTGAGCAAATTACCCACCTTCTCTGAGCTTCAGTTTTCTCACCTGTAATAGAAGGGGCTGGATGACAATAGCTACATCAAAAGGCTACTGTGCATATTGCATAAAATTATATACATATAAAAAACAGCACAAAGCTGACAAAGTGTAAACACTCAACAATTGTTAAATAATGGCAGAACAATTTACTAATTACTATTAGGTTAGAGCTATAGGCCATAGGTTGCAGCAATTGTCTAAATGCTTTACTGGTAATGATTCAATCACTCTTCACAACAACCTTTGAGGTAGTTACTACTAACCTCATTTCACAGATAAGGAAGCTGAGGCCCAGAGATTTTCAATGATTTACCTGATAACATGGAACTAGAGAGTGGCAGAACCAGGACCTAGCCTGGCAGTGTGGCTTCAGAGCCCGCACACATAACCATTGTGATATACTGCCTTTGCTCTAAAAAGGAGTTTTTCACATTTTACATAGTCACTCCTGGGGAGTTCAAGATGTTTTCCCAATACTTGACTCAGTCTTGTGATGGGTAAACCTGAGATTTCTCATCTATTGTAAATAAGTAATTTAGCTTAAGTAGTGGAGCTTACAGTTCTTTCAAGAAGAAACAATTACACTTATTATTTTCTGCCAAGGGTTTTGGTTTAGTGAAGTCTGAGCTAATACTTCCAATCGGCTGGTGATATGGGAAAGGATGTGCCTATGAGACCCAAAAGGTATGTATTTAGGAGTACATCAGTTATTGCATTGTTTTTTGTCTGTTTTTGAGATGGAGTCTGCTCTGTCACTAGGCTTCAGTGCAGTGGTGCAATCTCGGCTCACTGCAACCTCCGCCACCTGGGTTCGAGCAATTCTCCTGCCTCAGCCTCCCGAGTAGCTGGGACTACAGGCCTGTGTCACCACGCCCAGCTAATTTTTGTATTTTTAGTACAGACAGGGTTTCACCATGCTGGCCAGGATGGTCTCGATCTCTTGACAGCCCGCCTCTGCCTCCCAAAGTGCTGGGATTACAGGCGTGAGCCACCGCGTCTGGTCCAGTTATTCCATTTTTCACTTTGATTTTGGTTTGTTTTTGTTTTAGAAATGGGGGTCTTGTTATATTCCTCAGGCTGGTCTCAAACTTCTGGCCTCAAGCAATCCTCCTGCTTTGGCCTCCCAAAGTGTTGGGGTTACAGGTGCGAGTCATTGTGCCTGGCCTTTATTTTTCTTTTTGTTTTTTGAGATGAAGTCTCGTTCTGTTGCCCAGGCTGGAGTGCAATGGCACGATCTTGACTCACTGCAACCTCTGCCTCCCAGGTTCAAGTGATTCTCCTGCCTCAGCCTCCTGCTTTCATTTTTATTCTTTTGTTTAGTTACATGCAGACAAGTCTAGTAACTTCCCTAATTTATCCAAGCTGTCTGAACCAAAGAAAATGCAGGTTTATGAGTATGTGGATGTACGCTTTTTGCACATATTCCAAATGTATCTCTTTTTAAGTAGGGGAAATATTTGGGAAATGAGACTGCAATATTCTCTCAGGATTGGTGGTCACAAGTTCCATGTAAACTAAAGCTCAATATTATCAATAAGAGCCTGTGTAGTACACATGTTCTTAAATATGTGCAGCATTCACAGATAACAAAACTTTTAATATTCCTTCTTATTTCTTTTTTCACTAACCTTTTTTTCTCCACCACCCCAAGTTAATTTGAATTCATCTCCCACTGCTGACCTCTCGTAGCACTTAATGTTGATATCACACACTTGGCATTTGTTTACATTGTGCTCTTTATGGAGATCTACTTGCATCCTTAATTTCATCTAGTTGAGTAATTATTAACAACCTAAAGGAGAATAAACTAATTGCAAGACAAGATGGCAAATGCAGGCCATATATAATTATTCTTTGCATAAATCTCAGGAAGTGCTCTTTGCATACAAAGCAAGAATATGGTAATTATGAGTGTCTTTTCTAATTATGACAAGCCACTTTCCACAAGATCTGTTTTTAATATTTGCAGCACGATGTTTTGGGATCTTTGAGAGCCAAAAGTCCTGAGTTCTACTGTGCGACCTTGGTAAGTTATTTAACCTTTCTGAATCTGTAATTTATTTTATTTTTTTGAGACAGGGTTTCATTTTGTTGCCCAGAATGGAGTGCACTGGTGTGATCACAGCTCACTGTAGCCTCAACCTCTTGGGTCCAAGAGATCCTCCCACCTCAACCTCCCAAGTAGCTGGGACAATAGGCACACCACCATGTCCGGTTAATTTTTGTATTTTTTATAGAGAGAGGGTTTCGCCATGTTGCCCAGGCTGAACTCCTGAGCTCAAGTGATCCGCCTGCCTCAGCCTCCCAAAGTGCCAGGATTACAGGTAAAAGCCACCGTGCCTGGCCTGAATCTCTAATTATTTCTATCTAAAATTATGGGTTGAATTAGAGATAAATGCTATGGTTTGATTGTTTGTTTTCCCCCACAATTAATATGTTGAAATCCTAACCCCCAAGGTGATGGTACTAGGAGGTGGCAACTTTGGGATGTGATTAAGTTATCTGGGTGGAACCCTTTTGAATGGGATTAATACCCTTACAAAAGAGGCCTGAGGGATCTCAGTCATCCTTTCCACCATGTGAGGTTACAGTGAGATGTCTGCATATGAGGAACAGGTCTTCATGAAAGACTCATTTGCCATCCTCTTGAGCTTGGTCTTTTGAGACTCCAGAACTGTGAGGACTAAACAGCTGTTCGTAAGCCACACAACATATGATATTTTGTTATAGCAGCCCATACAAACTGAGACAAGATCCTTTAGGATTATAAAAAATTTTTAGGACTCTATTTTGAATTATTTTTATAGTGGAAGTAAAAGAACATTTCTTTTTAAAAAGTTATTTCTTTTTCTTTTTTTTTGTTATTATACTTTAAGTTCTAGCATACACGTGCACAACGTTCAGGTTTGATACATCGGTATACATGTGTCATGTTGGTTTGCTGCACCCATCAACTCATCATTTACATTAGGTATTTCTCCTAATGCTATCCCTCCCCCAGACCCCCAACCCCTGATAGGCCCTGGTGTGTGATGTTTCCCACCCTGTGTCCGACTGATCTCATTGTTCAATTCTCACCTGTGAGTGAGAACATGCGGTGTTTGGTTTTCTGTCTTTGTGATAGTTTGCTGAGAATGATGGTTTCCAGCTTCATCCATGTCCCTACAAAGGGCATGAACTCATCCTTTTTTATGGCTGCATAGTATTCCATGGTGTATATGTGCCACATTTTCTTAATCCAGTCTATCCTTGATGGAAATTTGGGTTGGTTCCAAGTCTTTGCTGTTGTGAGTAGTGCCACAATAAACATACGTGTGCATGTATCTTTATAGCAGCATGATTTATAATCCTTTGGATATATACCCAGTAATGGGATTACTGGGTCAAATAGTATTTCTAATTCTAGATCCTTGAGGAATTACCACACTGTCTTCCATAATGGTTGAACTAGTTTAGACTCCCACAAACAGTGTAAAACCATTCCTATTTCTCCACATCCGCTCCAGCATCTGTTGTTTCCTGACTTTTTAATGATTGCCAATCTAATGGGCATGAGATAGTATCTCATTGTGGTTTTGATTTGCATTTCTCCGATGACCAGTGATGATGAGCATTTTTTCATGTGTCTGTTGGCTGCATAAATGTCTTCTTTTGAGAAGTGTCTGTTCATATCCTTTGCCCACTTTTTGATGGTATTGGTTGTTTTTTTCTTGTTAATTTGTTTGAGTTCTTTGTAGATTCTGGATATTAGACTTTTGTCAGAAGGGTAGATTGCAAAAATTTTCTGCCATTCTGTAGGTTGCCTGTTCACTCTGATGGTAGTTTCTTTTGCTATGCAGAAACTCTTTGGTTTAATTAGATCCCATTTGTCTATTTTGGCTTATGTTGCCATTACTTTTGGGGTTTTAGTCATGAAGTCCTTGCCCATGCCTATCTCCTGAAAGGTATTGCCTAAGTTTTCTTTTAGGGTTTTTATGGTTTTAGGTCTAACATTTAAGTCTTTAATCCATCTTGAATTAATTTTTGTATAAGGTGTAAAGAAGGGATCCAGTTTCAGCTTGCTACACATGGCTAGCCAGTTTTCCCAGTACCATTTATTAAACAGGGAATCCTTTCCCCATTTCTTGTTTTTGTCAGATTTGTCAAAGATCAGATGGTTGTAGATGCGTGGTGTTATTTCTGAGGACTCTGTTATGTTCTATTGGTCTATGTATCTATTTTGGTACCAGTACCATGCTGTTTTGGTTATTGTAGCCTTGTAGTATAGTTTGAAGTCAGGTAGCATGATGCCTCTAGCATTGTTCTTTTTGCTTAGAATTGTCTTGGCAATGTGGGCTCTTTTTTGGTTCCAAACGAACTTTAAAGTAGTTTTTTTCCAATTCTGTGAAGAAAGTCATTGGTAGCTCGATGGGGATGGCATTGAATCTATAAATTACCTTGGACAGTATGGCCATTTTCACGATATTAACTCTTCCTGTCCATGAGCATGGAATGTTCTTCCATTTGTTTCTGTCCTCTTTTATTTCGCTGAGCAGTGGTTTGTAGTTCTCCTTGAAGAGATCCTTCACATCCCTTGTAAGTTGGATTCCTAGGTATTTTATTCTCTTTGTAGCAATTGTGAATGGGAGTTCATTCATGATTTGACTCTCTGTCTGTCTATTATTGGTGTATAGGAATGCTTATGATTTTTGCACATTGATTTTGTATCCTGAGACTTTGCTGAAGTTGTTTATCAACTTAGGAGAGTTTGGGCTGAGACGATGGAGTTTTCTAAATACAATCATGTCATCTGCAAACAGGGACAATTTGTCTTCCTCTTTTCCTAATTGAATTTGCTTTATTTCTTTCTCTTGCTTGATTGCCCCGGCCAGACCAAACTATTCAACACTATGTTGAATAGGAGTGGTAAGAGAGGGCATCCTTGTCTTGTGCCAGTTTTCAAAAGGAATGCTTCCAGTTTTTGCCCATTCAGTATGATATTGGCTGTGGGTTTGTCATAAATAGCTCTTATGATTTTGAGATATGTTCCATCAATACCTAGTTTATTGAGAGTTTTTAGCATGAAGCGCTGTTGAATTTTGTCAAAGGTCTTTTCTGCATCCATTGAGATAATCATGTGTTTTTTGTTGTTGTTTCTGTTTATGTGATGGATTACATTTTTTGATTTGCATATGTTGAACCAGCCTTGCATCCCAGGGATGAAGCCCACTTGATCATGGTGGATAAGCTTTTTGATGTGCTGCTGGATTCAGTTTGCCAGTATTTTATTGAGGATTTTTGCATGAGGGATATTGGTCTAAAATTCTCTTTTTCTTTGGTTGTGGTCTCTGGCTTTGGTATCAGGATGATGTTGGTCTCATAAAATGAGGTAGGATTCCCTCTTTTTCTATTGATTGGAATAGTTTCAGAAGGAATGGTACCAGTTCCTCTTTGTACCTCTGGTAGAATTCAGCTGTGAATCTGTCTGGTCCTGGACTTTTTTTGGTTATTAATTAGTGCCTCAATTCCAGAGCCTGTTACTGGTCTATTCAGCGATTCAACTTCTTTCTGGTTTAGTCTTGGGAGGGTATATGTGTCCAGGAATTTATCCATTTCTTCTAGATTTTCTAGGTTATTTGTGTAGAGGTTTTTATAGTATTCTCTGATGGTAGTTTGTATTTCTGTGGCATCAGTGGTGATATCCCCTTTATCATTTTTTATTGCATCGATTTGATTCTTCTCTCTTTTCTTCTCTATTAGTCTTGCTAGCATTCTATCAATTTTGTTGATCTTTTCAAAAAAACAGTTCCTGGAATCATTAATTTTTTGAAGGGTTTTTTGTGTCTCTATCTCCTTCAGTTCTGCTCTTATCTTAGTTCCTTCTTTCTGCTAGCTTTTGAATTTGTTTGCTCTTGCTTCTCTAGTTCTTTCAATTGTGATGTTAGGGTGCTGATTTTAGATCTTTCCTGCTTTCTCTTGTGGTCATTTAGTGCTATAAATTTCCCTCTACACACTGCTTTAAATGTGTCCCAGAGATTCTGGTACATTGTGTCTTTGTTCTCATTGGTTTCAAAGAACATCTTTATTTCTGCCTTCTTTTCATTATTTACCCAGTAGTCATTCAGGAGCAGGTTGCTCAGTTTCCATGTAGTATTGTGGTTTTGAGTGAGTTTCTTAATCCTGAGTTCTAATTTGATTGCACTGTGGTCTGCGAGGCAGTTTGTTGTGATTTCTGTTCTTTTACATTTGCTGAGGAGTGCTTTACTTGCAACTATGTGGTCAATTTTGGAATAAGTGCAATGTGGTGCTGAGAAGAATATATATTCTGTTGACTTGGGATGGAGAGTTCTGTAGATGTCTATTAGGTCTGCTTGGTGCAGAGCTGAATTAAAGTCCTGGGTATCCTTTTTAACCTTCCGTCTCGTTGATCTGTCTAATATTGACAGTGGGGTGTTAAAGTCTCCCATTATTATTGTGTGGGAGTCTAAGTCTCTTTGTAGGTCTCTCAGGACTTGTTTTATGAGTGTGGGTGCTCCCGTATTGGGTGCTTATGTATTTAGTCTCATATTTCTTCACATTAACATAGTCTCCTATTTCTTGGAGGCTTTGTTCATTTCTTTTTACTGTTTTTTCTCTAACCTCGTCTTCTCGCTTTTTTTCATTCATTTGATTTTCAATCATTGATACCCTTTCTTCTACTTGATCGAATCGGCTGTTGAAGCTTGTGCATATGTCACGTAGTTCTCGTGCCATAGTTTTCAGCTCCATCAGGTCATTTAAGATCTTCTCTACACTGTTTATTCTAGTTGGCCATTCATCTAGCCTTTTTTCAAGGTTTTTAGCTTCCTTATGATGGGTCTGAACATGCTCCTTTAGCTCAGAAAAGTTTGTTATTACTGACCTTCTGAAGCTTACTTCTGTCAACTCGTCAAAGTCATTCTCCATTCAGCTTTGTTCCATTGTTGGCAAAGATCTGCGATCCTTTGGAGGAGAAGAGGTGCTCTGGTTTTTAGAATTTCCTGAATTTCTGTTCTGGTTTCTCCCCATCTTTGTGGTTTTATCTACCTTTGGTCTTTGATGTTGGTGACCTCCAGATGGGGTTTTTGCTGTGGATGTCCTTTTTGTTGATGTTGATGTTGATGCTATTCCTTTCTGTTTGTTAGTTTTCCTTCTAACAGTCAGGTCCCTCAGCTGCAGGTCTGTTGGAGTTTGCTGGAGGTCCACTCCAGACCGTGTTTGCCTGCCAGTGGAGGCTGCAGAACAGCAAATATTGCTGCCTGATCCTTCCTCTGGAAGCTTTGTCTCAGAAGGGCACCTGCATATATGAGGTGTCTGTTGGCCCCTACTGGGAGCTGTCTCCCAGTTAGGCTACACGGGGGTCAGGGACCCAGTTGAGGAGGCAGTCTGTCCATTCTCAGAGCTCAAATGCCATGCTGGGAGAACTGCTGCTCTCTTCAGAGCTGTCAGACAGGGACATTTATGTCTGCAGAAGCTGTCTGCTGCCTTTTGTTCAGCTATGCCCACAAAGGTGGAGTCTATAGAGGTAGAAGCCTTGCTGAGCTGTGGTAGGCTTTGCCCAGTTCAAGCTTCCCGGCTGCTTTATTTACCTACTCAAGCCTCAGAAATGGCAGACACCCCTCCCGCAGCTAGGCCGCCACCTCACAGTTTGATCTCAGACTGCTGTGCTAGCAGTGAGCAAGTCTCTGTGGGTGTGGGATCCACCGAGTCAGGCACAGGAGAGAATATCCTTGTCTGCCAGTTGCTAAGACCTTGGGAAAAGTGCAATATTGGGGCAATAGTATCCCGTTTTTCCAGGTATAGTCTGTTACAGCTTCCCTTGGTTAGGAAAAGGAAATCCTCTGACCCTTTGTGCTTCCCAGGTGAGGTGATGCCCCCCTTGCTTTGGCTCACCCTCTGTGGGCTGCACCCACTGTCCAACCAGTCCCAGTAAAATGAACCATGTACCTCAGTTGGAAATGCAGAAATCACCTGTCTTCTGCATTGATCATGCTGGGAGCTGCAGACTGGAGCTGTTCCTATTTTGCCATCTTGGAATGGTTCCTAAAAAGCTATTTTTGAAACAGTTCTACAATTCTGAAATTTTATCAAAAATCAGGCCTTTTCCCTATTTAACATTGAGAACTTCCTCCATTCCAGGGTAATAAACACCTAATACATATGTGCCTTCTGCTTCATACTTGTATGTACTTCATACACAGCCATTAAGGTGACTGAAAACTTGAATTTTCTATAATTTTCCCCGTTAAAAAAAAACTTATGTTGTCTATATAATTAAGATAATTTAACATCCAAGTACATTCATATGCCTCACATAATTTTTTTTTTTTTTTTTTTTTGAGACAAGGTCTCACTCTGTCACCCAGGCTGGAGTGTAGTGGTATGATCTTGGCTCACTGAATTCTTGACCTCATGCCTCTCAACCTCAGCCCCCCAGGTAGCTGGGAGCACAGGAGCACACCATCACACAGGGCTAATTTTTATAATTTTAGTATAGATGGAGTTTCACCATATTGCCCAGGGTGATCTCAAACTCCTGGGCTCAACTGATCTGCACGGCTCGGCCTCCCAAAGTGCTGGGATTACAGGCAGGCATGAACCACCTTGCCCAGCTCACTTCATTTTAATTCAAAAAAGTGGCTGAGAAATACATAGTAAACTCTCTTGTGTTCTAATCATGTAAGATGCATTGGTTATTTGGTCATTGATCAATAAGTGCTTATTTCCCAGTTTTTGACTGGTGCTAAAATGCAGGGATTGGTTGATCAATTCTAAGTCTCCTCTTTTCTGCAATTGGTAGTTTTTAAAATAATCTCTGAGTCACCCCTGGGGGCACTATCTGAGACAGTATGGATTGAACAGCACTGTCAGCAACATGCTCTGGGATCCCTCCCTCTGTAGAAAGGATGTGAAAAGTTGACCTGCCTTTGACAACAATCTCAAAGGAGGGAAAGGCTGTGTGAGGTCTGGGCTGGAAGAGGATTTTATATTTTCTCTTTTGCATGGCTTGTCTTTTCCAAATAAGCAGGAGACATCTTTAGGGTTCTTTTGTGTATTTGGAACAGAGAGAGGAAAAACCCAGATCCATTTAAGATTCAGCAGAGGGCTTGGAAGCATAAGAGTTCAGGCAAGTTACCACTTGTCAATGATTCTTACATAATAAAGACAGCTTTATTATTTCTTCTGATTACATAGTCTTCTTTGATACCTACACACTCAAAAATAATCTGAAATAATTCTGTATATGCATATATAACGGCATGTGGGATAATATACCTTTTCACTCAATAATATGTCATAGACACCCTTCCAAGTCAACTGGCATAGCTTTATTATTTGTTATTAGATATCCTAATGCTTCACAACATAAATATCTCATAATTTATCCAACTATTTCTTTATTCATGAGCATTCACATTTTCAGTTTTTTGCTACTCCAAACTAACACTTTTACGACGAACTAACATCTGTAATGCTGAGTCCCTAATTTTCACTTTTTCAATGTCCAATCCTGATGGAATTTTTTCCCAATTATTCACCTGCTGTCCTGATTGTTTAGGAATTCAATGTAATAGTTAGGCTCTCTGTGGAATTCTCATTCAGAAATACAAAGGGGAGTGTGTGGTTTCTTTCTGTAATTTCAGAGAGTGGCCTCTTTTATTCGGACCTTCTCAATATGGTGGTCAGATCATGTTTCCAGCCTCAGGAGCTGCATATTAAGCCATTCCGATGGGAAACTGCTGCTGAAGCAGAAAGGTTCTGGGCAGCTGACGTGGCAACACAGTTTACAGTATCTGCCAGCTGTGAGTAACAGCAGGCTGTCATGATGGGATATAGCAGAAGCAGCCAGCAGCAACTCCTGATTTAGGGGCAATCGATGTAAGTACTTATTTTCACCATTAACCAATTAACCCAAACCAAATGCAAACTGAAGAATGCTAAGAGGGGATACAGTTCTCACTAGGGACTCCTTCTAGCAGACTCATTTGAGAAGCATTTGGTCTCAACCAGAATAAGAAGGCATTAAGCCAGCACATGGTTTTCAGCAAAATGAAGAACTTCACAGGGTTCTGTTTGAAAAAACTAATTTCAGCTGTGGCTAATGCCAATTTCCAACCCTAACTCCTTGGAGCTCCTTCATACTCTGGCAAAGGCTGTTCCCTGGGGGCTGGAATGGATTGTTAATGTGCAAAAGAACACGTGATTTCAACTTACCAAAAAACTTTAGGCAGGTTTGATTACGGGAAGATGAAAGGAAGCTTAGCAATTACAGCGTTTGGGGAAAGGAGAGAGCCTGTTAAATATTTTAAGGAGGATTCAAGTTGGTTAACACTGACTTAGAGGCAATGTGGAAACTTTTGTTCTCAAGCTATATAGATGACTAGGGGTGTGGTGCCTGCCAACCCCATGACAATGAAACTTTGGCTTGGATTTCTTTACGAGAGGTGGCTCTGTGGCTGCTATTCCCAAGGCTTCCACCCTGGAAGTCATGTTTACAGTTTCTAGTATTTTCAGAGTTCATAAACCATGTATTTATGGGTTGGTGATTTTTTTTTTCTTTCTGTTGAGACCTTTTACTCTGATGTTCAGCTCTGCATAAAACCTAAGTGACCAACAGCGGCTTAACCTGAGTGTGGTTAACTTATTGATAAACAGGTATTTTTGATTGTCACCTCTCTATGTGAGGTGAACAAGATGGAAGAGGTGGGTCACTGCCCCTGAGGAGTCTGCTGCCCAGCAGGAGTAACAGATATTATAAGAGGAGAAATGAACTTTGGGCTGGGAGTCAGGGGACCTGGATTCGGATCCTGGCACTGATCCCAGTGAACCATATGGCACTCTGGGCTTCAGTTTATGTGCTATAAAATGAATGCATTGGGATGGATAACCTCTTCAGTAATCGATTGCTCACCTAATGTGAATTTTCCCCTTGCTGAACAGCTTCTCACACAGCATTACCTTAGCTCCACATCCAATTCAGGGACAGGCGCTTTATTTCTGAAATGAATCTCACATGTCACCAGCCAGGCCTCATCAGATTGAGATATTCTATAACAGAAACTTGAAGGATTCTCCTAGATGGGCCCATTTACAGTGTAATGTTGATAGGTAGAAAGGTTGCTTTTGAGAAAGATGTCTTAAAGGGAGCAATTCCACAGACTCATCTTAAATATCTATTTCTGTTTTTAAATGGTTATTGATTGGAACAAGTACCTTTTCAACTGCTGCTGGCTTTTGAGAGGCAAAGACACAACAGCCTGACTCTTAAGAAAATGAAATTGCTTGAAATAAGTGTGACCCATAGACTTAAGGTTTGAAATAAATTTAACTGAGTCAAAAAAAAAAAAAAAAAAAAAAAAAAATCAGCCAGGCTGTGGTTTCAAGTACAACGGAAAATACCCACCATTGGCAGCCATGCAGTGCAGCCTCAGCTTCCCAGAACTCCTCACCATCAGTTCAGTCCTTTTAGACTTTGGAAGTTGTGGGAGATTCATAACATGTTAGTAGAATGATGGATCAAATCCATTTTTTAAAAGCACAATTTTTATGTAGACTTATTGTCCATCAGCCCTGCTAGCCTAGCTCACAAAATTATCTGCGTGGGCATTCATACCCTTGCTGCCTCCCTCCCTTCCCCAAGACAGAGGTGTACTTCCTGACCCAGAACAAATCCCTTCTCTTGGATTACCTATCCCCATAAGCCTCCTCTGGAACCACCACACTCATCACTCAGTTCCTTTATTCTGGCTGTGTCTTCAGTCTTTCCACTGGCTTTCTACCGGCTTTCCACCACAAGTAAAAACATCTTTAAGTCTCTCCCATTTTATAATACACCAACTGACTACCCACCAAACCAGCCAATGAGCAAACACAATCCCTCCTTACTGTTCTCTCCCTTTTCTGACCCTTTCACCAACCCCACTGGCGTCCTCCAGTGGGCACTTTCGAGTTCTTATGTAATTTGATGTCTTACTGTGTTTGTGATCTTTATGCCTTTCTTGACAGCCTCTCCTCCCTTGGTTGCCTTTGATGCTGTTCTGACTTTGCCTTCTTAGTCTTCATTGACTTCTCTTCCTCTGCTTTTTACCTTAAAGTATTATTTTCTTATTTTGAAGTATGTGCTCTTCCTTGACAATCTCATTCATAGCTGAGATTTTAATTACGGTTTGTATGCTGCTAATGCCTAAATCAAAGCACATACAAATCTTCAGGAAAGAAGCAAAGTATAAATAAATGAACACCGCCCAGCACAGATGCGTGTCTCTGCAGATTTCTCTTGGGAGCTCTTGACTCATATTTACTGCCTAAGACACCTCCAGTACATTGTCCTGCAGGCACCTCAACTCAGCATGGCCCGTCCTGAACGTAGCTTTCTCTTAGTTGGCTGCCTTTCCCTCTGTGTATAATAATGTATGTAACTTCTACCCTAACACTTACCACATTGTATTCAAGTGATTAGTTTACTTTATTTGTCTCTCCAGTTAATGGTGAAAACTTGAGAAATAGAATTATGTCTTTATTTTTGTATTCCTAATGCCTACAACATGAGGCACATAGTAGTTATTCAGTCATTAATTATTGAACGAATAAATGGTGGACAGATGGCTGCTTGCTGCAGTAGGTTGACATTCTGTGTCAGTCAACCCAGTCAGTGAGAAACATTGCTCTTTCACAGTAGTTCATGCATAAGTTCTGGGTGCATGCTTTTTGGAATGTCTCTGGACATGTGCTGACTGCTGAGTGAATCACCATGGCCAGGGAGATGCAAGACTCTTACTGTCCAGGTCTAAATTTTGTGCCCATTCTTAGAGCAAGAGATGGGGTCAGTCTCACACATGACAGATAAACTGAGAGGGGGTAGGGACGTTCATAAAAGTAAAATTGATAATTTATTACCAGAAGCCAGAGTATAGGATGCTGGCAGAAATGGCAGGTGTTCATCATAACTGTGTGCAAACCCCCTGGCTTTTATCATATAACTGCTATGATAAAAGCTAAACATTGGGGGTTTGCACATACTTATGATGAGTACCTGCCATTTCTACACTCCACTCTCCTTGTCCAGGTGCCAAGCAGGGACAGTCTTCCGTACCAACTCTCAACTTTTCTTTGCATTCTAAGCTCAAATCACATTAAGCATAAAACCCATTATGATGCTGCAAATGTACCAGGTCTTCCTTCACCTTCTAGCCCTTATCGTGTCTGTTCTGCCCAGAACACGTTCTCTCTTGCTCTCCTTTCTCTCTTTCCAGGATAATGCACTCTCATCCTTCAGGTCTCAGTTGAGACAGATTTTTTTTTTTTTTTTTTTCAGAGAAACCTTCTCTGGTGAGGGTTGATACCTTTGTTGTGCATTACATCTGCTTCTCATTGTCATCCTCTCCTAGCACTTATCATTGGAATTGCCTGTCACCTAGGCTGTGGCCCCATTAGGCACTAAACTCCAAGAAGAGAAGGAACAAGTTCACCTTGCCCATTTAGTGTGGCCTGAATTTAACACCTAAAATGATTATTGGCACATAGTAGATACTCAAGAAATACACAATAATGAAGTACTCCTGGGTTCCCACCCGTTTCTTGGTTAAGAAGAGGCTTTTCTCCCATATGAACTGAATAAATGAAGGTCTTCATTTATTATTTCATAAATAAATGAATTAATATTGTCTAAAATATTATTTGGTGAATGGAGATAATTTTTAAAAAATTATCCCAGGGATGAAATTATACCACAGTTGGATTCATTTAGCAACATAATTTATTTAATGAATGACATCTGGATCAGAACTAGGACATGGTGTCACAGTGTCATAATGTTACGGGGCATACAGAATATTGCATCCTAAGTGTAAAAGGGAATACGTCTAGCAAGCTTGTACAGAAACTACATTGCAGGAACAGTGTTGCATGCAGAGAATCTACAACATTCATTTATGGGATGCTCCCAGAAAATAGTGAACTTTAGCCATCTCCCTTGTAATGACTGCAGACACATATGCTTAGTGATATGCTTTGGCTGTGTCCCCACCCAAATCTCATCTTGAATTCCCACATGTTGTGGGAGGGACCCAGTGGAAGGTAACTGAATCATGGGGGCAGGTCTTTCCCATGCTGTTCTCATGATAGTGAGTAAGTCTCACGAGATCTGATGGTTCTATTAGGAGGTGTTTCTCTACTGAAGCTGTCTCTTTGCCTGCTGCCATCCACATAAGATGTGACTTGCTCCTCCTTGCCTTCTGCCATGATTGTGAGGCCTCCTTTGCCATGTGGGACTGTAAGTCCATTAAACCGCTTTCTTTTGTAAATTGCCCAGGCTTGGGTATGTCTTTATCAGCAGCATGAAAATGGACAAACACACTTAGAAAATCATCTTGTTGTGTTCAGTGTCCTCCAGAACCTGAAATTTGAACTTGGTTTTTTGGCATCATAAGTGACTTCTATGGAAATTGCCCTGCTGTGATAAATTTAGCATTAGCACTGCTGGGGAGCTTTGCTATATTTGCAGTCACTCATTCCAGACTGGTAGAGCATGGGATGTGAGTGCCATTTAAACACATGTATGCATCCACACTGTACACACGCATGGGCCATTTCTGTACATGGAGCAGTGGGCAGAGCAGTAGAACCTGCAAAATGGTATGTACCTTTATTAGCTGACAAATGGGACAAGGAGAAATTGTCCCATTATTTACTATCTATCTATCTGTCATCAGGTTGAATGAATCTATTTACTCTGACTGATAATTTTGAAGGTTATAGTTATTATATTCACATGAAATAGATTTTAAACAATTGAATTTTTGTGTTAAATATATTACATGGCTATTACTAAGCCATATGCTCTTTTGAGCAAAAGCATTCCACTAGAAGACCTGCGGTTGATTTTCCTCTACTTGATGACTGATATTGACACACTCTGTGAATTTGGTAAAAGTATCACTTTTATTGCCTCTAAAATGGACGTTCTACTGATGCCACTGGGTAAGGAAAATAATGAGCTAAGGATAGGCATCTCTGGGAAAGATAAGCTATGACTGCAATGGATTATTATGATGACAGACAGGGCAGAATAAAAATTAAAAACAATAACTTCTGATTAGATTATGTCAATAATAAAGAATAGCTAAGATACAATTTAAATATGAACTGCTATGATAAAAGCTAAATAAGAACATATACTCTGAACAGCCTATAAATTAACTCTTCTGCTATGCTCTTTATTTATTTATCTATTTGAGACAGGGTCTTACTTTGTCACCCAGGCTGGAGTGCAATATGTTCATAGTTCCTTGCAACTTTGAACTCCTGGGCTCAGTGATCCTTCCACCCAAGCTTCCCAATTAAGTAAGACTGCAGGTGTTAGCCACCACGCCCAACTATTTTTTTTCTTTTTTGTAGAGACAGGGTCTTACTATGTTGACTAGGGTTTCTTGAGCTCTTGGCCTCAACAATCCTCCTGCCTCATTCTCCCAAATTCCTGGGATTGCAGGCATGAGCCACCATGCCCAGTTAGAAATAGTGCTATGCTCTTTTAAACAACATTGACAACAACCATTTGTTGGACACTTACCAAGGTGCAGGGACTGTGCTGAGTGCTTTTCCTAGATCATGCATTCATTTATTTATCAAATGCTAATTGTGCACCTCCTACAGGCCATGCACAGTACATTATCTCATTTATTCTATAACAACCTTGTGAAGATACTCATCATTACATACTCATTTAGCAAATGGGGACACTTAGGCTGAGAGGTTAAATAACTTGCCTGAAGGCTCACAGCTAATCAGCGGAGGCATTGGAACCCAAATCCAATTCTGACTGCAAAGCCTGAGCTCTCAATTCCCATAGTGTACCAAAGTCATGAGCTTTGTATATAGTTTAGCTTCTCACACCTTTAACAGAATGTAAGGAACCTCAAAGAGAGAAAAGCAAAGATTTATTGAAAACCCACTCCTGTAATTTAAAAGGCACTTTCTATGGTGTTTTTCCATATATCATTTCATCCACCTCACAGCCCTTTTAAATGAGATTTCATTTTTAAAATATAATTTAAAAATTTCATTTTAAAGATGGGCTCATAGAGATTAGGCAATTCTTCCAAAAGCACATGACTAGCAAATGGTGTAGTTAAAACCAAATCCAGGTTTCATTTTCTATTTTCTTTCCTTTGGACCTTGCTACTTCTCAAAATGACTAAGGAAAGGGCAGTTTTTAAGGAGATATAAACAAGATCGCAGCTCTGTACCCAGAGAGGAGCAGACTTCGGAGTGGTATGGGGGTGGTCTACGCTATTCAGACAGCTGCAATGAGGGCCTGAGTCACGTATGGGACTGTAAAATACTGGGGTGTATTTCTGTACAGAGCCTAACGACCTACCTTCCTTGAAGGACAAACACTACCCATCTCAGGTAAACTGAGAGTGTCACTAGCCCCCTGGGTACCTGGGTAACCTGTAGTGTCTTATATAATATGATATTTTTTATCCAGCAATAGAGAGTAATTGAAGTTCTATGACTGTAAATGAAAGAGCTGTGTGTGCATGAGCGCCTTGGCTTGAGTCTCTGGCTTAGACGCTGCTTCACCTGCAGGGATGGAGACTTTCCACAGATCCTTTCCAGCTCATTGGCTCTGTGCGTCTGAATGTCTGCTTCTGGTTGGAGTGCATCTCTCAAAATTTTCCAACAAATGGCAGAGAGTGACTTCTGGGGGTACAGGGTATGTGTGTGTGCATCTGTATCTGTCCCATTGCACATGTAAAATTTCTTTGAAGTATCATGCTTCATCTTAAAAATTAAGGTAAATTTGAATTTCATTCAAAACCATTTGTATTTGTTTTAAATGAAGATACTATTAAAATTGTTTAGAAAAGAAAATTGATGAGTATCCCATGGCATCCTGCATTGTTCCTGAAACAACAAGTACTCCAGTGTGAGAAGCACTGGGCTACATTTTCTTAAAGTTTCTAATTTTGTTGTTTTCACTTTAGCCCATTATTTTTTTCTTGTGTCATTGTATGACACATGTTCTCTGTTTCTTCTTGATCTCATGGCTCAATGGGGGCACTGGATTATGTGTCAAGGAGGAGTTGTAGTTTTCACAGCAGTGATGAATAATCAATTAATCCCTTACTGATGACTTGTGCAGAATACTTCTTAGGCAATTTATACTATTTCCAGGGAAATAATAACAGTTAACATTTATTGTGCATTTTGTGATTTGCCAAACACTTTGTAGGGTTTTAATCTAATTTTATCCTCATAATAACTCTGTGAGGTAGGAGGTTCTATTATTACCCCTATTTTACAGATGAAGAAAAAGAGATGCAGAGTAGCTTGCCCAAGTTCACACAGCCAGCATAGTAGGGCTGGGATTCACTGCTGGACAGCTTTATTCCAGGACCACCAAGTTGTCTTGCTCCTTTGGGGAATTTACATCCTATCGGCCTGCAGCTGAGAGAACATTCCAAGAGTATTCCAGTCCCAATTCATTTGGTGGGTTTATGAGTCACCTCTGCCTGCTGGAGCTTGACATGGGGTCAGGAGTCACAGCAGCATCCATCTGCTGCCCACTGTTCTTGATTCAGGGGGCATCAATCAAATGGGAGGGGTGAAGAGAGGAGGAAGTTGGGCCACCTCTGCCAGCCTAGGGCTAATAAAGAAGCATAGAGTCATTCTTCTTGAGTGATAGACTGCCTCTCCAGCTCTTGGCAGCAGAGGTGGATGCAGATTGGGCAGGTTTGCAGGCAGCCACGTAGGTGGCATTTGAAGGAGTCCTTTGCGGGTGCACCCACAGGGTGCCTTGGTCCTGTAGGAAGTCTGCATTGTGCCTAAACCTTCACTTCTAAGGTTGTGGTAAGAGTAACAATCCCAGGACTGGCACTGGTAGCTTATGGTACCTGTGCCAGGCTAATTGTCTCTGGCACAGGCACCATCTTTTCTTGGCACACACCCTCCTAATAACTAGAACAGCTGAGTAGCACAGGATGCGCTGCATCTTGTCTGCCACTCAGCTCACCTGAAGCAAGGGGCGGAAGTCTTGGCAGCCAACACTGGCTGAGGCTGTGACCTCCATATCCCAAGACTGTTTCCAGGGGGTAGCTTAGCTGGAGTCAAAAGGCTGCTCTGCACGAAACCGTCACCCCCTGATTCATTCTTGGAGTCAGAAATATGAGATGCTTGCTGACTAAAAAGAGCCACGACGTTGTGGCTGGAAATACATGTGTGGCCATTATCCCATCGTTCCCACCTTGGTTAAGAATTTAAAAAAAATTATTGTAATGTAATGTTTTTCTTTCACTGTCTTGTTGGAGTGGGTCTCTTAAGATTAGCTAGGGACCTCATTTTAATAAAGTATGCAGATAATTTGTGTCTGTTTTTGTCTCATTTATATCCCACGCAGCATCCCTTTATCCACACTTAGATCAGCTCCCTAGACTCACTGACTGCCTCAGCCTTCTCTTTTACTTTCTCTGGAAACTCTCTTTCAATATTTAATTCTATACTCAGGCTATGAAAACTATTGGTACAGTCATACAGTATAAGCTGTTGCTGGTATACATTTAAGGTGTCCATTCATTTATAAATAAAATGTTTTTGAGCTCTTGTCATACGCCAGGCACTGTGCAAGGCACTGCAAATATAGCACGGAACAAAGCACAGAAGGCTGACATCCCCATGGAGCTTGATGTCAGCCTAGGTGTCCAATGACAGATGCATTTCCAGCCCACCTGTTACTCTGAGCACACGTTCTTAGTGAAAGCCCACTCCTGTATTCCACAGTGGCCATTCCAAACCGTCGTAATGTTTCTCAAGTCTCTTACCAAATGCTCAACCTAGAGATGGCCAGTAGAACTTGGCATTCTACTCCACAGGGAATTCTTGGTTTCTGTCCCCTTATGTTCAAACTTGTCTCCACCTATGCCCATCTTCACCTCTTTTTCCCTGTCTTAGAGGAAGAGGTGCCCTTCCTTGGCTAGGTTTAACTTTTGCTCCTGTGCTCTGGATCCCATGTGACCCATTTTCTCTGAGATTTGTTCCTTCCGTAAATGTTTTTTCAGTCTCTCCATATGAATCAGCAGAAACTCTCTCTTGGCTAGTCCACCCTAAACCAGTTCTTCAAATCTGAGTGCCTCATGGTAGCCCTAGCCCTTTTCTTCACATCTAGGGCTCTGGAAAGAGTCATTTTACTTGCTGCCTCCTCTTCCTTAATTTCCATGTGCTGTAGAAGTGATTTTTATGTCTAATCCCTCACTCCCTTGACCATGGCCCTACTGAAATGGTTCCTGTTAAGATCATCAAACCTCTTAATTGTCAAATCCAGTGATTCAGAGAACACACTTTTACTTGTTGTCTTTCTCAATATTCCTCCTAGTTTGGCATTGTTGACCACTGTCCTGCTTTTAAAGCCATCACCTCTGACTTCTGGGATACCATCCTCTTCTGGTTCTCTGCTCATCTTTCTGGCACCTCCATGTTATCTTTCATAGGCTCCTCTTTCTGTGTCCAGTTCTTCTGTGTCCACCTCAGAGCTCCTTCCTCAGACTTATCTTCTAAGCTTTTCTCCAGTGATCCTATCTGTGTCTGTGGCTTCAACCACCATGTCTTTCCTCCATCCTTTCTCTTGAGCTCATTACAGCCAACTACTTATTGACCACACTCACCTCGGTGTCCCACAGGCCCCTCACAGTCAGCATGTGCAAAACTGAACATATCATCTTCCCCACCAAACTGGCTCCTCTTCTGAGATGATTAGCCAAAAATTAAAAAAAAGGTAACATGATCTCATCTCCACAGCCTGAAAACTTGGATCATTCTTGACTTTTCCTTCTCCCTCATCTTCTACAGTCAACAGACCATCAATGCATGTTGATTATATTTTATAAACATATATGTATTCTATATGTCCCTTCTCCTCCAGTCTCTTCACAGCTGCTCTTGTTCAGGCATTCATCTGTCCTGCTTGATTTGTGGAATAGCCTTGAATAGCACACTTACTGTTTCTAGTCTCCTGCTTTCCCCTGTGCTTCTTCTATTAGAAAAATCAGTGATATATCCATTAGAATGATGATTGCATTGTATTACGATTGCACTATACTGTGACTGATTGTATTATGATTCAATGTCTACTGCTCTACTGAATTGAGAGCTTCTTTGGGGGCAGATATTGCATGTTATTTATCTTTGTATCCCCAGTGCATGTGATAATGATGGGCATATAGTAGGTGTTCAATAAACACTTGTTCAGTGAATAAATGACGCAACCTCTATCAAGAAGAGCAGACTGAGCACAATTAATCAATCTGGGAAGCTTTGAGCACTGTCCCATTTTAGCAGCTTGAATGCCTAATTAGTTACTGATGTGACAATAACACATTTGGTGGTTGAACTAATACTATTGATTAAAAATAATGTTAGTTAATTTTGCCTTTTAAAATAATATACACTTATTGTAGAAAAGTTAGAAAATATGGATAAGCAAGAGGAAGAAAATAAAATCATCCATCATTCCATTACCCAGTGGATAACTACTGATAACACATTGATGCAGATCTTCTCAGCTTGTTTTCTAAATTGTTACTTTCAGTAAAGGAATAGGATGAAGCCTGGGGGATGTCTTAAATGATGAGCTGCCCTTTGCAAGAGTAACCAGTCATTAAATCACAGTGCTCAAGGATTCATGGCAAACCTGACCTGGATCTAGGTGGGTGTTCACATCCATCAGCACTAATCCGGTGGCTAGACATTAGCAGCATCATTAACAATGATAATACTTTTGCTAGACAGGTGTCAAACTAGGGTAGTGTCTTAGTCAGTTCAGGTTACTGTAACAGAAAACCATAAACTAGGTGGCTTAAACAACATAAATTTATTTCTCACCCTTCTGGAGGCTGGGAAGTCCAAGATCAAGATTCCAGCAGATCTGGTGTCTGGTGAGGGCCACTTCCTGGTTTGCAGGTGGCTATCTTTTGTTTGTATTCTTACATATCAGAGAGCAGAGAGAGAGAGGAGAAGCAAACCCTTTTGTGTCTTTTTAATAAGGGAACTAATTCCATTGACAAGGGCTCCACTCTCACGACCTTTCAGAGGCCTACCTCCTAATACATTGGGGGTTAGGATTTCAACATACGAATTTTGGGAAGAAACAAACATTCAGTTCACAGTAGGCAGTTACTCTTGTTTGAAGCTAGACCCTAGACAGTGCTGTCTGGCATTTGGAAAGGAGGACGGAGACTGGGAAAGGAAATTCACATAAATTAGTAAACTTCTAGGATTCCAATCCTGGTACATAGTTGGGATGCAGAGCAGGAATCAGGTATGAGGACAGAGCACCTGGGGCAGGATAATATGAAGACTGTAGCCATTTGGGCATGAGGGAGGCTACTGGATTATCCAAGAACACTGCAGCCAGGACTTGGGGTGGCAAGACTCATTCTGGTCCACCTCCTGGTGGGGACTGAACTCCTAGTATATTGTCAATCTGGGTCAATTTGGTTTAGAAATCAGGAATAATTGAGCTGCCGGGCTGAAAGACTTAGTAGTTGTAGTTATGTAGGGCTGGGAAGGTAGGAAATGATAAATCCCAAACCCTTTGGAGCGGTGAGATCCCACCACAATCTACTTAATTTTGTGACCCATATAACTGTTGTATGCCATATGTCTATATAGAATAATTAAAGCTAATTAGAATTAATTGTGGTTGGTGAGTGTTTGAAGAGTTTCATAATAACTCTAGAGATAATTAGAGATACTTTGGGATGTCACAAAAGAAGCATTTGGAATAATTTGACTAGATGTTTAAGCCAGCGTTGTGCACTGAAGGCTAGTAACAGAAGGACAATTCTATAATTGCAAGAACACTGAATCAGGAAGTAAGAGTTTGGGGTTAAAATCAGTATGCTGCTAAACAGGTTCTCTGAAAAAAACCAACAACCCACCAACAACCTCGCTTTGTAGCATTTGCCAATTTCTGTGGTGTAAATACTCCCACCATGGTGGATTTCAAGATTTCCCATGGTTTAACAACTGGCTCACATAATTCCTGAATATTTAATAATCAGCTCTTATTAACCTTGTGCAAGGCAGCTAGAGCACACCAGTGTAATTTTCACTGGACTTCTAGTTAACTTTGTGATCTTGGGTAAGTCATTTCACTTCTTTGGATCTTGGTTTTATCATCAAAAAAGCAAAGTTGCTAAAATAGCCTCTAAGGTCCTTTTCAAAGTTAACATTCCGATAATGCAGCTGGTGTTATAGGCAAGACTAATGTCACATTATATGCCAAAAGAGTGACATCAAGAACTTTTATGAATGTTATTGTGATATATCAGAACATATAATTTGATATCAAGTCAGCGTAATCATCACCCACGTTCTGATTCCTGCTGTCGATGTGTGTGTCCTTCTCTAGTTCCTCTTCCCAGAAGGATTAAAAACAACAGTGCAGCCATTAGAGAGCCAAACTTCACAGACCAAGAGTGAGGTAAGAAACCATTAACGGCTGGGCACGGTGGCTCATGCTTGTAATCCCAGCACTTTGGGAGGCTGAGGCGGGTGGATCACAAGGTCAGGAGTTTGAGACCAGCCTGGCCAACATGATGAAACCCCGTCTTTACTAAAAATACAAAAATTAGCCAGGCGTGGTGGCACGTGCCTGTAATCCCAGCTACTTGGGAGGCTGAGGCAGGAGAATTGCTTAAACCCGGGAGGTGGAGGTTGCAGTGAGCTGAGAGTGCACCACTGCACTACAGCCTGGGTGACAGAGGAAGACTCTGTCTTGGAGAAAAAAAAATAAATAAACCATTAGCTGCAGTCAGAGAATTCTACACTCAGTTGCTGGGTTCTAGAGTCAGCTGAGGGGCTGAGAGAAAATCCTGTAGCTTAGATACATGACCCTATATGACCATGAGACCCAAGAGGGTGGTTTTCCCTGGACTAGTAATGACAGATATGAGAGACTAATTTGTGTCTTTTATATTTATGTGTGTCAAATCCTGGCCCTTAATAGGAACACAGTAAGTATTTGTTGAGAGAAAGAATAAACCATTTGGGATTTTTTAAAATTCAGAATTTTAAAATATTAATTCAGAAGTAGTCATGTGTTTCTCCGTGTTTACCTTGATATTGCAGAAGAAATGTGTATTTCAAGCGCGAGAAACTACTTTCTTGTTATAATGGAAAACTTTTTAGTGCCTTCAGTTCAATATTGGGGATATAAATCTGCCTTCTAGCTAGATAACAGAATGTATTACACAACCAGAGCCCAATGGAGAGAAACATACATGAGAAAAACCCACACTGGGCAAACCAGGTGTTTACTCCCACCAGCAAACATGTCCCCTTCCCCATGCACCTCAACCAGTGGAATTAACTCCTCTCTTTGGAAAGGAAAAGATAATATTGATCTGCAGGGCATACTTACCTATATATCACGTGATGCTTTACCAACATTTCATCCTCGTAATGATCCTCATAAGCTAAGCATTGCCATTCCCATTTTAAAGAAAAAGAAACTGAAACTCAGAGAGGTTAAGTAACAGAACCAGCGAGTGGAAGAGCCCCGGGTTAAAACCCCAAAGGTGGCGCTTTTCGCGCCAGACCCGGCTGCCTCGGGGCTTCTGGACTTCCTCTTCCTGATGTCTCTCTTCCGTGATTGCTGTGGGAATTTGAATGATTCCTCATGTGAGTGAACCTGGCTCAGTCCATGCTCAGGCAAACAGAAGCGCCAGTCTCTGACAGCGTTCAGAGCAAATTCTTCAAGTCAGGCGGGTCCCGGACTGCAGTATCTGGGCTGTACTTTGCCCTAATGAATCAGCTCCATGGAGGCTGGGCAGTTGCAAAGGTAACTGACATGCTGTAGATCTGAGGGCCCGGTGAGTCGTGGTAGATGTGGCACCTGGACTTTGACAGTCTCCAAGAGGAGAGGGGGCACTCTTAGGCCAGGTCCCTGGAGCAGCGCTGAAGGAAGGTGGGAAGCCATCGGAGCAGGTGTGTGGGAACACTTGCTCCCTTCTTTCCCTTCTTTGAGCTGGACGTGCTGTGCCGTCAGATTAGGAAAGGCGAGATGGCCTTTACCGGGGCGAGGAAAGGTCATTTATGTGAATGTGTGAGTGTGATTTGTCATCATAGATGTAATTCCTTCATTTTGAGAATCGAAGTTGCTATTTATTTGGTGTCCTTAATCTGAGGACTGATTTGCTGGAGTTGATGTCTCTTGGCAGCAAAATGATGTGATTTCAGTGGAAAGATTGGGTGTTGCACCTTTGCATTTGGGGAAGGGCTGCCTAGTGAGACTATCTGGGGACAAGGAGAAAGCAGGTTTCTTCTCATTCCGCTTACTTGGTCCAAATGGTTTTGAGTTCCACCAGCCTTCAGAAAAGGCTCATGTACCCTTCCTTGTGTCTGGGACATTTGGCCCTTCCTGGGATTTGCTGGCAAAGGCTGTCATTGCACCTGGCTTTTTCAAGGGAGTGAGCTGACATGGGAAGGAAGCCACAGGTTCCCCTGAGTTGTGAGTGACCTTAAGGTGGGAGGCCCCCTCTGCACCTTGCTCTTCTTGTGTGTTCTGCTGTCTCATAGCTCTTGGCTCATAGCTGTCGACCCTGGCTCCCTGGTGTTTGAGCAGAGTGACGTCTCGATTTCAACACCCACCCTTTTGACCTTTTGTTCTGATATGAATTTTTATGTGAGGCTCGGACCTTTAGTAGTGGAAACAAGTTAACTGATTTGATCAGAATCTTGCAACCTAAAACAGTTCCTAAGGAAGAAAATATCGAGGCAGACCTAGCCTGTGGATGCTCCTGACACAAGAGAATCCTGAGCAAGAGTAAGATCTGAGGCGTGCTTTCCTTTGGCGGGTGCAACCCCTGCCCCCCACCACCCCGTGCTATGAGCAGAGGAACCTGGAAGGTAATCAGTCCTTGGAGCAATTTTCCTTTTTCAGGAATACGTGGGGATGTGGGGGAAAATTAGTTTGATGCTAGGGAGACTTCCAGGATTTAAAATCTCCAGCCAGGAAGAATCCTGAGACATGGCCTTCTAATTTTTTATGAAAACAATCCCAAATTTGCCTCTTGTTGGCTTCTCTGGAGGAGCAGGGATGACCATGTTATATAGGTTCTAGTTCTTTGGGGGGTTAACGTAAGGATTCAGAAAAGGTGCTTCTTGAAAAGGTCAGTCTAAACTTCTTTTTCTTTTCTTTTTTTTTTTTTTTTTTTTGAGACGGAGTCTTGCTCTGTAGCCCAGGCTGGAGTGCAGTAGTGCGATCTCCACTCACTGCAAGCTCCGCCTCCCAGGTTCACGCCATTCTCCTGCCTCAGCCTCCCGTGTAGCTGGGACTACAGGTGCCCGCCACTGCGCCCGGCTAATTTTTGTATTTTTAGTAGAGACGGGGTTTCACCATGTTAGCCAGGGTGGTCTCGATCTCCTGACCTCGTGATCCGCCCGTCTCGGCCTCCCCAAGTGCTGGGATTACAGGCGTGAGCCACCATGCCCGGCCTAAACTTCTTTTTCTTTAGTAAACATCTTCAGCCACTCATACTACCCTCATCTTTATCCTTGATAACACTACTATTTATTGAGCACTTTAACATGTTGGGTAACATGTCAGGCACTTTGCAGAGGTTATCTTTAACTCTGTCAATAACCTTGCAAGGTAGTCATTACAGTCTCTATTTCAGGGGTAAGGAAATTGAGGCTTGAAAAAATGAACTAGCTAGTTAAGTGGCAGAGTTAGGATTTGAACTCTGATCTAGCTCTCTGCAAGACCCACTCTATTTATGATACCACAGGGCCTCCACTGTAAGTGTTAAATAAACACTTGCTGGGGGAATATGTGAAGAAACATCAACTGGGATTCCTTGATAGCATTTTTAGCTGTACCTATTACTGTTATCTGTCTCCCATGCCTCCCCCATCTGTCGTTGTTCCAAATGTACTTTTTAATTTTTTAAGCAATATCAATATAATTGTCTAGTCTGTTATTTGCTTCATGTATCTGAGATTTTTTTTTTTTCAGATTTTTCTGTATCCGTGACCATATGGTTTGTTTTAGATAGATTTTGAGGACCATAGCTGCTCTTTTCACAAAACCTAATCAACCACTATGTTTGGATATAGGTTTCAAATGATGATTTTTTTCCTTTTTCTTTTGTCTGCAGGAAGATAAAATAACTACACAACTTACTCAAAACCCAAGACAAATTCAGAGAGTCAGTGATGGAACTTTGGGCTCCCCAGAGGCTGCCCCAGACACGAGGGAAGGTCACAGCACCCTCAAAGGATCCAGACCAAGGGTTTCGGAGAGATGGACATCATCGGCCTGTCCCTCACTCTCGGCACAATGGAGAGAGGTTTCACCAATGGCAAGACAACCGTGGGAGCCCCCAGCCACAGCAGGAGCCCAGGACAGACCATCAACAGTCCCATTATGCCTCCAGGCCTGGGGACTGGCATCAGCCTCTGTCTAGAATTGACTATTACGAAAGTGGTTATCCCAGTCAGTTGTATTCAAGGTATGGCTTTAGGGCTTGGAATGAATGCAACTCTCCTAAATGCTTATGAATAGATTGTTCTTTTCCTTCTTCCTTTTCCTTTTATTTTTCTCCCCCTTTTTTCTTTTTCCTTCTCTGCCTTACTACATGGCTTTAGCTAAATCCTGTCCTCTCCCAAATTTGTTTCTGATGACTGAAGATAGTATTTCTCTCCTCTTTATTCCCTAGTGGAGCTTCTTAAAGAAGCCATCACAAATGCAATTGAGTATTGGGGGTTTGCGGGGGGCAGTGTAGAGGGAAGAAAAGTGGTGAAATTCAAAAGAGCAGATGGAACCCTCTTGCTCTGGGATTGCAAAAGGTAGTATATGTAGACTATGGAAAAGCTTTTCTTGGAGATCCCTATGAGGAGTTCCTCATTGTCATTAGACCACTCTGCCTTGGGATTAGCATGACACTACCGGCACCAAGAAGAGTCCGAGTTCCTACCACAGTACCCGGAATGTAACAGGCATACCAATAATCCATATTGAATGAATGGGAACTTTAAAAAAATCGACCTTAGGGAAAGCAGATAGAAACTTGGAGGCTGCAAGTTCGGAAGGCAGAGGTTGCAGTGAGGTCATTCTATTCAGGTTGGAGAATCTGGAATTCCTGTTTCCCTGGTCTGTAGCACTGGACTTAATATTTCACGGAATGTTGGAAGCCATCTATGTTCTACTTTAGGGGTAATATTTACCTGCTTACAGATTCAGGGTTGAAATTACGACTATTATTATAAAGAAATTTGTCCCTAAGAAATACTAAAGAATTACTAATTGGGCTAGGTGCAGTGGCTCACACCTGTAATCCCAGCACTTTGGGAAGCCAAGGCAGGCGGATCATCTGAGGTTGGGAGCTCGAGACCAGCCTGTCCAACATGGTGAAACCCTGTCTCTACTAAAAATACAAAACAAAACAAAACAAAATTAGCTGGGCGTGGTGGTGCACACCTGTAATCCCAGCTACCTGGGTAGCTGAGATGTGAGAATCACTTGAACCTGGGAGATGGAGATTGCAGTGAGCCGAGATCATGCCACTGCACTCCAACCTGGGTGACAGAGTGAGACTCTGTCTCAAAAAAAAAAAAAAAAAAAAAAATTACTAATTGATAAAAACATTAGTATTATGATGGTCCTCTCCCCAATCTTTTTGGATTGTTGACTTCTCAAAGAGAGGCATGTTCAGGACAGAGGCAATAAAAGTAATCAGACTTAAGATGGTCCGGTTTGACTTTTTAATCTCAATTCCATCTGGAATAAGCATGGAAGTTACAGTGGTGTATTGGAGACTTAACACAGTCGTCTCAGGAAGTGATTTTCTCAGATAATGTCAGGACAGAGTGTTCTAAGATAATATGTATGTATTTGGGGAGTGAGAGTTTTACTATAAAGTAAAAGAGTTTTAAATAAAAAAGAGGTTTTTAGAAAAGAGTTTTAAGTAAAAAAATTTTACTATAAAAATTCTACTCTTGTTATGCAACAAAGGCCTGACTCTTGCTCTGATTCTGTTTATAGGATCTAGAATTAACCATGGCTTTCAAGCAGATTCTAGGCTGGGTCACAACTCTGTCCTCTGAAGCTGTTTAGTTTGTCAAGTCTTCCATTGGTTTCTGTCTTTACCACCCTTGTCCTCAACTGACCAGTCTTCTTTGTGCTATTTTAGGCCAGGGTATGAGAATTCATATCAGGGCTATCACTCTCCCACAACGAGGGAGGAATATGCTTATGGAAGTTACTACTATCACGGACACCCGCAGTGGCTGCAGGAAGAAAGAGGTATGGAAAAGTCTCCAAGAAGCCTCTGGGATTTGGGGATGGGGCAGCTGGTCTGAGAGGCAGGGGAGAGACCGACGGAGCCATGTTCAGACCCTCACCTTGTACATCTTTTCTTGGCCAGACGAGACCACAGCAGAAACACTCCTCCTCGATGTCCTGAGAAGAGACATAAAGGAGTTGTTTTCCTTTGTTTGCATAGATGATGGTACTGTTACTAGTACTATGGGTAGTTTGCACTTCATCCACATTTTTTCTTCTACTTTGCCTTATAGCCAAGATTATAGTCTTCGACCAAGTAACAGTGAAGTCAGTTCTTAAGGACATCTGCTGGGCTATAGTAGGAGTCTGTCACTTCACCCTGAGGACAGCAGATATGCACCCAAAGGAGTGTTCTCCCCTATACTAATAAGTATAGGGTGTGTCTTAATGGCAGCATCTGAACTGCTAGCAAAGATAAATCTGTTTCAACATTGAACACACACACACACACACCCCCCTACCTGCCCCCCACACATGTACACACCAATCCCCATCATTGTGCGGTTGTATAGATCCACGCTAATTAGTTCAGAGGGGTCTGAGAGGCGTCCTGTGGACTTTCATCATTAGCTCTTACCTATCTATTTTTTCAATTTGGAAAATATGTTTTTAGATCTACTGTGCTCTAGGAACTCCTCACAGCTCACTAATATCTTTCTAAGAACTTTCAGAAACAGCAAGTGACCTGTCTTGATTCTGTTTTCTCTGAGGGTGCAGTGCCAAGGCAAAGGAGTCCTTATATCTGGCATGAAGATTACCGAGAGCAAAAGTACCTTGATGAACATCATTATGAAAACCAGCACAGTCCATTTGGAACAAATAGTGAGACCCACTTCCAGTAAGTGCAAAAGGAGAGGCCAGTTTGACATGATGTTGTCAAACTCAGACTATGTTGGGCAAATCTTCTGGCGTCTGATGCTGGTCTCTTACCTCCAGAAGCCTGTGTACCTTTGTTTCAGCCACAGGGATATGGGAGTATCCAAGGATGGTCCTGGTCCGCTGTTAATATGGACCCTGGGAAGAGAGATTCTTATCACTGAGAGTCTGTTCCCAAAGCTGGGCAAGTCTGAGTCCTGTGAGGTTCCCTGAGGTCTGTCCTAAAAGAGGACTTTAATTCTGTGTTGGCCTCAGAACAGATATGGCCTAGAAAAAGCTCTCATGATTAGGTCATGAGAACCTACCTGGGGCTGGGGTGCTTCTCCTCAGCCTACGCCTGAGAGCCCTGAGAATGGGCCATCTCCCCGTGGTAAGACAACACAGGGAAGAGAGTTTTGCCCAAGCATCTGTCCTGGTGCTCGCAGCTCTGGAATTCACCAACCTAAACACTCTGATGTAAGTCATTCCAGAATGTCAGGCTGTAGAGACCAACCGTTCTCATCAGGACCTGAGGCCGCTTCCAGCCACTGAGCTGTGGAACTCAAGCACTCCTGTTTTTCTGGGATTAGTAGATTGAGGTGGCGAGTGGGAGGAAAATGCTTTCTCCTATGGCACCCAGGCTGACATGGCACCTGACCATGCTTTGGAGCAGGTCAGCTTCCGGCAGAGAGTGCTTCAGCCTTGCTGGCTTGCCCGGAACCCCGCTCACTGCTCCTGTCATTTTGCTGCAGATCTAACAGTAGGAACCCTTATAAAGACAGCCCTGCTTCCAACTCTGGACAGGAGTGGCCCGGGGAGCTGTTTCCAGGGAGCCTGCTTGCTGGGGCCCAGAAAACTAAGGTAACCTAAAGTGACGTGGGGGCTGGAGACTGTGTCCATGTGTTGCAGCTGACACTGTCAGCAGTGGCAGAACAGGGCCCTTGGGCATGGATGTCCAGCGGTCAGCCGTCTGGAGGACCCATTCCTTCCCTCTTGGCAGAACCTCCACCCATGCCTTCCTTTCTTCCCTCCTTACTGCCTCAGTCTTAGGCAACCGAGGCCCTAAACTGAACTCCTTTGCATTTTCAGCAAATTGAGGGGATCGAGAAAGGTCACCCAGCTCACTCCAACACACTGGGAAAGAGAGGACGCTCTCATCCAGGTGTTAGGTGTTAGGGACCCCAGGGGACTAGCAATTTGGTTTAACCCAGGAAGAGGGAAGTTGCTAGAATCTTTGAATTCAGGTTTGAGAAGCAGGGCTTGAAACCTTTTCTAACTCTTCATTCATCCCTCTCCTCTAAAAATCTTATTGTATGCACCAGCTGGGCCACAAAATGGAGATCTTTTTAAAAATACACTTTTTATTTTAGAATCATTTTAGATTTGTGGAAAATTTGCAAATATACTACAGAGATGGTTCTTTTCTTTTGAGACAGAGTTTCACTCTGTTGCCCAGGCTGGAGTGCAGTGGCACAATCTCGCCTCACTGCTACCTTCATCTCCTGGGTTCAGGCGATTCTCCTGCCTCAGCCTCCTGAGTAGCTAGGATTACAGGCACCCCCCCACCACGCCCAGCTAATTTTTGTATTTTTAGTAGAGACGGGGTTTCACCATGTTGGCCAGGCTGGTTTTGAACTCCTGACCTCGTGATCTGCCCACCTTGACCTCCCAAAGTGCTGGGATTACAGGTCTGAGCCACCATGCTCAGCCAGAGATCGGGTCTTAATTTTGAAAGTCTTGTATTAATCTTGTCTCCCTTATTAGGTTTGTATGATTTTTGAGGTCAATTTCTTTTGTATACTTAGTGCTTAATAGGGTAGGGCACATATGATTATGACTAATAGTAACAATACAATGACAGCAGCCACATACACATGTACAGCACTTTACAGTGTACAAGAGCTTTACTTTTTATTTTATTTTATTTTTTGAGACAGAGTCTCACTCTGTTGCACAGGCTGGAGTGCAGTGGCACAATCTCGGCTCACTGCAACCTCCACCTCCCTGATTCAAGTGATCCTCCTGGCTCAGCCTCCCTAGTAGCTGGGACTACAACTGTGTGCCGCCATGCCCAGTTAATTTTTGTAGTTTTTAG
Organism: Papio anubis; assembly: GCF_008728515.1. Taxonomy (NCBI): domain Eukaryota; kingdom Metazoa; phylum Chordata; class Mammalia; order Primates; family Cercopithecidae; genus Papio; species Papio anubis. Next base: position 183,985,237 of record NC_044976.1, read on the forward strand.
TGGAGATGGGGTTTCACCACGTTGGCCAGGTTGGTCTGGAAATCCTAACCTCAGGCGATCTGATCCTCCTGGGTCGGCCTCCCACAGTGCTGGGATTACAGGTGTGAGCCCCTGGCCTGGCCCAAAGAGCTTTTGAATTCATTATTTTACTTGTATGCACACAAGATGTAAACTCAATGAATTTCTTTCTTTATTTCTTTAGAGACAGAGTTTTGCTCTGTCACCCAGGCTGGAGTGTAACAGCATGGTCATAGCTCACTGCAGCCTTGAACTCCTGGGCTCAAGTGATCCTTCCACCTCAGCCTCCCAAGTCGCTGGGGCTATAGGTGTGCATCACCGTGCCCAGCTAAATTTTTTTATGTTTTTTTTTTTTTTTTTTTTTTGTAGAGATGAGGTCTTGCTATGTTGCAATTTGGGGTCTCAAATTCATGGGCTCAAGTGATCCTCCTGCTTTGGCCTACCAAAGTGCTGGGATTACAAGTGTGAACCATCATACCTGGACCCATGAATTTCTTTACACCTGCATCCAAGGGGAAAGCATGGCACCTAGAGCATAACAGGTGCTCATTAAACAGTCAATGAATGAGGGCCAGGCACGGTGGCTCATGCCTGTAATCCCAGGGCTTTGGGAGGCTGAGGTGGGCAGATCATGATGTCAAGAGATTGAGACCATCCTGGCCAACATGGTGAAACCCTGTCTCTACTAAAAATACAAACATCAGTTGGCGTGGTGGTGCACCTGTAGTCACAGCTACTTGGGAGGCTGAGGCAGGAGAATCGCTTGAACCCAGGAGGTGGAGGTTGCAGTGAGCTGAGATCGTGCCATTGAACTCCAGCCTCATGACAGAGCGAGACTCTGTCTCAAAAAAAAAAAAAAAAAAAAAAAAAGTTGATGAATGAATACGTAAATTACTTGAAGTATATAGGGCAGATATGATTATATCACAGATGAAAGCACTGAGCTCAGAGAGCCTAAGTCACGTGTCCAGGGGCACAGCAGCTGAGTATAAGACAAAGCTGAGATTTGAATTCAAGGGCCCCTGACCCCAAGGCCTCCGCTCTTTCCATTGGGTCATAATATATCCTTTGGCAAATGCCTATCAACTTGATTTTCTCTTTTTCTCCTTTCAACACATCCACTTTCACTGTATGTGTTTTGTTTCTTTGAAGGAACGCTTGAGAAGACCAGCTCTCTGAAACTTCTTCCTATGTGTTTGTATTGTTTTTAACTTTCAGCCATCACTGGCTAGTGAGTCCAACCTTCTCCAGCAGCGTGAGTCTGGTCTCAGCTCCAGCAGCTATGAGCTCAGTCAGTACATCACAGATGCCTCCGAGCGGGATGATCCCCCAGCTTCAGCAGCTTGGAGTCCAGTTCAGGCTGGTGGGTTCTAAAATGATCACAAGAGTTGGTTGAATCTGATGTGGAAAGGCTGGGTGGAAAGTCTCTGGGAAAGTCAGCCTTATGATGGATCATTGTCCACCGCATTTGCTTATGTAGGTCTCTGGGGCAGAGAGGTCAACTTTGGTTCCATTTTCTATCTTTTTGCTTGTAATAGTAATTGCATCATAGCTGATTCCTGGAAGGGAACACTGCCCCTATCCATCATAGGTTGGGAAAGGAGGCACTCAGTGGTGCTTTTAAGAAAGGGAAGACCAGAGAGAATTAGGAAAAGCAAAAGCAAGACGCAAAGCATCATTGCTTTGTCTGGATGTAGGAACTTTGTCATGAGTATAGAGGCCACGAAAGCCAGAGACTCCTTGGCCTCTCAACATCACTGAGTCTGGGCTGAGTGCATTATCATTTGGACTGAATCATCAAGCCCATGCATTGTATTGTGACACATTCTCAGAGGCTTAAATCTGACTGGAGCAGGGAACATGGGCTTCTTCTAATTACACAACCCACCCAGAATCTTATTTTGGTTCAGGCAGAATTTGGGCAGAAATATGTCTGTGGCATATTCCTGAACTAAAGAAAAGTGATGGAAGTAACGCTAACAATGTCCATCTGTGTCTGTTGGTCAGAGGATGTCTCCTCAGCTGGTCCCAAAGCGCCCATGAAGTTCTACGTTCCTCATGTTCCTGTGAGTTTCGGGCCAGGAGGTCAGCTGGTGTGTGTAGGTCCCAGCTCTCCCACTGACGGGCAAGCAGCCCTTGTTGAACTGCACAGCATGGAGGTAAAGAAGACCCAGTGTTCCTGGAATGCCAGCACACTGCTTACCTAACTACTCCTAACGTGCTTACCTTGCTTTCCTGTGCCTGAGCTGGGGCATCTCCGGGAATGGGATGCTCTTGTGGAAACTGGGCCAGGTACCCCCTGGATTAGGGGGTGCAGGAATGGGTGGGGCTCTTCTCTGAAAGAATTGATGCTAGAGTTATGTTTTTCCTGAGATGTCAGTGGCTCATCTTTAGCAGCAAGATTCACTTTTTCCTTTCTGCTTTCTCCACAAGGCCTTGAGCCACATCCTAGCCCCACGGCCCTGGGGTCTGATACTAGACTTGACTGAAAGGGGCCTAGGGTGGACACAGTCTTAAAGATAAAATCTGATTGTTTTATTGCAGGTTATTCTTAATGATTCCGAAGAGCAAGAGGAGATGAGAAGTTTCTCAGGACCCTTGATTAGGTAAAGTGCTGTAAGAGCTGCTGAGTAAGGGCAATCTTCCTGCTCAGATCAGCATTTTGGAGATATGTTCTTGGTTTCCTTGGAAAAAAAAGTCCGTCCTTGTTGGAGTGGAATTCTCTGTGCTACAAGATAGAACCAGATGTGGCCTGAGTCATTTTGACAAGCCATTCAGTAGTTGAAGGACAGAAAGCAAAATTAGCATGACAGTTTAGAAATCTAAAACCAGTTCCATTTTGCAGAGGCTGCATAGTAGGAAGTTTTAGTGTTCCGTGTGCTTGACAGATGTTAGCAGAAAAGTGGAGCATCGCCTGGGAAGTCCCTGACGAGTGGATCATAGCAGAAACAATTCTTGTGACAGTGGCTTTTTCCTGGAGAGGTAGATAAGATCGGCAGTGTTCAAGTTACGGAACAGTGTGCGAGTGAGCCCTCTGCAGTACTCAGCTAGGACTGCTTTTAAATATTTAGTTATATTCCTGATAAATGTAACTCAGGGCATCTTTGTTGAGGAGAGAGTCCTTGCTGGATGACAGCCAACATGGGTCTCAGGCTCGGGCATCCTATGTGCTAGGAATACCATGGTGGACAGGTCAGCCCTCTCTGAACCTTAGTTTTCCCCCTGGAAGTGGTATAACACCTGCTCTCCCTACCCGAGGCTTGTCTGTGAGTCTCAAGTGAGATTATGCACATGGAAAGTATCATCACTACTATATAAATGTATTCCTCTTATGGCATCTGACAGTTCCCTCAAGTAAAAATGAGTGTTCTCTCTGTTTCTTACACGCGGGTATACAGATATGGGTCAAAAAAGTGAATTGGGTTATTCAAAGACTGGGGTACTAAGCCTAACTTGGCTTTGATGTTATTGGATGATCTTGAGCAAATCATAATGCCAATCATATTGATCACTTAATACATGCCACACAATTTTCTAATTCCTTTTTGTATGGAGGTAGGTTCTTTTACTGTCCCTATTTTAGGGAACAAAGCTGAGGCTCAGAGGAGGTAAGAAACTTGTCTAAATAGAGAAGTGGCAGACCGAGATTTAGACCCAGGGTTGTCTGACTCCAAAGTCTGCTTTTACTTGCTATCCTGTGCAGTGACTTCAGGTCTCTGGGCCTCTGTTGCTTCATCTATAAAATGGAGGGGGTGCATGAGAGAATCTCTGAAACTTCTTCCTGTTCTATAAGAAAATAACTATCCTATAGCTATAGACTCATTACCCTAGCCCTGGCTTGTCAGATTTCTATCTCAACTACAGCCCAGCCAGCACTTGCATACTTAGGAGGAGCCTGGGGTCCGAAACAGGGAAGTGTCTGCCTGCTCACTCTTCACTCCCTAAATTTTTTCCATGTAGGGAAGATATACATAAGGTGGATATTATGACGTTTTGCCAGCAGAAAGCAGCTCAGAGCTGCAAATCTGAGACACTGGGGAGCAGAGACTCGGCTCTACTGTGGCAGCTCTTGGTTCTCCTTTGTCGCCAGAATGGGGTAAGTTACTGTTTTGGTGGGAGAGCAGGTGCAGGCTGAAATTGAAGTCTTCATGGGATAGATAAGATTATGTTTATGGCATGATTATGAAAAGCAATGTTAAAGAAGCCACAAATTGCCCCAAGGGGAAAAATTGTTCAAATGTCAATGCCAGTTTGCTAATGCAAATCTTCCCTGATGATCTTCCTTAGTCTGGGAATATTGTAGTTTCTGAGTTATTGCACCAGCCAGGTAATATACCTGTGAAATTGTAAATGTTTCTGGTAAGCTTTGTGGCTCCTGACAGGCAGAAAATAACCATGATAGTGATGCTGAAGTTTGAAATATAGCAATCTAAGAAAGGACTGCCTTATGTTTGCATAATTGGACTCCTCGCGAAGAAGGCAGGCTCCCTGGTGCCTTCCTTCTCCAGCTGGGGAGGCCAGCCTGAGGACCCATAGGATTCTCCTCAGATGATCCTCTTTGCCTTACAGTCCATGGTGGGGTCTGACATTGCTGAGCTGCTAATGCAAGACTGCAAGAAGCTGGAGAAGTACAAACGGCAGCCCCCTGTGGCCAACCTCATCAGCCTGACCAATGAGGACTGGCCAGTGCTGAGCTCTGGGACCCCGAACCTGCTCACTGGAGAGATCCCCCCCAGTGTGGAGACACCTGCGCAGATCGTGGAGAAATTCACTAGACTGCTCTACTATGGAAGGAAGAAGGCAAGTATGCCCTTCGCCCAATCCCTCTCCACCAATCACCCCTGCTCCAATTATGTGAATAGTATATACTCATTTCAGGGAGGATGCGAGAAGTTCAAAAAGAAGCAACAAAGAAAATAAAAACACCCACAGTTCTACCATTAAAAGACAATGAACTATTAAATGAAATAAGCCAGGTACAGAAAGACAAACATCACATGTTCTCACTTATTTGTGGGAGCTAAAAATCAAAACAATTGAACTCATGGAGATAGAGAGTAGAAGGATGGTTACCAGAGGCTGAGAAGGGCAGTAGGGAGGGTGGGAGGGAGGTTGGGAGGGTTAATGTGTGCAAAAAAAATAGAATGAATATGACAGTATTTTACAGCACAACAGGGGAACTACAGTCAATAATAATTTAATTATACTTTTAAAAATAACTAAAAGAGTATAATTGGATTGTTTGTAACACAAAGGATAAATGCTTGAAGGGATGGATACCCCATTTATCATGATGTGATTATTAAACGTTGCAAGCCTGTACCAAAATATCTCATATATTTTACTCCATAAATATATATACCTACTATGTACTCATAAAAATTAAAAATAAAAAAATAAAAAATTGAAAAGATTATACCTGTTAACATTTTGATATATTTACTTCCAGCATTTTTCCATGCATATATATTAAAAAGAAAATAAAATTGCATATACAATCGTTTATTTCTCTTTTTAAACTTAAGATGATATGGTAAAATACCCTCATGGCATTAAATATGCTCCAACAGCACCATTTAAAAAATAGTTATACAATATTCCATCATATTAATGTATCATATTTTATTTAGCTATTCTACTATTATTGAATATGTAGACTATTTACAATTTTGTCAACCATTATAAATTATATAATTTACACATCTTGTTACATGAGTCTTTGTCTGATCTTTTAAATTTTTTAGGACAGATTCCTAGAAGTGGAATTACTGGGTATATAAATGGTATGCACTTTTAAAAGGTTCTTTATATATATACCAAATTAATTTCCAGGAAGTTTGTTTACAAATACTCCTTCTGCTATATCTAAGGCTTCCTATCAATATTGAATACAGATGCTCCTCGACTTACAATGTTTATATCCCAATAAACCCATCATTAAATAGAAAATCTCATAAATTGAAAATGCATTTGATACACCTAACCCAACATCATAACTTAGCCTAGCCTACCTCACATGTACTCAGAATGTTTACCTTAACCCACAAAATCATCTAACCCAGAGCCTGCTTTTTAATAAGGTGCTAAATATCTCATATAATTTATTGAATATGTTACTGAAAGTGAAAAACAGAATGGTTGTATGGGCACTTGAAGTACAGTTTCTACCAAATGTGTATTGATTTCACACCATTGTAAAGTCAGAAACTCATAAAGCAGGGACTGTCTGTACTTTAAACAGATGAAGATTGATTTCTAGCTCAATTTTGAGGTTGAGATTATACTTTACAAAAGTCATAAAAATTTAAGTGTTTGGATAGATAATTAAAATCAATTTGAATCAATTTCATTCAAAAATTAAAATATAAAAAAGACATAATTGGGAAATGATGCTCCTATCCCCTAGTCACCCTATTTTTCTCTCTGAAATATCCAGAGAAATTTTATGCTTATATTGTTATTTTCTCTTTGTTAAAAAATAGCATACTGTATACCATTTCTGTACCTTCCCTTTTCCATTTTACAAAATACCTCAGAAAACACTCTATATTAGGGTTGCCAAACTTTTTCTATAATTGGACAGATGTAAAAAATGTAAAATGTAAACATTTTACATTTTGCAGGCCATGGGGCCTCTAGTACAACTACTCAGCTCTGCCCTTATAGTGTGAAAGTGGTCACAGAAAATATGTAAATGAATGGGTGTGGCCGTGTTTCAGTAAACTCCATTTATAGACATAGAAATTTGAGTTACCATATAATTATAATGCATAGTGAAATTAAAAAAATTTTTTTTCCAATCACTTAAAAAGGCGGTAACTATTCTGAGGCTATGGCCTGTACCAAAATAGGCAGTGTGCTGGATTTCGCCTTTAGGCCATATTTTGCTGACCTCTGCTCTATAGCCTATATAAATACCTTTCTCATTATTTCTTACATTGGCATAGTTTTCTACTGATAAATTATAATTAATTTAACTAAACTCCATATAGCTTGACATTAAGAGTACTTCCAGTCTTCTGCAATTACAATGTTGCAATGAATAACCACTGTCATTTTGCCCAGTGTGAGAGAATACATGTAAGATAAATTTCTAGAGGCAGAGTGTTGGGTCAAAGGATATGGTTTGTAATTTTGATAGATACTGACAAATTGCCTTTTAGAGGTTGTGCCAATTCACTCTACCAGCAATGCAAGAGAGTGCCTGTTTTCCTACATTCTCACCGAAGTGTGTTTCAGACTCTTTGATAGGTGCCAATCTGTGAAGTGAAAAAAGGCTGGCGTGGTGACTCACGCCCCTAATCCCAGCACTTTGGGAGGCAGGCAGATTACTTGAGGCCAGGAGTTTCAGACCAGCCTGGGTGACATGGAGAAACCCCATCTATACAAAAAATACAAAAATTAGCCAGGCCTGGTGGCATGGCCTGTAGTCCCAGCTACTTGGGAGGCTGAGGCATAAGAATTGCTTAAACCTGGGAAGTGGAGGTTGCAGTGAGCTGAGATCATGCCACTGCACTCCAACCTGGGTGACAGAGAGAGACTGTCTCAAAAGAAAAAATTATCAGCTAATTTAAATTTTTTTTGTAGATATGGGGTCTTGCTGTGTTGCCAGGGCTGGTCTCAAACTCCTGGGCTCAAGTGATCCTCCCCCTCAACCTCCCAAAGTGTAGGGATTACAGGTGTGAGCCACCACACTAGGCCTGCATTTCTCTTATTGAAATGAATACGTTCAATTCAATTCAATTCAAAATGAATTCAATGAAGTTGAATATTTTTTAATCTGTGAATTTTTTGTCATTGATTTCCTGCATTTTTCTATTGAGTCTCTGATCCTCACTTATTGATTTGTTGGAGCTCTTTATGTTTTTAGGGCTTTCTGTGTAAAATTGTAAGTTTCTGGGGGTCATATTTAGAAGGGCTTTTTCTACTTCAAAATTAATTTATAAAAATGAAGTTGAAGTACTTTTCATTTTTACATTTAAATATTTAATTTCTTGTTTTTGTATATGATGCTATCTTTTATTTTTTTAATTGACAAAAGTTGTATATATGTATAGTATACAACATGATATATATGTGTATATATACACACACACTGTGGAATGGCTAAATGGAGCTAGTTATCATATGTGTCACATCACATATTTATCGTGTTTTTTCTAATGAGAACACTTAAAATCTCCTCTCTTAGTGATTTTCAAGTATACTATACATTGGTATTTACTGCAGTCTTGATGTTCAAGTGCTACGAAACTTTTGCTAAAGAGATGAGGCTAACTGGCAACCATGTCTGACGGGAAGCTGATGGAATAGCACAGTGGATTTTGATAAAGTGAAGGCTGGTGAAGGTGACATCCTAGAGAAAAACACTATGCTAGCTACAACCTGCTTCTGGCTGTTCACATTCTTATATGAGGCTCTAAGAATTTTCTGGAAGCCCAGCCTCCGCTGCTCAGGATGCAGCAGTGCCTAAGCACAGGAACTTGTTGTGAGTGGAAGGTGGGAAAGGCACTCTTGAATGTGATGTTTTGGTTTTCAGGAAGCCTTGGAGTGGGCCATGAAGAACCACTTGTGGGGCCATGCTTTGTTCTTGTCCAGCAAGATGGACCCACGGACCTACAGCTGGGTCATGAGTGGGTGAGTTGGAACTTAACAAAAGAGACCAGTGGGGCAGAGAGGCCTCCTCACCAAAGGTGGAGGATGAGGGTGTGGAGAAACGCCAGATGCACCGAGGAGCCTCCCACTCCAGGGATCTTTCCATGTTCTCTTTTCTGAGCTGGACATAGCATGTCTCTGATTTAGACACAGATACATTCTTTCTACCTGCTAAATTGAATACAGAGTTTTAGTAAAATTGCCCAGGGTGAGAGTTTTCAAAAATTAAATAGGTTTTTACATTGCAGTAGCCTTCTCTCTTTGGGAGTGGCTGTTCCAGCTAGTTCTGGTAATGAGGGGTAGGTGATCACTTCCTTAGAGCCTTGGGACTGAGGGTCTTTGACGTAAGCAGTTGTCTACTGTTTATACTTGTGATGAGATCTGGGTACTGAGAGTAGGGTAGGGGTGTGGGGTAGCAGGGTCGTGAGCTGTGGTAGGAAAAGGAGTTTTTGCACTGGCAGTGAGATCCAGAAGTCTGCATCGGCGGCAGTGGGAGGTGTTGAGACTGAAGAGATGTGCTTAGTCAGAAATGACGTCAGCACACTGTGATCTGGGTGCCAGCGTGGACCAGGAAAAACGCCCAAACCAGGATGAGCTAGGGATGGAAGCAAGAGTCCATAGCCAGGAGTTTGGAATAAGGAGATGAAACAGAGTGAAAGAAAGCCAGGATCAAATAGGGGTGCTGGATGGAGAAGGCTTTCTGAATAAGTCCTTCAGGCTCCTCCTAGCACCCACGGGTTGGCAGGGACAAATGTGGTGGGTGGGGTGAGGGACCCTCCTGTAAGGGGCAGACTTGGGTCAGATAGCAAGAAAGATGCTACCTCAAAGTGTTTAGCCTCTAGTGCTGGTTAGAGCTGTGAAGGAAGCTATCCTCTCAGCTGAACTTACATTTGAATTGGCCGTAAATCATGTTGGGCAGAGGTTGAATTAGAAGATGACACTTCCATCGGTATGGTGGCTCATGCCTGTAATCCCAGCACTTTGGGTGGCCGAGGTGGGTGGATCACCTGAGGTCAGGAATCTGAGACCAGCCTGGCCAACATGGTGGAACCCCGTCTCTGCTAAAAATACAAATATTAGCTGGACATGGTGGCGGGCGCCTGTAATTCCAGCTACTCTGGAAGCTGAGGCAGGAGAATCGCTTGAACCTGGGAGGTGGTGGTTGCAGTGAGCAGAGATCACATCATTGCACTCCAGCCTGGGCAACAAGAGCAAAACTGCATCTCAAAAAAACAAACCAACCAACAAACAAAAACACGTAACACTTCCATGTTAAGTTCAGTCTGAGGGCCTAATGACTGCACCACCGGCGGGCCCATTCTGGATGATGGCCTCGGTTGAGTCTCATGACGACTCCACCCTCAGTCTTCCTGGAGACTGGAATGGTGAGGAACACAGAAGTTGTATTATGATACATGCTTGGAGTTCCGGTGGCAAGGGTGCTGTTAAATAAAGGACGGTGTTCTGAGCATGATTTTCCTTTGGGCTTTGAAAACGAACATCCCACAGCCCCACATTGTAGCATACATCTCTGCTACAGATTTTTGCCTTGGGCCATTGATTTTTGATGGAGCCCAGTGAATTGTGAAAAATACCTCTCACTGAGTAAGCTTAAATCTCAAATCAGCTGTAGAGCTTATTATATCCTTGTTAAGCATATCCCATGGTTTGTCATCAGCAGGATCATTTCTGGCCCCTGTTCCACGCCTCTTTGGTTACTGAAAATGGCTATTTAGTGCTTGTGAGCAAAAGCACTACAGACCCAGGCTCTTGATGAGCCAGAAAAACGGCACTGAGTGCTGTGGGCTTGGTGTGGAGGAGGGCTGCAGGGAGTGGGAGATCAGGGTGGCTGGGAAGGGGGTGCCTATGGAGAAAAGCTTCCAGATAAACTGCTGTGGCTCTCCAGGGGACCTTTGAGATGTCAATGGGTCATCTCAGTGATGGAAGAAGGCCCACAGAAATGGTTATTCCAGAGTTAGGCCATTAAGACCAAGGTGCAGAAAATACCCCCAACAATGAGATCTAGCTGGGGTGTGCGGTAGATTGAGGACCCTGCCATCTCTCCTCAAAGGAGGATGTGACAGAGGCACGGCAGAAAGTAAAGAGATGTTCACGTTCCTAAGGAAGCTGCCAAAATCTGATAAAATTAGGTGAGGCCCTGAGCCTTGTGGGCAGTGGGTAAAGAGGTTCCCTGGGCGTGGTCCTCACTGACTATCCTTCTCTCTGCAGCTTCACCAGCACGCTGGCGCTCAATGACCCACTGCAGACCCTATTCCAGCTCATGTCGGGGAGGATTCCACAGGCAGCCACGGTACCCCTGTGACAGGATTCCTTTACCACCCTGGCATCCCGAGGGCTTGAGGGGGTGGGGACTGCTCAGGAGTGTGATGGCTTTCAGGAGCAAACGTGATGATAATATTAATAGTTTGTTAATCACTTACCATGTGCTGGGCCCTGTGCTAAGTGCTTTGATGCATATTACTTGGTTTAATGCATAGAGGTAGGAAATATTCTCTCTGCTTTGCAGATGTGGAAACTGAGCTGCAAAGGTGTAAGATGACCCAAGGTCAGAGATAGTGAGTGGTGGGCTCAGGATCTGTCTGGGTCTGTCTGACTCTGAAGACCTTGGCCTTCCCAAAATGTCAAAGCTGCCTGCTCTTGTGTGAATGGCAAGAGGACCTGTGCCTGTTCTTCAGGCTTCCCCTGGCAGGGCTGCCCTTCTTTTTCTCTGGAGGAATGCTCCCCACCACTGCACACTGGCACTTTGAAGCTGGACATACTCGATTTCAGTGTTCTAGAGTTGATGTGGCTGACAGTCTGAGGCCAGCTTGATAGTTTTCCCATTATAGGAGACTTGATCTTTTGGCCCCAAAGTATTCCTTCCTTACCTTTGATGTCCAGTCACTTTACTAGATTATGCCCTGGTGTTGACTGTCTGGATCCATTTTTTTCCTTGGGGTATATATAGCATGTCCTTTTAATATGTACATTCATATGTTAGAGTTCAGGAATATTTTCTTGGATTATATCCTTCAATATTTGTTTTGTTCCCATTATTTTGGTTACCTTTTCAGGAATTCCATGTACACATATTTCATATATATACATATATGAATTATACTTATAATTTTCTCTTTAATAATTTTTTATTCTCTTCTTTCCTCTCTTGCCCGCCCTTCCTTCCTTCCCTCCCTCCCTCCCTTCCTTCCTTCCTTCCTTCCTCCCTCCCTCCCTCCCTCCCTCCCTCCCTCCCTTCCTCCCTCCCTCCCTTCTTCCCTCCCTTCCTCCTTCCCTGTTTCCTTCCTTTCTTTTTTCCTTCCTCTGTCCTTTACTGTGTTTTCACCGGTGTCTCTTGCTTTTGTGCTCTGGTGTTTCTGTCTATTTCTTCAATTTCCCCCTACTTTTTTCCTAAGCTCTGCACATTACATTCATCTCCTGTTATCCACCATCTATTTCCTGGGCTCTTATAACTCAGATTATGCTCTTGCTTCACAGACGCAATTGTTTCATTATTTTACTTAAATTCACGACAAAATGTTTGGTGACAATTTTTCTTTTTTCTTTTTTTTTTTTTTTAAGTACAATTTCCATTTTATTTTTCTCCAGAGAAGAGTCTGTCTCAGTCTTTAAGGACTCAGCTCCTTACATGGGCTTTGGTGGGGGACGTGGGGCAGCACCCGCAGGTCTAAATCGGGGAGGGGGTGTTCGGTCCTTGCGGGCTTCACGAGATCGATTCCTGACTACTTTGCTGTGAATTGCACAACTCACACAGTAATGCAGCTTCACATACAGCTTGGGAAGCACATAGGCATCAAAGACGCTCGCTTCAGAAATGTCCCTGACCGCTGCGGCCTCCACTATGTTTCGAATGACGAATTTCTTAATGGCCTTGTCCTTGGGCACGCATCGGGCACAGTTAGTGCAGCGAATAGGCTGCACATGGCCGCGGCCCTTTTTGGCACGACGGTTGTTCCTTCTTTTCTTTGTCATTTTGGACGTACGGACCGAAGAGCTGGTGACAATTTTTCATTTGTTTTGTGGCAACGTTTTTGTAGTGAATGTTCTCTCTCCCCTCTATTTTTCATGTTACCTTCCTCCTTCTGTCTTAGGGTTTATTTGTATACATTCTGTGCTTGCTTTCTCATATTACATAACTTTAAAGGAGTTGAATCTTTCCTGGGTTTATATTTCCAGTTATTTATATTAGGTTCGTGCAGAGGATGGGCCAGGCCATATTCCAGGCCATCTGGCATTTTCTGCAGGACCCAGAGTTTTCTGTGTGAGCCTGAGTTGCCTTTGCCACTCTCCAGCTGGTGGGGAGAGCTGTGGGGTCCTCTCCCTTGTGTTCTCTCGGCTTCCCCATGGAGGGACCTCTGTCCAATCGCCATTACTTTTGGTAGCCTTTTCTCATATCTTGAGGCTTGGGTTTTGGTGAACACTAGTTTTAATAAAAATTGACCTCACGCTTTTCCTTTTCCTTTTTTTCTTATCCTTCTTATTGCTTGTGGCTAATTCCAAGAAAAGAGAAATGATTTTCATGCCCCGTCATCAAATCAACCGGCTATTTTGTAGCACAGAGTGTGCCTCACAATTCAGTGGAATGGCCTGTGCTCCACAATGGAACTGCATTATGTCACGAAGCACTGAATGCAGAAAGTGATACAATTAGCTATGGTTCATTGTGTGTGTATGTTTTTTTTTTTTTTGTAATAGTAGAGTTAGCTAAATTTCCCCTATTTTTAGATGAGAGAACGGAGGAGCCAGAGGTGATGTGTCAATGCATTATTTGATCTTAGGGAGTTTCCCAGCACTTCAGCATGTACTAAAAGGCTGGATTTCAGTTTCATGTGATGAATGGGGTGGTGGAAAAGCACGGCAACAGGACAACACAGATGTGGGTTTCACACCAGTTTAACCTAGACTCTATGTACGCCTTTCTGCCAGGTGAACTTGGCTTTGTTTCTTAATCTCACAGAGCCTCAGTTTTTAATCTTTATTGGGATTTTGGTTCCTAACCAGCAGAGTTATTGTGAAAATTAAAGGAGAGAGAACATCTGAACATATCAACCATCATGCTTGGCCCATTGACGTTAATTAATAAATGTTGGTGCTTTATCTCTCTCTCTCTCTCTCCTGTGTCCCCTCCACCTCTCCATTGATCTGATTCATAGTGATCTTTTTCAAATCACCAGCGAGGAGACAGAATAATGACCTCTAAGTTTTTCTTTGTGTGTGTGTGTGTTTAGCGAGGGATTTCCTTCTCTTTTGCTGATTTCTGTAGATCAGCAAGAAGCAGCTTGGCTTACATGTTAAAATGAAGGTCATAATAGGACTTAGCACATGTGATTGTTGGTAGGGGAAACGCTTAGCACAGGATATGGCTCATGGTTCGATGTGACACATGAGAACTGCTATTATTATGATTTATCATCACCATCATTGTCATCATCCTCTTCACACTGCATTGACTGGATCAACAAGGAGTGGGTGTAAAATGGAGTTGAAAAAAGCATCTTTTATTCCCTGGGATAATTACAAAGACCAAGTAATTATGAATGGTTTTAACCTCCAAATCTTAGTTATTATTGGCAATCTCCTGCCCTACCTATCTATATAACAAATTGGAAGGTAGGCAGCTGTGCAAATCACCTCTTTCCTCTGCTCAGCTTCCAACTGTGTGTGTGTGTATGTGTGTATGTATTTATACCTACATGTAATTAAATGCAAACCAAACGTGAAGCACCATGCGATGTGCTTTACACAACTATCTTATTTTATTATCAACAATAACCTGTTAGGTGGAAATTATGATCTCCATTTTAGGGATGAGAAAACAAAGGTTCAGAGACATTAAGAAACTTGCTCAAGGTAAGTAAGCTAGTAAGATGCAGGACTCGAGTTGGGACCTGTGTTGTTTCCATGACGTTATATTGTTTCTTTATTGATATTTTCTGCCTTGAAATTCTCCTTTGTTTAGTAGGACAGCCTTAGGGAGAGATGGTAGGGAAAACACCATTTATGCGGGGTTTTGTACATTTCCACCACGCTGATTACTCTCTGTTGCCCCCTGGTGGAATTCTGCTGCCTCTGCATTGTCCTAGCTGGGACACTTGGCTTGATTTTCTTATTCCTAAAGTGGTAATAGGAACTGGACTTCATAGGGTTGCTGTAAAGATTAAATAAGAGGATGTGTGTGAATGGGCTTTGTAAAGTCAGAAAACATAGGTATTTGTAAGACATTAAGCAGGCCCGTGTTCCCCTGACTTCTGTGACAGGCTGTGGCCTCTTCTACTCATGAGCCAAGGATGTTTGATCTTGAACCAAAAAACCACTGAAGCCTCAGGGTTTTTCTGAGTTTTGTCTCTAGCTATTTGGGGGTCAGGCACTGGGGAGAAATGTGAAAAGTAGTAAGTGAGCAATGTCATTTTATTTATCCATTTTCCAATATCCCTGTGAATGCATGTATGTATGCATGTATACGTATCTGTCTATCTGTGTCCTTCTGAGAGTTTTACCTTTTTAAAGATGAGAACTCTAAATCAATGAATGGCAGCATTGCAGGTGGTGGAGTGGGCGTTCTCTCACAGCTTCTGAACCAGGAAATAGACAACAGCCTTCTTTATGTACATCTGGCCATTCCTAAATGATTGTACATTTAAGTTATTTTTTTTCTGGTGCTTTTCAGTGTTGTGGAGAAAAGCAGTGGGGAGACTGGAGGCCTCACTTGGCTGTGATTCTGTCAAATCAGGCTGGGGACCCGGAGCTGTATCAGCGTGCGATTGTTGCCATGGGTGATACTCTGGGTAAGCGACACCAGCATTGACCCGCCCCTCCCCTCCCCTCCCCTCCCCTTCCCTTCCCTTCTGTCCCCTACCTTCCCCAACTCCTCCCTGTCCAGACCAGCTTTAAACATCCTGCTCTTAGATTCTCAGATTCTAGGTAGGGCCAGAGTCTATGCCCCAGGCTTTTCCTGGACCCAGGAGCCTCCATGTTTTGGGGAAAGTAACTCTAGGGAAATGCATGTCCTTCTTGTCTCTCTGTTTCGCAGAATTTCTGTGGTGAGTGAATGCAGGCCAGGCCCCTGAGCCTTGGTGTTCTGCTGCTGTAGGAGTCTGCTCTCAGCAGCTGATTTTTCTAGCCCTGGGTCGGATTCCCCTGTGGATGGAGTTAATGCATAGGACACCTTGCCTCCTGTTGCTGTAAATTTCTCAGTGACCCAGTTCAATCAGATAGGAAATTCTGTTTTTGCCTGAACCACTCTAGGTTAACCCTGTAGTCTTTCTTTCTATTATCTCTCTGTGAATGTGGCCTTATAAACACTTAGGGGCTATTGAATGTTCCAGACCAGTGGTTCTCAAATTTAGCCAAGAAGCAGAGCATCTAGAAATCATGCTGCTCCTATGGGGCTTTTAAAAATACTGCTCTGTTAGATTTAAATAGCTATGGTAAGGTTGTGCCAAGTCATAGGGAGACCACGCAGCACCCTGAGTAGAAGGGAACTAATGTTTGTTGAACCCTTCTTGGGAGCCAGACACTGTGCCAGGTATCGTATCTAGTTGAATTAACTCAATTTTGAGGCAGTGGAAAATGTATGGGAGAACATTTCAAAACATGTTGGTAATTAATGTGATTTTTATGTTTGACTTTAGCAGGGAAAACAATGGTGCCCCAGGAAGCCTAGTTTAAGAATGGCGACTCCCGGTAGTCTCCTTCTTTGCTCAGGTGCAGGCATTTCAAACTCCTTTTTCACCCTCAGGAAAGACTAAAATGTTCGGAGAATTCCTCATCAAAAATCCTTTAGGGGCCGGGCGCGGTGGCTCAAGCCTGTAATCCCAGCACTTTGGGAGGCTGAGACGGGCGGATCACGAGGTCGGGAGACCGAGACCATCCTGGCTAACACGACGAAACCCTGTCTCTACTAAAAAATACAAAAAAAAACCCCAAAACAAACAAAAAAAACTAGCCGGACGAGGTGGCGGGCGCCTGTAGTCCCAGCTACTCGGGAGGCTGAGGCAAGAGAATGGCATAAACCTGGGAGGCGGAGCTTGCAGTGAGCTGAGATCCGGCCACTGCACTCCAGCCTGGGCGACTGAGCAAGACTCCGTCTCAAAAAAAAAAAAAAGTCCTTTAGCTAGAAGGTGAAATCGTGCCTTATTCTGGCTGAAGAGAAATGTAACGTCTGAGGCCAAATGGGCTGGTGGGAGGAGTGGGGTTTAGGGGTCTGTGACTCATGCTATGAAAGGCTTATTCATTTAGTCCCATGTAGCTTCTCCCCTCTGACCCCCGAGGCCACTCTTCCATCTCTCTCCTATCCCACCCGGATGATGGGCCCCCACACGGGTGTGCTCCGGGACTGGGTCTTGTTCTCTTCCTCCTGCAGCTGGGAAGGGGCTTGTGGAGGCAGCTCACTTCTGTTACCTCATGGCCCATGTGCCCTTTGGCCACTACACCGTGAAGACAGATCATCTGGTCTTGCTGGGCAGCAGCCACAGGTATGTGACCTGGGAGAAAGGAAACAGGAAGGACGTTTTCCAAGGGATTGTTTTAGCCCTTGTTGGGTTTTATGAATCCATTTTTCATTTTCTCATGTGAATTTCAGCTTCCGCTGGCTCCCTTATCTGGGACTGTTACCTGTGCATGTCTGTGCAAGGAGATGCCCCGTGGGCCCCACATTAAAGCATCAGCGGGGGCCTCAGGCCCTGGGTCTTGCTCTGCAAAGAGGTGGGCTGATGCCTTTGTGTAGTATTGTGTCCTTTGGCCACTGGGTGGCACCCTGGCTCCACAAGCTGACTTTGTTCCTTAAAAAAACCAATTATGTGTGGAGGCTTGTGGGTCCGTCTTAGGCAGCCCTGGGCCTGTTCTGAGAGCCCACCCTGGGCAAAACTGGATAATGGAAGCAGTTTATGTTTAGTCCCTCTTTGGGGCCCTAGCATCCCTACAATGACTTGGGGCACAAGCTACTTAGAGTCCCACTGGAGACATTCTCTGTTGGCCATAGCATTAGGCTTTTCCTGCAGGAGGCGCTCGGTCAGCTCCCAGTGAATGAATGCACGGACAGAACGATTCGCTCCCTAGTGGCCTTCCCTGTTCTGTATCTCTCTATCCCCCTCCCCATACGCATTAAGAGTCACTAAGCTCTTACGTTGTGCCAGGCGTTTTCTTTGCACTATTTCCTTTAATTATTACACATTTACCCTATGAAGAAGTGAAGTCAAGCAAAGATTTTAATCGTACTCATGGAGGAGGGAAACCGAGGCACAGGGAGATGAAATGACTTGTCTCAGATGGTACAGCGAGGGTGTGGGTGAGTTGGACTCGGAATCCAGGCAGTCAGGCGGCAAAGCCCTTTTAACTGTTGCACCACACTGCCTCCCGCTGAGGCAGCTACCCAGCTCATGCCTGTTCCTTCCAGGTCCAGGTCTCTGACAGCACACGGCTAGCTTGTCAAAGAATCCCTCCTGTGCCAAATGTACAATAAGTGTGTATGGGCTAATATGTCTCCCCTCCTATGTTTATGTTGGTTTATGTTGAATGAGGAAATTCCTAGAAATAAAGTCCTACCCTGATTGTGATTTTAAACACCATGGCGAGCTGTTGATGGGAGAAAGTTTGGGTCGCATGAGACTCTTGTGCCCCCCACCACCTGCCCCGACCAGATCACACTCACTCAGTCTCCATTCTCACTGGTGGAATGAACATCCAATGTACAGACGCTTGTTCGATTTCTGGCTCAGCCGTCCTCGCCTGCTCTGCCATGCCTTTTGGTCTCAGTGCTCCTGGGGTGTTACATGGCTCCCCTCTTTTGTGCGAGTTTGCTCAAACTAGGGGTGCTCTTTACAGGTACACGACAGGCTTTATGGGCATGGGGGCCAGCTCTCCGTGTGTTTAAGAGGAGGGCCCAGTGCCTTGAGTTACCCTTCAGCAAGAAGGCAGGTGACCCCCCGTTTCCGCAGCCTCTGCCTCCCAGCGCCTCTGGTGCAGAGTTCTGTTCTGTTCCTTCCTCAGCCTCAAGCAGGGAGAGGGAGAGGAGGTGAAACACTCATTCTGGGAGCCCAGAGTCTCTTTCTTCTCTTGAAGCTGCCGCAGGGATCAGCCCAGGATGGAAACTCCCCCATGAAAGGCTGCAGCTGGTGTTTGGCGATCCACTAGGATTTAACTCCCGTGTCCCCCACACCTCAATCTCTTTTATTGTTATTCCCTGGTTTTAGTCAAGAGTTTTTGAAATTTGCAACAACTGAGGCAATCCAGAGGACGGAAATCTTCGAGTACTGCCAGATGCTGGGCCGCCCCAAATCCTTCATCCCTTCTTTCCAGGTAACCGAGCCCAGATGAGGCCACCACTGTCACTGTCAGGCAGCTGCAGGCAGCTGTATTTCCAGCTTTGCTTTTTGGCACTTGGTACCTGGGGCTAAGTTATCACTGAACTTTTCCTCATTAGCTTAAGCGTGGGAGGGTGTAGGATTTCTTTTTATGTCCCCTAAAGGTCTGCCTTTTATAATACAAAGGTAAAACGTTGCAGAGGCCTCTCTGCTGGAGGCTCCTGCCTGACTGCTGACGTTTGAACGTTCTGCTTGCCGCCCTGGCCTGCGCCTCACTCCTGCTGTCAGCTCCCTCTCCCCATCTCTCCAGACAGCTCTCCCTTCTTCTGAGCCCCTGCAGCTGTCCTGTGGGAGGGAGTGGGAACGCAGGCCCAGCCCAGTGGCTGCTCACCCTCCCTCTGCTCCGCGCTCCTTCTCAGGCCTCTTTTGAACTCCTCTGTCCTCTACCTCTGGCCATCCCTCTGTGCTCAGCCCTGGCCCTCACCCCTCTTCGTCCCTCTCAGGGCATCAGCTGTGCGGTTGATGACCATGCTGTGGTTTCCGCCCTGTCTTCGCAATGTTCCTACATGATGCCGTTGTCACCTTACATTCGTTAAGACCAGTGCTGACATCGTGCCGTCCTCCGTCTAAATCCTCCGTGAGCTCTGACGTCCAGCACCATCCCTTCCTCCATGCAGGCTCCCCGGACCACGCCTATGAGTGTGACTGAGATGGCAGCCTTCAGTGGTCTCAGCTGTAAAATGGGATGACAGTGTGCTTTGTAATGGAGTGGGCATGAAATTGAGTTAGTTTCTCTAATGCACGAGAACAGCGCCTGGCACACAGCAACTGCTGTCAGTGTTGAGGCCATGGCAGGCACAGTGTGGCTCCCACAGCTGAATCCAGGGGCCCCCACTGACATTGAACTCACGCTGCCTTGTGTTTTCTTGCCTTTCATGCACAGGTACCTTATCTTCCTACCTTAGTTATCTTCTTTAGGTAGAGATCTTTTCCAGCAATTCCTTGTTTCTCCTTCAGTGCTTGGTGTCGAGGGTACATACAGCAGCAGCAACAACAACAATTACAACAACATGCACACACAACACAAAGCCTTGAAAGTGAATTCCTTTGTCATAGAGAAATGGCCCAATTAGCATCTTCTCTTCTTTTTCTTTTAAGTTCTGGGATACATGAGCAGAACGTGCAGGTTTGTTACATAGGTATACATGTGCCGTGGTGATTTGTTGTACCTATCAACCTGTCATCTAGGTTTTAAGCCCCACATGCATTAGGCATGTGTCCTATAGCATCTTCTTTTTTAAGGGCTTTGCCAAAGACTCACCTTTTCCAGCAAAACCTTGCCTGATGAGCTCCTGTTTGCAGTTCCTCGACCGGCTCTTTGGTCTCCTTTTTTTTTCTCTTCTTTATTCATCCCAACTCTCAGTTATTTTGGTGCTGCTTGGGGCTGGTATTAGTAATGAGATTGGCTACTTTGAATGTGCTCTGTGTGCCCGGCATTGTGGCGTTATACATCTTGTGTATTGTTTCAAATCCTGTAATGTAGGCATGATTAACTCCCTTTTACAAAAGAGAAAACGGAGGCCCGGAAGGGTTACATGCTATCGGCCCACATCTCTTGCATGCTGTTTCTTCTCAGTACTTCACCTGAATTATCTCATTTAATTTCCATAACAACCAAGGGCGTAGGTAGTAGTAGTATTCCCATGTAGTAGAGAGGAAACTGAGGCACAGAGAGATGAGGTAACTAGCCCAGTGTCTCACACCTCACATGGAGCTTTTATTTGAACTTGAGTCTGTCTGATACCAAAGCCCTCACACTTGCTCCTGCCCTGGCACTCATGCTTTCATGAGAGCTTAGTTGTTTTTCTCAGTAAGCTTTCTCCATTAACTTTATGCCCTTTGCACTAGGGTCTATTTTTTTTTCTTTTTTTTTTTTTTTGAGACAGAGTTACTCTGTCACCCAGGCTGGAGTGCAGTGACATGATCTCGGCTCACTGGAACCTCTGCCTCCCGGGTTCAAGCAATTCTCCTGCCTCAGCCTCCCGAGTAGCTGGGACTACAGGTGCATGCCACTATGCCAGCTAATTTTTGTATTTTTAGTAGAGATGGAGTTTCCTCATGTTGGCCAGGCTAGTCTCGAACTCTGGACCTCAAGTGATCCGCCTGCCTCGGCCTCCCAAAGTGCTGGGACTACAGGCGTGAGCCACTGCACCCAGGCTATTTTTGTTTCTTTTAATGTCCCCCTTTTGCCTGGTCCTGTGCCTGTACATCAGGCTCTCTGGATATGTGGGCTACCCAATAAATAAGGACTCCAGTGCACTTTGCACGGTGACCAGGACCTAGGAACGTTGAGTGGATGTGACTCCTGTTCTTTTCTCTGTAATGCAGGAACTGGAGGCTGGATTTGGAGTTGTGCCCACGCATAGATAAAATGCTCCAAATGGCACAAGCCTCTTGATATTTGGATGCCAGAGTTAGCGGAAGCTGACAGTCAGCTGACTTCCAAGAAGTCTTATCTACATTTCTCTCTCTTTCTCTCCCTGCCTGGATGGACTAGTCACTGACTCATTTCCCTTCACAGGTGTATAAGCTCCTTTATGCTTCCCGTCTGGCAGATTACGGCCTCGTGTCCCAGGCCTTGCATTACTGCGAAGCCATTGGTGCAGCTGTCTTGAGCCAGGGAGAGAGCAGTCACCCTGTGCTGTTAGCGGAACTCATCAAGGTGAGCCTCTCAAAGGGTTCTGTGCAGTTGTTTTATCTTCACTATTCAAAGAATGCCATTGTAGAGCAGCTTAGACTCTACATTTCATCTTCTTTGAACCTGCCGTAAAATTGGAGCCCACGACCGTCTTTGACCACGTATGCATGCCCAGATGCGATAAGCAGAGGCCCAACACTACACAAAGGATGCTCTCTGAGCGGGCGGTGGTGGGATTGGAGACTGGAAACCATGTCAGTGCTACTTGGGAAATTCATTTTTGCATCTGCTTTTCTGGTACAGTAAAACTACATGCTATGGTGAACCATTCTAATTATAAAAGCTGGGCTTAGAAAATATATTTTAGTGATTAAAAGAGTAAATGATCCTTATTAAAATGCTTTTAAATGCATGGAATATTTTATCACATGTGAGATACATTTAAAATAGAAAACAAAAACATATCAACCTTTAGTTCCTAGGGAAGAAAACAACAATCAAGCAAATAGTTGTTTCAATTAATTGAAGAAAAACCCATTAGCTAGAGAGTTAAAAAGCAGCCTACCCTTAAATTTTTGTTTTGCCTTAGATGAGGCCCAAGTGCTGGATTCTTTAATGTATAAAAATTTGTGGTGGTGAGCCTCCCCATACCCTGAAGTTTCTGCCAACAGGTTGATGGTTGCAAGGAGCTCAGAATGAATGATTAGAAAAGTTTTGGTAACTAAAACTTGTTTATGGAATAAATCCTTGAAATACAAAGTAACATTAGCATCACCTGGGAGCGGGTTAAAAGTGCAGCCTCTTCGTCCCTGCCCAGATGTATGGAATCAGAATTAGCATTTTAACAAGTTTACAATTAGAATTCAAACAAAATTTGTATGTACATCTAAGTTTGAGAAACATTGTTACAGAGCAGACAGCCTTGCAGAGAAATGAAGCTGAGTAACTGTTTCTCCTCATACTTTATTTAGAATCTAACACCCAAGACAGGTTAATGATTTATGTTGCAATTTTGGAAGGATGTCTGCTGAATTAGCTATTTTTCGATTATTTTTTATAATGTAATTTATAAGTGAGTTAAGGCTCTCTTTCTCCTTTTTCCTTGTTTTCTCTTCCCTATTGTCTTTCCGTTTCTCTTCCCTCTCTCTCCTCTCCTCTCTCTTACTTTCTGCCCCTAACCCATCTGGAAACCTGGCACAGCTAGCAGAGAAACTGAAGCTATCAGATCCTCTGGTTTTAGAAAGACGCAGTAGAGACAGGGACCTAGAGCCAGATTGGCTAGTGCAACTTCGGAGGCAGCTGGAGGTGAGTGGGGTTGGAGCCAGGGCAGTGGTGGGGGGCGGGTGTCGGCCTTTGTTTCCCTCCTCCCTCCCCTAGACATGGAACAGGTAGGCGCTGACATTAGCAAGTCCCTGGTCCCCATGCCTCGCCGTGGTCTCTTCCATCACCCATGAGGCACAGTTGGTGTCTGGGGAAGGGGTGGGACTCAGCTTCCTTGCCGCTGCTTGTCCCTGTGTGGAAGCGTTTTCCTATATTCACATGTGACACGTTGGGGCGCTCTTCCCAATCACTCTTGACACCCTTCCCTGAGGCCCCAGAGAATATGTTTCATGACCATCAAAGCTTCCCCATCTCTGCTAGGAACAATGGATCACAGTGGACCAGTGTCACTTTCATGTAATGTGGGGCAATTGCTTAAAAGACTTCCGGGCCTTTTCTTTTTTGTTCTGACAATCGCAAAAGCTGCTGGTTGTTATTGGAACAGTAATTGGAACAGGGCCTCCTCCATTTTCTTTTTCCCATTCTGCTCTGAAGGAAAGACAGGGTGGATTTTTTGAAGCACGCCCAGCCTTACCCCTTCTATCTGCTGCACGTGCTGAGGCCTACAGTTTAGTTCTTTCCATGCGCTCCTTCCTTCAGGGGAGGGTGGATGACTCTGGTCTCCAGCCATCTCTGCCTGGTCTGGGCAGAGTTGGAATCCCCATCCACATGACCCCCCAGGCCCCTAAGCATACGAGTGTTTCCCTTACCTTGTCATCCCCACTGGAAGTTTCTTTTTGGCTTAAGTTTTGAATCACTTTGTTTCTCTGTTCTTGTTTTTCCTTTGTGCTGCTTAAAAGGAATTTTACTTTATTTTAAATAGCAAAAGATAGCAGGAGACACTGGGGATCCTCATCTTACTCGCTCAGATATTTCGGGAGCCAGAGGAACAACAACAGGTACCCAAAATGATGAACTGAGCATATCCATAGCTGACGCTCAGGATCTGATTCTACGAGACAAAGTAATTCACAAAATCACTCGCCCTTCCCTTCCCTGGGTGCCTGCCTTGCCGTGTAAATCCACCCTGTTGTCCAGGCGCCTCTTCCACACAGCTCCTGCCAGCCTCACACATCCCCGACACTTCTAAATTCCCTCAGTCTGAAAGCATCTGCTTCACGATTCAGGTTTTTAAATACCTGAGTGTTTTTTGTGTTGCACTGTACTGTTAGCCAATTCTTTCTCCTATGTTAACTTCTCTCCAGCTGGATACATTTCTTGAGTCCAGAGATTGTGGTTCATCGGTATCATATGTTAGTGTTGGGGATGTCGGAAGTCCTTAAGAGTTTTGAGCTGGCAATTGCCAGATGACTGTGGAATAAGGATGTTTCAATGTTTTCACGGCATCTCTACTCTTCCCTTGGGATGCTTCCCAGTGGTGGGTTAGCAGGCACCATATCCCTGGTTAACTCTGTACTCTTTCCCCAAGTTCCCCCAGCAGTAGGGTCAGGAAAGGGCCCTCATCTCTTCCCAGCCCTGTGTCCTTCCTCAGGCATGAGCAAAGGGAAGGGAGGGCAGGGCAGGCCTTGGCTTCTGTTTCTCACTGTGTAGCAGGATCTGTAAAGGTGGGGGGTGGAGGAGAGCTAGGCTGGGTGCCTGTGGATGTTGCTTCCCCACAGCCCTGGCTCCTGGTGTCCAATGGAGCAGGCGGGTCGGCCCCCATGCCAGTCCCGTGACCAATCATGTTATAGGTCCACACCTTAGTTTATGTTACCAGTCAGGTCTTTTCCAGGGCAAATGTACTCTGATTCTTTAAGAACAAAGCCATGATTTCTGTGAGCTGGTTTAGGTTTTTAGCTGGAAGCTTTCTAAGTTTTAAATACCCAAGTCCATTAGGAAGTCCTTAAAGAAGAAATAATTTATCAAAAATTAAAAAGATGTGGAGTCAGATAGGATGATAATTTCAGCCCTCCCAACCCACTGGCTAGAGGCTCAGAGATCATACAAGGTAGTGTTAACTTAAAAAAAAGGTCATACAATGTGTACATTCGGAAAGGAGACTTTATTTCTTACAAAGGGTTCCAGCCTGCAAGGTGGCCATCCCACAGGCTGGGCAGTATAGCCAGGCACTTTGAGGGAAGGAGAGGTAAGACAAGAATTTAAGTTGAATGGGTTGATCAAACATACGTATTTAACAGGTTATAGGAGGAGCTGTGACTATTCACAAAGGAGGTCCTCACACATGCCTAATGAGCTAACATGCATGTAAAACACGACCCATGTTCACCTTGGGGTGGAGACTTATCCTTTAAGTGTATTACAATTAGGCCTTACCTGTCAAAAGGTCTTTTCGGGACACAGAAGCACTCAAGTGGGGACCCTCTGTAAACTGGCCAGACCCAATTCATGGTTGGTGGTCTTCTTATCTGGAGAAAGTTACTGAAATCAGTCTTGTCCAATCACAGCCGTGGGTATGGCTGATGGAACAGAGGCTCATTTAGTCAGCATTTGTGAGCAGAATGAGTTGTAATTGTTTTAACATTGCTCATCTCAAGGCCAGTGCTTGCTGAGCTGCTAGAGAAAAAAACCTCGTGGCCATGAGAACACAGTTTATTTTTAAGGTGCGGGACTTAACCGTTGCCTGGTAGGGCTTTAGGTTCTGTGTGTAATTTGGTATCTTATGGCCACCAAGCCATAAGATCTGTTAGTCTTAAGATCTCGGTTTTAACATTAATGCTGGTCAGTTGTGTCTAAACTACAAAAGAGAGGGGGTATAATGACTCTCACTTCCCATCCTGTCATGGCTGGGAACTCAAGTTTTAAGGTTTCTCTGGGGTCCCCTTGTCCAAGAGGGGGTCTGTTAAGTCAATGGACGGGCTTAGGATTTTATTTTTAGGGTACACTAGTGAAGGAAACAATTCCGTAAACAGCAATGAGGGTGTTACCATCACTCTGTGTTTTACTTGTCATCACGTTACTGGAAGCCACATTAGATAGCTTGTCCTTGTGACTGCTTTCCAAAGAAGACATGAGCAGGAATGTTTCTGGTGTGATCAGTATGCAAATGCCACATTTCAGGTCTCACTTCTTTACCTTCGTTCTATATCCTTAGAAAACACTTTCTACCAGGACTTTTCTGGATGTCAAGGCTACTCTGAAGCCCCTGGGTACCGCTCAGCTCTGTGGCTGACGCTTGAGCAGACCTGCCTGCCCCAGCCCAGCCCACAGCAGCCCTTCCCTCTCCAGCCAGGCTCCTACCCAGCAGGAGGGGGTGCAGGGCAGACAGGGGCACCGATGCCTCTTTACTCAGTTCCTGAGATCCACCTACCAGGAACTGGCAGCAGCGTGGCAGTGACAGAGGCCCCTGGAGGAACAGTCTGGGAGGAACCGCCGCAGACACACCTGGGCCCTGGTAAGACCTGGTAGCTAGGGTGGCCACGTTGAGTATAGCGTCTGGGTAGGGAGGAAGCAGGAAAGGGAGGTTCTGGGACCAGTCAGAGGAGGTTGGGTTGGAGCTGGGAAAGACACAGATGCAGGGGTATGTGCCTGTTACTGAGGGCCTGCTAGTTTTCAGCCACTATACTGGTGCTTTGCATATATCTGAAGGAGATTGCTGTCTTCCAGCCCGGTCCATCTCTCCTCTGGGTACAGCAGGGCAAATGGAGCCACACCTGCCATCCAAATGATTACATAGTTTCTAGGAGAGAGATTACAGGATGGAGAAATAGAGGCCAAGTTCTCTTTCTCCAATCATCCTGCACCCAAAAGCTTACTATCAGGGTCTCCAGCAGAAACCCATGTGTCTATCTTGGTCCCGAGTTTTTTCAGGCTCATCAGACCTTTGACAACAAGGGCTAAGTATGAGTGAGCAATGCTGAGCGATGCCAGGGAGATGCTGGAAGTCACCTAGAATGATTAGATCTTAGACCTTCCAGGATTAGGTCCTGTCCAAGATGAAGGCTCACATGGAGAGGAAGGTGGTGGAGGATCCCTGTGACCTCACTTGATGCTGCTCTGATTTCCAAGATTCCCGAAGAGTGGCTGTGGAAGTAGAGGATGAGTTGAACAGCATGTCCTGGGGTGGCTGGGATTGAGCTGAGCCATATGAGCATTCTTTGTATTGGCTGTGATTGGCTTGGGCTTATGGACTCGGAGCTTCTGCTGCAGTTAAGAAAGCTGATTGTGTCCCAGTTACTCTTCTTCAGGATAGATGGGAAAAGCACAACTTCCCATTGCTATTTCCATTTCTGTTTGTGACTCAGGAGAGAACACAGTGTCTCAAGAAACCTCCCAGCCTCCTGATGGCCAAGAGGTCATTTCCAAACCACAGGTGAGAGCACACAGCATAAAAGATACCACTGCCCACTCAAACACTTCTGGTTTTTACCAGTTGCCCTGGTTTCTTGGCCACATGCAAGCTCCTCCTCAGCGTTGCAGCAGCTTTCTCTTCCACATCTCACCATGCCTCTTCCTATACCAACTCCTGGGAGCTGGGCGGGAGGCTGTGTTCTTGTTTACACTCAACCCCACCAACCTGTGTCCACGGGGTGAAAGGGAGCAACTGAGCTGGTTTGTTTTGGCCTCTCAGATCTCTGTTACCTCTGACATCTTCTCGGTGCTGCACAAAACGCTTGCCATACCCTGTCCTGCCATGGAAGACTGTTGATATTTCCTTGTTTTAATTTTTACCTGGCTTTATTTCAAAGAAAGATCTGTGGTAGCTGTGACAGTGCCTGCCTCTGTCTTTTCTCCTCAGTTAGGCTCTAAGGTCCTGGAGGTGACCATGTCTGATGAATCATTCTATTTAGCTCTGATTGAACACACTCCTGCCCTCAGCAATGGGCAGTGTTGGTCCCGAACCTAAGGCGTTCTTCAGCTTCTCCTGGTTGGAGGGTTACATCCTATAACTTTTTAAAGTAGAAAAACAGGGGTACAGGTCTTAACAAACTTCTATGGTTTTCTGTTTTTTTTTTTTTTTCCTGACTGAAAAGTGGTACATTATTGTTATAGAAAAATCTAAAAGTGAAGTATCATATAAAGAATCAAATATCACTCAATCCAACAGTAAAAGTGCTTTTCTTTTCTTACACTATTTTTCTGTATATGCATATGTATACACACATATATGTATATCTGTATATACATTATACACATATACATGTTTTTAAGTTGCTAAGAACATATGTATGCAAAGCTTTTTTTCCTGTTACTTAACACTATATAATGAGATTTTTCTATGTCATTTGTAAATATTATTTTTAAAATTATACTTTATGTCGTAGGGTACATGTGCACAACATGCAGGTCTGTTACATATATATACATGTGCCATATTGGTGTGCTGCACCCATTAACTCATTTACATTAGGTATATCTCCTAATGCTATCCCTCCCCTCTCTCCCCCTCCAACAACAGGCCCCAGTGTGTGATGTTCCCCTTCCTGTGTCCAAGTGATCTCATTGTTCAATTCCCACCTATGAGTGTGAACATGCAGTGTTTGGTTTTCTCTTCTTGTGATAGTTTGCTGAGAATGATGGTTTCCAGCTGCATCCATGTCCCTACAAAGGACACAAACTCATCCTTTTTTATGGCTGCATAGTATTCCATGGTGTATATGTGCCACATTTTCTTAATCCAGTCTGTCATTGATGGACATTTAGGTTGGTTCCAAGTCTTTGCTATTGTGAATGGTGCCGCAATAAACATATGTGTGCATGTGTCTTTATAGCAGCATGATTTAAATCCTTTGGGTGTATACCCAGTAATGGGATGGCTGGGTCAAATGGTATTTCTAGTTCTAGATCCTTGAGGAATCACTACACTGTCTTCCACAATGAATTGAACTAGTTTATAGTCCCACCAACAGTGTAAAAGTGTTCCTATTTCTCCGCATCCTCACCAGCACCTGTTGTTTCCTGACTTTAATGATCGCCATTCTAACTGGTGTGAGATGGTATCTCATTGTGGTTTTGATTTGCATTTCTCTGATGTGTCTGTTGGCTGCATAAATGTCTTCTTTCGAGAAGTATCTGTTCATATACTTTGCCCACTTTTTGATGGGGTTGTTTTTTTCTTGTTTGAGTTCTTTGTAGATTCTGGATATTAGCCCTTTGTCAGATGAGTAGATTGCAAAAATGTTCTCCCATTCTGTAGGTTGCCTGTTCACTCTGATGGTAGTTTCTTTTGCTGTGCAGAAGCTCTTTAGTTTAATTAGATCCCATTTGTCAATTTTGGCTTTCGTTGCTATTGCTTTTGATGTTTTAGAGATGAAGTCCTTTCCTATGCGTATGTCCTGAATGGTATTGCCTAGGTTTTCTTCTAGGGTTTTTATGGTTTTAGGTCTAACTTTTAAGTCTCTAATCCATCTTGAATTAATTTTTGTATAAGGAGTAAGGAAGGGATCCAGTTTCAGCTTTCTACTTATGAGCTAGTTTTCCCAGCATCATGTATTAAATAGGGAATCCTTTTACCATTTCTTGCTTTTGTCAGGTTTGTCAAAGATCAGATGGTTGTAGATGTGTGATATGATTTTCGAGGCCTCTGTTCTGTTCCATTGGTCTATATCTCTGTTTTGGTACTGGTATCATGCTGTTTTGGTTACTGTAGCCTTGTAGTATAGTTTGAAATCAGGTAGAATGATGCCTCTAGCTTTGTTCTTTTGACTTAGGATTGTCTTGGCAACGCGGGCTCTTTTTTGGTTCCAAATGAACTTTAAAGTAGTTTTTTCCACTTCTGTGAAGAAAGTCATTGGTAGCTTGATGGGGATGGCATTGAATCTATAAATTACCTTGGGCAGTATGGCCATTTTCATGATATTGATTCTTCCTATCCATGAGCATGGAATGTTCTTCCATTTGTTTCTGTCCTCTTTTATTTTGCTGAGCAGTGGTTTGTAGTTCTCCTTGAAGAGGTCCTTCACATCCTTTGTAAGTTAGATTCCTAGGTATTTTATTCTCTTTGTAGCAATTGTGAATGGGAGTTCATTCATGATTTGGCTCTCTGTTTGTCTGTTATTGGTGTATAAGAATGCTTGTGATTTTTGCACGTTGATTTTATATCCTGAGACTTTGCTGAAGTTGCTAATCAGCTTAAGGAGATTTTGGGCTGAGATGATGGGGTTTTCTAAATATACAATCATGTCATCTGCAAACAGGGACAATTTGACTTCTTCTTTTCCTAATTGAATACCCTTTATTTCTTTCTCTTGCCTGATTGCCCTAGCCAGAACTTCCAACACTATGTTGAATAGGAGTGGTGAGAGAGGGCATCCCTGTCTTGTGCCAGTTTTTAAGGGGAATGCTTCCAGTTTTTCCTCATTCAGTATGATATTGGCTGTGGGTTTGTCATAAATAGCTCCTATTATTTTGAGATACGTTCCATCAATACCGAATTTATTTAGAGTTTTTAGCATGAAGGGCTGTTGAATTTTGTCAAAGGTCTTTTCTGCATCTATTGAGATAATCATGTGGTTTTTGTCTTTGGCTCTATTTATATGCTGGATTACATTTATTGATTTGTGTATGTTGAATCAGCCTTGCATCCCAGGGATGAAGCCCACTTGATCATGGTGGATGAGCTTTTTGATGTGCTGCTGGATTTGGTTTACCAGTATTTTATTGAGGATTTTTGCATGGATGTTCATCAGGGATATTGGTCTAAAATTCTCTTTTTTGGTTGTGTCTCTGCCAGGCTTTGGTATCAGGATGACGTTGGCCTTATAAAATGAGTTAGGGAGGATTGCCTCTTTTTCTATTGATTGGAATAGTTTCAGAAGGAATGATACTGGCTCCTCCTTATACCTCTGGTAGAATTCGGCTGTGAATCCATCTGGTCCTGGACTTTTTTTGTTTGGTAGGTTATTAATTATTGTCTCAATTTCAGAGCCTGCTATTGGTCTATTCAGGGATTCAACTTCTTCCTGGTTTAGTCTTGGGAGAGTGTATGTGTCCAGGAATTTGTCCATTTCTTCTAGGTTTTCTAGTTTATTTGCGTAGAGGTGTTTATAGTATTCTCTGATGGTAGTTTGTATTTCTGTGGGGTCAGTGGTGATATCCACTTTATCATTTTTTATTGCATCTATTTGATTCTTCTCTCTTTACTT
The DNA here is from genome assembly GCF_008728515.1 of Papio anubis. Classification (NCBI taxonomy): domain Eukaryota; kingdom Metazoa; phylum Chordata; class Mammalia; order Primates; family Cercopithecidae; genus Papio; species Papio anubis. The sequence goes on from NC_044976.1 coordinate 184,016,289, forward strand.
CTTTATTAGTTTGCTAGCAGTCTATCAATTTTTTTGATCTTTTCAAAAAACCAGCTCCTGGATTCATTGATTTTTTGAAGGGTTTTTTTGTGTCTCTATCGCCTTCAGTTCTGCTCTGATCTTAGTTATTTCTTGCCTTCTGCTAGCTTTTGAATTTGTTTGCTCTTGCTTCTCTAGTTCTTTTAATTGTGATGTTGGGGTGACAATTTTAGATCTTTCCTCCTTTCTCTTGTGGGCATTTAGTGCTACAAATTTCCCTCTACACACTGCTTCAAATGTGTCCCAGAGATTCTGGCATGTTGTATCTGGTTCTCACTGATTTCAAAGAACATCTTTATTTCTGCCTTCATTTTGTTATGTACCCAGTAGTCATTCAGGAGCAGGTTATTCAGTTTCCATGTAATTGAGCGGTTTTGATTGAGTTTCTTAGTCCTGAGTTCTAGTTTGATTGCACTGTGGTCTGAGAGACAGTTTTTTATAATTTCTGTTGTTTTACATTTGCTGAGGAGTGCTTTACTTCCAACTATGTGGTCAATTTTGGAATAAGTGTAATGTGGTGCTTAGAAGAATGTATATTCTGTTGATTTGGGGTGGAGAGTTCTGTAGATGTCTATTAGGTCCACTTGGTGCAGAGTTGAGTTCAATTCCTGGATATCCTTGTTAACTTTCTGTCTTGTTAATCTGTCTAATGTTGACAGTGTGTTAAAGTCTCCCATTACTATTGTGTGGGAGTTTAAGCCTCTTTGTAAGTCTCTAAGGACTTGCTTTATGAATCTGGGTGCTCCTATTGGGTGTATATATATTTAGGATAGTTAACTCTTCTTGTTGAATTGATCCCTTTACCATTATGCAATGGCCTTCTTTGTCTCTTTTGATCTTTGTTGGTTTAAAGTCTGTTTTATCAGAGACTATGATTGCAACCCCTGCCTTTTTTTGTTTTCCATTTGCTTGGTAGATCTTCCTCCATCCCTTTATTTTGAGCCTATGCGTGTCTCTGCATGTGAGATAGGTCTCCTGAATACAGCAAACTGATGGGTCTTGACTCTTTATCCAATTTTCCAGTCTGTGTCTTTTAATTGGACTATTTAGCCCTTTTACATTTAAGGTTAATATTGTTATGTGTGAACTTGATCCTGTCATTATGATGTTAGCTGGTTATTTTGCTTGTTAGTTGATGCAGTTTCTTCCTAGCATCGATGATCTTTACATTTTGACATGTTTTTGCAATGGCTGGTACATTCCAACATGGAATGGTTGTTCCTTTCCATGTTTAGTGCTTCCTTCAGGAGCTCTTGTAGGGCAGGCCTGGTGGTGAGAAAATCTCTCAGCATTTGCTTGTCTGTAAAGGATTTTATTTCTCCTTCTCTTATGAAACTTAGTTTGGCTGGATATGAATTTCTGGGTTGAAAATTCTTTTCTTTAAGAATGTTGAATATTGGCCCCCACTCTCTTCTGGCTTGGAGAGTTTCTGCCGAGAGATCTGCTGTTAGTCTGATGGACTTCCCTTTGTGGGTAATCCGACCTTTATCTCTGGCTGCCCTTAACATTTTTTCCTTCATTTCAACTTTGGTGAATCTGACAATTATGTGTCTTGGAGTTGCTCTTCTCGAGGAGTATCTTTGTGGCGTTCTCTGTATTTCCTGAATTTGAATGTTGGCCTGCATTGCTAGGTTGGGGAAGTTCTCCTGGATGATATCCTGTAGAGTGTTTTTCAACTTGGTTGCATTCTCCCCGTCACTTTCAGGTACACCTATCAGATGTAGATATGATCTTTTCACATAATCCCATATTTCTTGGAGGCTTTGTTCATTTCTTTTTACTCTTTTTTCTCTAAACTTCTCTTCTTGCTTCATTTCATTCATTTGATCTTCAATCACTGATACTCCTTCTTCCAGTTGATCGAGTCAGTTACTGAAGCTTGTGCATTTGTGACATAGTTCTCGTATCATGGTTTTCATCTCTATCAGGTCATTTATGGACTTCTCTGCATTGGTTATCCTAGTTATCCATTTATCAAATCTTTTTTTCAAGGTTTTTAGTTTCTTTGCACTGGGTTCATAGTTTCTCCTTTAGCTCTGAGAAGTTTGATTGACTGAAGCCTTCTTCTCTCAACTTGTCAAAGTCATTCTCCGTCCAGCTTTGTTCCGTTGCTGGCAAGGAGGTATGCTCCTTTGGAGGGGGTGAGGCGCTCTGATTTTTTGAATTTTTAGCTTTTCCGCACTGCTTTTTCCCTATCTTTATGGTTTTATCTATCTTTGGTCTTTGATGATGGTGACGTACAGATGGGGTTTTGCTGTGGATATCCTTTCTGTTTGTTAGTTTTCCTTCTAACAGTCAGGACCCTCAGTTGCAGGTCTGTTGGAGTTTGCTCGAGGTCCACTCCAGACCCTGTTTGCCTGAGTATCAGCAGCGGAGGCTCAGTTGGAAATGCAGAAATCACCCATCTTCTGTGTTGCTCACGTTGGGAGCTGGAGGCTGGAGCTGTTCTTATTTGGCCATCTTGGTGCCCCCTATAAATATGATTTTTAATATTGGCATGGCAAAATTCATTTTATGAAAGTAGCGCTATTCATTCATTTATTCAAAATATTCACTGAGTTCCTACAATGTGCCAGGCCCTGTCACAGGGGCTGGGGTGGCATCAGCACGTCAGCCCAAGCCTTCCCTCAGGTGCTCAAGTCTAGTGGAAGTGACTAAACATAAACAAGTATACGCGCCAGGCATCTCACTTCAGAGGAGTGGCCAAGGAAGGTGTCACTGAGGAGGCCTTCAAGTGGAGATCAGGATGGAGCATGGAAATGAGCCAGGTGAATAGCTAGTGGAAAGGCGTTCGAGGCAGAGAAATAGCAGGACTGGAGGCCCTGCAGTGGCTCCCTTGGTGTAGTTAAGGGAGATCAAGGGAGCCATTCTGCCCTGAGAGTGGGGAGAGTAGGGAAGAGGGCTGAGAAAAAAGGCTGGAGGGCAGCAGAGGCAAGCTTACGGGGCCTCCATGACCACAGTAAGGAGCTCGCATTCTGGTTGATTATTCCCGTGTTGTCGTTAATCATTGTGAGTGTTGCATCCTTTCCCCTCCCTCCCTCCATTCCTCCTTCCTTTTCTCACTCATATATAACACACAGTGCTGGGCATCCTAGTATATAAGCTCTTGTCTATGTCTTGAATCATTCACTTAGGAGAAATTCCTCGAAGGAAAGCCAGACAGCCTACCTTTAGCCTTTGCTCTGCCATTTATGAGCTGGGTGACCCGAGACAGGTTGCTTCACCTTTCTGTGCCTTAGTTTTCTCATATATAAAATGAGATAATAATAGCACCTAGCTCACAGGACTATTGTAAGGATTAAATGCATCACTACATATAAAGCCCTTAGAACAGTGCCTGGCACAAAGTCAACACTATATTCATTTGAACAAAAAATAAAGTTTTTTTCTTTATTTTGCCGAAGTATTTCCTAAGGTTTGTATCAATTGTGTTTTATTGAGAGTGAAAAATGTAAATATTACAGAAAAGGGCAATATGTCGTGTGACTCCACCTATGTGAGACACATAGAATAGGCAAACTCAGAGACAGAAGTGGAATGGCAGTGACCAGGGCCTGGGGGAGGGGCAAATAGGGAGTTATGTAATGGGGATGATGAAAAACTTCCGGTGACAGCTAGTGGTGATGGTTGTACGACACTGTGTGTATACTTACTGCCACTGAATTGCACATTTAAAAATAGTTAAAATGGCAAAATTTATTTTGTATCTATCTTACCACCACCACAACAAAAAGTTAATGTAAAGGGATGTGGGTGTATTTTACCCCTCTCTGGCGCATATGTTCGCAGTTGATCTTGAGCAAGTCTGTTAGGAAATGAGCTCTAAGACGAGTTATGTTTGGTGGTTGCTACATTCTCTGTTTTCTTTGGGGGGGCTTGTGGGCCTCTGTGGGGTGTTTTCTGGCCCTCTTCATCTCCAGCAGTAGCAGTCCATAACCCCTGCTCCAGGCCTTGGCATAGTTCTGAAAACTGTATGTTTCTGGAGAGGTGGCACCACAGACGAAGGTCTGTAAGATTAGGGATAACATGGGCTTGGGCTCTGACTTTATCCTGCGACCTTCAGCAAGTCATTTTGCATGGCTAAGCCTTCCTTCCTCTTCAGTACAATATGATTCTGAGAGACAATCCCACTGCTTCGGAGCAGGTCAGGTGAGGGAGTATGTGCACATGTGTTTGGTAACCTGTCAAGTGCCATGCAAATATGAGTTCTTTCTTTAATTCCAGACACTGCTGGCTGCCAGAGCACCAAGTATTTCTGAGTGTTCCACCAATTCAGCCAAGGAGGATGAGGAGGAGTCCTCCGATGAGGCTGATAAAAACTCTCCCCAAAATACTGCCCGGAGAGGCAAGCTCGGAGATGGGAAGGAGCATACAAAGGTGGAGGGACTTGTTCTTCTCTCCCCGGCCTTCCTCCCCCTGCCAATCCCTTCCTTAAGGGTGGTGCAGACTTGGAAGTCTGGGCTCTGACTGTCACATGGGGGCGGGTTAACCTCATAGTCAGGGGCAGAAGCAAACCTGCAGGTCATAAAATGTCCTCTTCCCCTTCCAGAGCTCAGGGTTTGGCTGGTTCAGCTGGTTTCGATCGAAGCCCACCAAGAACGCATCTCCCTCTGGAGAGGAGGACTCCTCGGACAGCCCTGACTGTGAGGTAGGCTCTGTGGAAGGGAGAGAATGCCTCTCTCTGTGGGTCTTTCAGAGGGAGCTGCCTTAGCACCTAGGAGCTCTCAGAGCTGGCACCTGACTCCACCCCAGGCCACACAAGACAGAGGTTTTGTGACAGAAGATGGTGGGAAATGAATTGGTCCTGTGGGGGCAAGGCAGATTATAAAAGCTTTAAAAAGTTAGGATGAAGAAATGTAACTTTAGAGGGTCAGCAGGAGGGAGCTAGTGTGGATTACTGAGCAGAAGAGTGGAATGAGGAGAGGGGGTTTTGGGGAGTACCCAGCAGCAGTTTGTGGCAAGGCTGCCATCCTGAGTGTGGGAACGCAAGTGGGTGGGCGTGAATTTGTTAACCACCAATGTCGCCAATGCTGCGTTTCTTTCTCCACAAAGCGGGAGACCCCCAGAGCATCTTCTCCCCACCAGGCTGGCCTGGGCCTCTCACTGACACCTTCTCCTGAGTCCCCTCCTCTGCCAGCTCTTAGCGCCTTCTCCATGGGCACAGGTACTCCCACCTCGCGTCCTCTGGGCCATGGGTGGTCCCCTCAGCGCTCCCAAGGGTGGGGGTGCCTTCTGGGAGTGGGGACCCCCAGTCCTGAGCAGAGGAAACAGCTCTGACTCATTGCTTTCCAGGTGGGGGTGAAGGCCAAGGATCCACATCCAGTGGGGAAGCAGCTGCGGGCACTGGGGTTGGAGGCTTGTCTGGACCTGAGGTGAGCAGCCCCTGGGCTGGAGCCTCGGACCCCAGCAGATGCCTGTGTGTGAGGACTGAACCTTCAGTGTGGACAGTGCTGACTCCTGGGGAACATGAGGAATGCTTCTCTGCTGTGTTAGTTTGCTCAGGTCGTCATAGCAAAGTACCACAGAACGGAGGCTCAGACCACAGAAACCTAATTTCTCACAGTTCCGCAGGTTGAAAGCTGAGGTCCAGATTTCTTTTGAGGAAAAGATGACCTGGCTTGTGCCTGACCATCTTCTTTCTACGTCTTCACACGGCCTTTCCTCTGAGCATGTCTATGTTCAGATTTCCTCCTCTTATAGGGACATCAGTCATAATGGATTGGGCTGCCAATATGACCTCCATTTATGTTAATTGCCTGTTTAAAGAGCCCATCTCCAAATGTTGTATTTTCATGTTTCTCCAAACATATGTTTTCTGAGGTACTGGGGGCTAGGGCTTCAACATGTGATTTTTTTTTTCTGGGAACACATTTCAACCTATAACAGCTTCCTCAGGGGAAGCCTGGGGAATTGCCTTTTTACCTGTCCCAGGAAGAGGCAGAGTTCACTGGAGACCTTGTCCAGGGCTATGGTAAATTCTTGATGAGTTGTCCACATTAGTATGGATCTCATATCTATTGCTAGGAAAACATTTTTATTTCTTTAAGCCTGGTTAGATAACGCTTGTATAATTTTAGGCCTTTTGAAGGTTATATTACTTTTTATGGTGGTATCAATATAATTTATTGAGGCTTTTTCTTTTTGTCAGTATTGCCACTCCAGGCCCACGGGTTGGATGTGTCCACTTGAACCATGTTGGCTTGCTTGAGATTCCCTGAGTTCTATTAAGAAATCCTTCTGATATGGTTCTCTTTTAAAACATTTCAGTAGCTTTTGGGGCCCAAGTGGTTTTTGGTTACCTAGAGGAATTATATAGTGGTGAATTCTGACATTTTATTGCACCCATCACCCAAGCAGTGTTGGCATGGATGTGGGTTGTACCTAATGTGTAGTTTTTTTTAATCCCTGACCCTCCTCCCACCCTTCCCCTTCTGAGTCTCTGAAGTCCATTATGTCGCTCTGTATGTCTTCACGTACTCATAGCTCCCCACTTATAAGTGAGAACATATGGTTCCTGGTTTTCCACTCCTGTGTACTTCACTTAGAATAATGGCCTCTGGCTCCATCCAAGTTACTGCAAAAGACATTATTTTGTTCATTTTAATGACTGAGTGTATTCCATCGTATATGTATACCACATTTTCTTTACATGCTCATTAGTCAATGGGTACTTAGGTTGGTTCCACATTTTGTAATTGTGAATTGTGCTCCTATAAACATACTTGTGCAAGCGTATTTTTCAAATAATGATTTCTTTTCTTTTGGGCCGATACCCAGTAGTGGGATTGCTAGATCGAATGGTAGTTCTACTTTTAGCTCTTTAAGGAATCTTCATACTGTTATTCACAGAGGTTGAACTAATTTACATTCCCACCAGCAGTGTAGAAGTGTAGAAGTGTTCCCTTTTCCCCACATCCGTGCCAACATCTATTATTTTTTGACATTTTAGTTATGGTCATTTTTGCAGGAGTAAGATGGTGTCTCATTGTGGCTTTAATTTGCATTTCCCTGAAGATTATTGATGTTGAACATTTTTTTCATTTGTTTATTGGCCATTTCTTCTTTTGAGAAATTTCTGTTTATGTCCTTTGGAGAGTCAATAAGGAACTCAAAGAAATCACCGAGAAAAAAACCAAACAATCCTGATGTGCTTCTTGAAAGCCTCAACATTCTGGAATCTGGGAGGCGGGCACTGATGGAATTTTCCATGCTTTTCTATCACAGAGTGTTTCCTTTGAGCTCTGCTCCAACCCTGGTGTTCTGCTTCCTCCACCTGCCTTAAAAGGGACTGTTCCTCTTTACAACCCATCTCAGGTCCCTCAGGTAAGGAAACCCTCAGGGGGAGGGGCTGGCCAGGAGCACAGGTTTTGGATTAAGGAGACCTAGGTTTATCATCCCAGTTTGCCATTTACAATATGTGAGTTCTTGAGCAATTGGAGAGTCTTGAGACTGTCCAAGTCTCAGTTTCTGCATCTGTAAAATGGGGTCAGTAGTAGCTAGCTCACAGATACGTATATGAAGGGCCTGGAACCCAGAAAATGGTCAATAAATGTAGTTACTCTTAATATTGTATTTAAATTTTAATAGCTCTTGAGATGTGGGAGACACAGTCGGTGTTGGCATCAGTAGTGTGGGTGCACTGTCAGTCTGTCCTGGGGATAAAGGGATCACTGGAAACTTTGAGAGAAGCTAAGTTCCCTGTTCCTCAGCAAACTGGGTAGACTTAGCTCTGCTAATGTCTCATTTGGCCTCCTCTCTTTATAAAATCCAATTTCTTTTCACCATAGTTGGGTGAAGGTGTTGGGTGGAGGTAGATAATTAGAACACAACCTTGGGAAATGTTCTACACAGAGGCTCAGGGTGCCCTAGCTCCATCCATCCAATCAATCCCGGGCAGAGTCATGTTTGGGGCTGTACTCAGTGTAATATTTGTTCTTCTTTTCCAGCTGCCCATGGCCACTAGCCTGAATCGGCCAAATCGCCTAGCTCAGCGTCGCTATCCCACTCAGCCATGCTGAGAATAAACACGCGTCCCAGGTTCATCGCCGCAACTTTGCTTGCTCTCCTTTTCTCAATCTCCCAGTCCCTCTCTACCATACTGGGACCCTCAAGAGGTTTGTGTCAGCCCGATGTCTCCACCAGTCACTGAGAAGGCAAGAAGACAGGATCTCTCAAGACACAGCACAATTCAGTCTCTTAAGATTAGCTTCAGAATGCCGGAAATTATTTCATCAGGTGGAAGGTCTGGGTCTAATAGCAGACTGCACATGAGCAGAGTGACATAGTGGTGGCACTTATGGTGGTGGCTTGAGAGCCTTGGGGAAATTAGGGCCCTAACAGCTAGAATCAAAGATGGGACCACAGAGCCCTGTAGCAGGAAATGGGAAGCAGGGGAGGGGCAGGAGCTCAGAACAATGTTCTAGACCAACTTGGACTTCTTCCTGTCTTAGTAATAGACCAATACATGGCTCTACTTAGCAAAGTTTTTATACTGAAAGTTGATTATTACTGCCCTTTATAATTTCCTCTTCTTTTTTTTTTTTTTTTTTGAGACGGAGTCTCGCTCTGTCACCCATGCTGGAGTGCAGTGGCCGGATCTTAGCTCACTGCAAGCTCCGCCTCCCGGGTTCACGCCATTCTCCTGGCTCAGCCTCCCAAGTAGCTGGGACTACAGGCGCCCGCCACCACGCCCAGCTAATTTTTTTTGTATTTTAGTAGAGACGGAGTTTCACCGTGTTAGCCAGGATGGTCTCGATCTCCTGACCTCGTGATCCGCCCGTCTTGGCCTCCCAAAGTGCTGGGATTACAGGCTTGAGCCACCGCGCCCGGCCTTATAATTTCCTCTTCAATGATACTTCAGCAGTTTCCCTCTTGGTCCTAGTTTTGTGCACATTTTTTTTTTTTTTAATGTGGTTCAGATTAATTATATTTCTCTCACTTTCTTAGCTGGTCCTATTTTTTCACATTCTGGCATGTGGCTATCAAGTTAGATTGCTCTAGGCATCATATTGTCATGGTAACTACTGAACCTAATGATGCAGATGGATGGCACATCAGTATAATAAATGATGGAAAGCGGTTCCTAAAAATTCATCCCTTTCATAGGAGGGGAAGAATGAGTGCCTGATATTGTTAATACCTCCCTTTCTACCTCAGGCCTTTGCAAATTGATGTTCGGAGGGTCACTGGAGTGAGAGGGAGGAGGGGGGCGTCTTGGAAATTTCCATTTCTCTTTTCAAGCCCGAAATAGGAATGACTCTTGCTGTTTGTCAGATTTGCTGAAAATTGCTCCTCACAAAGAACATTTTTTTTGTACATGTAATTGTAAATACAGGTTTAGTATGTTAATGTTCCATAGTTCTGATGTTGATAATAATTAAACCCAGATAATTTTATAGCAAGGGCTTGTCTCTGGCTGATTTTTGCAGAGGAAGACAGTACGCTGGTGGTCTCTTCCCTGAAGTCTTTCTAATAATGATTTTATTGTGTGATCAAGTGTGAATAGCTGGAAAGAGCCCTTTGTTAATGAAGAATCTAGGGACAGATTCTCTTAACTTCTAAGTCTACTTTAATGTTATTCTTTTTCCAATTTAAAAAATATGAACAAAAAGCTCCTCTGATGCAAGTCAGTCACTTTACTAACTAAACTAAATGTTGTGTATTTTGTTCCATAAAAAGTTGTTTTAACCTCTTAGATTAAATTAGAAAATGTATGCATAAATGTTTCGCACCTGGAGGGCCCTCAATAAATGCTATTCCCCTTTTTTCCTTAAAAGGCTGCTGCTCCTTCAATTTGGTATGCTGACATCCAGTGGTGGTGCTGTGGCATTAGTGTGTGAGTTTCACAGGAGCCACACTGCCTAGTCTTGCATGCTGGCTCATCTGTAGCTCACCCTGTAACCTTGGGCAAGGTTACCTCACTGTCTTGTATTTCAGTTTTCTCATTTATAAAATTAAGATGATGATAATCATAGTACCTGCCTTATAGGGACATTGCAAAAATTAAATGAGTTAGGCCCTTAGAAATGGGCCTGGTATATGCTAAGTATGGTTGGCCCTTGAACAAACTGAGTTTGAACTGTGTGGGTCCACTTGTACTTGGATTTTATTCTGCCTCTGCCTGTCCAAGACAGTAAGACCAACCCCTCTTCTTCCTCCTCCTCAGCCTACTGAATGTGAAGACTATGAGGATGAAGACCTTTATGATGATCCACTTTCACTCAATGGAGAGCCCATATATTTTCTCTTTCTTATGATTTTCTTAATCATGTGTTTTTCTCTAGCTTACTTGAAGAATACAGTATATAATACATATAACACATACAATATGTGTTAATACACTGTTTATGTTATCAGTAAGGCTTCCGGTCAACAGTGGGCTATCAGTAGTTGAGTTTTTGGGGAGTCAAAAATCATATGTGGATTTTTGACTTTGCAGGGCTCAGTGCCCATCATGTCCGCATTGTTCAAAGCTCAACTGGACTTTATTATGGTGTCTTTTATTATTAATTTGCAATCTAATAAGATCTTGACTGTTTTTTGGGGCCTACCAGATCTGACTATAGATTTTTTGTTCTTGATATCTGTATAGGACAGGGATGATGATTAAAACATACTTCTCAATATGTGTCATTGCCAAGTCAGTTTCTCTTCCTGCATCCCTTCTAACACCAACATTAGGCCATGAGGCTTTGTGCCCAAGGGAACAATGGTGTAGGGGAGGTCCTGTCCAAGAAATAAAGCACTTTAGGGAGGAGAGAGTGCAGACCAAAGAGGAAGGCGCAGACATCGGTTGCCTGTGTCCTCTCGTCCTCCTCCTGTTAAAAGAATTCATGGAATACCAGTGGCTACTGTTATGCTCAACAAAGCAAGCACTGAGTTTAGTTACCTCCCAGCCAGAGGAATACAGAGCAATGAATACACTTTGTGAAGAGGAAGAGTAAGGGTTTCTATGCACTAGAAAGGGAGGAGGTTCTTGGTGTTTATGGTAATTCATAATTTAAAGGTTTTACTCTGGCAAAGTCAGAATGTGTCTATTAATCTGTATATGCTTGGTTAAAACAAGCCCAGTTGCTCATTGGTTAGGTTAGGTCCAGTAAGGGTCTGAGGAGCTGGGGTCACTCCCAGTTCTTAGTTGCTCATCTGTGCTGTTTGGGTAGTGGTGGTGGTATTGCTAAAGGTCATGGTTATTTTACGACTTCAACTGGTTAAAATCTGTTTTGGTGAAACAAGTGCAGCTGTCAGAAGAAAATATTGTTTTCTCCTTTTATAAGATGGAGGCTTGGGAAATAGAGTAGGTTGTGACAGATATACACTGCTATGAAAGGGAGCACACTGGGCTAGTGGCCCTTTCCTCTAGCTCGCCTGGTAACCTTGGGAAGGGAGGCTGCAAGACTTGAGGAGAAGCCGGCTTTGGCTTGGCAACGTGTCCAGTGTGTCTGGGGAGCCATAGCAGCTTGGCTTTGGGGATCTGAGGCAGAGCTCTGAGCTCCCTGAAGCCTGCTGTAGTGTAGACTAGCAGGGAATAATTGCATAATGACCCCAAAGGCCAGATGGGACAAGTAATCTCCCAAAAGGCAAAAGGTCAGGAGTGGGCCAGACAAGCCACCAGCAATGAATAGGTCACACTGTGAAGGTCATAGCCCTCTTTTCCGTCACCGTGAGCTGTTTGGGGAGAGAGAATGAGCAGAATTCTCTTTCTCTCTCAAAAAATGAATGATCAAAAGACATGGTATGACAGGGAAGAGCCTAAGATATTATTAATTGGCAAGTTTGTTTTTTCACCTGCTTCTCAACAGAATCCAAGCTTGGAGGAAGAATAGGTCAGTCATACGAAATAAACTATAGTTTCCTTGAAAAGCTGAGTAGTGGTGGGCAAATTTATGATTCTGCCATATACACATAATTCAGTATTTATAGGAAAACATTTAAATGTAATGTTCTATAATTTGAAAGTGAACAAACCACTAAATTCCATTTCAGGGTCTTTATCACATGTTACCATTCCAGCCCTCTGTCTAATCCCCTCATGTGGCTATAGAGCTGTAAATGAGCCGCGAGTCGTCAGTCACCTGTGTGTCCTCTCTGTTCAGCCTTCTCACAGGCTTCAGGTTGCTCAGGATCAAAGCCTCTGCTAGCTTTGTTTTACCCTAGAAAGTCTCTTTCTTTTTGGTATCTTCCTCTGAGTAACCAAGAAAAGGAGCAAGAGACTGCATCTACTTCTTCACTAAAATCAGAAGACTTTCTACCCAAGACGGAATGTGCAAAACCCTCTTTCTGCTTGAAAAGAATAATAGGTATGTAATTTGGGTCTCTCCAATCACGTGAGTTTCTCTCACTTTTTCCACCAGAGAGTGGAATGGAAGTGACTTTTCTCCTCTTCTATTTGCTGCCTTAAGCTGGAAATTGCATGAAGCATGATCTGCAAGCAACAGAATGTTAGGTACTTAACTGAGGTTGTCCCAAAATGTGGCCTCAACAACGGCCTGTTTTCATTTCATTAATTGGCCATACTTATACCAGGCATCATTCATTCAGGTCCTTTAGAAATGGTTTCTTAATGAGATTTAAAGTTATTCTGAACGAGGATTAACAGCATATGAAAATGTTTTCATTACAATCGTGCTAGGTAGAGAAATCTTCTTCCTATACTTTCTTCCTTTTTGTATATTCCTGTTTCCAGATAATCAGGGTCAACAGCAGTTTAGGTCAAACTCAAATGACCTTTGCCAACTGTTTGTTATTTTACTGTGAGATGTTTTCCTGGCCCTTACCTATCTTAGGGAGAGCCAGTTAACCTACCCAATTTTTAAAGAATTCTTAACAGAGTGGGATTCCATGGCTTCCTTTGAGGTTTCAGCCCATGGTTCCTCAAACATTAGGAAGCTATTTCTAATACTTTCTACTCCAATCACTCCTGTGACTCTTTAAGACTCTTAACTGGTCCTCAGCAGAGATGGAAAACAGCTGCTCACCACCACCTGTGCCTGGGAACTCGTTCACATTTTGGAAGGTCGAGTCATGCCTCAGCTTATGAAATGAAGTCTTACAAAATGGGGTTTTCTTCAGTAGAATTGGAGATTAAACCAGATAAATGCTAGGAGTCTTTTGGTAGCTCCAGTGTTCAGACATCCTGAATTTCAACAATAATAGTATAACATTTATTGAGTATTTTGTGTCAGACACTTGCATTCTATGTGTGTATACTTTCTATGCAGTATATAGTATTGTGATTTCAACATATATTAGGAACAAAAAAACTGAATAGAGAGGTAAGGTAACTTGTCCAAACATACACAGCTAGTAAGGATGGAGCTGGAATTAGAATCCAGGTAGTCTGATCTCAGAATCTGGGCTTTTAGCCACATTGTCCCTGGACATGTGTACATTCGTTCACTGATTTATCAAATATTAATTGAATAGCATGTCAGGCATTGCTGTTTTCCCAACAAAAATGGTTCTGACACTTAAAATACTTACAGTCTAGTGGGAGAGACAGACATGTAAACACAGAAATTTCTGCATAATGTGAGAGCTGTTCTAAATATATGTACAAATAACTTTGTAGCTTCAATCCCTTAATCATATATGAATTTCACATATTTATATAATTTTGAGGGAAATATGTAATATATTCAAATTATATCATCCCTATAGGTCAAGATGAAGGTGAAGTTCACTGCTAGCTATGTAGAGTAGCATATCTGCTGGCCAAGTTTAAAGTGGCTTTAAGATGTGGTGGATGCAGACGAAGTCTGGATGAACAAGGGTAATAGTGTACTGTGATCACAAATACCACCATGATCTATGAAAGGAGGATGATCTGATTTAGACTTGTCAAATTGCTACTGCAGAAATTCTTCCCGCTTCTCCATGCTGTTGGTTTGGAGGCAGGAAAGGACTGTGAATGTTGCAATGGAACACATTTGAAGGCAAGAGCCCTGGTGAGGAGTGTATATGGTTTCATGTGTGTACACATGCGTGGGTGCCATCCATGAGGCTCCTTTTGGAATGTCTCTTTTCACCTAATCTCCACTCCTAGCCTCTTTCACTTCCCCTTCCTCGCAATTACTCTTTATTTCCAAGGGAGGATTACCCAGAAGACAGCCTCTCCATAAAGCATCTTCCGAGTGGCTGATACTACGAAGACTCTGTGAAGTCCCACTTACCAGCACAGGATTGTGTCAATACATCCAGACTTTTGGCTAGCAAATTTTAGCTAATTTTATGTTTCCCCAAACTGGTTCTTAGAAATCCAAGACCTTGACTTTTAAAACTTGTCTCTGAGTTTTAAGGGCTCATTTTGGAATGTAAAAGACAATCACTGTTTTTCATTATTTTAATGTTCTACGATCATGATTTGGGGTCATGTGAAAACCTCACTGTCCTGGAGTGAAAATAATTTGAGTTTTGTGCGTCAAGATTTCATTCCACTTCTTTGAGTATTTGGATAAATGCCCATGAATTAAGTAAGAACCAATGAGAGACTTACAGTCATGATTTCTTTATTTAATTTTTCAGCTGCTTCTCTTTGCAAACAACAACAAACCAACCCCAAGCCCACAGATGGCGTTAGTCATCCTAATAATACACATCAGTTAAAACTGTGAGTCGGGATCCAGCCTCATTTGCTTTGAGCAACAGGTATATTCCTGATGAGTTGCAGATACATTGACATTTTCTAAATCAAATTAATTTTTAAATGCACTGGAGTAGCTTGCAATTTAAAGGTAATTGATATTAAACCCCTGAAATAAAGAGTTATTTATAAAGAAAACAATCGTTCCCATTTTCTCACTTCGTAGATGCTGACTTTGTAGTCTTGGGGGAAGACATTGTATTAAGAATGAGAAGACTTTCAGTTCTAGGCTCACATTTTCTGCTAGCTAGATGGCTGACTTTAAAAGTATGTCAATTGAATCTCTCAGTGCCCCCAAACATCTCAGCTAAAAACTTGGCACTTGCTCAATCAACAAACATTTATTTAGGATCTTCTATGGGATACATAGGTGAGATCAAAGTCCTAGCCCTCAAAGGGCTCACAGATGAATTAGGAAACTAATAAGTGATTCAGGGAAACCCAGGATAGTCGTTTCTCCGGGCGCCCTTGGTGTGTCATGTTGCCCCACTCTGCCTACCACGGAAGGAGGTTGTCAGGAAGGCTCGGAGGGAGCGGGCTCTATCAGTGAAAAAACCATGGTCCAGAGAGGTTAATCAATTTTCCTAAATCCTCTTAAAGTTCTGATTTCCAGGCTGATGGTCTTTTTCTTCAAATAGGAGACCGTAATTTAAAATGTAAAGCTTTTTAATTATTACATTGAGGGTATATTTGTGGTTAATAAAAACATCAATATAATAACTGAGATTTTGTGCCAGGCATTTTATGTAAGAGGTTACATGTGTTTATTCATTAAATTCTCTTAATGGCCCTAGGAAGTAGATATTTGGAAGATGCTAAGGCACAGAGTTCAAATAACTCATCCAACGTTACACAGCTAATGATGGAACTGGGAGAGCATCGAGGCAGGTACTTTACATATGTTGTCTTTAATCCTTAAAACAACTTAGAGGGGGGTTTGATGAGCTCACTTTATAGATCAGGAAATGGAGGTGCAGAAAATGTAAGTAACTACCCCAGAACCACACATAGAAAGTGGAGGACCTGGTATTTGAACTTCTGCAGTCTGGCCTGTACCCTTATCTCTTGTTCACTTAATTTAAAGTGGGTGGACCTGTACTGCAATACCAAGTAGGACCACTGACCTTTATTCGAGTCTTGTGCTGTCTTAGCTAGGGTGATTCTGTGTGCCTCTCTTTCCCAAGTACAACCAAGGGATATTATTTGTTGTCTCCAGTGTTTATGCGTATGCCTATTTTTTTCCACTAGACTTATGACTTTCAGGGGCTGGGATGATATTATAACTTACTTATTTTTATATTTCTGGCACCTTGCACAGTACCCATGCCTAACAAGGGCTCAATATTCAAAACAGAACTGGGCGAATAATTTCCCACCGTGAGAACTTCAGGAGAACTTGCAAAAAATGTCCACAAATTATATTTGGTCTAGAGATTATCATGTGAAGTCATTCTCTTGTTAGAGTTTGATCCTTTTCTGCATCTTTAGAAGCTGATACAGGTATTGGCATGTGGTAAGTGCTCAAACGAAATCTGTGAAGGGATGAGTGGCTTAGTAAGGGCGGGCAAAATGAAAGGATCATCACAGCTTCTGAGAAACTGTCCGTGAAAGAGATGATGGAGGTCTACGGAAGAGGGAGTCTAGTGCTTCGTCTCCAGGCCAGCGACATTTGTGGCAGCTGAGGGAAGGGAAGCGCCCTACTTGAGGTCAAGGCAAGTGATGTCCTGTATCTACAACTCCTCGTTTGACCCTCAGGGGCGCTTATGTCTGGCAAAAGCATTTCTTGGTTTTAAAAGGTAATTCACCCCTTTACAACCTGTGTAATTGCTATTGGAATGCTTTGCCCCGCTAGTGTCTTAATTAGGTCAAATTTTATACCAAGGGCTTTAAGTTAATGCTGTATTTGCAATTCTAAGGCCCCCTTCTCTCGGCACTGCCAGGAAGCACTCACATTTTTTTAGAGATGGAGACACCCTGATAAGCCCATTTGGGCACTCTTCTAAGGGGGTAGGATGGGAATAGGGGTCCAGGGGAACTAGGCCAAAGGAGATGTGTGTGCCAGGAGAATCATCTAAATGCTTCTAAAAAGAAAATTCAGTCTCGAAGTTATCCTGCTCCAAGTATTGCTTGGATAATTGCAGGATGCAAGGCTCTTTGCATTTGGTTAAATTATATAGTTCTGCTCTCTCTGTGTTTAAAAAACCCACTTTTTATTATCTGCCTTTTATCAAGCAGACCATACCCCTAGAGTTACACCCTTCCTCTCTCCAGCATGCCACCCCAATAATGACATAACCATCCACTAAGAAAACAAACATAATATAAAAATTATACAAATACATAATCCCCAACCCAGAAGGAAGGGAGCAACTGCCACCTGGTACCAAACAGCAAACAGTATAATATTTATCCAGAGCAGAGGGTTCCCCCAACAGGCTGTAATTCCTCTATTGGGTGGGGCAGGGGGTGAGGGGTCAAGGGGAGGTCAGTGATGAAAATCACCTCCATAGGCCTGGTCTAAATAGGTAGCAGGTGGAAATCAATTCAGTGAACTCAATGTTTCTGTTTCCTGTCTCAGGACACACTCAGGAGGCACCTGAGGAGTCCATCAATCTGTCACTGGAAAGGGGAGAGGTGGCGGGAGAAAGGAGGTAATTGGATTGTGCTTCAGTGGGACTTTTTCTCTAGCTGGAAGCGTAGCTGGAGAAATACGAAGCAGAGCCATCCCTGAGGTCAAGTAAATTGGGACTTTTGGTCCTGGAGCTGGAAAGTAGCGCCCTTGAGGTTTGAAAATCTGCTCTGGCTGTAACATTTCAGATACGGCTGTTTTCTAACTTTTGGGCTGGTCTTGGATTAGGATAAAATTTTACTCCCCTTGCTTAAGAACTGCACTTTCCATGGCCTCAGTCAACTCAGGGCTTGCACTGATTCATACATAACTAGTATTTAATTTCTTAATCAAATGCTCTCTGAGCAAGTAGAAATTCAGTTGTTAGAAACTGTGCAATGCACGGAAGCTAGTCAATCTTCTGTTTTATTGATAAATTGGAACTTTAAAGCAACGTTGCTAGTCAACATGACAGTTCTTCCTAAGAAAGAGGCAGTTTACAGAGCTGTGTAAAACAGAAGTGTCCTTAAACTGTGGTTGGGGAGATGTGATATGGCAAAATGTCTACCAATAAAGTGGAGCATTATAGCAAATTACCCAGTTTATACATGCAGGCAAAGCTTCCTTTCTTACGCCATGTTGGAGAGCCAATAAAACTTGCAAATGTGATGGGAGCCACTATTTCTGCCTCTGTGCAGCTGTTTATCAGCAGCTTTATAACACATTTTCACATATTAATGAGGTGGCATAGCAGTTCCAGAATTAGAACAGTGGGATGTATCATTGTCTGCTTATCTGAAGATATGCCTGCTGTCAGCTCAGCATCATTACCAGGGTATGTACAATGAAAGATGTACTTTTTGGTGGGGGCAGCATGTACATGCTACCCCACCTTCCTTATGCCCCAAACCCCCTCGCCTTCCAACCATCATACCTGGATGGGCTCCGGCACTGCTTTTGTAGGTCTTCCTGCAACTTTGTCTCCTTGTTTCATGATTTGTGTGTCAGTAGGACTTGAAATTCCTTTTTGCTTCTCCATTTCCCAAT
Source organism: Papio anubis (assembly GCF_008728515.1). Taxonomy (NCBI): domain Eukaryota; kingdom Metazoa; phylum Chordata; class Mammalia; order Primates; family Cercopithecidae; genus Papio; species Papio anubis. The sequence goes on from NC_044976.1 coordinate 184,034,621, forward strand.
ATAGTCCTTGATAGTCAGTAGGTACTTATTAAATGTTGAATGAATGAATGAATGAGTAGATAGGTGGATGGATAAAAGTGTTCCCTCAAGAACTGTCCTCTGCAGGCACAATCTGCAGTCACTGTGGCTTAAAGGAACAAGATAGATATGTGGCATGGCTTTCCTTGAATTTGCATGAAAAGGTAAAATGGCAAATAGAATCTTATAGAATAAGGGCTGTAAGAGACCTCAGGAAGCACTCACCCTGGTGGTTTCCAAATGCAGGTGTGCAGTTGGTGCCAGAACACTGCAAAATTTTCACCCACCTGCAATGAGATGAAAAAATAAAAACAATAGAGTGAGCTTTTCATAGAGCCAAGTGTATTATCTATTAGAATTCTAAGATTAGGTCCTTTTACTATATTTGGTGTTAAAGTTTCTTCTCTAAAAAAAAAAAAGAGAGGTAATAGTAGATAATAGCTGCTACTTTTTTTCTCTCTTAAGTCCCTTTATTTGGTAAAACAACAAATTCCTAATTTTTTTGCAGATTCCTGAATCACCCACATTTTTTTGAGAGGGAGAGGAGAGGATGTTTCATGAGTCCATAAAATCCCAAAGTCTGGAACCACTGACAACTCATCTCTGTCTTATCTGAAAAAAACTCACTGACATCTCCTGTTGGCCTTAAGTGAGACACTGGGCTCCTTAAAAGAAATAGCACATTTCAGTAAATGATAAGATGCTTCAAGTCGTACAAGTTCCTCTCTGTGTTGTCTCTTCAGAGCAGGGATCCAGGCTGGGTCACAGGCTTGTAGCAATGCCATAACTAAGACATAGGAGATTTCTTAAATCCAGGTCAGTCAATAACAGGGGCACAGAGGCCCAATTTACCAACTTCTAATGTGCTTTCTTTTGCCGTGGGTATAGTCGCTGTTTTGTCTTTAGGTAGAATATATATGTGCTCTGTGTAATACAGAGCACCTCTCTGAGAATGACAATTCTACTTGATATAAACCATGGGAAAAAGAGAACTCCACGGGGACACACCTCCTTAATCACCTCTCCTTTCTCTGAATTGCTGCAGCTCTGTTGTCTATGCCATATAACGTAGCTCTTGGATTTTACATTGTCTTCTGTTCTCTGTTTATTAGTCACAAATCTTATCTCTCCTAAAGAATGGGAACAATTCATTTAAATCCTGTTATTAACTGATAAACTTTTTCTTTTGTAACTCAATCTTCTCCGGAGGCCGTTGGCCCTTACTGGTCCTATGTATGTTGGAAAGATCTGCGGTTCTGCAGACCTGGTTTCCAGCCCTGACTCTGTGACTGATGGATGACAAGTAGATGAGTGAATGCTGAATCTCACGGCACCTGGATGACTGTTGTTCAGAGAGAAGAATGGTACTGACCTGCCTCACCAAGAGAAGTGGCAGATGCATTAACTGCCTAATGATGCTGATGTTCTTTGAGAATATAAACGTGAAACATGATCATTATGGTTAATAGTAGTCTTTGGATTAAAATTTTGTTTTCCTCAAAGAGGAGAGGAAGAAAGATTATTTAAAGAAATAGTGAATAGAGGGCCCCAGTTTGTTCTTCATTAGTGATTGACTTTGATCAGAATGGCATAAGCAGTGGGAATGTGGTCTTAAAATCCAGAAGGGAATTATCTCTACTTCAGGGCGTGAAGTCTTCTCTTTCTCCTCCTCCCACTGGGGAAAAAAGTAAAGAGAGAAAAAGCTAGGGAAGCAAATGCTCTTAAAAAATAAGATGATTTCTCTATGTCAGGTCTGAAAATAGTATTTCCTAAAGCTACTGCTATGTCAGAGACCAAGCCAAGTGGAAGAGAACTGGCCCAGGGCTGGCCTCAGCCTCCAACATCTTGCTATGGAAGAAGCCAGAAGCAGGTGGGGCTGTGATGAATTTTTATTAAAGCCCCTGTTTATTAAAAGTTGAGTGAAAGTCTTCCTAAGATCCAACAGGCCTTTTCCAGAAAAGTGCTTTTCTACTTGTGATGGACATAATTGGTTTCCCAGCTATAAAAGCTTCCTATGGCTGCTGTAGCAAATTGCCACACTTACTGACTTTACGCAACATGCATTTATTACCTTACAGTTCTGGAGGCCAGAAGTCTGAAACGAGTCTTGCAGGGGTAAGATCCAGGTGTCTGCAGTGCTGGTTCCCACTGGAGGCTCCCGGGGAGAATCCGTTCCCTGCTTCCTCCACCTTCTGGTGGCTCGTGGCCACACCACTCCAATCTCCACTTCCTTCATCACATGGCCTTATTCTCTTCTCTTTCACATTTCCCTCTGTTTCCCTCTTTTAAGAAGGCTTTTGATTACATTGGCTGTGCCTGGAAAATCCAGGTTTATCTCTCCATCTCAAGATCCTTGATTCAGTCACATCTGTAAAGTCCTTTTGCTACATAAAGCAACATTTGTAGGCCCCAGGGATGAGGAACTGGATGTCTCCCAGGCTGTTAATCATTCTGTCACAAACAGGCAATAGCTCTTCTTCCCTTCTTCCTTCCTAACAGAACCCTGATTTGGTTCAGGCATCCTAAGACACTGGTTTCAGGGGACAGTGGTCCTTGCCAGCCCTCGTATAAATCTTGATTAAGCCAAGGTTGTCACAGCTCTCCCATTCCCTTGCCAGGCACTGGTTAGGAATGGGCATGGGATTCATCTCTGCCAATGGTACGGAAGGAGAAATCTGCTCTGTGATTTCTGGAGAGCTCCCCTCACTCTTAAAGTGGTGCTGGGAAAGGAATGCTCTCTCTTAAATAGTCTCTGGATGATGGGGATTGCTAGTTGAGAAGGTAATGCTTGAAGCCGCCATAGCTATCTTGTGACCATAAGGGGACAGGTCTCAGGACAAAACAAAAAAATGCTGAGAATGTCTGAACAGAAAGATAGAAAAAACTGGGTCCACAGTGTTATCAGTGAGCTGCTAAATTAGCTGTCTCTGGAACCTTTCTCTGTATGCTTATTGGTGCACACAAAGAACCACTTTAATGTTCTAGTCCCTTTGAGTTGGGTTTGCTGTGACTTGAAGCTACTAGACATGACCAGAGACCCACTATTTATTTGTGCTTCCAATAACATAAGTGTGTATATAAACATATGCAAGCCCCGGATCTGCCCTAGCTCTGGACCTCATCCTTGACTGTCTTGAATCATTATAAGAACCTCTTTGGTGGTCTTTGATGATGTCTCTGACTCTGGACATGTACCTTCTTGATCTAGACATTACAAAATAGTGTACTTCTGTGTGTACTTCTATGCTTAGTCACCATACATATTTATTGAGCACTTACTATGTGCCTGCCACCTTGCTAGTCACAGAGATACATCTGTGAATACAACAGTCTTTGCTGTCATAGAGCTTACATTCTAGTGGAAGGAGATATATGAAAAGCAAAGTATAATATATCAGGTGGCAATAAATGTTACAAAGAAAAATAAAGCAAGGTAAGGGGAAGAGAGTGATTGCTGTAGGAGTTTGTTTTTCACATGTGAAGGTCAGGGAATGGTCTCTTTGACAAGGAGGTGATTGAGTAGAGCCCTGGCTGGAGTGACAGAGTGAGGTGTGCAGGTACCTGAGAGCAACCAGCCAGGCCAAGGGAGCAGCACGTGTAAAGGCCCTGAGGCAGAGCATGCTTGGTGAATGAGTAAGAGCAAGGAGGCCAGCATGTGGGGGTGAGGCAGGAGGGAGGGAGTAGTAGGAGAAGAGCTCAGAGAGGATAGTAGGGACAGGTCTCGTTGGACACAGAGGCCAAGGTAAGGACTTTGGCCATTACTCTGAGTTAGGGGAAGCCACTGAAGGGTTTTGAGCAAAGAAGTGACTGTGACATGATTTAACTTACATTTTTCAAGTATCACGCTGGCTTCTGAGTAGAGGTTAGACTGGGTGGTAGACACGAAGCTCTTGTAATAACTCAGGCTGGGCGGGGTAACTCAGACCTGTAATCCCAGCACTTTGGGAGGCTGAGGTGGGTGAATCACGAGGTCAGGAGTTCGAGACCAGCCTGGCCAACATGTATTTGTAATTTACATGTATTTGTAAAAATACAAAAAATTAGCTGGGCATGGTTGTGGGCACCTGTAATCCCAGCTACTTGGGAGGCTGAGGCAGAAGAATCACTTGAACTCAGGAGGTGGAGGTTGCAATGAGCCAAGATTATACCACTGCACTCCAGCCTGGCGACAGAGGGAGACTCCATCTGAAAAACAAACGAACAAATAAACAAAATCAGCCAGTAGATAATGGTGATTGGATCAAGGTGGTAACCATGGGGATGGTTGTAGAAAGTGGTTGAATTCTGCATATATTTTCAGGGTAAAACTATTAGAATTTGCTGATAAATTGGCTATGGAATCTGAGAGAAAGAAAAGAATATAACCTGACTCCTAGGTTTCTGGCTCAAGCAGCAGAAAGATGGGGAAGACTTCAGGAAGAGTAGATTTGGAGCGACAAGCAAGAGTTTGGTTTGGACACATTAAGTTTGATATGTATGTGTCCACGACAAGTAGAGGCATGCCAAGCCCATGAGCTGGATTTACTAGTCCAGAGTTCAAAGGAGAGGTAGGGAAAAGTTTTCAGGAAATAAATACTCCAAACCTATGGTATCTGCTTACTTGTTAAAGTACAAAAGCTGAGTCATGTAACATGGAGGCTTTCCTACACCCAGTGTGTCAACCACTGATATCCATCCAAGTCAAAACTGCACGCCCTTTCATGCTTCAAAGTCTCTACTCCCGTTTTCCCTTGACCTGGACTGCACTGCCCTTCCTTGCCATCAGAATCCAGTTCATCCTTCAAGGCCTGTAAAACCTCTTCTAATGTTTTCGTTGAAATCCATCATGACTTCTTTTGTGTTCCCAGGGCATGGACTACCTTTTTTCTGACTACTTGTCAGAATCTATGTCTCCACTAAATTGTATGCTCGTCAAAGGAAGGGAAGGACCATGGTTCATTGATCTTTGTATCTTTAACATGGAGATACACATGGGTGAGATCCTGAAAACCAGACTCCTCAGTCAGTCCCAGTTCACCACTGCTGGTTTTGAGGTGAAAATGCATGAAGACGAGGTCAGACAATTGCAAGCTATTTATTACTACAGAATATTGGCTAAAAGCCCCACGTAGAACTCATAGCCTGGGCGAGCTGGCTTCACCATGTGTGAGTCACAGCATCCTCTTTGCATCCTGAGGAGTTCAAGAACTGGGCTAAAAACTGGCTTCCTTTGTCTTTTTTTCTGAGGCCTGTCCCCAGGTCTTGATCACTCTGGTGGTAGGAATGATGAGGACAACTGAATCTAACAGGGAGTTAGTCTAGGGAAGTGTAGACTAGAGCACAATTGGCCTAAGTTATACCCCTGAGGCGTGGGGATGTAGGGGTTGGTAGGGAGCTGAAGGCTTAATTTACCACACTAACCAAATATGAGGACATGATCTGGAAATGAAGGCAGTGACTAAACAAGGCAGGCAGAGAGCAGATCAAGGATGCAACAGGATTTAACTTCTTTCTCATTGCACAGAACATCCCACGCGGCATTATGACCAGTGGTGTCCCAAGCACCTTCTCCTTGGGGGTGAGCTGCAATGAGGAGAGCCCTGACTCCTGCCACCAGATGGAGCTGGCCCTGCATCTAGTCCTGATTTTCACCTAGCACGTGCTGAATAAAGCTTCATTTAATTTACTGAATTGGATAAATACTCAGGAACATGCATATATCCCAATGGAGAGATTGAGGGGTTACTCTGTGAGTGAGAGCATGTGAGGTACACACTACGAGGATTTCCCTGGGATCTTAACACAAGACATGGTATAGTATATGCTTAAGAGTGAGAGTTCCAGAGCTGTGTGATCTTGGATAAGTTCTAGCTCTTTTATGAATTAGGATAGTTATAGAGTGGCAAAGAGAAGCTATTATGTCAGTGGTCATGCCTAGGTCTTTGTGTCCAAGAAGGTTTGAAATTCCCTGGAAAGAAATACATAGACTTTATCGCATTCTCTGCTTCTTTCACCTGAATATTTCTTCCCGCCTCCCAGCCCATATCCTGGCTGCACCAGTGGCCCTTCTTATCCAGAGGGGAAATCTTAGTGGAGCTGGTTATGGTCCTGTTATTCAGGCAGCTGCTTTTTGGCATGATCCCAAGTGAAATGTTTGAGCTGGCTGTTCCCTCAGGCTTGGAAGTCACCTGGCTAGTGTGAACTTTGATGGTCCTGGGATGCTCAGCTGGAATTTCTGGCTTGTGTTGCACCAAGCAGGTGGTTTGGGACCAAAGGGCACAGCAGTTGGCAACAATGGTTGTTGGAAGGTTACCAAGGCCTGGGAACATTCTCATCAGTTATGTGCATAAGCGTGAGTGTGTGTGTGTGTGTGTGTGTGCGCGCGCGCGTGGTCTCTCCAGATGGGTAAAAAGGTCTTACTAGGAATCTTTGAAGTAGCATTTTCTTCCAAACCTGCCTGATGTTCATTTTTTCAGGATTTCAGATTTCTGTTGGCAGTTTGAGGGTCTTTTGCAGTGCAGCCTTCTGCTCTATTCACAATCCTATTTTGCCTGACCAATTAGAACTCTGACTTGGGAGTTCTACGTGCCTTTTGATGGTGTTCTTTTAACTCTTTTATTTTTATTTACCTTTTCAACTGAATTTCACCCCCATTTCCATGGGGGTCATCCCTGAGAAGTGAAATCTCTTCGTCCTAAAAAGCATATGGCAGAGGCCAAGGGACTCTTGGGAAAATAAAGATTTTTGTTTTGATCCCTGATTGATTTAACTGCCTCTTCCCCCATATTCCTGTGTCAACAACTCTTGTCACTTTCTGAATTCCAAGAGAAGGATTTGCTTTTGGAATTAGGAAAAAATACCAATGCTTTAAGGCTTCTCTTCTTTGAATTCTATTTTGTGGAATCATTTGTAATCTTTTATTGCCCTGATAGATTTTACATAAGAGTATTCAGTCAACAAATACTTACTAAGTATATGTTGGGGGCAAGGACCAGTTCTAGACATTGAAAGGGAATGTAAAATATATACATCTCTAGATCTGTATCTTTTTGTCTCCTCCTCCTCCTCCTCCTCCTCCTCCTCCTCCTCCTCCTCCTCTTCTTCTTCCTCTTATTCTTTTTTGACAGTTTCACTCTGTTGCCCATGCTAGAGTGCAGTGGGACAATCTCGGCTAACTGCACTCTGCCTCCCAGGTTCAAGTGAGTCTTGTGCCTCAGTCACCTGAGTAGCTGGGATTACAGGCACCTGCCACCATGCCACACTAATTTTTGTGTTTTTAGTAAAGATGGGGTTTCACCAGGTTGGTCAGGCTGGTCTCGAACTCCTGACCTCAAGTAATCCACCCACTTTGGCCTCACTAAGTGTTGGGATTACAGGCATGAGCCACCATGCCCAGCCTCTAGCTCTATATCTACACCTAAAATATAAATTATAATCTAGAAAGGGAGACACGCCATAAGCAAAAGTGAATGCAATAGTGATTATGATACAAGGCAGTATAGTGCCACAAACATGATACAACTTGAGTGTTTTGAGAGGTGGGAGGGTTGACTTCTGATTGAATGAAGGGAAGGGTTGGTGAGGGCTTCCTGGAAGAGGTGGTATTACAGTTGTTGCTTGAATGATAAGTCTTCTTACAGCTTATCTGGCTCTAAGAATGCAAACGAGCTGCTTCAGACATCAACGTTCCCCAAATAATGCCTCGGACTACTGCGGGTGCTTCTTCTTGCTGTTTTGTGAGCAACACCAGTGCAAGCTTCCCGAATGGAGTCGAGTGTGTTGGTGTTGATTTGCATGGTTGTCTCTCTGCCTCACTTTTCCTGGGCACAGGCATTTCAGGCACCACTGCTCCAAGCCATTTGTTATTGCCACACGTGTGGTTGGGAAACTTCTGCATGTTTCTAACCTGCTATGGAGCCTGTTTTGAGCAGGGCACTGGGCTGGATCTTGATCAGCATCTTTTGCTGAGATGTGCCAGGGCTAGATTTGACTGAATGCCCTGGAAAGGGTATCAGAACCTGCCTTCTTGTCCATTTGCCATTAACAAGGCCACTCTGACACTGGCTGAGTCACTTCCCTCTGTACTCCACTTCCCTCTTTGTAAAACAGGACAGTTAGTTAGAGGAGAATTGAGGATCTTCCCTGTCCTAATTCCCTGGGTTTTTTGATGTGAGTGTGGCCATGCCTCAGCATGCTCTTGCAGGGGCATGCGAGGCCTGCCTTCCTGGGAGTCTTGTACCTCAGGGTAGGGGCATTATGGACACTAATGTGGAGGTGGGGTCCTGCCAGACTTGAATGGGTTGAGCCAGCTTCAGCTGGAGTCCACATCCCACAGAACCTCTGCCACAAATAAGGCTATTTGTACTCTACCTCGCTCCTGGCTTCCTGTGTTTCTTGACTTCAGTTGAGCTTTCCCTTCTCTTTGATGAGACAATTTAAGTCCCACCACTTTTCAGGAGGGAAAATGACTGTGAGGTGCTCTGGTCTGAAGCCCATGTATGAAGCCCACAACAAATTCTGTGGAATGAATGAAAGAACTGCTACCCTGACTTGCTGTAGGACATGCGTTCTCAGTAGAACCCAAGTTCATGCTTTCTGGGATGGGGGAAGGGAAGGGCAGCAAAAAATCTTATTCTTTTCATATATAAAGCACAGATATATCCATATATATACAATATACTGTATATATATGGTATTAAAATTTCATGATTCGGAAAAAAGTATCTAAAAAGGCTGCTTTAGGGAGACCATAGTGAAGAAAAAGTTGAGAAACTGCTCTAGGACTACATGACTTTCACTCAATTTGCTATAAAGAAAGACTTTGTTCCTCTTTCCACAGTAAAGAACATTTTGATGCCATTGAAATGTGTAAAGATTCCTTCTTCCCTCTCAGTGTTCTCATTCCAAGGGCATAGCCCACAGTTAAGCTTTTCCCAGGGCACTGTTGCTCATTGCCCATGGAGCCTTTTGGCATGGACTCTGTGGCCATCAGCAGGGTCCTGTGCCATCTTCTGAGAACGGGCAGCTTAGTATGAGGTAGACTCAGTGTATTAGTCTGTTTTCACACTGCTGATAAAGATATACCCAAGACTGGGAAGAAAAAGAGGTTTAATGGACTTACACAGTTCCACAAGGCTGGGGATGCCTCACAATCATGGTGGAAGGCAAGGCAGAACAAGTCAAATCTTACATGGATGTCAGCAGGCAAAGAGAGAGAGAGCTTGTGCAGGCAAACTCCTTTTTTTAAAACCATTGGATCTTGTGAGACTTATTCACTATCAGGCGAACAGCACAGGAAAGAACTGCCCCCATGATTCAATTACCTCCCACCAGGTTTCTCCCACAACATGTGGGAATTGCGGGAGTTACAAGTCAACAGAAGATTTGGGTGGGGACACAGTCAAATTATATCACCCAGGTTCCAATATCAGCTCCTCTGCTTGCTGCGTGTGTTTGGGTAGTCACTTAACTTCTTTGAACAGTGATTTCATCATTTGCAAAATAGAGAGTATAGCACATACTTCATGATGTATAAATTAAAATGAAATCATATGTTACCATGTACCCTACATGGTACATAGAATGTCATGGATCATACGTACCATACATGGTACATAGAAGATGGGCAGTCAAGTAAATTCTCTTTGTTCTTATATCAAAATTTACTTTTTCTTTCCCACCCCTCTCCTCCCTTCCCCTCCCCTCCCCTCCCCTCTCCTTCTTTTCCCTTCCCTCCCTCTTGCAGTGATGGTGAATGCCTGAATTTTTTCAATTAGTCCTTTTGGGGTCCAGGCACAACTGAGATTAATATCAGTTAGAACTTGAGCATCGTTGCCAAATCCTCAACTCCTTATGCTGACACATGGACCACATGAAGGGACTTGTCTCAGTGCTAGGTGATGCTAATTACCATCTGATCTGAAACCAGAGTTGCTTTCCTTTGTTTAATAATTTATATCTTCTCTGAGAACACTGAACTAAAGTTTAATATTACAGAAAGGGATGATTGATCTAAATGCCAACAAAGCTAAACTGTAGGAAAATCACCCAAAGCCCCTTTGTGGGCTGCCACTCACAGGCAACCTAAAGCACCAGGTGGCATTTGAGGGAGTGTGCACAAGAAACAGTAGGAGAGTTAAACTCCTGAGATGTGAAGTGTGGGTCAAGCCTCTCTCCCTGGGTGTCACCAGCTCCTGCTGGCTGAGAGGCATGGCAGGGCTCCTGGAAGCGAGCACATCACAGCCTCAGGCTCCAGTGTATGGTACTGTACTTTATTTTTCATTTCTTCCTTCATCAACCATTTACTGAATATCTACTATGTGCCAGGTGCTCTGCTGGGCAGTGTGCACAGTCACAGATTTAGAGATTGCTACTCTCAAGCTGCTCACAGTCTGGTGCAGAACATACATATTAACAGCCAGTTGTCTCTTTCCTCCCCATCTCCACCCACGCTCCCCAAATAGTGATGTAGCAAAAAGCCCCTCCAGTATTTTTCCTCCTCTGTAGCATTTTGGAAGGGTGGGTTTGAGGGACAGTGAAGGAAGACTGAAATAACAGTAATAACCATTAAAAACCGTTATGATGTGCCAGGAAATAGGGTAGGCATTTTCCAGATATCTCATTTAATTGATATACTCAGGGAAACAAGAGGTTTGTGACGTAAGACAGAAACAGATCTGGAATTTTCAGAAGTGTTCTTCCTCATCAGGCTGAGAAATCCAGTTTCATCCCACAGACACAGCTTAGTTAATGAAGGGCTGGTACTCCTTGACTGCTTTGATTCTGTGGAAGAATGCACCCTGAAGTGACTTCTACCACCCAGGTGCTGAAGGAAACGCTATCCATTTCAGTATGGCTGTGACAGATGCCCCCGAGGCACTGCAGTAAAAACAAGCTGATCCTGGCACTTTCTCTTTCCTCTAACTGGAAGGCTCTTCTCCCTACAGCCACGTGGCTGGCTCTGTCACTTCTTTGGGCTTCCTGCAAATATCACCTTCTTAGGCAGGTTGTCCCTCACCACTCTATTTGTAACTGAGCCTCCCCTGCTCCTTGAGCACTCAAAACAGTACCTGGCCCAGAGCAGGTGATCAAGAAATATTTGTCGAAGTAATTAATGATCTGATGCTGTTAGGAAGAGATGACTCCGTGTAGCCTGAGGATGGTAGGACTAGAGGATGTACCCTTATTCATCGAGTTATTAACTTATTAGGTATTTATTATGCAGCCAAATTGTGTCTGGCACAGTGCTGGGCTTTGGGGTACTAAATATAATGAGACACAGTTCCTGCTTCTAGAGAACTCAGTCTAAGGAGGAAAATAGACACACGTAATACTCACAGTAGTTGTAACGATAGCTCACATTTAATGGGGTGTACTGCATGTTAGGTGCTGTTCTAAGCATGTTTATGTATATTAACTCTCAACTTTCACAACAAAATGAGATATTACTCTTACGCCCATTTTGTAGATGAGGAAACACGCCCAGAGGCAGAGAGGCTACACACCTAGAGACGCAATACAATGCGAGCAGTGTTGGGGTGCATGAAAGCAGCTTCTGTTTTGGCTGGGTACTATTCCTTAGAGCAGGGAGGGGAAGTGGCAGCTTCGAGAGGCCTGTTTGAACTCATTGCTGTCCTGCCCACACCCCATTGACCAGCTGTTTTAGCTACTGCACATGTCTACCCTCCCTCCCTCCAATCCTTTGCTGCTCTGGACCTGGTCTCCCCTGAACTCAAAGTGGCAGTGGGTGAGCTCTCGCTCTGGACCACATGACTACTTGACATTTTGGTCCTGGGTCCGCAGGTCCCTCCAGTGTTCTATAGCAGGCAAGATGGCTCAACTCAGGCATCCAAATTCCCTGCTTCCCTCCCTCAAACCTGTGGTCTCAGACACCCCATGTTGAGTCCTGCTGTCCTCAGTGAGAGGGGAGAGACAGTGAACAGCTCCCAGGCTCCACAACTGCTCACTCTGTAGGGGCCCATGAAGGTCTGCATTCACTGAAAGGATCTCTTGCGAGCCTCCAAAAGGAGAAAATATGACACCTTCAACCCTTTCACCTTGTCTGTTCCTCCCTCAGTCCCTTCTGGGTCTTGGGTGACCACACTTTGTGCTTCAAAACTCTAGGAGGTCACTTGTCTTCCTCACCTAATGATGTGTTACAGAAAACAAGCTTCCACTACTTGCAAAAGTGTGACAGGAACATGAATATTAATAACTCCCATGGGTTCCCTGCAAACATCCATCACCGTAGCTTAGAAGTCTTGTTCTGACTTGCGTGGCATGGGGGTAACTGCTCAGCAGAACAATAATAAAGCATTCATGAACTCAGCTTAGGCGGAGCTCTTCCCGGGGCTTTGAACTCTTGTGCTCCTGCAGGGCTGAGTCCACCTGGGTTCTCGCAGGAAGACGTATGATTTTGGTCAGGGACAGGACCTGGCAGATGTGCCAGGATCCAGTGGAACGGGAGTAGGGACATCTCTTTATCAAAAAGAAAGTGATCCTTGGTGACAGCATCTTGGTGATCAGCATTAGATCTAGGCTAACATATTGGAGAGATGCTGGAACCTATACATGGAGAGCTGGTCCAGCACAGAACCATACAACCTCAGGGCTCAGAGATCAGCATTTTGGGTAAACTGAGTCCGTAAAAGGAAGAAAAGTAGTAGCAAATCAGCAGCAGGGCCAGGAGTAGAGAATCTGGAAATGATTGTTTATCTTAGAAAGCCCTAGGGCAAGGACATTAGGATAATGTTGCCCTTGTCCTTTATTCAGGATTTCCATTGAAATCTGTTGACATATTCATCTTGTTGAAAATTGTTTTCTTCTGAAAATCTCCCATTATATGACATGCTGTGTATCCTGGGCCCCAGAATCTCACAGGGTGGACCCAGGCTGGGACAGAGGTTGGGAGGCTCATAGAATTTCCATCTTAGGCAGTACTGCTCTAGTAAAAAGTGCTCCCGGGATCTGAAGGGCATTCCTGGCAGGCCTGCAGAATGGATAGAATACAAGGGGATTGGAGCCTCTGAGGTTGAGAAACATGTCGGCCCTGTCTCTTGGGTTCTGTTGCTCCAGGATTCCCAGGCGATCTTTGAGGGTTGAGCTCCTGGTCTGATGGCTCTTTAAGAACATAATAGCTTGGGTCCTCTAGCTGAAAAGTCATTGTTTGCTTTTTTTTTTTTTTTTTTTTTTTTGAGACGGAGTCTCGCTCTGTCTCCCAGGCTGGAGTGCAGTGGCGCGATCTCGGCTCACTGCAAGCTCCGCCTCCCGGGTTCACGCCATTCTCCTGCCTCAGCCTCCCGAGTAGCTGGGACTACAGGCGCCCGCCACCTCGCCCGGCTAGTTTTTTGTATTTTTTAGTAGAGACGGAGTTTCACCGTGTTAGCCAGAATGGTCTCGATCTCCTGACCTCGTGATCCGCCCGTCTCGGCCTCCCAAAGTGCTGGCATTACAGGCTTGAGCCACCGCGCCCGGCCATTGGCATTTTTTTTTAATGTGTAGTGTACATGCTTTTTCCACGTTTTTTTCCTATTTAGAATTTTAAAAACATCCATATCTCTAGCTCACAAAAGTAGAATTCAAAATTTGGATTTTCTAGAGGAAAACATCTTCTTGGGTAATTTCAATGTGATCAAGGTAGCCTCTCTTTTGCTCAACTTTAGTTCATTCATTAAAGCTATGGTGGGGAATAAAAACGCTCATTTTCTTGGGCAGCAGCATGCAAAATCCCTCTGTTGTACAATTGACAGTGGTGGGGAAATCTGTGCCATTTGTTCTAGTTGTCAGATTTTCTTGTAGTTGGAATTCCAATGTCTTGCATTAGAGAAGGCCATGCAGATGAAAGTCATTGAAACATTCACGGCTTTCTCCATGTAAGACTTTTTTTTGCAGGAGGTCACCCCCCACAGAGTTCTGTTGGCGGATGTTCCGGCAGATCTGCAGCTGGAAGACCTGTGAAGTGAATCCTGGCCTTGAGCTGTGTGATTCTGCCCTTTCTGAGCTTCGGTGTTCCCACCACTAAAATGAAAATAAAAATAATAACTGCTCTTTCTACTGTGCAGAATTGCCCTAAGGATAACATAAAACCCTTTATGGGAAATAATTTTAAAGACTGTGTGTGCATTGCTGAAGAGTTGTTGTTTTTGTTGCACGTTGTATAGAAATAGAAACTTTTTCTAAGCATATCAGAAATGTTCTTTGAAAATATCCTTGCCAGTTATTGGTTACTGAATTGTTCAACAAAAGCTTGTAATACCAGAAGGCTGGGTCTTAAAAAAGGGAAAAATTACATGGTGATTCTAACAGATAATATTGGCTATCTATTCAACACCTGTTTTTCCATCACTCCTTTCTCTTTCATAAAAGAACCCTGGTGTTGTTCATCCACCCTCCTTTATCATGACCACATGTTTCAAGGGAGGCAGGCTTTCACCCAGAAGCAGGTCTTGATTGGTTTAACCCAGTGGTTCCCCAACTTTAATGTGCCTTGGAGTCAATCACCTTGGAATCAACCAACACTTACTGGGACCCACCAGTAATTTCTGAGTTAGGAGATCGAGATGGAGTCAGAGAATCTTCATTTCTAACTTCCTAGGTGATGCTGATACTGCTGGTCCGAGGACCATGCTTTGAGCATCACCGATCTAAGCTAATCATAGTGGTCCCATTTGTATTGCCAGTTATTGTTTAGATATAGATACATGATGCAGTTCTGGCCCCTGAGATGTGATCAATATGCTGAGGGCTTGTGAGACATGTTGTCCCACTCTTCCACAGAGACCCAGGGAGAAGAGCGCTCCCTTTCTGCTTCTTGACATTATCTCTGAATGGGCCTCCTGGAACTGTTGCAGATATTTTGGGACTATGAAGGGAGCAATCCTAAGGGCAAAGTGGATGCATTAATAATGATCAGACAAAAAGGATAAAAAGCATTTAGGTCCTTGATTATGTCACTGAGTTGCCAAGTTAACCGTGGTGCTGGCCACCTCTTATTTATGAGGCATTTGGAGTTGGAGTTCTCTGTTACTTTCAGTCAAAGGGAACCTAATAGATAAAATGGCATGGTAAAAATTCCTTTTCCTTCATGGGGACATGGAGGTAGGATATGTGACAGGAGCCCTGAGCCTTATAGAGGAAATGGGAGATACCTGGTGCTAGAGACTGCCCTTAGCTGTAAACTATGCACCTAAGTTAAGGTCTATCAGGAGAAGAACCAGGAAGGGACTAATTTTAGAAAGAGCTGGAGGCGGAGGGTTGGGGTATGAGTAAAGAGTTCACGGCCTGGGAGACGTGACCACAGTGGAAGAGGTTGGGAGCACCTGGGTGAATGGAAAGGTATGTTGGGTGACTTAAGAACAGTAAATTTTTGAGGATTTTATGGTATGAGTGGGACATGATGGGTGTGAAAGTAAACCCAAAAGAGGAAAGAACAGACTGAAAAGTAGAAAAAGTAGTAGCAAAGGGACCTGGGGACCTGTGTGCTGATGGAGACATGATGCCCTCAAATGATACATTAAAGAAAAAACTGGATTTGACTCCAGTAAAGCTTTTCTCAGTTAAAAGACAACATGGGGTCCTGAGGTGGTCTCTATCCAGTGGTATATATGCTATTAGGGACAGCCTGTGATTTCATAACAATTACTAAGAATTTACTTATACTCAAACTCCGTGACTTGTTGTAAGTGTGTTCCTCTATCGCCCGTGGGCCTGATCTGTGACTTTCTAGTGTTTGTCCTATGTTCCTATGCTCCTGAGTGTCTTCAATGGGCCAGTGCCTACCAACCCCACTTGTAAGCATTACTCACTGACTCTGTCCCCAGTACAAGGTCCCTAGGAACTCTCTTCTCAATATTGGTTATGCAACAATGAAAAGGCATGAACCTCAATCCCAAGATGCTCACATGTTAGGGTAGCACTGTCTGATAGAAATACAATACAAGCCACAAAGACAAGCTACATGTGTAATTTTAGGTTCTCCAGTAACTACATTGAAAAAGTAAAATGAAATAGTAATGCTAATCTTAATAGTATATATATTTTTATCCTGGTGGTTCTCAACCAGGGGAGATATTGCTCCCCAGGAATCATTTGGTGATATCTAAAAATGTCACTTGGCAATGTCACTGGGCAATTTCTGATTGTCACAACTAGGAGGGCATTAGTGGCATTTAGTGGATGGGATGCTGGTTAACACCCTACAATGCATTGGAGGACAGCCTCCCACAACAAAGTAATATCTGGCCCAGATGTCAATCAACAGTGCTGAGGTTGAGAAACTTTGATTGAACCCAATACATTCAAAACATCATTTCAATATGTAATCAAATAGAGAAAAAATTGATAATCTGTTTTTTTTACATTTAAAAATTTAAGGTCTCGTGGTTATTTTACACTTATAATGTATCTTCATTCAGGCTAGCCATATTTCAGCTGTTCAATTGCCACATGTGGCTATCAGCTACTGTATTAGACAGGAGTATGGAGTGTATAGTTAATGTCCAGAAAGCTCTCTGTGCCCCCATATTTCCTGGGCACAGCAAATATGGTGGGATACAAAGTCTTTACCTTTGAGAGACCTACATGATAAGGAATCGGGATAAAAGGATTGCATGGAGACTCTCTGATTATTAAACTAGATAAGAATACAGATACATTTAAAACAATATCTATTTAACCTTTGCATTATTTCTTCGCAAAATGCCACCAAGAGGATCTATGTAGTTTCTTATTCCCTTGAGGCAAAGGTCAAATACCCCATTGGGAAGATTACTGTGAGGGAGTTGGCTTCAGTGCAGCGCTGAGGATTTAGATATTGATCACTAAAGCTTTCATGTAGTTAAAATAAACAACCAAGCAGCACCCTTTGCCTCCTCCAAAGCACTCTAAAATTTTTTGCTACTGAAAAATGAAAATTAAAGGGTTTCGGGTTAAAAAGAAGGTGATCATGTAGTAATCAGAGCTTTAGAACAATTCAAACCGACCTTGGTACAACATGCTGCAGTTTGTAATCCCCAATTTGAAGGCTTCGCAGCATCTCATTAGTCTGGAGTCTTGGTACAGATAATTCTGTATTGAGTGAGTAATTAAATGTGACATAGAAGCAGGCGGATGGATTAGTGACACACCCAGGGGTCCCTCTAAGGGGGCCTTTCCTCTCTCTGCCCACGAGGGAAGGTGGCGAGAGGCTTAGCAGAGATCCTGCAAGGCAAAATGCCATGTGAAGGCAAGGCAAGATTTTGTACATTATCTGTGGGTCAGGGCAATGCGCCAGTAAGTGTGGGGACAAGGACCTTATGGAAGGACCTTGATGGAAGCCCGGCTCTGTGCATGAAGTAACAGGGTCACCTCTGTGGTGCAGCTGATCCTTTCTGTGCTGATGCTGGCAATGTGTCCTCAGCTTTCCGGAGTAAGCAGCTCATTCTGCCGTCAGTGGGATGAGAGCCTGTCTGTGTTTACTTTAAGTCAGAGTGGAGAATGCTGCCTATGACGCCAGAGCCCTCTGAAACTGGAGCGTATGCGAAAAAGCCAGGCTTTGTCTCAAATGAAGGAAGCCGAAAAGAGTGTTTCCTCATTTTTACAGTGTCAGTAAGGCACTTGTTTTCATATAGTCAAAGGCTTGGACAGGGACTCATGCGATTTACCTTTTTGTTTCCAGAAAGGTTCTTACTCTGCTTTCCGCACACCTGAAAATCTACCCATATTTCAAAGTCCACCAGGGAAGGAGCTTATCAAATCTTTTTGGAAACAAATTCAATTTCTTGTCAGCCCTCAATCAACATAGATTGAGCACTGGCTCTGCACAAGGAATTAGGAGCTAAGAATAAAGAAAAGGAGCTGCAGCTTCTGTTTTCAAGGAGCTCATGAGGGACATGAAAAGACAGGGCGTGAAAAGGGCTCACTGAAAAGCACACACATTAAGGCCTGTAGGAGTCGAGAAGAGGAAGCAGATTTGGGGCTGCACTGGCGAGGAAAGATGTCCTGCAGTAGGTGAAATGTATCTGGTCTTCTGGGATTGGGTAGTGGGGAGGGCCTGGTGTTGGGAAATCCCACCTCATGCTCTCCCTTCCTCTGCACCCCACCTGTGAGTTCACTGACTATAGCGTTTCGGCACAATGCAAGGCACCACAGTTACAAAGATGAGTCAGGCTTGGTCCCAGCCTCTGGGAATTCACAAGGGACTTATACCAGTTGCCAGAAAGTTGTTCTTCCATGGAGATGTGCCTTGTGACTCACTCATTCAACAAGGACCTATTGAACATCTGTTCTGTGCCCAGTCCTGCTCTTGATGCTAAGAATACAATGGGCCACAAGGCGGATAAAGCCCTGCCTTTATAAAGGTCATGGTCTAGAGGGGCAGGAGACAAGAAACATGTAATTACCAGTGTGATAAGAGTTATGAAAAAGGAACAACAGTGTGCTAAGGGGCAGATAGCAAGGCATTCAACCTGGTCTGGGAGAGAGAGAGTTCTTTTCAGACGTGATGCGTAAGCCGACACTGAAATGCAGAATAGAGTTATCCAGGTGAAGGGGGAGAGGGGAGTGAGGGGAGACGAATCTACCCATCAGAAGGAAGACACAGTGCAAAAGTCCAGAGTGGAGAGAATATGGCACCTTTGAGGAGCTAAAACATGTCCAAGGGGGCTGCAGTAGGAATGGGGCTGAAGTCCAAGAGCTAGGGCTGGCCCTTCTGGGCCGGAAAGTGACCACTTTCCACATAAAGTGGAAAAGTAATTAAAAGTAATTAAGTGTCTGCTGGGCTCAATGGTCAAAACAAATAGAAGCTAAAGCAAATATCCTCTCTCCTGTCCCACTTTATGCAGGAAAGCCGGCTCCCTTCTTGCACAGTTGTACAGGGATAGTGTAGACCATGTGCATCCTCACTAACAGGGTCCCTGCCCTGCTCCCTGTACCTGTCATCTCACCTCTACGCAATCAGCCTTCAGCACAGGACCCATGGACACCCTGCATCTACAAGCTCTGTCCCACCAGTCCCCGCAAGTCCTTGAGGACAGGAGTCTGCCTTCTTTGTCTCTGTTTCTGCAGCATCAACACAGTGCCTGGCACCCAGGGTGCTCAGTGAGTGCACAACTCCACTGTGCCAGGGGAAGTACCTGGTATTCAATTTTTTCTTGTAATGGGCTGAGCCCTAAATACCTGAGGAGGCTCCAAAAGGTATTCTTTTTTTTTTTTTTTTTTTTTTTTTTGAGACAGAGTCTTGCTCTGTCACCCAGGCTGGAGTGGAGTGGCACGATCTTGGCTCACTGCAAGCTCCGCCTCCTGGGTTCACGCCATTCTCCTGCCTCAGCCTCCTGAGTAGCTGGGACTATAGGTGCCCACCACCGCGCCCGGCTAATTTTTTGTATTTTTAGTGGAGACGGGGTTTCACCGTGTTAGCCAGGATGGTCTCGATCTCCTGATCTCGTGATCCGCCCACTTTGGCCTCCCAAAGTGCTAGGATTACAGCCATTGGGCTGGTTCACAGTTGGACTTCTGCCTCAGTTTCTCTGCTTAATATTTCAGTGACCTGATAAGGCTGGAGTTGTGCCTGGAAACCCTAGCCACTGATGTTTATGGAGTACCTGCTGAGTGTAGACACAGTGTCAGATGCTGTTGAGGATGGCATACAACAGCATTTGCTATTAAAAAAAACACACTAGAAGACATGAGCCCTGGTCACATGCATCTAAGCATTTGCAATAATTAAGTGTTCTGGGTTTTCATTAGTATTTCGAAAAGTGAAAATCATCTTGTTTCATCACTTCGAAGGATAAGGTGATTCTGACTACAAATATGACACTTAAGTAATCTTATGCTTAAAAAAAATTGGTCTTTGTAGGTGCCAACACTTACTTCCTCCTTTTTCCAGTTGACAGTTGTTTTACATTCATTACATCTTTGTGTTATGAAATCCACATGAGGTAAAAAGTGGCACTGGTTTCAGAGATGGAATAGAGTTCAAAGTTCTTTGACGTATTCAAAGGCTTTCACCATCTTACCCCAACCTCCTTGCACTGTTCCTTTTCATATTCTCTTTCATGAAGATGTCTTTTTCTCCATTTCTGCTTGCTTTCACTCTTCCTCCTCCATCTCTGACGTCTTCCTCTATTCCTGGCTCCTCATTTTCTGTGTTCTTTCTCGTCTTTCACCTGGCGCCCTGATCAGACTCATGTTCTCATACATCAATTGTGTATAGCTAACAATTTTTGATGGCTAACTTAGAAAGCTAACCAAAAATGTCCTCCTGATTGTACAATTAAAACAATTCATTTTCAAATTTGGGAAATATGGAAAGTATAAAGGACACAAGGGTCACTGCTGACTATGGAGGAGTGGTCAAGAGCACAGGCTTCGAACCTCAGCTTTGTTGCCTTGTAACCTTGGGCAAGTTACTTACCTTCTCTGAGCCTCAGTATTCTCATCTGTGAAATGGAAAAGATAAACCCCATCTCATGGGCTTACCATAAATATCGTGAAAATTACCTATAAAATGCTTAGTACTGTTTCTGGCAAGTAATAAGCACTCAATACTTCATACTATTAATACTTAATACTATTGTTATTATAATAACCATTAAACATTTTCAGACTATTATTTATAATTTCTATTAAAAATGCTTTGTGAATGCCAACCAACAATCTTACAAGCAAAATTTGAACCCATTCTGTTAGCAAGCTGTTGACTGCTTTTCCTTCCCAGAGTGGAAAAGTGATTTGCCTTACATTACAGAAGAGTTCACAGGCGCCACCAGGAAATGGAGCAAACATACTTGATTCCCTTATCTGTGCCATAACAGTGTGTCAAGCAGGTGATCACAGTCATGTTGGTGTGAAACCAGCAGAAAGCAGGCGTTGGAGGCTCAATCACTTGATTCAGTAACAGATGCTGTTTATAGCAGACAAGTACTTCCCTGGATCCTCTTGGTATGTGTGACACGGACTATGTGCTGCGAGTGCATGCCATGTTATGTCCCAGTGGTAGGCATGGCCTTTGATTCAGACAGTGCAGTAGAACACTCTGGGTTGGGCGTGGGCTCCTTCTTATCCTGCCCAACCTGCCTCCCCACACCACTAAGCCTGTCAAGATAACTGGCTCACATCCCATTAGGAAGAATTACCATGATCACTAATGGGTAGTTAGGGACAGCGTTCCAGTTTAAAGACTTTCATGGGCCGTGAAAGCTAGTGAGTAAATAACCGTTTATCAACCAGTCACTTAGAGGACACTGCACAGAATGATGTTCTAGGACTTCCAAACATATAGAAGCCATATATCATAATGGAACATAAAAGTTATGTGTGAATAGGCTGTAAAACTGAACAACTGTTTACCTTAGTGAAGTTTTATTTACATGCCCTGCAGTAGATACTTAGATGTGCTTCATACGGAGGCTGCCGATCCCAGCTGTAAGCAGAGCTCAGCAAAGTGGCAATGCATCGGTTAGATGCCAACTGCAGCGTGCTTTCAGGGGCCCAGGGAAGGCTTCTCTTGCTCTGTGCAAAGCTCAGTTTGCCTGCCTGATGCTTAAAATTTTTTGAATGAGAAACTAAAGCTTTATGTCCATGATTCCAGAAAATTCAATTTGACGATTTCAACATTGGATTCAACATGGAATACTGCCTAATGCACAAATAGTCAACATTTACAGGGTTACATTCTTTACAGAGTGCTTCCGTATGTATAATCTTCTTTATCCTCAAATGCTCCAATAAATTTAACTATTGCTCCCAATTATGAGGAGGGATCTGTGACTTGAAGGAGTTAAATGCCTTGCCTGAGGGCGCATTCTGGGCATAGCAGGGCTGGGACTGGAGTCTGGTGCTTCTGCTGAGGCCTCCTTGTCAGTGATCTTTCCACAAGGGTGGGGGCTTGCATTAACTGCCATACAGGAGCCAGTTTTGAAAGGCAGTAGATGCGAACTGGAGAGGGGCGTCAGCACTCCCCAGTTGGGGCAGGCCCTGAGGGCTCCTTCTCTGCAGTGCTCCCTGCTCACTCCTGGTTGATCCTGCCCAGGGCTGTGTTGTTCTGATGAGCCTGCACGTGTTTCCTCTAAGCTTACGGAGTTGGCCCCATTCGACACTTGCATTCCCTGTTGTGATTGAAACCCCATTCCGATCCCCAGCCTCCTTGGCTGAAGTCCTGGAAACCTGCTACTTCCTTGCCAGCCCTGTCCTCCAGGAAGCTGAGCTCTGTCCCCCATGCTCCCTTTCCCAGCTGGGGTTTTGTTCCTGTGGACAGACCTGCCAGAACTGAATGCTGATTGCTGTTTTTTTTTCCTTGGTCTCCTGCTATTTCAGGGAACTGCCGTTTGTTCATTTTTATTTCTATCATTATACGCATTTTTATTGAACATCTACTATATATAAGACACAATCCAGGATTGACCCCCTTGGCTCTCAAGGTCACCCTAATGGAACCAGTTTGCCACACACCTATAGAAGTTCTACTTTGTGTTACTGTGGTCTATCTCACAGGAGGCTTTAAAGTTGGGCTTTGGTTCTCTATGTGTCCCCCAGCTGGTAAACACACAGTAAATGGTAGCTTAGGGGAGACACCAGAGGTAAGGGTGGGTCACGGTTGGGAATAGAACATGGGAAATGGGTTCTAGGAGACTTTTAAGACAACATGGGGATTTCTGAATGTTACCAAGGCCTGACTGGCCCTGGCTCCAGGTGAGTCAGTGAGCAAGTGACTCTGCTGAGTGACAGTCAATGAGCCAAAGAAGAGGTGGGATCATTTATATAAAAGGGTAACAAGGAATGACCTTCAGTGTTGTTGTTTAATGACATTACCTTCTCAAGCTGCAATCCTTTAGTTTCACAGGTATCTGCCACAATACTTGAATGAATTTGATCTGAATTTCTGCTCTATCTATTTCCCCACCAGCTTCATTTCGAAAATCACCTTTTCTGAATGACAAGTCAATCAATTCAATAACATGCAATTTTACACAGTAGGAAGCTATTCCCATATCCCACTTCATACTTGTAACTATCGGCTGCTTTTCTGAATAGCAGGCATATGTTTCAAAGTCACGTTATTTTCATCTCCAGACTCCGAGGTGGAATGACGCTGAGAGGGACACAACTCCGATGTGAGGCTGAACACTCTCCTCTTCCTCCCCGTTTTCACAAGCAACTCTTTTTTGTCATAGCCAGAGCTGCCAGCCTGCATTCAATGTCCCATCAGTTCAGTTGTGTAAATAAATCATTGGCTTGATCAGCTTCATTTTAGAAGCTTTCTGATATGCTGGGTTTTTTTTTTTTTTTTTAATGTTGTTTCCCGAGCTTTTGGAATCCTGACAAGGTAAATGAAGGTGAAATGAACATGTATATTTTGGCTTTGTTTTCCAGGGCTAGGTAAAATGATGGACAGGATTGTATTACTAGAGGAATTAGGAGGAGATAGGCTGCACACATTGGTTGATCCACAGAGTCTGTGGGTAATGAGCTGGAAAAAAGAAAACTAAAAACTGCTGATTGAAAATTTGAATCATTAAAAGCTTTGAAATCAACATCTTCTTTTAGAATTTCAATCTTCTATGATTTGCTTAGAGTCAGTGGTCTGAGCCACAGGCCAAACTGTCAATCAAAATGAGCGGGGTTTGCTCATGACCTCCGTTGTTTCAGAGATTATATTAAACACTTCAAAAGCTGCAATAACTCTTCCAGAGCAGCAGAGTGGTCATCAGGGTACAGTACTCCCTGGACTTTCATTGATTTAGAATTTGCATTTCTCATTATTTGCAAATGACCCTCCATGTTTAAAATATATTATAATTTGTATTTTTGCTGAAGCATGAATTAGAATTTCACTTGCCGGCTGGGATGCAAGTGTAGTGGTGTTGCACAGCTAGTAAATGAGTCAGGCATCTTGCCCCCAGGCACCCAAAGAAAAAATGTTGTTTTCATTCATTGTATATGCATATTATGGGGGAAATTATGTGCCATAGTGGTAATTTGTAAATTGGAGGGATTCATAAAGGTCTTGGAAAAAATTACTCTTGAGTGTCAGGCTGTACTGTAGGTATATCTTATTATAATGAAACTCAGCACAGCATTGCTTTGCTTGTGTGAGCATGACTTACTGGCCATTAAGAGATGACTTATTTTGTAATCAGTATGTAAAGAAAAAGGGCTGCTGAGCAGACAATATAGATGTTTCCACATTTATCCACACGAAAATTCAAGCTCTTAACTCAAAGGTGATCTCCTCAAACCTTCATCCAGAGCCACTCTCTCCCTTTTTCCTTTAGTGTGGATCTCAGGTGCAAATTGAAGTCATCATCCTAAGGAGCTCTTGGCATCTACCTGCTCATGGTCTTGCCCATGTGTTAGTTCATTTTCACATTTTCCCTTTTCATGCCCCATCCCAATGCCTATTCTCTCCCTTGATATATTATAAACATGCATACTAATGTGTTGAGAATATGCCATTAAAATGTATGACATTTAAATTTATATAAATGGTATTTCAGTAAAAAAAATATATAAATATATATGTGCATATATATTTGCTTTTTACTGTTTCCATTTGGCCTAATTTTCTAGGATTTATCCATGTGGTGAATGTGCATCTGGCTAATTCTTCTGTTGTATCGTGTCCAGAGTGTATCCACCATGTGATGCTTACAACGCCAGTTACAGACACCATTGTTGGCTCAGGGCTTTGCTGCTACAAACAATGCTGTGAGGACCATTTTATCCATGCCCCTATACCATCATGGGTGAGTGTTTCTGGAGTGTTAGCTCTAGAGTAGGATTACAGGTTGGGGGGTGATCCCATGCTTAGTGGGTAGTACCGCCAAGGTACTCTCCAGAGTGCCTGTTCCACTTTCCTCTCCTATCAGGAGTGAAATAGGTTTTCTATTTCATCATATATTTTTTTCCTCAGACTGAGTCATGGAAATATACTTCTTGATTTTACTTAGTGCATTTACTGTTATTTGTGAGGTAGAACATCTCTTCATATATTTATTAGTCTTTTGGATTTCTCTTCCTGGGAATTGTCTATTCATTGCCTTGTCCATTTTACAGTTGGCTTTCTTGTCTTTCTCATTAATTTATTGGAATTCCATGTATATTTCAGACATTTATTTTTGTCAGTTTTAGTTGGTGCAAGTTTCTTCCTGTATTTTTTTGTTAAAGAGAAATTCTTTTATATATGGCAAATGTTTTATTTTGAAATAATTTTAGATTTACAGAAAAGTTGTAAAGATACTACAGAGAGTTTTCTCTTCACCAAGGTTCCCTTAATGCTAATGTCTGATGTAACTTGGCACATTTTTAAAAACTAACAATTTAACATTGGTTTAATACTATTAACCAAACCACAGATTATTCAGATTTTACCAGTTTTCACATTGATATCATTTTACTGTTCCAAGATCCAATCCAGGATGCTACATTGCATTTGGTTGCTGTATCTCTTTAGTCTTTTGATCTGTGAAAGTTACTCTCTTTTTTCCTTAGTTTTTATGATGGTCTCAGTTTGAGTAGTACTGGTCAAGCATTTTGTGGAATGTCCCTCAATTTGGGTTTGTGTGATATTTTCTTTTTTTAAAAAAATACTTTCAATTTTTATTTTAGATTCTAGGGGCACATGTGTAGGTTTGTTAAAAGGGTGTATTGTGTGATGCTGAGGTTTGGGATATGAATGATTCCACCACCCAGGTAGTGAGCGTAGTGCCCAAGAGGTAGTTTTTCAACCCTTGTCCCTTCCCTCCCTCCCCCTTCAAGTAGTCCCTAATGTCTGTTGTTGCCATCTTTATGTCCATGAATACCCAATGTTTAGCTCCCACTTATAAGTGAAAATGCGGTATTTGGTTTTCTGTTTTTGCATTAATTTGCTTAGGATAATGGCCTCCAGCTCCAGCCATGTTGCTGCAAATGATGTGATTTTATTCTTTTTTATGGCTGTGTAGTATTCCACGGTGCATATGTACCACATTGTCTTTATCCAGTCTGTAACTGATGGGCACCTAGGTTGATTCCATGTTTTTGCTGTAATGAGTAGTGCCATGATGAACATATGAGTACAAGTGTCTTTTGGGTAGAGCTATTTATTTTCTTTTAAATATATACCTAGCAATGGGAGTGCTGGGTCAAATGGTAGCTCAATTTTAAGTTATTTGAGAAATCTCCAAACTGCTTTCCACAGTGGCTGAACTAATTTACATTCCCAACAGTGTGTAAGCATTTCCTTTTCTCCACAGCCTTGCCAGCATCTGTTTTTTGACTTTTCAGTAACAGCCATTCTAACTGGTGTGAGATGTTGTCTCATCGTGGCCTTGATTTGTGTTTCTCTGATGATTAGTGATGTTGAGCATTTTTAAATGTTTGTTGGCTACTTGTATGTCTTCTTCTGAGAAGTGTCTGTTCATGTCTTTTGCCCACTTATTTTTTTGAGACAGAGTCTCACTCTGTTGCCCAGGCTGGAGTGCAGTGGTGTGATATTGGCTCACTGCAACTTCTGCCTCCTAGATTCCAGCAATTCTCCTGCCTCAGGCTCCCAAATAGCTGGGATTACCGGCACATGTCACCATGCCTGGCTAATTTTTGTATTTTTAATAGAGATGGAGGTTTGCCATGTTGGCCAGGATAGTCACGAATTTGTCCACTTTTTAATGGGGTTATTTTGCTTTTGCTTGTTGAATTGTTTACATTTCTTATAGATTCTGGATATTAGACCCTGTCTGATGCATAGTTTTCTTTCATCTTGTAGGTTGCCTGTTCTCTCTGTTGATATTTTCTTTTGCTGTGCAGAAGCTGTTTAGTTTAATTAGGTCCCACTTATCAATTTTTGTTTTTGTTGCCATTGCTTTTGAGGACTTAGTTATAAATTCTTTCTCAAGGCTGATATCCAGAATGGTATTTCCTAGGTTTTCTTCTAGGATTCTTATGGTTTGAGGTCTTACATTTAAATCTTTAATCCATCTTGAGTGAATTTTTTTATATATGGTGAAAGGTTGGGGTCCAGTTTCATTCTTCTGCATACAGTTAGCCAGCTATCCCAGCACCATTTATTGACTAAGGAGTCTTTCCCCATTGCTTATTTTTGTTGACTTTAAATTAGATGACTGTGAGTATACAGCTTTTTTCCTGGATTCTCTATTCTGTTCTGTTGATGTATGTATCTGTTTTTGTACCAGTACCATGCTGTTTAGGTTACTGTAGCCTTGTAGTATAGTTTGCAATTGGGTAATATACTGCCTCTGGCTTTTTTCCTTTTGCTTACGGTTGCTTTGGCTATTCAGGCTCTGTATTGAACCAACTCATATTGGTTCAATATGCATTTTAGAATAGTTTTTTCTAGTTCTTTGAAAAATGACAGTAGTTTATGACATTAGTAGGAATAGCATTTAATCTTTAGGTGCACAATTTCTAAACTCCTGTTGCAGAAGAGTGGGTGCTTCAGATGTCAGAAGATCTGCCTGGGCATAAGCAGAGAAGGCCCTGCTGAACCACAAACTCTGCATAGGAAGAGGGGCGTGGTTCAAGCTGCCAATCTATGTGAGCAGGTGCTTTACATACCTGGAGATCTGCCTGGGCATGGAGCAAAGAGGGCCCCATAGAACCACAATCTATGCCTGGGAAGGGTGGGGTGGCTCAGGCTGCTGAATCAGGTGAGCCAGTGCTCCAGGTGCCTGGAGATCTGCCTGGGCGTGAAGTGGAAAGGGCTCCCCTGCAACAAGATCTCTGCACAGGAAGAGTGGGGCAGCTCAGGCTGCTCATCTAGGTGAGGGAGAACTCTGGATGCCTGGTGATCTGCCTGGTGTGGAATGGAGAGGGCCCTACCGCACCATGATCT
This sequence comes from Papio anubis, assembly GCF_008728515.1. Lineage (NCBI taxonomy): Eukaryota > Metazoa > Chordata > Mammalia > Primates > Cercopithecidae > Papio > Papio anubis. The sequence continues at coordinate 184,062,423 of NC_044976.1, forward strand.
ATGCTTAGGGAGGTCTAGGTGGCTCAGGCTGCTGGTCTAGGCAAGCGTGTAGTCTGAATTCTTGAGGTTCTGCCTGGGGGTGGAGTGCAGAGGGCTCTGATTCACTGTGATCTCAGGGGAGCAGGCTGGGGCACCCAGAAACAACACATGTAAAGTGATTCCAGGTTGCCAAGCCAGCTCTGGGCTGCAAGTCTTATTGTTCAGGAGAAACTGCAGCTGTAGCAGCTCTCCTCCTGCTCCAGGCCTGTGATGGGGGAGAGCACAGTTCCAGCACCTACTACTGAGGTGCTTTCCATAGTTCTGACTGTGGAGGCCCCTACCCTGCTCCAGAGCAAGTGCTCCAATATCTGGCCCAAGATTAAAATACCTGTGTGGTCACACTGCTAGGCTGCCAAAGAATGGCTGACTTTGTTTGTGACTGGATTAAAAATGGCGTCCTGCTCTCAATACCAGTCTGGGAAAATGCCTGCAGCTTTTCCCAGTGTTTTTCTCTCGGTGCCTCCAAGCTTTTCCTCAAGTTAGCTCCAGAGGTTGGGAAAAACAAAGTGCTCTCCCCTGTCCTGGGTTGCTAGGTGAGTTACAAGGAAGGCTGCCTTGTCCTCTCATGTACTGGGGCTTCACTCACTTTTATCAGCCGGTCACCTTCACGGGAGCTGTTTGCCTGTGTTCTCCTCCTTAGGATCTGGGGTGTCCTTCATGATTATAGTGGATTCCCATTTTCCTTCTTGAATTAAAGCTCACAGAGTTGATCTATTTTTCTTTTTCTTTTCTTTTCTTTTCTTTTTTTTTGAGACAGGGTCTCACTCTGTCACCCAGGTTGGAGTGCAGTGGTATGATCTTGGCTCACTGCAACCTCTGCCTCCTGGGTTCAAGTGATTCTCCTGCCTCAGCCTTCTGAGTAGCTGGGATTACAGGTGCCTACAACCATGCCTGGCTAAGTTTTGTGTTTTTAATAGAAATGAGGTTTCACCATATTGGCTAGGCTGGTCTCTCTAACTCCTGACCTCATGTGATCCACCGCCTCAGCCTCCCAAAGCGTTGGGATTACAGGCGTGATGAGCCACCGAACCCAGCCACAGAGTTGGTCTTTATGCACTAGGTTGCTATTTCCAAGTGGCCAAGGAATGTTAAAAGCCTCTAATCCACCATCTTGGGAAAAAAATAAGTGTGTGATGTTTTCTTAGGATTAAATTGGGCTTATGAATTTTTTTGAAGATCACAGAAGTAAAGTGCTCTTTTTATCACACCACATCAAAGGGTACATAATATTAATATAGCTTATCTCTGGTGATACTAACTTTGAACACTTGGTTAAGGTGGTGTCTGCTAGTTTCTCCACTGAGAAGTTACATTTTTTTCTTTTTCCTATTCTGTTTTTTGGATATGAGTCACTAGGTTCAGCCCACAGTCAAAGGGAGGGGAATTAAGCTTCACCTTTTTGACGAAGAAGCATTTATATATATTTAATATAATATTAAAAAATATATATTTATATATATATTATTTGGAATTTCTTTAGGAAGAATAAATCCTTAATTTTGATGTAATTGAAGTTGCTAATTTTTCATCTTATTTTAAATTTTGATCCAGGGCCAGTTGGATATCAGGGATCATATTTTGCATTTGGTTGTCTTCGACTTGTTTTTTATGAGTTCAGTCCAATTGTCCTAATGTTTTACAATATGGATTTTTCTGATATATATTTTTTTGTTCTTAGACGCAAAGTTATATTGTTCCCATTGTATTACATGAAGAGGCACATAACGTCAGCTTGTTCCGTTATTGGTAACTTGGTTTAGGTGGTGTGTATTAGATCTCTTTGTTGTAAATGTATATATATTTTTTTCTCTGTGGAATCAATAAGTAGTCCATGGGATGATATATTAAGATTGTGTAAATATTGTGTTTTCAATAATCTTTTGCCCAATGGCTTTATCATACATTAATGATCCTTGCCTGAATCAAGATTTACATTGTTAGTTACAGTTGGTGATTTTCTTCTGCTACTGTGTCCTCTACATTTATTAGTTGCTCTGTAAATGAGCACTCTTTCCCTCTTTTTTGGATATGACTGTAGATTCAAGGATTTCTTTCATGTGTGCTTGATTTAATAGATTTTAGAAGATGCATCTAAAAATTTTAACTATAATTATTGTTTTTTTCTCCCTTTATTTTTGTTAGTTATTGCCTTGTATTTCAGAACTTTATTGTTAGACACATTTGTATTTTTGGTTATTACTTATATTTGTACCTCAGTTGCCTCATGTGTAAAATGGAGATGACAATATAACTTATGTCATGGGCTTATTGTGAAGATTAAATGAGCTAATACCCGAAAAGATCTTAGATTAGGATTCAGAATGGTGCTTAGTCCTCAATAAATGTTAATACTACTTTTTAAAATAATATATATTTTGGATCCATTACTTCTTTTATCAATATATAATGTCTCTGTTCCTTGTTGTTTCTTGCACTTTGATTTCTAATTTGTCTGAAATGTAGATTGCTACTCCAGTTCTCTTTGGTTTATAATTGCCTAGCATAAATATGTTTTTTACATCCTTTCAACTTTCAGAAAACTTGTGTTTAAAATGTGGTTCTCAGAAGTATCTTATTTTATGGTGATTATGTTCTCATCCAATCTGAGAGTCTCTTCCTTTAATCAGTGAATTCAATTCATTTACATTTTAAAATTACTGATACATTAGGAATTATTTTTACCAACTTAATTTTTGTTTTCCATGTATCATATTTTTGTTCCCCACCCCCCGCCCCCCGTACTTTCTACTTTTCACTGGATACTTACTAAGACCTTTAATCACTTTTTGCATATTTCATGGTATCCATGTTGACTAATATTTTTTCTTCGGGAGTTAGGGAATGTTTTTAATAGCATAGGAAGCGTTCTGAAGCCGTATACAAGCAAGAGTATCTTTATTTTATTTTCTCATTTAAATAACAGTTTAGTTAGCTATGAAAATCCAGGTTTGAATTAATTTTTCTACAACACTAAAAAAATAGTTATCTATTGAATTCTTGTCTTCAGTATTGATGTTCAGAAGTTAGATGCCAATTTTGTCTTTGTTTCCTTGTAGGTGTTTTCCTTTTGTTTCTCTCTGAAAGCCTTTGAAATTTTCTTTTTGACTTTATGAATCACAATTTACTATAATAGGTTTAGATTTTTAAAATCTAATTCATTTGTTAATATATAAAGCCTTTAATTTCATGGCTTATATCTTTAATTCTTGGAAAATTATAGTCATTATTTTGCTAAATACATTCACCTCTCTGCATATATTTTCTCTCCATTGGAGAGTCCAGTAATATAAATTCCAGTGATATGAATGTCTATGCCTAGCCTCCGTATCTTTTAAATAAATATAGGCTCTATAGAGAGACACATACACATACGCCCTATAATTGTAACTCTATGTAGTTTTATCTCTATAGTGTTTTTATATACATATGTATACAGATGCTTCTTGACTTACAGTGAGGTTATAGCCTGATAATCTCAGCATTAACTGAAAATATCATAAGTTGAAAATGCATTTAGTACCCCTACCTTACTGAACATTATAACTTAGCTTAACCTACTTTAAATGTGCTCAGAACACTCATTTACCTGAGCCCACAGTTGGGCAAATCATCTAACACAAAGTGTATTTTACAATAAAGTGTTGAACTTATTCATGTAATTCATTAAATATTGTACTAAAAGTGAAAAACAGAACTGTTGTATGGATACGTGTCATTAGTATACACAGTTGAATGCACACTGGGCCTGAATAATGTTTGAAGCATTGAACTACAATTAATTGCCAGGTGATGGTGATGCTACAGTGGCAGGATCACCAATTCTTCTTAGCCTAGGAAAATATCAAAGTTCAAAATTCAAAGTACAGTTTCTACTAAATGCATATCATTTTCACACCTTTGTAAAGTTGAAAAATCAAGTCAGGACATCATTATGTTGGGGACTGTCTCTATTTAGATGACCCATTAATCCCATATTATATCTCGTAGGTTGATCAGTTCAATGTATTTCTTTTATAGTTGTTTTGCTTTTCTGATATCTTGTTAATTTTACCTAACACTTATATTCTCCTGGGGTGATTATTCATCTTAGGTGATAATGTGTCTCTGAAAAGAGGAAATAAATGTGTATTCCCTCTTTGTGTATGTGTTGCCTCAGGGTAGAATGGTTCTGGTGATACAGTCACTCAGAATTTCTTTAATTTGGGGAACTTAAAAAATTTACCAATATGGTTGTATGGTTATATGGCTTGATGGTCCACAGTCGATAGGAAGAAACAAATTAAAAGAGAGGTAGCTGCTAGGGATAAGCACATTCTATGGTAGCAAGAAATGATAGATGACATCTTAAAGGGTGGCGGGTCCCAAAAATGTGTGCATCAACAGATATGAGTACAACAAGCAAAATGGCCTGGGACCACCCAATGTAAATTGTCCAGTAGTTTTTGGTACTCCCTCAGGTCATTACTGTATAGTACTTTAGGATAGCATTTTTATTAATAATTCCATCAAGGGAAAGTTAAATACAGAATTCAAATATTATGTTGATGCAGATGAATGAATAAAGGAAATGTATGTGTGCACAGTGTCATACTATTCAGCCATAATGTAGAATGAAATTCTGTCATTTCAAGTAACAGGGGATGGAACTGGAGGACATTATGTTAAGTGAAATAAGTCATGTATAGAAAGATAAATACTACATGTTCTCCCTTATATATGGGAAATTTAAAAAGCTGAGCTCCTAGAAGCAGAGTGTAGAATTTAGTTCTTACAGAACAGGAAGGGCCGTGGGGAGGGGAGGACATAGAGTTGGTTAATGATTAGACTCTTATAGCTAGATAGGTGGAATAAGTTCTACTGTTTTACAGCACTGCAAGATGAATATTGTTAACTATAATTTACTGTGTATTTTAAAAAAGTTAGAAGAAAAGATTTTAAATGTTTTCAACAGAAAGAAATGACAAAAGTTTGAGGTGAAGGTGAATGCTTGAATGCTAATTACCTTGATTTGATCATTACATATTATACATGAATAAAACCATCATGCTGTGTTCCATAAGTATGTACAATTATTGTATGTCAATGAAAAATAAGAGGAAAAAACCCCAAGTATTATGTTGATGTTACAGCATAAATGTATGTATAATAGAGTTTAGAACAATTACTATAAAAATGGTTATATTAAATAAAAGGTTTTATATGTAAAGAAGTAAACATCAATTATCTGAAAAATTAGTTATATATTTTAGCTTATTCTTGGTAAATGAATAAAAAAAGAGAACAGATTTCTTGACAATTTCTAAAGGGTTTAAATTAAGGTAGTTTTCCATTAAATTTGACTATGATTAAAAAGACCTCTTTAAAGACATTTAGCACTTAAATAATGTAGTGTAGCAAACCATCCCAAAACTTAGTGCCTTAAAACAATACTCATGAGTCTGTAGGCAGCTGGGTGGCTCTGCTGTTCTGGGGCAAACTTGGTTGATCTTGGCTGGGCCTGCTTGTGCAGGTTCATGAGGGATTGCCTGGTTTAGTATGCCTCATTCCCATATCTGGCAGTTGATTGCTGTTGGCTGAGGTGTTAGGGAGGATTAGGCCATGTGAAGCTCATCATCCAGCTGGCTAATGGGTTTGTTTTACCCTTTCTCTGCTGGGCAAGTTTCATGAGAATAAGTAACAACATCCAGCTTCCCTTGAAGCCTGTCTTTGGAACAGGCACATGGTCACATCTGATATATTTTACTGACCAAGGTAACTCACAATACTAGATTCAAGGGGAGGGAAAAATAGACTCCACATCTTGATTGGGAGGAGAATCAAAGTTGCACTGCAAAGGTCAGGGTCATAGAGAGGAGTGAAGAATTATGACAATTATTATAGTCAATGTACCACATTCCCATTGTGTAAGTAATCAGCTCTATTTAACATAGTAAATTTCTGGATGGAAGAGAGATGAAGGGAGTGGCAGGTGTGGAGGTAGGGATTCTTCAGTCATGAAAGAAATATCCATGGCTTGGACATGGGCATTGGTGGAAGGAAGCTAATTGCAGCAGGAGTATCACAGAGGCTGAATACTGCAAAGTACAATAATGTTTTGTGAAGATTTTTAAAAAAATAGTAAACCACTGGGTGGAGACTACAATTTCCAACAAGTACAACTTTGAATACTGTGGAACTAACTACCAACTTGATCACCAATTCATCAGTAAGTGTTTACTAAGTAATTACCACAGGCCAAGCACTGTCCTCGTGCCTGGAGGAATACAAAGAATAAGACAGTTTGCTTCAAGATACTTTCCATCTATTAGAAAGATATGATATTCCCCCAAAGAAGGCCAGTGATACAAGTAATAAAATGTAACAGACACCAAAATGCAGCCCATAGAGATGGCAATAAAACATTCAGTTCTTTTAAAAGATTTTTGAAAATATGAATATATATATCTTCAATAATATAATGAAAACCAGGGGAGAAGGAGATTCTCTTTTCATAAGTAGGCCACCAAAGTATTTAAATTCCAAAAGTAAGCAATGTTTATATTGAAATTCAGTCACAAATAGTACCCTACTAAGTGAATTTTCTAGAGACTTGAAAGAATTATTGTGAGTTTGAAAATAGCTTCCCAAAATGTGACTCCATGAATTAAATGTAAGAGACATGAACAAGTTGCCAAATCTTCCGTACTTGAGTCTCTCCGCTTGCAAACCACTAATAACAAAACTAACTCAATTCATATGTTGACATGAGAATTAGTTAATAGAAACCATTGCAAAGCACTATGGAAATCTTAAGTGCTATGGAACTGGGTCAATAATGAATGCTGGCTTTCTTCCAGTTGCTTCTGAAAGGGAGAAGGAGTTTGATGACAGTTGAATGACCATTTAACCTGCTAATCAGGTGACTGGCGGGATGCCTGGTGATAAATAGAAGAAGAAAATTTATAGAAGACAGAGATGGGGCAGCAAAAGAGATCAGATGCCATGTTTCCTAACAGGGGCACTGCTGGCATTTTGGGCCGGATGAGCCTTTGTTGTACAGGACTGCCCAGTGTGTTGAGACTATTTGGCATCAATGGCCCCTGTGGGACTAAATGCCAGTACCCACTCTTCCCCAACTTGTGAAAACAGCAAGAACCCCAATAAGAAATGCTAACTCATTTCCAAACCCTGTGCCTCCTCTGGTTGAAAATCACTGAGACAGAAAGCTAGAAGCCTTTAGCAAACAATTTGCCAGGGATTTAGAGTGAGTGAGTATGATGATGCAACAATAGGGGAAAGCGCAAAGTCTAATTAGAATGACTGTAATACTTTAGTATTGAGTAGATTTTAGCCAAATTGATTCATTTTGTACAAGGTCGTTAGATTCTTCTTGAACATTTGTTTTCATCTTACATGGCTCTGCTCAAAAGCCTTCAATGACTCCCCATTGCTTACGAATGCAGACTACATTCCTAGGCCTAACATTTATCTTCCCACCAAAACTCATTTCTGACCCCCCCCATCTTCCATTTTCTTCTATAGACTTCTGGTTCCAGTTAATGATGACTAACAAAAGAACCTCCAACGATCTAGAAAGACAAACATTGGAAATGAAGACAATGTTGAATTATTTATAATTGAAGACTATAAAGAGTTTCAAATGAGGTCAATTCTAAGGCATAGTCTTTGTTGTTCTGATGCTGGCACTTGGGGGTACTCCTAGAGCAGCAGTCCACATTCTGTACCTAATTGTTCTGTACCTAAAAGTCTTTGTTTCTGTCTGTTTCTCTATTCCTTCCACCTAGTCGTCTTTGCATGAGCTGTCAATGCAAGGAGACTGAATGCAGTAGTAGATTCTTTTTTTTTCTTCTTTTTTTTGAGACTGAGTCTTGCTGTGTCGCCCAGGCTGGAGTGCTGTGGCATGATCTCAGCTTACTGCAAGTTCCTGGTTCATGCCATTCTCCTGCCTCAGCCTCCCGAGTAGCTGGGACTACAGGCGCCCACCACCACGCCTGGCTAATTTTTTGTATGTTTTTAGTAAAGACGGGGTTTCACCATGTTAGCCAGGATGGTCTCGATCTCCTGACCTCGTGATCCACCCACCTCAGGCTCCCAAAGTGCTGGGATTACAGGCATGAGCCACTGCGCCTGGCTGTAGTAGATTCTTAATTGAATTCAAGATCTGTTGCTGCTTAAAAAATTTGTCCATCAGAGATTTCAGGGTCTTTCTTTGTTATCCAGTTGGTATGATTAAAATTCTAGTTAGTATTGTCTTAAAATGAAAAAAACACCTAAAATATTACACAGAAAATGTATAAATCTAAATACTGTTAGGATTTCTAAGTCGTAAATTGAAGCTTGACTTTCTATTCATGGTGGAAATCTGGGATTCATTCATTTCTGTCTCCTTTCCCTAACTAGTCTCCACATTCTGATGATCTAACCTCGTAAATAGTTCTGAAATGTCTTCATTTCTTTTAATCCTACTTAGTTTAAGTTCTTAGTTTAATCTTAGTGTAGGTTCTTACCATCTCTTACTTGGATTGTTACAAATCCAGGTTTATCACCAAATGATCTCTGCTTCCGGACAGTTCTCCCCTCCACCGGAAAACCCTCTTCTACCGAAACGCAAATTTTATCATGTTACTTCCTTGCTTAGAACACTTCTTTGTTTCTCCTTTCATCCCACGGTGAGATAAAAAAGACTTGGAGAAGCGTGAAGTCCTTTCAAGGTCTGGTACCTGCTTATCTTTCCATTCTCATTCCCATCCCTCCTCCTTACTCTGTTCCCTCTAGTGCTGCCAAATGACCATCACTCCAAAATCATGTTGTATTTTTTCATGCCTGTATGCTTTTCAATGCTATTCCTTTGTGAATGACTACCCATCCTTTAAGACCTATCTCTGAGGTCACCTCTTCCTGGCAACCTTTCCTGATCTACCCATCTGGGATGGATGCCCATTCTCTGGTCTCTACAGGCTCCCTTTGCATTTCTCTGACTTGGCCTCATCACACTGCATTGAAGTGATCTGTCCACCTGCCTGTTTATCCCTCTTGACTGTGACCTAGAAACCAAAGCCTATCTCTGATTCATCCTTACACCTGCAGCCACCAGAACAGTGCCTGACATAAAACTGATGCTCAATAAATGTTTCCTGAAAGGTTGTATTAAAACTTGTAAACTTTATGAATGAGAGAGGCCATAAGGTTGAGAAATATCTGGTGATTTGTGTTAGCATGGATATTTCAGACATTTTAGACCCAAAGACACATTTTTAATGGTCTCTCAACAGAGGATTAGACCAAAAGATTCTACTGGCCCTCTGATCTCCCCCCTGCTCAGTAGAGAGAATTGAAGGCAATTCCCTGAGAAAAGCATGTCTAGGATACTGCTGAGGACTTTGTTTCATTAAGAGGTGGTGAGCATTGGTGCTGTTGAAGCCTCCTGGAAATGATTCTTCTCTTGACGTGAGGTACTGCTGAGGGTCGTGTGTGTATGTGTGTGTGTGTGTGTGTGTGTGTGTATGTGTGTACAAGTGCACACAGTGGTGGTAACAACAAGCAGGGTGTTGAAACAGTCCCTGGGCAGAGAGCGGTCTCAATCAATCATTCTGATTGTAATGTGCCTGGGACCTAAATAACTGAGGACTTGACTCATTAATGATGACAGCGAACACTTACTGAGTACCTACTATGTGCCAAGCAGTATTCTAAGTGTTTTGTGTGCATTAACCCATTTGATCTTCACAAAAACCCCATGAGGGGCAGGTACTGTTATTGTCTTCATATTATAGATGAGGAAACTAAGACACAGAGAAGGTAAGCAGTGTGCACAAGATCACCCAGATAAGAAATGGCAAAGGGAAGAACAATTCCAGGCAGTCTGACTCAAGAGCCCAGGTTAAGATTAAACTGCCATAACCATCATTCTTTCCTGCCTCTCATGTACTGACATGGTCCTGAGTCAGTGCTTCTCAATCTCTGGGACCTTAAGACGGCACCTGGTCACTAAGAATGGTAAGGAGGTGTTACTCTTTGAGGAGAAGTGAAGCCCCACACCTGGGGGTCTCTGGGTACTGGGGCAGCCATGGGGAACACCTGCAGACCTGTGATCCTTGGAGGAAGAGCTGTAATCACTGTAGTCACTGACCAGACAGCAGGCTCCCTTTGCACTCTCTAGCCCAGGTTAGAAGTCGGAACAGTATTGCAGAAGGCTGGTAGAGTAACCCTGCTAGTCAGCAGAGAGTGGACCAACCCTGTGAGAACCCTTGGAGTCGAATGGAACCTACTGGGGCTGGAGGTGGTAGTGGAGTAATACAGCAAGACTGAGAGGCTAAGTGCCGGGGTCTGTGATGAAACTCTACATATGTTGACTATAATTCTTAGATCAACCATGCAAGGTGGATATTTGCCCTATTTTACTGATAAGAAAGCAGTATCAGAAAGGCTAAGTAGCATGCCCAAGTTACAGCATTAGTAAGTCTCTGGAATCCAGTCTACTTACTCCAAAGCCTATCTTTTTAACCTGTACCCTTTGCCCCTCCTATATAATGTTTGTTGCTTTTCTGTTTTATTTTATTTTTTTGAATAGAACTTCCTTCTGAATTTCTCAGGGTGAGCTGGGGCCTGACTTGTGGATTACACAGTGGGCATACTTTTCCAGAATCTGAGGAGGGTGTGAGAATCAGGTGGATTCTGACATTCCCCATAAAAAAGCAGTGTAGAATGAAATTTTAATCCCTTGGTGTCTGCGCTAAGAATTCATCTCAGATTCTTTCTTCCTTTTTCAACTTTTTCACATGCTTAGGAAGTCATTGTGAGCAAAAACAGAGTCCAAGGCCCAGAGTGCCCCCTGCAGGGCTGGAAGGAGGATTCAGGGCAGGGCGGGGTGCACAGCCACCTGTGGGGCTGTGAGGCCGGGCCCTGGAGACCCTTCCCTTCAGTGAGGGTTTGCAGACTAATCCTGTAGGCAAAGGGCGCTCATGGAGCATTATTGAGGAGGGATGTGATGAAATCAAGTTGGTTTAGGTGGGTTATTCTGCAGGCATGTGTATGGTGGGTGGGGTGGGGGAGAGACTGAAGGATAGGAGGTATTGCAGGAATAGAGACAATGTGATATGGGGCTGAAATTAGACAATGGAGTGAGAATGGAAGCCAGGGACAGATGGGAAAGGCATTAAGATGCTACAAAGGGAGTAACGAGGCTTACTTGATTGTGAAGAATGACAAAAAGTGCCATAAGAGGAGGAAAATAAAGCATCCTAGTAGAACTGGGGGAATCAGAAATGGGAACTTATTTGGGGAGAAAAAGATTTTAATTTTTTAAACAGTTTTAGCATCTTGGATTTTGGGGGCATATTTTGAAAAGGACTAAATGGGAATTGTTTTTGCTGCAGAGACCATCCCATCACTTGCCTTTCAGAGACACCATCATGTAGGGAATGTGAATCTTTTACCATCTCTTCAGGACTCCCAAAGACAGAGACGGGCCTTCTGTTTCCAGTGATCACAGGGCCCCGGGATGAAGCCAGCCTCAAGATAATAAATCAGGTAATTATTTCCATCCTTCCTATGACAATAATGGTGTCGAGGCAGGCAAAAATTCATCAGAGGCAGCTTTGCAAGTCCCCAGGGAGACTCACGATAAAGAGGTTGATTGTCAGAATCTGCCTCTGCAGCATCACACCAGGGCTCTGTAATGACGGCCGAGGGCCACATTGTGCCTCCAGAGTAAAGAATTGTGGAGATGAAAAAAAGAAAGACACCTACATCCTAGCCCAGTGCCCCCCCGAGTCTGTGTGGACGGTCTGGATCAGTAATTAGAAACACAGCGCAATAAATATTGAAAGAAGCTCTGTAAACATTCTAGAGGACAATGAAATTAGAAATAATAAGCAGATGGGCTTTTATTCAAAGCAAATCATGCCAGATGGACTCAGTACCTTTCTTTTTTGCAGTAAAAGTACAAAGTTGGTAGATAAAGGAAAATGGTATGCTTGATGTCTTATGTTTGAAGATTGTTAAAACATTTGAGTCTTCCAAGAAGTTTGATTTGCAGAATTGGCTCAGAATGCCTGGAATAGAAGCACATACCTGACAGAAAAAAGTTGGATAAATGCTGCTAATTGGGCAATAGAAAGTACTGGAACAATGGGCTGTTGGGACAGCCTCACAAGGGGTCTTCTAAGAGACCGTAGAGATCATCAGTTCCAACCCTCTCAATTAAGAGTAAAGAAGCTCAATCAAAAGGAGACAATTACTTCACAAAAGCAGGGCTAGGAAAAAGGTACTTGACAATTAGTTCTGCAGTGTGAGTGCTTGGTCTCCTCTTTACCTGGTGTCTCTATTATCTAGGAAAGGAAATAGATATGGTCAAGTCTGATTTTGAAAGGATCCTAAATACAGAGATGCAATAATCAGACCCTGGCCACCAAACCCCGTATCAATCATGTCTTCTAAAGAGAGTGGGGCTTCAGACAAAGTGGAGATGGGGATTGAGAAACAATTGGGAAGTTTTGCCACAGACCGAGCTCCTGAGGTCCCTGTGAAGTTTTCCAGCCACTTTCAAGGATATGAATTCATTCTTGCTGTGAAGCACATTTGCCCATTTTGCAGTGAGAAAAATGGCAAAACTCAGGGAGATTTGGAGACCGCTCCAACGAAGCCTAAAGCCAGCGTGTACCAGAGTTGGGATTAAAGCACAGATCCTCTGATTCCAGTCACTTCTCTCTCACCCAAATTACACTTTGGTAAAATTCTGTTGTAGGCCCAGACGTCCTTCCTGCCCTCTATCTCCCCAGCAGTCTCCCCTCTCTCTTGGCTGGGCTCTTATACTGTTCATTCGTAACTCTAAGGCCTTGCCCTCTCAGGAATACTCCACGACCTTCTCCCATTCCCTCCCCGTTCTTCCTCAAAACAAGTCGATTTCTGTTCCTATTTCTGCTCAGCTCTTATACATAAACTTTGTCACCCTAAAAAGCATAAACAAATTTCCACTATTGCCTCTACAGATGATCATTTCACCTTCAGGAAATCATTTCACTTCCCAAGACTGCTTTCTCATTTAAAACAAAAACCAGCCGTGATGTCTACTTTGTGACTTGTATTGAAGGAATGTATGTAAATCCCATCTAGTCAATGCCTAATATGGAGTAGATGCTCAATATGTATTTATTAAGATAAATTTAGGCTGAGATCTTTTCTTAAGGTACCTCTCCATAGTTTTTCCTTTCTTATGCAGAGCAATGTATTGCCCCCAAACCCATATCTAAACACCCCACTTTACCCATTAAACAGGGAACCCTCTGTTGTCAGGATCTAGTCTTTTGAGTGGCTGGCAGTTTGAAGTTGGAGGTGTATTGTTAATAAATGATTTTGCTCTTTTAACACATAATTTTTTTTTCCCTGTCAGAGAGTAAAAGAATTTTGCAACAGGCAGCTCTGGAAAGGGGAGTCGTTGAAGCACAGGAAAAAAATGGAAACCCACCTTCATTTCTTTTTCCTGCTAAAAAATAGCTTGTTGGTCTTCATTGGTCCGAGTTTTCTGCTCTGGGTGACTTCTGGGACAACACTGTTAGAACTTACTATTGTCTCTTTTTTTCTTTTTGTAATAACCCTAGATGCAGTTTTAGTAGGAAATACCTTATTCATCATCTGATGACAGTATTATTATTATTATTTTAGTTTATTTACTTTCTACAGAAGGGGCATAGCAGCTAAAGAAATGCCTAGTTTGGGCCGGGCGCGGTGGCTCAAGCCTGTAATCCCAGCACTTTGGGAGGCCGAGACGGGCGGATCACGAGGTCAGGAGATCAAGACCATCCTGGCTAACACGGTGAAACCCCGTCTCTACTAAAAAATACAAAAAACCAGCCGGGCGAGGTGGCGGGCGTCTCGCTACTCGGGAGGCTGAGACAGGAGAATGGCGTAAACCCGGGAGGTGGAGCTTGCAGTGAGCTGAGATTCGGCCACTGCACTCCAGCCGGCGCTACAGAGCGAGACTCCGTCTCAAAAAAAAAAAAAAAAGCCTATTTTGGCTGGGCGTGGTGGCTCATGCCTGTAATCCCAGCACTTTGGGAGGCCGAGGCGAGAGGAACACTTGAGGTCGGGAGTTCAAGACCAGCCTGGCCAATATGGCGAAACTCCGTCTCTACTAAAAATACAAAAATCAGCTGGGCGTGCTGGTGGGCGCCTGTAATCCAAGCTACTCAGAAGGCTGAGGCAGGAGAATTGCTTGAACCTGGGAGGTGGAGTTTGCGGTGAGCTGAGATTGTGCCACTGCACTCCAGCCTGGGCAACACAGAGAGACTCCATCTCAAGAAAAAAAAAAAAAAAACAAAGCCTATTTTCCCCCTGTCCTCACAACAGGAATAAATTTAGTAAATATTTGAGAATCATAACTCTAAATGTTACTGAAACACATTGTTGCACACACATCTATCACTAAGAAATATCACTACACAGAGTGCAAAGATATACGACTTACATTGCTATCTAATCACACAAAAACTCTGAAAATGGCAGCTATTATTATCACCATTTTGCAGATAAGAAAACTGAAGTACAGAAGAGATTAAGTGACGGACCTCTTGCCTAGTTGGTAGCAAAGTCAGGATTTGAACTCAGGTCAATCTGTTTCTGTTTTTCTGTTAATCTGTATTCAGGATCTATGCTTCTCATGTAATACTTTATCATTATAAAAGACTTTTGACTTTTAAAATATAGCAGACAAAAGACTTCTTTGCTCTAAGATAGAGTAAGAAGAAGTCACAGATTTTGAAAAGAAAGTGCCAATGGTCATTGACTGGTGAGGGGTAAAATCTTGTCCTTGAGAAGTTTTTCTCCAGGACTGTCCTTCTAGGCCCCGTTCTTCCCCCAGTACTTGACCTGGTTTACCTTGATTGATGTGCTGTTTCAGGGTTTCTGCTTCTGGTTTCAGATGGTCCATTTTTTTTTCCCTATCCAGCTAGAGACTTAAACCAAGTCAGCACAGTTACTGGGTTCCCACATTGTGCTGGTGCTGAGGACAGGAAAATCCTGAGAACAGGAAAATCCTTTCCCTTTCCTTCCGGGAGCTTATGGTCTAGCAGCAGAGATGAAGGAGTAAACAGACAATTTCCATTAAGTGGTGATCACAGGGAGCAGCACAAGCACATAGGGTCACATAACACAGTCTTGGGAGCTGGGGAACGCAGGCTAAGGAGGTGGCCTGTGCAGAGGCTAAAGGAGGAGTAGGCTAGCCTGGAGAAAGCCAGGATAGCGCAGAGGCTACAAAGCCTCAGAGGCTATAGGAAGCATTTTAGATGTAGAGAATGACTTTAGTGTTTTTTCTTCTGATTTAGAGCTGGAATATTCCAGAAAAAATTTCATCCCTCTGCATACCCTGGTGTATTGGTCCGTTTTCACGCTCCTGATAAAGACATATCTGATACTGGGCAATTTACGAAAGAAAGCAGTTTAATGGATTCACAGTTTCACATGGCTGGGGAGGCCTCACAATCATGGCAGGAGGCGAAAGGCATATCTCACATGGCGGCAGACAAGAGAAGAGAATCAGAGACAAGCAAAAGGGGTTTCCCTTTATAAAACCATCAGATCTCATGAGCCTTATTCACTACTACCATGAGAACAGTATGGGGGAACTGCTCCCATGATCCAATTACCTCCCACTGGGTCCCTCCCACAACATGAGGGAATTATGGGAGCTATAATTCAAGATGAGATTTGGGTGGGGACACAGCCAGACCATATCACTGCACATATGCCACTGCACATATTCTCTGGTTCTAAGATTAGATGTCCTCTCCTGCCCCTGCTGATAGTGTTTGCTGGGGTGCAGCCTCCTCCCCACTGCCTAGGTGATGATTTCTATAATGAGGCCATTTTAGTACTTTAGTAACTGAAGAGCTCTATGCCACATTTGCTTCATCTAGAATTCAGCCTCAAAACAAGTACTATTATATCTGGGAACTGCCAGTGTCTTTATGTGGCATATATCTTTACTCAGTGATGAGGAGGTACTTAGACAATGGGGTAGGCTGTGAGTCTCAGTTTATATTATTTTTCTTTTTTTTGAGACGGAGTCTCGCTCTGTCACCCAGGCTGGGGTGCAGTGGCCGGATCTCAGCTCACTGCAAGCTCCGCCTCCCGGGTTTACGCCATTCTCCTGCCTCAGCCTCCCGAGTAGCTGGGACTACAGGCGCCTGCCACCTCGCCCGGCTAAGTTTTTGTATTTTTAGTAGAGACGGGGTTTCACCGTGTTAGCCAGGATGGTCTCGGTCTCCTGACCTCGTGATCCGCCCGTCTCGGCCTCCCAAAGTGCTGGGATTACAGGCTTGAGCCACCGCGCCCGGCCTATATGATTTTTCAAATAAAGAACATCCCAAGTGGCTTTTAGTCACTTAATTATCATGTTTTTTCTTAACTTTCTGGTGGCTAATAGTAAGCAAATTCTGTGTATATTTTTTCTCTGGAATCTTTCACTGCAATCCCAAGTTGAAAGTTTTTCTTCCTTTTTTTTTTTTTTTTGGTGCTTCTTTGATAGATTGGATTAATTCTTTAGAAAAGGAAAAGATTAGGTTTTTGTATCCCATAATTAGCATTACTGCAGAGGGAGGCAGAAGCTGGAGCCTATGGAAGAAGGCCTGGGACAATGGCTTCATGCTCACGTGTGACCTGAACTGAGCCAGGGTGGTAGGGCAGCCTTGCTTGGCTTGAATCCTCAAGTCTGTCATATTACTATCTTTGCACTAAAGATAGAAATTCTTATATTTTCCCATATGCTAGGACAGGTCTCTCCAAGCATCCTACCTATTGTTCCTAAAGGTTCCTTACAATATGAAATACAGCATGAACAACTTTTTCTGGTTCTCTTTGTCTCCCTCGGCCCCCACCAAGGTTTAACAAAGTAACTCTGAAACCAACTTTTGCAGTGAAATGAATCTGCCCAAGGAATATTTTTTACCCTGAATAATAATAACTCCCCTAAGAATGGAACACTTTCCATTTGCAGAGCTTTATTATTGTTATTTGGGACTGATGGACTGTCAGCGGTTTCTGCCAGAAACAGAAATGCTAATCGGGGCCTTCAGCAGGGTGGCACTGGGGGTTCACACTTCTACACTTTGTTTAGGCTCATGCGGATGACGGTTTCGCTGACTCTTGTTTTCACAAGCCTTTCTGGAGATGTGGCGTGTAAGAAACTCTGCAATCAAGAGAATGGAGTTCTGATAGATGTAGTGCATTTTCTACCAAATTACATTAGCATATAAAACTTGGATTATTGATTCTTTCTTTACTTGTGATTTCTGGGCAAAAGTCCAGTTTATAAAAGGAAAGAGAATATACACACAACTGAGCTGAGAGTAGTTTATTTTATTTTTTCTTGATTTTAGAGACTGGTGCCATGGCCCAGAAAGGCAGTGTGATTTTGCATTGTGATGCACTCTAACATCTGCATTAGGCTGTGCTCAAGCCTTCCGTGGTACCGTCCTTTCATTTCTGATCCAAACTGGACAGGAAGGAAAGGGCACAGCACCATCTGCCAGGGGCAACAGAGTACCTACTACTTGTTTAAGCACTCGCTGGTGTCAGGCAGTCGATGGCACTGTACTGAAAGTATCTCCTTTGGTACATAATATCCTCATTTTGCAGATGAGGAAACTGAGGCTCAGTGAGGTTAAGTGACTTTTGTTCTAGGTCACCTAGAAGAAAGTGCAAGATTAGTAGCTATTAGTTTTGGAAAACAATTTGAAAACTCCTCAAAAGGTGAAACAGAGTCACAAGATGACCTAGCAATTCTACTCCCATATATATACCCAAGAGAAAAACATAGGTCCACACAAAGATTTGTACACAGATGTTCATAGAGGCATTATTTATTTTAAGACAAGGTCTCGCTCTGTTGCCCAGGCTGGAGTGCAGTGATGCAATCATAGCTCACTGTAGCCTCAAGCTCCTGGGCTCACAGGATCCTGCCACCTCAGCCTCGTGAGTAGCTAGGACTACAGACATCTGCCACCATGCTCAGCTGATTTTTGTATTTTTTTGTGGAGATGGGGTGTTGCTATGCTGCCCAGGCTGGTCTCTAATTCTTGGCCTCATGTGATCCTCCTGCCTTGGCCTCCCAAGGCACTGGGATTGTAGGCATGCAGAATTATTAATAATAGCCAAAAAGGAGAAACAACTCAAATATTCATCAACGAGTAAAAGGCCAAATAAAATAAGGCTATCCATACCATGGAATATTATTCAGCAATAACAAGAAATGAAGTATTGGCACATGCTAAGCTTGGATGAACTTTGAAACCATCATGCTAAGTAAAATAAGTCACTCACAAAGACCACTTATTGTATGGTTCCACTTATATGAAATGTTCAGAACACACAGAAAATAGAGTAGTGATTGCCAGGGGCATGGATGGGAGGACAGCTTGGGGCAAATGGGGAGTAATGGCTATGGGGTTTCTTTTTTGGGTGATAATAAAATCTCCCACAGTTGATTGTAAGTTTGGTTCTAAACTGGTTTCTAAATACTAAATTGGTTCTAAAATTGATTGTACAGCTCTGAATGTACTAAAAAACATTCATTGTACATTTGTAATGGGTGAATGCTATGGTATGTGAATTATATCTAAATAAAATTATAAAAGAATTTCATGGCTGCTACCCACTCTTCTTATACAGGGAGGCAGTGGCCACTTCGACTGGGGAGTAATTTGGGATGCTCCCAATGTACCCACCTACCAAATAGCAGCAGCAGCAGCATCTAACTTTTGTAAAGCATTTAGTAAATGCCCGGCACTGTGCCATGCACTTTACAGACATCATCTAACGTAATCATCATTGCTCTTACTCTTATTTTCTAGAAGAGTTTTAGATCTAGAAAAGGTTTAGAGCATTTAACAATTTTTTTAAGGTCACATAGCTAGTAGGTGCTAAGCTGTCTTCTACCGAATAAAAACCTTGGAAACAGATGTGTTTATTTGTCTAAGTCTCAGCATCATATAGTAGTGGCTAAGAGAATAGGATCTATGGCTAGACGGCCTGGCTTTGAGTCAGGATTCTGCTTCATCAGCCTTGTGTAAATGTGAGCAAATTGCTCAAACTCTGTACTCCAGTTTTGTCATCTGTACAATGGGATAATAAAGGCATTAAACTCACAGAGTTGAGTGAAATTCAGAGATAACACGTGGAAAGCATCTAGAACAGTGCCTGGCATATACAGCAAGTGCTCAACAGCTGTGAGCTGTTATCTACTGTCTCTGTTGGAGGATGGGAGTACAGGAATGAATGAGTCACAGACTGTAATCAGCTGCAGTCAAGCAGGAAGACAGATGGAGACATCATTGAAATAGGGAGCCACGGGGAAGGCAGGCAGGAGGCAGAGTAGCACAGAGGCGGGGTGACTAAGGATGAATTAGGGCCACTCCTGTGGTCCTAGATCTTTGGTCTTTCAGGCTCTGGTTTGCTGTGGCAGGATTTTCTTCCCTTTCCCTCAAGGGTTCAGGCGTACACAAGAATGATTAAATCTGGTTGTGGAGTTTCAGGATTGTGTTTTTCCTGACAGTTGGGTCAAAATTAAACACCTGAAAGGACAGAGCAGAGAGTAGAAAAAGTTTTTTATTTGGGCTTCTTGAATATTTAACGGTAGTTAAGTCCTGAGGCAAATATAATAGAAACTTGATCAGGAGATAAAAAGTCATGAAAGAAGATAGCATGAGGTGTGTTCCTACCCAGGATGGGTGCTTTCTCATATTCTAATTACACTGAGACTTAGGAATGTGTCGGAGATTAGCTACTGCTGCACATGAGCTGTAAGATTTATAAGTAAATGTATTTGGGTACGTGCATCATATATAAAAGTTGAGAGGAGATGGGAGCGGAGAGAGGGAAAAAAAGAGGGAGAGAGAGAGAGATTGAATTTGAAACAGAAAACCAGGTTTCCAAATCTGAAGGGGCAGAAGGGAGCACAAAACACGTGGAGGAACCGTTTGATGTACATGCTCGTGTCTTAGTTCCCAGCACAGTGTCTGGTCCGTAATAGGCATTCAGCAAATAATTGCTCAATAGACAGTGTTTATTCTAGTTGGTACATTGAAGATAACCTCTAATGACCTTTAGATTCTGAACTTAGGTAACCCCTCTGAGAATTTATCAGATAAACAAGTAATAAGTGAGACCAACGTCGTAAGGTATTAACTCGGAGCCGTCATCTATCCTTGTGGAGAATAACCCAGAGGACTTGGATTAGGACCTGATAGTCTACCTTGGCGGCACGTGAGAATCACCTGGGGAGCTTGTGAAACATGAGGCTGCCAGGCTGGACCTCACTCCAGACCAATCGAATCAGAATCTTTGGGGTGGGGCCTGGGTGTTGGTAATTATCCTTTGAAACACTCCCCAGGTGATTCTAATGGAATCTAGGAGGGAGAATCACTGGGGTAAGGCATTTGTAGATGGGGAGATTGGTGGCATCTGCCAGAAGACTTGACGTGTACTTGGCCAGAGATAAACCTCAGGTCTGGCCTGAATGTGGAAATGTGTCAGTCATCTTTTCAGATTTCCAAGGTCATGTGAGCTTG
Source organism: Papio anubis (assembly GCF_008728515.1). NCBI lineage: Eukaryota > Metazoa > Chordata > Mammalia > Primates > Cercopithecidae > Papio > Papio anubis. The sequence goes on from NC_044976.1 coordinate 184,083,023, forward strand.
GACTGAAGATAGCCCAGCACAGGGCCAGCGATGGCAGCTGGAAGGGTGGCCGCCTGGGAAGGAGGTAAGCCTTAATAACCGAAATAGATGCTGCGCTTTCATCTACCTAATTGCTATGATTTTGAAGTTTCCCATAGCCTGAAACTAGGTACCCACAGGAGGGTGTGAGAGAAGGGGAGGGTACTGAGGGATCCTGGGGCCCCTAGGCCTTATCTCATGGAAGGTGCGGGGCTGGGTCAGCAGGACTCAATTGCCTGCTGTAGAGTCCTCAGTGCTCTCCAGAGATCTGATCTGGCTCCCCACAGAGGCACTGACTGCACTGCACCCTGAGATCTCACTGCCAGTCTACAGAAGGACCATTAAGATAATCAAAGAGTCTCTGGGGAGTTTGTGGAGTGTGACTGTGACCATGGGAGCATATTTTATTTTGAACCAAACTGCTGAGGAAGAATTCTCTTACATTTTCAACAGGAAGAGGGTATAAGTCAGCTAAATAGCTCTGAGCACACTTCTAGTTAGCTCACAGCATCCCAGAAAAATAGACCTGAAGTTTCTATAAGCAGCCTGTCTCCTTCGAGACCAAAGCTGTCTCTCAGTGAAGGATGTTGTTGGGCCCCATAGTAAATTTGGGGAGACCAGGGAAAATCCAGGCTCAGGAGAGGCAAATTTTCATTGTACTTGAATCAGGAGAATCTGATGATCAACATCAACCCTTCTTTAAAATGAATTTAAACCAACATTTAAACATGCTTCCTGCCACCTGCCCCCTTTCTATAGAATTTTTTCCTCGACTCTGCCCCCATCCCCCACCCCCACTCCCTTTCCTTCTGACAACTCCATTTCAACCACATGCACCTGATAGAATCTCACACACAGGCACATTTATTATTGACCAGCTTCTTTATCTTGGATAGTATGTCATGAGTAGTCAAGACTATAGCTCTTGAAGGTAGTTTCATAGATTTAAGATGAAGAAACAGTATCCATATAGTTCTAGAGTCAAGGAAGCCTGATAGTCAGTGAAAAAACACAAGACTGTTGGAGAGTGGAATTTTACTCACGGGAGCTGGCTTGGACTTTAGATATGAAACATTTGATTTATAGTTTCTATTTCTCTCTGATAGAAAACTCTGCTAACCCTTATTGGAAGGTCGAATGTGTTGGGTTCTTTAGCTAAGGTAGCTGTTAAAATTTATTTCACATTCAAGGAAAGGGGCTCTTGTTATTCACCATGTTCCCATTTTAATTATGATTTTCCTGGCATCATTTTTAACAAGAATAACCTAAGGCCTGCAAGGAGTGATTTCCCCTAATCACTTCTTAAACCTTCCCTCCCCACCCCCAACTAACTGCTATAGCTACAGCTACACAGATGAAATGAAATGGAGACTTGAGCAATTACCTGGTGGATCTGAACAGTGTGGAGTCAGCAGTCAATTAGAATAGTTCAATTATGAAAATCCTTTTTTCTCCCTTCTTCTTTTCCTCTGTAGAATTATCACCTTAACTCTTGCTCATCCACCCACCCTGGGTTGAGGCCTCCTTTCTCATCCTTCTGCTTCTATTGGCCCCAGACCCCTCTCTAGTGGATGGCCCTGGCTCCTCTGCCGGCCTAGCCCTCATCTCCATTCCTTTTCAGGGAGAGGCCGCGGATTCCTCCTCTCCCTATTGGATGGGCTTAAGATGGGGAACCTTGTGTTATGCTGATCCCTGAACTCTCACATCATTTCCCAGGTGTCAGTGTACCTTCAGAAAGCCTGTGCCTGAGGTCCTGAGCCACATCCCCTTGGCCTTCCATGTTGCTATTCTGGGATTCTCTTTGCACACCCCATTGGCTACCCAGATCCATTCACCTATGGGAACACTACTTATTCTTGCCAGCTTCCCTCACCACAGAGTGAGTCTGACCCTAGTCCAGTATGATGAGAGCACCTGCCCCCAGACACAGAAGTCACAGATATGGGTGCCAGTAGGCCTTCTGAGTATGGCTGTACCTCCTGCCAATGGGGACTCCAAGGACTTCCTCTTCACCATAGTGGCAAACACTTGTCTGAATGTTGATTACAGATAGATAGCCAGTCCCATATTTGGATGATTCTCATTGTCAGCCAAAATCAAGGTATTCACAGGGTTCCTTCCTTCTGAGGTCTGTGAGGAAGAATCTGTTTCAGACTGGAACACTACCTTTCACCATTTATAAAAATTCACTCAAGATGGATTAAAGATTTAAATGTAAGACCTCAAACTATAATAATCCTAGAAGAAAACCTAGGAAATACCATTCTGGACATTAGTCTTAGGAAAGAATTTATGACTAAGTCTTCAACAGTGATTGCAACAAAAACAATTGACAAATGCAGACTAGTTAAACTAAAGAGCTGCATAGCAAAATAAATTATCAACAGAGTAAACAGACAACCTACAGAAAGGGAGAAAATACTTGCAAACTATGCATCTGACAAAGGTCTAATATCCAGAATCTATAAGGAACTTAATGCAACAAGCAAAAAACAACCCCATTAAAAAGTGGGCAAAAGACATGAACAGACATGTCTCAAAAGAAGACATACAAGCGGCCAACAAACTTAAAAAAGATGCTCAGCATCACTAATCATTAGGGAAATGCAAATCAAAACCACAATGAGATACCATCTCACATCAGTCAGATGTCTAGTATTAAAAAGTAAAAACAAAACAAACAGATGCTGACAAGGCTCTGGAGAAAAGGGAATGCTTATACACTGTTGATGGAAATATAAATTAGAGCTAACCACCATGGAAATCAGTTTGGAGATTACTCAAAGGACTTAAAATAGAACTACCATTCAATCCAGAAATCCCATTGCTGGGTATATAACCCAAAGAAAATAAATTGTTCTACCAAAAAGACACATGCACATATGATATAGAACATATGATGTACCTATGTTCTACCAAAAACAACATATGTTAATCACAGCACTATTCACAAGAGCAAAGACATGGAATCAACCTAGATGCCTATCAGTGGGGGATTGGATAAAGAAAATGTGGTACATATACCCCACAGAATACTATGCAGCCATAAAAACGTGAAATCCTGTTCTTTGCAGCAACATAGATGCAGCTGGAGAGCATTATCCTAAGCAAATTAATGCAGGAACAGAAAACCAAGTACGGCATGTTCTCATTAATAAGTGGGAGCTAAACAATGGGTGCATATGGACATAAAGATGGCAACAGACACTGGGGACTACTAGAGGGAGGGAGGAGGGAGGAGCAGGACAAGGACAAGGGTTGAAAAACTGCCTATTGGTTATCCTCGGTGTCACACAGTATGTGCATGTAACAAACCTGTACACGTACTCCCTGAATCTAAGAAGTTGAAATTATATATATAAAATGAAAGCATAGAATAAATTAATAATATAATCCACTGTATAAAAAAAAGATAAAAATCTGTTTTAGGTTCCTCTCCTGGGCTTGTTGATGACCATCTTCTCCCTGTGTCTCTTCACATCAGCTGCCCTCTATGCATTTCTTTGTCTGTGTCTAAATTCCCACTTTTTTATAAGGACACCAGTCATATCAGATTAGGAGCCCAGCCTACTTCTGACCTTAACTTACTGAATTACATCTGTACTGATCCTATTTCCAAATAAAGCCACATTCTGAGGTACTGGGGGTTATATCATTTTTGGGGGACACACATTGTTCAACCCATAACAGTATGCATTATTTGATGGGGCAGTAATGATAGAGATGTATATGTACAGTGCAGACCTAGTAAAGGGAATAGACACTTTTTTTTCAGGGCAGACACATCCTCAAGAAAGCTAATATGAAGTCATAACTATGTTTCAGGAACTATTCATGTTTATTGATCACTTATTATGTGCTAAACACCATTTAGTAATTTAATGTGTCAACACAATCCTATGAAGAAGCTAAGCCACAGAGAGGTAAAGTAAACAGTCCCAATGCACATAGGAAGGGGCAGAGGGGCAGATCAGGTGTATTTTGTAGGAACTGAATTACTTACACTGTCTTCCCCTACCTCCCTGAAACACCAGGCTGGTGTTTCAGGGATCTGTCCATAGGTTAAGAACGTGGCACTGACAGGGACCAGCTTACATGGATGATTAGGCGTGAAAGCGGTCTGAGTTAGGCAAAGCAGAAGCCTCATTGTGCCAAACTTCCTAATCCCCATGGTCAGAACCTCTGTCCCCAGGAACCCTTAAAATAGGCACTTCCCACTCTATTTCAGGTGCTGTTTGTTGCCTTCTTGGTATATTTCAAACGCAGTTATCATATTCATTTGCTTACCACTAGAGTGTAAGCCCCATGAAGGCAGGGACCTGTGTTGTCTTTTTTAGTGCTGCATTGCCAGTGCCTAGCAATGGCCCAGAGAGGCATTTGAGAAAGACTTCTGGTAAATTGGATTGTGCTGTATATAAAGCAGATTTCTCTGGGGTCTTCTCAGAAATTAGATTTCATTTAAAAAAATAAGCCCTAGGTGAAAAATGCCTCTAGGAACTTGTACATTAAATAACTGAGTACAAATGAGGCACTTAAAGCATCACAGCTGGTCTCTAGCACAGGTATGGAGGCCACTGAAGACGTAGCTCTCTGTACCAAAGTCATATACTAAATTCATTGATAATTATCCTAAGTGGAGCAAATAACCCTCATACATCTCTTGCAGCATAGCTATAGGTTTTATTTTCACTTAAAGTATTGACTTTCCACCCAGGGAGCCATCATCTTTTTTTTTTTTTTTTTGGTAACACTGGCCTGCTCGCATTGCTTTGTGGAAACAGGCCACGTGTTCAAGGCGAACTTGACTGTACAGAGCTCACAGTGGGGTGGGTACTTCACGGACACTCTCTGAACTGCTAAGGTGGTAGAGCAAAGCAGGTTGGGAGTTGGAAGGCCTGTGTGCTTGCCCTGGCCCACAGGCAGCTCATAGTTTATGTTGAGATTGGGTATCCCATTTGTAAGTAGGAGTAAATGATTTCTGCCCTGTTTGCCTCACCTACTATTGCAAGGTTCAATTAAGTTAATGCACAGAGAAGTGCTTCGGACCCAGAATTTACACATGTAAAGAGTAATTACCCTGGAGCAACATGGCAGGAACAGGAGTGCTGGCATCTGATAGACCTGAGCTTAAATTCCAATTCTACTTGCCTTGCTGTGACTTTAGTTATCTATAAATCTCTTTGATTTTTTTGTCATTTGTTTTATCATCTGTAAAATGGGGAGAATAATACCAGCCTTGCATGATTATGAGAGTCAAAGGGAATAATATTTGGAAAGTTCTTGGCACATAGTAGGTGCAGTGGTAACTTTTTTGCTGCTAATTTTAGTTGTCACTTAATCAGAGAGTGCCATCGTATTAGTTTTCTGTTATTGCCATAAACTATCACACACTTAGCCACTTAAAACAATACAAATTTATCATCATGTATTTATAGGTCAGAAGTCCAGTGGGCTTGGCTGGTTTCTCTGGCCAGGTCTCACAAAGTTGAAATCAAGGTGTTGGCAGGTCCAGGGGATTATCTACTTTCAGACTTATTCAAGGCATTGGTAGAGTTGAGTTCCATGTGATTGTAGAATTGAGGTCTACCAGCTGGTGGCTGGTGGTTGTTTTCTGTTTATAGAGACCACCCACACTGCTTGGCTTGTGGTCTCTTCACCCTTCTTCAAAGCCAGCAATGGTGGGTCTTGTCCTCATTCTTGGAATGTCTCCTTTGTTTCCCTCTTCTGCTGCAGCTGACTCTTCGTCTCCTCTACCCCTTTAAGGGCCCCATGATTACGTTGTGTTCATGTGGATAATCCAGGGCTCTATTTTAAGTTTTCTAACCTGAATTTCATCTGCAAAGCCACGTAACCATATCGTGCCAAGGTAACACCTTCACAAGTTCCAGGGGATAAGAATGTGAACATCTTTGGCTGGGGGTGGGGTGGAGTGGGATGATTTTTTCTACCACAACCATATGTTGATAACTGATGTTCTCATATTATTAACAATGTCTCTTCAACAAGAACTAAAGCTCCAAGTACTTAGCTCAATGCCTGGCATAGAGTAAGTGCTTGATCAATATTAGTTTCTATTTTTGTTGTTAGTAAGCAGATGACAGTAAGTATCTTGGTTTTTTCACAGGTTCTAGCAAATTCACCTGGCTAAGGGATGCCTCTTCCTTTACTACTCACTGTCAGCTCTCTCCAGAAAGTCTTTCTGACCCCAGCCCTTGCCCACCAGGCTGGATTCAGTGCCAGTCCTCTGTGTTACAGCATCATAGAACTTTCCTTGTTCAGCTGTCCATTTCCCTATCACTCTTCCACCAGATTGCGCTTTTTGAGTACAGAAACTGACATTTCTGTATCATTTAGTAGAGGGTCTGGTACATAGTACATGCTCAAGAAATGCTTATTGAATAAATTAATGATGGGAAAATTTATTATACTTAAAATTTTTCATCAAATAATTACTGGTTGGAATGTATCCCTTAAACAATACAAATATTGAGATATTCAGTGAGAGGAAAATCTATGCATATCAGTACTGCGATTCCTGAGAATTGTCTTTACACAGAAGGCTTCTTGAAAAATAAATAAACATTGTGTTTGTGAATTGTCCAGGCCTGGATCTTGAGGAAGGCACTTCTTAAACAGCTGCAACTCCCGGTAAGTATTGTACTTGGAATTCACTGAATGATTTTGACACTTTTTTTCTCTGAATGCATTAGGGAACAAACAAAGAGAGTATTGAAATAAAGCCACATCATCTTGGCTTACCTCTCATTTGCTTCCTTACTGGAGCTTATTATATCTAACAGCAAAACTGAACCCTAGTGTTATTTCTCTTGCAAATTCACAAGGAGCTCTTCCTTCTGGTTTTTTTTCCTCACACACTGAATGCTCATTTTCTGTCCATTTTGTGAAGTGTCTTAACGATACTGCAAGTCGTTAGTGACAAATAACAATCAAATAAGAGCAATTTTCATAGGGTCATTCATATTGCCATGTGTGTTTTCCATATTTTAGAAGTTTCTCAGTTTTGGTTTGTCAGCCTGCCCATGTGATTCCAGATCAGCCAAGGAGGCCAGGCTCCTCTTGCTTGGGCCAGGATCCCTTAACAGTTGCTTTGAGCTTGGCTGGTCTTTTTGCAATAATTGTTCCCACTCAGGGACTTTGATCTTTTGACATTTATTTTTAGATTCAATATAGTCACCATTATTTTAAAGGAACAGTTTTATTATCTGAACCAAACAACCAGAAATGAAAAATTGGAGCCAAATCACAGGCCTCAGGACCCAGATGAGGATAAAGAAAAATTGTTTATAGTCATAAATGCTTTCTTTGCAGTTTTCCTTCTGTCTGTTGGGCTGGGGCACATTTTCTACTATCACAGAATGGTGATTAGACATCAGATTATATCTTGATATTATAATGGTACTGCCCTCTACTGGAAATCTGGGAATCCTAATTTCCTTTGGATTCAGTGCTCCATTTTGAAATCACAGTCCAGCTCAGGTAGCAGGCTCACATATAACATTGAAGGGTTGCAGTGAAGTCATTTCTCAATGGTTCCTCTGGTTGAACATCCTTGCACAATTATTTAAAACTCAGCAAACATTTGTCAAACATCTATGATGTGCCAGACATTGTGCAAGGAACTCGATAGATGCAGAGATGTCTAAAACAAGGTTTGTGATTTCAAAAACCTTATGACCTGGTACAGGAGACAGACTTTTATACAAATAAATAGAAAGGAATCTGACTTCATGGAGTTCTGCAATTCCAAGGAATTTTAAGTACTATATGGGCAGAGGCATGGCCAAGGAGAATTAGGACTTTACTACTGGACCAGTCATTAGCTCAGTGCCTGGCATATGGTAGACACTGCATATGTGGGGTATGCATGATTTGGAGAAGGTGATATAATTAGAATGGAGGGGTCTGGAAGGGTTGTACAGAAAGGGATGCAGCCGGAGCCTCATTGACATCTTCCTCTCCTGCTCATACTCTGAGCAATCCTAGAACCACGGTAGGTGACTTTACTTGCAGCACAGTAGGAGAGCAGAGTAATCAGGAGTGATACACTGACAGAGCATCCAGCAAGGCCTCTTTCATTAATAAACACTTAATAAACACAACAGACGGATGTGCCATACATAGGAGTACTATTTGAGCCTGAATATGCCTATAGGGCGGCCCACCTTCCTTGGACAGTGGGTGCTAAAGAGCCATTTATACAAGTAATGCCACTCTCTCGCCTGTCCTAGAGTTCTTGCTCCATTGTAACCTCTCTTGAGGAATTCACTCCTCCACTGAGTCTCTGAACAAAGAAAAGCTTTATCTATCATTGAGCAAGGTCTAGAGTGGGGTTTATGGGCCTTCCCTGACCTGGGCCCTGACTACTATCTCTGTCTCCTCTCCCAGAACTCTTCCACCTTCCTCCAACTGATCCAAGCTGTTATTAGTTTCTTCTCACACTTCCATGCCTTTGCACTGCCTTTCCCTCTAATTGGAATGGTCTAGTTTTTAATCTAAAGTTTCTACTTATTCTTTAAGATTTAACTCAAAGGCCACTTTTTTTTGGAAAGCATTTATTTGCCTTTTTAGACTATAAAAACATCTTCTGAATCTCCATAACACTACGTCATATGTCTGTCCTACTGCTTACTGCAATTCTCCAACTATTTGGTTATATGTCTGTTTCCATAGAGGTCAAATACGGTGTCCTATTAGTCATTTTAGCCCCAGGGGATTAGCGTATTATCTGGAACATAGCTAATATTTAGTGAATACTTTTCTAATAAAGTGGATTTGGTGAAAACCTCTACATTAAGAAAGGTCTAGTGAAATATTTTTCATCTTTTATTTGTAAGTATCTATCAGGTAAGATAGGCCCATTGTCCTCAATCTGCATTAATAGATCTCAATAACTGTCAAAGGAAGAATGCTTCCCAGAGACCAGGAGAGAGAAAAGGCCAAGTGGGCAAAGTCACGGCCCTCTTTAACAGACAGGGAGGACAGAAAGGGTGGGAACACTTGTTCAGAACTGTTCCTGTGAAATGTCCCACAAAAAGGAATCTGTGCTAGAATTATTTTGGGAAATGCGATTTACTCTTTTCTATTCATTCATTATTTACTCATCCTATTATTTAACAAGTATATTTTAAATGTCTACTATTTGCCATACATTGTTCTCAACACTGAAAGATGGCAGAGAACAGCATAGGTCATTGTTCCTGCCCTCCTGGAGCTTACATTCTACTGTGAGACACAGGCCATAAACAAAGTAAGAACTTGAACTGGGCAGTGTTTTACAGAGGGGCATTAAGTGCCATGGAGGAAAGAAGTCAGAAAGTTTTTATTGGAAGTGCTGGGGAGTGGAGTTTGGGAATTTTGAATAAGAGGTCAAGGAAGTTCTCACCAAAAGGTTGCATTTGAGTAAAGACCTGAAAGAAGAGAAGGAGTGAGGTGGGTGGATCTCTGACTAAAGAGAAATCAGGAAAGAAGGAGCTGTGAATGTTCCATGTTTAGAGGAACAGCACGAGGCCCAGTGTATTTTCAGCCCAGGAAGGGAGGGAGGTGAAGATGGGAGACGTAGGTGGAGAAGTCATAGAAGAGCAATCATTTGGGGTTGTAGGTATGAACTCTGGATTTCATCTGAGTAAAAAGGGGAAGCCATTGCAGGGTTTTGAAGAGAGGGGTGATATTGCCTGTTGTGGTAGGTGTTTCTCCTAATGCTATCCCTCCCCTAGCCCCCCACCCCCCAACAGGCCCCCTGGTGTATGATGTTCCCCTCCCTGTGTCCATGTGTTCTCATTGTTCAACTCCCACTTATGAGTGAGAACATGCGATTTTTGGTTTTCTGTTCACAGATGGATTTTAAGAGAAGTAACAGGATTTACATATTTTGGTGGCAGTATGGAAAGTGGCTTGGAGAGGGGAGTCCGATGGAATAAGACAAGAGAATAGCTGATTGCAATAGCCTCAGTGACAGATGATGAAGCCCTGAACATAGCAACTAGGAATGGAGGGAAGAATCAAATTAAATGGGTATTTAGGAAGTTTAGAATCAATAAGATTTGATGACCAATTAGATATAGTGGATGATGAAAAATATTCAGTGATAATCCTGAGAGTTCTGTCTTGGGTCAGATTGTCTATAATTACCTGTATCCCTTAGAGAGATCTATCAGTGCAAGCTACAAAGCAACATTCCATGTAATTAGCTTTTATTTTTAACACTGTTCAAGATATATTTTAATGGAGAAAAGTGAATTGATTTAATGCCCAATGTTGCCTTCTATTTTTGTCATTCATAAAGCCATATTAGTTTTTTTATTAATACAAAAATACTTTAAAATGGTGTTTACTTGAGTAAGCACGACGAATTGTTTGAATGTGCAGAGGATTACGATGTTATTTTTTAAACACTAATGGTCATATTTTGGGATTGGTGTATTCTAATCTTTTATATACAGAGTACAGAATTAAAAAGAAAACAGATTATACTGACTAGAAAAGTGTTCCTAGCAGGTGGTTTGAGGACCTTGTATAGATTGGGCCTTGTTCTCCAACATTGGGAAAAGGTGGGAGAAATTTCCAATATTGCTTATTTGGATTTTTGTGTGTTTAGAATGGGACTAAGAAATGCTGGAGTTTCTCTGAATAGTCCCAGGACTCTGAAAAGTAAGTATATTTCTTTAATGTGGTTGTGGTATGTGCACACCCTTTTGCCTTTTAAAGTAGCCTCTTGCCGGCATTAATGGCATCTCCTGAATATCTTGGGTTTGAAACTGTGAATTGAGAAGCAGAATCAAATTGTTTAGGGTCATATGAATGCCACATCTTACAAAGCACAGAGGAAAGACCTTCAGTTTGACATTTAGATAATCAATGCTTTTTTGGTAGTAACATTGGTTCTATTCACAATTTTTTTTTTGTTTTCTTTCCTCTAGGCACATTGTAGGGTTGAACTTCCCTGTTTGCATTACATAAGATGGGTCATCTGACTGGCTGTGGCCAGTGAAATGTAGATGAAAATAGCCTGTATCACCTCTGGACGAGTCATTAGGAGCCAGTGTATGATTTGCTACATTTCGTTCTGTCTGCCATGGTGATTGGTGATGGAGGCTCTATTAGTTTTTGTTCCTGAGTAAAGTGATGTAGGGATGAGTCCCTAGCTGACTTCCAATATGAGTGAGAAATAAACCTTTATTGTTTTAAGCCTCCAAGCTTCGAAGTTTGTTATACAGCCCACCATGACAAATATACTATTAGTCCTTTATTTACATGCTTTAAAATATGGCTTGCATTTTCTGATTACCATATGTTCATTGTGGAGAATTTCAAAAAATATTAAAAAAATCCCTTGAAATCACTTATATAGAAATAGTCTCTCTTAATATTTTGATGTATTGTCTCCCTCTCTCAATTTAAAAAATTGAGATCCTAATATATATATACAATATTGATTTCTTCACTTCATATGTACTCTTAAAATACATGAATTTGCTGCATATTATTAATTGATGAGGATGTGTTATAATCTATTTTTATATTTATATGTTTTATATTTATACTATTTAATTTATGAGTCATATTTTATTTTTGTACTTTTTCTTGTTGTAAATAATATCCCAAAGAAACCTTTGCGCCTAAGTCTTTGCTGAAATTGCTATTGCTGTCCTTGGGGTAGATCCCTAGAAGGGGAACGACTAGGTCAAGGAGTATGCAGACTTTTAAGATTTTTGCTACCTATTGCCAGGAGAAAGGTTGTCCCAATTAACATGTTGGCTGTGTGACATGGGCCATCTCACCATTCTGTGGGGTATTAGAATTCCTTTTAATCTTTGTTAATTTGATAGGTGAAAATGCTATCTTGTTGTTTTATATTTGCATTTCTTTGATTACAAGTGTTGTTGAACATTTATTTCATATGTTTATGAGTCATTTGCACTTTTTTCTTGTGGGAATTATCTAAATGGATTCTCACACCCCCCAAACACCAAGCTAATAAACGGAAAGCCACACAGGAAGCTGGCAGTACTGTTGCCACGGAGCCTCTGCACGAGCTTCTGAAGTGTGAGCATTGAACAGGTTCCTCTAACTCCTTCTCGTCTGCATTGTTTTGATTCTTTTCTCTCCAGCTGTATCCCTCCACAGCCCATGTCTCCCTCAAGCCTTGGACTCCCTCCAAGCATTTTATTGCACTGGACTGTAGTCGTGGCTCAACCTAGAATTTAGAGAGAAAAGGACAAATGTGATCGAAGTCAGTTTGGAGTGAACAGCATTGTTGTGGAAAAATCCATTGAGTGCCTCCCTTACGAAGCCCCTCCCTACCAACTGATGGGTCCCTGTGGCAAAGAGGCGGTGGGCATATCCCCTGCTTGAGGTCAGGATTGGGAGCACAGCCTGCTCCTCTGGCTTTAGGCCTGACTCTGTGGTCCCTGGTGATGAAGCTTCAATTACTCTTCCCGGAAGCATTCTTATTTATTTCATAGACCTTGCATTACCACTGACTGTCTGTTTGGTGCTTTTAAGAGAGGAGAAGAAAGAATCTAAATTTCCCCAAAGTAAGTGTTACTTTTTAGCTAGTGTGAGATAAAAGACAGATTGAAATGGAGCCAGAGGGACCTGCCCTTCACCCTCCATCTTCCTTGGAGTTGGAAGCTCACATTGGTGTGTCAGGCAGCAGCTGGCAGGCTCTTTTATCATCATTAATTGTCCGCTGAGTTGTCACAAGGAGAGACTAGAATTCAGGTTTAATTACATCTGTATCATCTCTGATAAAGTTCAGGGGATTCTGGTGGTGCGAAGCAGGAGTGGGCCAGTGATGTGCCAGGGTTACTCTGTGAAGTGGAAACCATGTGTATCCTTGAGGGGAAAAGGTGAATTAACCGAATTCCAAGGGAAGTAAGCCTTATCCAGGCTGGGCAACTCTCATGAGATATGGTGATGGGGAAGGGAGGCTGCTCCAGGCATTAGAGCTGCTTAAGGATAAATTAGTTTAAATGAGGCAGGTGTCATGGCTCTTCACAGCAAACAAGTCAAGATTTGTTCCAGAAACCTTGCTTGTTTTTATGGACAACAATATACTACCAGACTGGGAGCAAAGAAATACATTTGGTCTTAGATAAAATAATGGCACTCCCCCCGCCCCCATCTCCTTTATGAGATGGATCTTTTTGAATGGTTTCTGATTTAGTTCTGGAAATACTGGAGCAGAGTGAGGCTTAAGTGACAAGCTGGCTTTGACTAAAAACGAGAACTAAGTATAGCTTCATGGAAATGGCAGGTGGCAGGTAGCCTGGGAGCTAGGTGCATCAGCAGATCATTTTTTCATGAAAATAAGTCAGTGAGTGCTAAGAGTCTTCACCACACTTATGACAATGACCCTTCTGCCAAACTTAGCCACACAAGGTCTCATTCTGATCTTTTATCAATTCTTGGGGACCACCCCATCTGCTCTGATCCTTTCGTTATTGACCAACACCTGGACTTTGCACTTCAGAATAAAGCTTTGGCCGCATGGTCGGTTCTTGTCATGAGGGAATGGATCTTGTTCTGACCACCAGACTTTATAACTCTCACTTCCTGAGAGAAAATCTGAAGCCATTTCATGAACTATCTCTTGTGCAATTAAGTGTTTTCAAAGAATCGGCCTTCTGCTTTTCAGAAGAGCATGTCTTCTGTGCTCCTCCTATATCTCAGGAAGAGCTATTTATTTTAATCCGTGGGCCCTCTTTCAGCATTAAAAAATACAAATTAAAAAAAAAAAACAAGATCAGGTGAATGGAATCTAAAAAATCTAAAAAATAATACGTATGTGAGTATGTGTCTCTGTGTGTTGTATGCACAATAAAAGGGTTTTGCATACACTCTAATTTTCCAGTAAGAGAAAAATTCTTCCCAGTCTAAAGGTCAGAATCTTTAGTTTTGAGCCTCTCATTAAATCTACAAAACTAATTTTTGCTTTGATTTTTATCACCAGAAGCACAACTCACAGGGGTAAGTTTGGAAAAACAAGTAAATCAAATTCAGAGCTCTCAGAATTTAAAAGCTAGGTTGACTCAGAATAGATACATAACAATATTAAAACAGAATGCAAGAAGATTGGTATACCAAAACTTACCTGTGATCATAAATTTCCTGAAGCTAGCGGTTCTATATCTATTTTATTTTATTTATTAATTTATTTTTTTGAGATGGAGTTTCGTTCTTGTTGTCCAGGTTGGAGTGCAATGGCGTGATCTCTGCTCATTGCAACCTCTGCCTCCTGGGTTTAAGTGATTCTCCTGCCTCAGCCTCCTGAGTAGCTGGGATTACAGGTGCCTGCCACCATGCCAGGCTAATTTTTGTATTTTTAGTGGGGACAGGGTTTTGCCATGTTGGCAGGCTGGTCTCGGACTCCTGACCTCAGGTGATCTGCCCGCCTCGACCTCCCAAAGTGCTGGGATTACAGGCATGAACCACCGTACCTGGCCTCAGAGGTTCTATATCTATACTTCTATCCAGCAATATTAGGCACAGGGTAGATGCTCAGTAAATAGGTACTTAATGTGGAAACTATTTATGGATTGTGTTAAACAGCTTTCATAGTTACCATATGCTCTGGTGGGCTAGTCATGTTAACTAAAATGTGACTAGAGGTAGAAAGAGGTGCTCTGTGCCAAAATATTGAGCTCATACCAGTTTATGGGCCCATCAGAGCTGCCCCTATGAACAACTGAGGCCCTTGCCCCAGGCCCAGGGCTGGTCCTCCATGCTGCAGACACTGGTAGCTGGTTGTAACTCAAGCAGGCCTCCGATCAAGAAGAAGGATGTCTATCCATATATAACCATGGAGTGGAGTCAGATAATAGCTGTATTTTGTCTCCAACTACCTTTCTATCTCTGTGGAACTAATTTTTCCTCTTTCTCCAAATGAAACACAGACATGCCCTATGACTTTTCTGTCCACCCCAGAGGAGCACACACATCAGTCACTTCAAGCCACACAGAATAGTCTCCCATCACGTGAAGTCACACAACACAGTCTTAGCATGGTAATTAGTACGTCTTGTCCCATGTTATAGTTGAAACTCTAGAGTAATAAATTCTTTCTTTCTCTCAGTTCAGGCTTATTCCAGGTAGGAGGCCACAGTCCAGAAAAGAGAGTGCAGTCAGCCTCTCCTCTCTCCTCACCCAGCACTTCTAACCCTACTTCCACATGCCACCAATGCCATGCTCCACAGTCCACTGACTTCCACATCCCACTAACTCTTGGGTTCTAACTGGTTAACTGGTTAGCTCAGGGTAGTCTCAGTTGCTTTTGCCTGGGTCTAGTTATTAATAGTTCCCCTTTGGGTCAGTGAGTGTTCTCCTTAAAGTCAACTGATTGTAAGTGTTAATCACACGAACAAAATGCATTCACAGTAACATCTAGTGTTGGACACACAGCTGGGCACCAGAACCTGGCCAAGTTGACACATGAAAAGAACCATCACACCATTTCCTTTTCAGAAGACTTTCTGTATGTAAACTATGTGCCACCCTAGTTAGTTCTGACCCCTCCCAAGTGGGTGCAGGGAGGGAGAGAAGATGAGGAGAGCAGGAAATGTCTCCCTTAAAGGATACCTCAGGATACACAGAATTGACACTCTTGGGACTTGGCAGATGCTTAAACCTGACTCTTGCTCTGAAGGGCATTTTTGGGGGATTCTCTGGAGATTTTACACCTCCTTCTCTGACACTGGTGATCTCTGTTTTTGGCTCTCGACAGGGCAAAAACATCTTTATTCTCATAGCCCAGAGACTCACCCTCAGTGTCATGAATTCTCTTTCACTCTGCCATCAAACTGGCCAGTAAGCCCATGTCTTGCTGATATGGTTTGGCTCTGTGTCCCCACTCAAATCTCACCTTGAATTGTAATAATCCCCACATGTCAAGGGTGGGGCCAAATGGAGATAATTGAATCATGGGGGCAGTTTTCCACCTACTGTTCTCATGGTAGTGAATCAGTCTCATGAGAGCTGATGGTTTTATAAAGGGGAGTTCCCTGCCTAAGCTGCCTTGCCTGCTCCCATGTAAGATGTGCCTTTGCTTCTCCTTTGCCTTATGCCATGATTATGAGACCTCCTCAGCCATGCTGAACTGTGAGTCCATTAAATGTCTTTCCATTATAAATTACCCAGTCTTGGTTATGTCTTTGTTAGCAGCATGGGAACAGACTAATACACTTGCCTTTCAGATTTTGCAGGCAGGAGTCAGGTGTGTGCACAAGAACCACACATTAGGCCTTAGGCTCTCTGAGGAGTTCTTTTGACATCTTTTCCTTTAGAAGTGAAGTGAGGGCAGAACCCCACCTTTAGACATGACTTGGTGGGAGGAAGCTCAGAATATAAACTCTCACCACAGGCCCTTTCCATAATCAAACAATCTCTACCACCCACCCCACCCCCCCGCCACCCAAAACGAGAACAACAAAAAACCCAACTAAAAATCTCTTAGTTATCTCTTAATCTCTAAACCTTATACCCTGGACATGAGTGAGAGGATTAAGAATTGAACCTCCTTTGAAATTGTGCCACCATGGCCAAATGATATCTATGCTTCATGACTTTAGCCTAAAGTCCATTTTAACATTTTGTACACACACACACACACACACACACAAACACACACACACCACAGATAAACATAAGAGTTTGCATTCATCTATAAATCTCATCAGTCCCTGGAACTCCCAATAACAAGGAGAAAGTAAGTTGGGGGATTGTACCTCACATTTCCTTCTATATCTTCTTTTTCTCTTAATTCTCTTCTGGATGTTCATTGTGACCTCATCTTACCAGCAGGGGTGTGTGTGTGCGTGCATGTGCTCAGAGGTGATGTGGAGAGGGGGCAGAGTATGATTCTCCTGGAGGGTGGTTTAGTCTGAGCCCTAACAGTCCTCTGGGTTCAGTGCTGGGTCTCACGTCCGATGGGTCTCACATCCGATGGGCTGTCTGGATGCTTTTTAAGTGGAGCAGTAGGAAGGATGAATGCTACTGCTGGCGTCACTGTTTGCTACAACAGCATTTAAAAGAAGGCCTGAGTCAATTAGGACATCAAATAATCCTATTGCTTTTATAATACCTAAATATTGAATATTTAAAAGGTAAGCAGGCTTGAAATTTGAAATGGAAAGAAAATGTCCCTTTAAGTCATTAAGGAGTGTTAGGAGCCATAAGCCTCTGAAAAAAAGTTAGAAGTTCGAAGAATTCATAAGTCAGAGAACTTGGGTTACATTTATAAATATGTAGACCTTACATATAAATATGATTTACAGTAATAAAATCAGAGCAAACTCAGAGGTCCACTTAGGAAGGTGACCAGAGAATAAGTCAAGTAACTGCACTCATAGCCAATTTGGAATTCTGTCTCTAGGAAAATGGTTACTATAAGATATTCACAGATAAGTCAGAGAAGGAAAGAAGTCACAAAAGAGATGTGAGGTGGTTAAGAAAGCAGATTTTAGAATGACAGTGGAGAAGTGAATTCTGGCTAAATAATTTGTGACCTGGGTGGCCTTAGGATGCATGTAGAGGATTTTTGGCCTCAATTTTCTCACCTGTAAATTGGTACCTATCTTACAAGGTGGTCATGAGAATGCTAGCGTGTTTTTGGTACATAGTAAGTGCTCAATAAATATTAGCTATTACTAAATCTTGATTTTCCCCCTAGAAACATCATACAAAGATGAACCTTTCAAATAAAGAGAGGTTGTAAGACAAAACACTGAATTCAAGTGATTACCAGTAAGAAAGTAGTTTAGATTTTATACTGATATTAATTTGATTACATAATCACAAAGATAAATAGTTGACTCTGTTTTAGTCATAAAAGAGAAAAAGTGCACCAAAAAAGTGTTTAATTTGACAGTTATTTTGCTGTGGTTTGTGTGAGTGTGTGTGTGTGTTTAGTCTACTTCCAGACGAGAGAAAAACAATTCCATAAAGGTTATTTCACTATCTGATCATGTTCTTTCATATTGGTTTATAGGTACACCTATTATAGACTCACTCTTTAGTTATGGAGATGTGATCCTTGTTATTTAGAACAGACCACATGCAGGAACCAACAAACCCTAAGGGCCACTGGATTCTATTAACAGAGATTTACTTCTCACCCATGCCACAGCCTTCTGGAGAGCAGGCAGTTCCTCTGAAGGACTCTCCTCCAGTGTTGATATGGAGACCTAGACCCATTTTATACTGTGGCTCTCCTGTTTCCTAGAGCCTCTTTGGTGTTCTTCCATGAATCTTTAGCTTTCTCCGGCTGATGAGTAAAGGTATAGAATGAAAATGATTGTGTGGGATGTTTTATATGCA
Source organism: Papio anubis (assembly GCF_008728515.1). NCBI lineage: Eukaryota > Metazoa > Chordata > Mammalia > Primates > Cercopithecidae > Papio > Papio anubis. Next base: position 184,101,374 of record NC_044976.1, read on the forward strand.
GCTTGGAGGTGGCAGTCATCATTCCTTCCCATATTTCTTTGGCCAGAACCTGATCACATGGCCCTCAAAAAGCTGCAAGGAAAGATAGGAAGTGTAGGTTTTTTGCCTCCCCAGGGTGGGAAAGAGAGGCTGGAGAGCATTTAATTAGTCTGCCGCTTGACTGTTGTTGATGCTGAATTGAAGAAGAGTTTTTGTATTGAGTAAGGCTTTACAGAATGGTTGCAGCAGGCTATGTTGGCAGACTTTGGCTCTTAGATTAAGGCAAAAGCTTTAAACTTCAAAATGTGAATCTGTGCATTAATCTGCAAAGTAGGGAGAACCTATTTGAGTAGAACGGCACCTGATCTAGTGGGAAGGTAGAACACGTTTTTGTTTCCTTAGGTCAAGTTGCTGAGGAAATGGCAGTAATGTTATGCTTACTTGATATCCCCATAACATCAGGGCTCTTCCTGATACATCCCAGAGAACACTGAAGCCCCTTTCACTCATTGTTCTAATTTAACTTGAGTTATCCTGATATAATTTCCCTTAACATGCTTCCATTTTCCCATCTAAGTCTGGAAAATCAAAATGGCCTTTGCCCTACCATGATGCATGGATTCAGACATTAGTTATTGAAGTTCTCTTATGACACTACAATAAGAATCATTTTGGCTATATTTATAGATAGTAAGATGGCTTTACAACAAGGTAGAAACTTTCAGCTCATGAAAAATTCATTCAATAAGAGCAATTTGTAGAAGCACAACACAATGTTCTCAAGTAAACGTTATCCTACATGCCTGCCAGCTCCTCGTTTGAGTAATCAGCCCCATGAGAGAATGGGCAAATATGGTAAACCGTGCATCAACTTTGAGAGGAAGAACTCAAGTCTGCCCTCATAGAGTTTTTGAATGCCAAATGGGCTGTGTGATGCATGGCTTGGTACTATTTTGGTCAAGGCTGGATTGTCTGTGACCCTTAACATCTCTGTTCCTTTGTCTCCCAATTTCTGGCATTGATAAGCTGGATCAGATGATCACTGTCATTCATTTCAGCTTTCAGAGTCTGTCCTTTGCTCTTTCTGCCACCCAGCACACTTAAGGAATGTCTCTGCCCATTTCTTCTTCTTCCCCACCCCCTTCTCTGCTGTGGGCCCAAGAAAAGGGAAAAGCAATTTAATTTTAATATGATCTGAAGTCAGACATAATTAGAAAGACAAATCTGCTGGAAAAAAAATCTGCATTCCAAAGCTAAATACTATAGTGTTGGCAGTCAGGTCGAGCACCAACCTAGCACATTAACTGTGCTCCATGAGGCTTTCACTGAAGGTAATACTATGTTTCAAGAGGGTATAATGCTACTCCTGGTATTTCCAAATTCTTAAGAGTAACAAACTATGAAAAAACAGGATTTATTTGTATGTATGAGTTTTATAGATATTTTTTGATTTTGCAAGGTAGAGTATCAGACTGGGGCAGTGTTATCAAAGGACCGCTTAGGATGTTGTTAAAAATACAGATTTCTGGGCCCCACTCAGAAATCAATCAATCTGACTATGATTGGTTAATTTCTATGGTCAATTTTCCAGGATAGAATTAAATACTCTGAATATTGGACCAACTACCCAGTTTGAGAGCTCACTAAAAGTGTGGCAACCATTAAAGAAGCTGGACAAATCACAGAATTTTCCCCGCCTGTACAAGGAGACGATCAACCTTTACTCTGTTTGCCACACAGAACTGTTGCACAGGTTAAAAGTAAAGCATGTGCTCCAAAGCCCTTTGCCGGATGAAAATTCCTCTGCCATGATGAAAATTCCATCAGCTTATGTCGTTATTGTCAGGGGCAACTAAAACATAGACTGACAACCATCTTCTGCTTTTACATCTCTTGAAAATGTCTCAGGTCTCTTTCCTCTTGGGAGCTTAGGCATGGAGTATCAGAGTGTGATGTGTTTATTCTGCACCCCCTACTTTAATGGAGCTTATGTCAACTGCAGCAGCTCCAAAGTGCTTGTGGAGTTAACCATGGCAAGGTTTCATTTGTGCACTTACAGATTTTAAAGGCGACAAGCCGAGTGTTCTCTTCTGTTCATCAGGGACACAAACAAAGCTATTAGCTCTAGGTCCAGGGAAAGGGAAAAAAAAAATCACTTTTCATATTGTGCAACCAACCCTAAATCAGGTCAATCTCTCCTTCATTGCTGGCTAATATCCAAGTCACAGTGAAAAGCTGATGTTTTTGTTTAGAATGGATTTTTGCAGTGTTTATAAACCAAGTCTCCTTGAAATTTTCATTAGGAGGATCACACAGTTCACCTCTTGTCCTGCCCTTTATCCTTTCTGCTGGAATAGTTGAGTGATTTTGAAAATTCTCACTAGTTTAATTGATTAGTAAGGAGAGTTATTTTTGAAAGTCACCTTCTGCAAAGCAGAACTGAGATTGACACCCAGTCAAGATGCTGTGACCTTGGTTTATGTAGCACAGAGAATGATGAGAATGTGACCTTCATTACAGCTTTGAATGTGTGAGGAAGGGGAGGGAAGGATCATTTATCAACTCAGTGCCAACACTTTACTAGGCACCAAAGGCCTGTTATGCCATCGAATCCTAATAATTTATAATCCTGTGACATGGGTATTATGATTACTATATTTATAGGCAAGGAAACTGAAGTTCAAGTGGTTACTTCATTAGTGGGTGGTGGAGCCAGGTTACTCCCAAATATAACCACTTAAGACAATAACCATCTATTATTGCTCACAGTCTGCAGCCAGCATCAGTTGACCGGTTGGCTGGGATATTCTGTTGATCTGGGTGAGGCTTGGCTAATTTTGGTTGGGCTTGCTCAGGCACTTGCAGCCCATTGGCTGGTTGGCTGGTGTGTGTGTGTGTGTGTGTGTGTGTGTATGTGTGTGTATGTATGTGTGACTTTGTCAGGACGGCCTTACTCATGTGTTTGGCAGTTGGCTGACTGTTGGCTAGACTGATGGGGGTATGAAAGATGGCTACTACAATATATATCTCTTTTTACAATGTGACACTGATAGTTTCTTTGTCTCTGTGTTCCTCTCCTTTGAATCTGGGCAGAACTTTGTGACTGCCTTGACCAACAGAATGTGGTGGGTTTAATGGCAGGCGAACTTCCAGGCTTCTGCCTTGAGAAACTGGCAGTTTCCACTTCCTTCCTTGTGCAACGTTGCTCTTGGAACTCTCCTACAATGCTGTGTGGCAGTGGAGCAGCCACATGGAGAGGTCAGGTGTGCATGTCTCACCACCAGTCCCTGCTGAGGTCCTGGTGGGCAGCAGCATCAACCACCAGACGTGTAAGTGAATGAGTGAGTGAACGAGCCTGCAGATGACTCCAGCTCCAAGAGGCTGAATGACTCCCAGACACTGAGTCACCCCCAGCCTTTGAGGTTTCCCAGCGGATGCCACATGGAGCACAGGTGAGCTGTCCCTGCCAGGCCCTGCCCAAAGTGCTGATTTGTAGGCTGAATAAACGATAATTGTTGTCTTAAGTCGCTGCGTTTGAGGTGGATGGTTATGCAACAATAGAGAACTGAAATAGAGGATAGTTTGTCCATGTGTCTCACATCATTCAGCCTGCTAGACCGGGTTTGTTTGCATGGTAGCTAGCAGGTTCTGAGAGGCAGAGGGAGAGAGGGAGATGGGGAAAGAGGGAGGGAGGGAAAGAGAGAGAGAGAGAGAGAAAGAGAGAGTGAAAACACAAAAGGTCTCTTGAGGCCTAGGCTCAAAACTAGCACACTGTTACTTCTATTGCATTCTGTTGTGCAAAGCAAATAACACGACCAACCCAGATTCAAGAGGAGTGGAGTAGACTCTGCCTTTTGATGGGAGGAGTTGAAAGTCACATCAAAAAGTGCTCATATAAAGCCAGGAATGAAGCCTTGTGGTCATTTTTGCAACCTACTACATTATGCCACCTCCTAAGGTTTATGAATAATTCAGGTAAGAAAAGAGAAGTGACACTTTTAAAACCCAAAAAACCTGAATGATTGTGCTTCATTTAACAACGTATGGTCTAACTTCTGACAAGCTTGACCATATATAGAATGCTAGTTGCGTGAAAAGGTTTTTGAATCCAAGCAAATAACTATCACGAAGCCTATGTACTTTACTCATAGCAGAGGCGTGCTCGCTCCCCACAGGCCTCAGTCAGGTGGTAAGGAATAGAGCTTGGAAGGACATGAGCAATGTTGTTCTTCATGCTGCAGAACACACAGGGCCCGTATCCATATCAAAGCTTGACTCACATTAATTCATTAATTAACTTGAGAAATCTGCATTCAGTGTGCCTGGAAAGAGGTGGAAGTGATGATCTCAGGATGATTGTCAAGGCCCTTGCTGGGTCTAAGCTCAAGAACATCCACCTCTGAAGATGGGTTATGCTGGGTAGCAGAAGAAGCCAACTTCACTATGGGGCAAACAACAGATTTGGGTCAGCTTTGGAGTGAGTTTGGTGACCCCTGGCAGCAGCCTGACTTTTGGGAAAGCTGCTGTCAGTTACCAACTTGCTGGGCTGGGGAACGCAGGAGTGTCCACTGGGCTGGAGTGTATTGACGACTAAACCTCACTGAATTTCTCCAGACAAACTCACCAGACTGACTGAGCCAGGTTCCCTTTAGTTCGGCATCACTCAAATCAACAAATAGTGATTGAGTAACTCCTAGGCTCCTGTCACTGTTGTGAGTGCGGGACACACGAAGCTAAAATAAAGGTAGGTCTTTCTTCAGAGGTATTACAGTCTTGAAATAAGTCAATAGATCAATTCTTGCCATTCAGTGGGCTAAATACTATCATCACGTGAAAGAAGGTGTGCTCAGGAAGCACTGAAGAGGGACACAAAATGGAACCTTTGGGGTTGGAGAAATCTGGAAATCTTCAGGATAAGAAGGAATTACCTAGGAGAAGCTGGGAAAGGCATTACATGAAGAGGGAACAGCATTTGCAAAGGCCTGGAAGCATTCAGACAGTTAGAGTAAAGGGCCAGACTGTGTGACAGAAAGGCAAGAAATGAACTCACAGAGGAAGAAAGGGGCCGAGAGAAGTGGCTTAGAAATCAGCAGTATGGAGAATTAATTCAAGTGGGAAGACAGGCAGGGGGACTATAGGAGATGATTGCAGTAATCAGGCCAGCAGTGATGAGGGCCTTGACCCCAATAGTAGTCATAGGACTGGAAAGAGGATGTTTTAAGAATGTTCTGTCTACTGGACTTGAATGAACTGGGTGGAGCAGTGGGGGAGTCCAGGGTGATGCCAAGATTTTAAGCAGTGGGTGGCTGGTGGAGCCATTGTCTGATAGAAGGAACATAGGAGGATGAGCAGGTCGGGGTGGGGACAAAGGTGAGTTTGGCTTAGGACATGCTATGTTGGAAGGATCCGTGAGACATCTAGCCTAACAGAATGCACCTTGAAGACTTTATGAGTGTGTCTTGGTTGTTCCTGTTTCTATTTTCTCCCTCTTTGCCTGCTTCCATCCCTGCCTCCCCTGTCTCCTACAAAATCCAAACTAAAATAGTCAAAACCACATCTGCAACACTCTATGTCCATATGGAGCATTGACATGTTCCCACCATCTCCTAGGTCATGCTCTGTCCTCCCTTCAAAGATCTGGATTTCTCCAATGTAGTACCTTACACACTCCATACAAACGTCATCAGACATTAGGGTGAGCCCTCTACAAGCTCACTGTAACTTACATCCTGGAGAGCAGAGACATGCATTGGTCTATGCCTATGTAAACTGCCCTGTATCTGCTCTCAAACCTAAAAGCTATTATATTGTTCTCCAGTTGCAATGAAGGAAAGTTACTTCCTATGGGTTTACAAAGTTTTACAATTTGCAAATTATAATTCTAATGCAAATCTCACACAGTCCTCTCAGGCCTGTGGGAAAGATATTATGGATTCCATTTTATTGATAAATAAATTAAGGCTTGGAAAGTTTGTGGCTTCGTAGTAGATCTGGAACGTGAAACCCAGATCTCCTTCTCTAAGTCCAATGTTCTCTCTGTTCCAGCACCTTTTCCCTCCTTGGGCAAGAACAACCAAGGAATGGGTAAGCTCTACAGGGCCTGGGAATGAAATCCTCTAGGCAAACCTGATCTTCTCTGGTTCAGGTGACATCAGCTCCCTTTCAAAAGTGAGCCTTCTCCATTTGCATCCTGGTTGTTTCACTGGTCAGAGGCTCCAAGTGGCTATTGCATTTGTTTGCTGTGCCTTTTATTGAGGTTTTCTGGTTAGGGTGAAATTGCTACTGTTCTTTCAAAAACACTATTTTTTCTTTTTTGTATATATGCTAGCTTTATGCTTTTGTACATAGGTATTTTTCCTTGTCACATCATATTTCTTCCCAACTCAGTAACTAGTGAAACTCAAGTTGCACCACTGATCTGTAGGCTGAATTTCAGGTCTGAAACTCACAAAGGTGTACACTTTGGCAGCCCTTCACTTATAGCCCAGGTCAACAGGGCCAGGGATCGGCAGAAGGAAGGACAGAATCACTTTCTCATCTACTTACTTGATGGGCCTTGGTAGGTCGACTACCTGGCAGGTAGTGGGCACTCACACCAACATCGTTTTGGAGAGTGTATGTCTTAAAAGGATATGTTATAAACATTTTCAGACAACCTCAATGTCCTCAACATCATGAGAATGGTATTACCCAATAACCAGTTTCTTATGAAAGCAAGATTATACTGTTTCCTCCCTTTAACAGCTCCCTTGGGGCTAATGAAAAAAATAATTATAAAGGATTTTAGTAAGTGTAAAATAAAGGATGCACAATATAAAAAAAGAAAAAAATATGTATTGGTAAGGAGTTTAGAAAAATGGTTCCCAAAACATATTCTTTGATTAATTGATGGGTCATATTAAAGTCATTTGAAAGATCTAGCATCAAGTTCCAGCATGACTGAATTGGCATATTCTCATGAGAATAAGTGGCATTCTTTCTATTCATTCTGGGGAGAGATCCTTTACTTTTTAGGAAATTGCAAGTGATAGACTTCCTGGGCGATGTTTCCCAGCCCAGTGGTTCAATGCCCTGTTCAATACCCTGGATGTTGAGTACCACCAGGCAGCTAGTGGCTGCATATGAGGGGCAGGCTGCTGAGCCAGGAATCAGAGAATCAAGATCTCATCTCAGTCTTCCTTCAACTATAGGCTTGCTTTGTGATCTCATCAGTCCACTCTTCCAAGCAGAGATGTCATCAGGATACCTGAGAACAGCCTAGGGAAGGAAGGACGTGTACCAGAGCTATGGCCTTGGCAACTGCTGTCCATGAAGAGCCCCAGGGATAGAGGCACCTAGAACACGCCTGTTGCATTCTTGGCTACCTCTTCCTGAAGCCCTTTTGGGTTGATGTGGAGGTGGGAAGCGGCAGAACACGGGCCTGTGGTACCTCACAGCCCATAACCTTCAGGTGCTCCTGCTCTGGCCCTTTGAACTTCCAAGCCATATACTTTCCAGGAGAGTGGTTGGTATTTCTACACTGCATGCTACATTTTAGCTTGGTCTAAATCTGTTAGGAAAACTTCTGTTTGTTGGGAAGCAGTGTGACTTTATGAAAAGAGCCCAAACTCTGGCAGAAGTCCCTAGGTTCAGACCCCATTGCTGGCTGAATGACACTGAACAAGCCAGTTTTGCTTTCCAGATGTAGTTTCTACATCTATAAGACAGGAGTTAAATGGTTATGTATGTAAAATTCCTACCTTAATGTTTGACTGCAATCAGAACTCAAATGTAGTCATTATTATACTGATTGTCATTGTCACCCAGGCAATGGGGTTGGACTAAGGTGAGATTGAGGTAAAACATCTGCTCGGCTACCCTCAGGTTCTATAATGGAACTTGCTGTCTGACTTTCCCTAATGCTCTCCCTTGCCCACAGCCCCATCCCTATTGCGCACTCTTACTGGTGAACTCCACTTGACAGTTCCTTGAGGGTGCTGCCTATTCTTGTCACCTGGTTAAATACAGTCACCCGGCTCTCTGAATGCGATACAACATGCCTGGCTAGCCTGCCTGAGACACTCCTAAATGGAGATGTGGCCACCCATCCCATCCATCTCCCTCCCCAGGCTCCATATAAAAGCAATAAAGAGAGTGGGATAGTTGGTGACCAGACAAAAGCCTTTTTATTTTGCCAGGCTGCAAATGGTTTTAATAATAATAATGGTAGAAAACTTGGTGGTGAAAACCTATGAGAATATCTGCTATCTGTTTCGGTGCTCTCTCATATCATTTAATTAACCCTTAAGGTATTACTTTCACCTCCAAGACCTTGCTTGTTCACAAAACCTTGACCAAACACAGGGACCTGATCATCCTGCCTTTCTTCATTCACCATGCATTCTGAAGGAGTCCCGAGGCCTGATGTTTCAGTCATTTATTCATTTGGAGCTAGCCAAGGAGCCACAAAAAACAGTCTCATTACCGAATAATCACAGCTAGTTACCTTTTTACATCAATCAACACCCCACAGCCTATTGCACTCTATGAGTATTCCATAAATAATAAAACATATTATCTTATGAGGGAGCCCTCAAAAGCTTCCTAGTGATTCTCAGGCCCCTGAGTTTCTCTATGACCTTCAGCAGCATAGTCAGTCTTAGCAGCAGGGGCCTGCAGAGAGGGTCTCCTAAGAGAAAGAGGTTCCCTTGGGCAAAAATCTCAAAACGTTCCTGGGCCTGGTCTTCCAGAGATTGGCCTCCTTCCTTAAAGCACAAGCAGGAAGAGAGCTTCTGACTCAGTTATGCTCATGTAGTAATACTCATGAGAGTGGTTAAAAGACTAAGGTGTGTTTATGTGGGTGTGTGTTGGAGAAGGGGAATGGCGAATTGTGTTGCAGGTAGATGATCCATCATTCAAGTTTACCAGTCCCAAGCGAACCAGGGTGCTTGGTCACCTTAGCTTTAGAAGGGGCCTCACACTTACTCAGTTATTCTGGGAAGCAACTCACTATTGTGGTTAATAATTTAGGAGCTGCGGTCAGACTGCCTGGATTCTCACATACTGTGAGACCCTGGGCCTGATAGACCCTGTGCCTCAGTTTCCTCATCTGTCGGTGGGGATACTAATTGTATCTACTTCTTAGGGTTGTTGTAAGGATTAAATGACATGTCACAGTAAAGCCCCTGACATGTAGAAGGGTTTCAATAACTGGCAGCCATTGTAGGATTACCTGGGAGCACAGCCCACCTACATGGGCACTGCGTCTTGACTCTAGCCTGTTCAAGAGAATCTAGTGTTGTCACTCTCATTTCGCCTGCTGCCCAGATGTAGCCCACTTATCAAGACAGGGGAATCACAATACAGAAAGGATTTCGTTTACATAGAGCTGGCTGAATGGAAGACTGGAGATTTATTATGACTCAAGTCAGTCTCCCTGAATCGAAGACTAGGGTTTTGCAAGGATAGTTTGGTGGGAAGGTGGCCAGGGAATGGGGAGTGCTGATTGGTTGGGTCAGATATGAAGTCCTAGGGAGTAGGAGCTGCCATCTTGTGTTGAGTTGGTTTCTGGGTGGAGGGCCACAGGACTGGTTGGTGAGTCTGGTTGGGGCCATCAGGTTGTCAGAAATGCAAAAGCCTGAAAAGACATCTCAAAAGACCAATCTTAAGGTCTACAATAGTGATGTTATCTGCAGGAGTAATTGAGGAAGTTGCAAATCTTGTGACCTCTGGAATGATGGCTGGTAATTATTTAACCACACCTGCATCTCAGTAGATTCAGGCCCCTCTCATCCTCCTAACTTGGTGGACTTTCATTAGGTTTATAAGAACGGTTTAGTTTTTGGGAAGGGCTATTATCATTTAAACTATAAACTAAAATTCTCCCAAAGTTAGCTTGGTTCACCACCAGGAATGAGTGAAGACAACCAGCCTGTGAGGATAGAAGCACAATGAAGTCAGCCGTGTCAGGTTTCTCTCACTGTCATGATTTTGAAAAGGTGGTTTTATTGTCAGTGTTTGGTTCACAGTGACATCTGCATGGCCGTTTGCAGCTTCCTGAGGGGTGGTTGTTAACTGGTTGGAGGGCTTGTGTGAGACTGAGCACTATGGGAGTAGGGGTGGGCCAGGCTGGTCCAGGGTTAGCATCTTTCCCAGAGATGGAGTCTGTGTTCTGAGCACCAGCTGTGATAAACGTCATGGCCTGAGGAGTGGAGCCTGGGGTGTCAGCAGGCCTAGGACCCATGTGTCCATGAGTTCCCCTCCTTGAAGAAGGTGTGGGGGTGGAGAGGAGAAGGCGGGAAGGGGGAGCATGAATATGGTGGCTCCCAAATGTTGGGGTCAGTCCCACAAAGGCACAGCAGGCCATTTTTGTTATCTGCTAGTCACACTGCTTATGTATTTTTATACACACAGGTGCGCGCGCACACACACACACCCCACTTTCTGCTGTTTCCACCATCCTCCAGAAGGCAAGGTGCAGGGCCTGCTTTTCCCAGTTGCCCGACTTCTCTTTTCCCATCTCCATTAGCTGGTACAAACTTCCTCCTCCAAATTTCTCCTACTGCCTATTTCTGTCCTGGTCCTGTTCCATGCCTGACTTTTCTTCCCTTTGCTTTGAGGAGTGGGGACCCTGCTTTGTAGGATAACAAATAGAACTGTCAAACCCATCAGTGCTGCCGCCTGCAAAGATAAATGGGGCGACACGTGCAGCAACCTCTGTGGATCCTGGGGCCCCAGCAGGAACTGACATTGTGACAGATGGGGGGACAAGCGATGCTGACACAATCGGGTCACATGAATGTCGAGGGGGTGAGGCTGGTGGCTGCTCCCCTGTTGACTCCCCCTCCCTCTCCAACACGGACATACTGTGTTGCTGGGGATCATAAAGAGATAGCAGGCAGGTTGCTGCTCCTCCCCAGGCCTTGTGAATCTTCTCTGTCAGTGGCACAGGGCAAGAAAGCAGGCTGTCTGCAGAGCATCCTACTATCTCAAGGATGACAGCTGAGTTACCTTGGAAAGAAAGCCTGTCCTAGGCGAAGAACCAGGGCAAAGTTTGTCTTTAACCTTCAACCTCATCTTTCTCCAGGCTTGCCCTGCTGATTCACACTTTCTCATCAGTCCTGCCTAACACCCAGGGAGCTCACCTGATCTCTGGGCTTTCACCCAGAATCTCATCCCAGGCCTTGTTGATCAGCCTGTACAATGGCTGTATTTCTTTTTATATGAAAATGCGCCCCATGTCTCATTTCATCAAGAATTGGTAGGGTGTCTTGCTGATGACTCCCCAACTTCCCTCCTCGAGGAGGAGTGCATACATCAGCATACTCCCTAGGAAGGACTGGACAGGGCATTCCGAAGCCCCTGAGGATGGCCCACGGTGTTAGAAACTCCACTCCAAAAAGATCCAAATGCTTGACAGTATTTAGAGGCATAAATTCTGGGTGGTAATTGCTCACTTGCAATATCCTTTTTCATTCTACCTAAAGTAAAATTTTCCTTGGAACAGTTATCCTTTGTTCTGAGTTGGGGGCTTCTCTGGGTTCCTGCCTTCAATAGCCACTGCAGATCCGCTGCCCTAGTAGTCAATTCGATTCATTAAACACACAGTGACAATTTACTTCCTATAATGCCATGCGTTGACTACTGTGAATTGAGGCAGGCAGAAGAGTGGCTTCAGAGATAAATAAGATGTCACCTGTTGCATCTGGGGACTAACAACTTAGTTGAGAAAAGAGACTTTAATACAAAGTCAGCCATGAAAAAGAGTTAAAGGGGCAGAGTAAGACCAGGAGGAGAAAGATCAGCCTTGACTCGAGAGGAACAAGTACTTCCTCGAGAAAGATCAGGACTTGAAGGATGAACAGCCTTTGGAGAGGTCGAAATGATGGGGAAAAGACTATGTAGACTAGGAAAGAGTATGAATTCTGACACATGGGAGATATAGATGGTACTACAGTCTGGACTTTGTCAGATATAACTGGGGCACATGAGGAGTGTGTGTGAGTGTGTGTGTGTGTGAGAGAGAGAGAGATGGAGGGAGAGAGAGAACATTTGGTTGGGAGAAAAGACTGGGCACAGACACAGGAGTTTAGATTTCATTCTGTATTCATCTATGAGTGAGGGGACAGAATGGTTCTTCCATTTCACCTTCCATTTCACCATTTCACCTCACCTTCCATTTCACCATTTCACCTCACCTTCCATTTCACCTCTTGTCACAGAATTCTCAATGGAATTGGATGCTGTCCTTGGTGTTGAGGAAGGAAATACATAATGAATCACACAGTTCTCTTTGATGCCTGAAAAAACTGGAGGTGGTGGGCCTTAGGGGAAGAAAGGGCAGTGGGGAGGAGCCAACCAATGCCTTTGAATAGAACGAATGCGCTATCTTAAATAGGGATAACATATAATACCTGGCCTAAAATGGGGATAATACTACTTTCCCCATAGGGCCGTTGTGAGGTTCATGAATGAAAATATATGTAAAGTGTTTACACAGGACATCTGAATACCTGCTGGCTATTATTATGACTGTGCCCGTAACTCCTAATCCATTTTCCCAGGCAAGCACTCTCAGACAGTGTTATGGGCAGCTGTGTGAAAGGAACATGTGGTCTGTTTATAGGAATGACGCTGCTGAGGGATGCTCAAAGTCTAGATGATGAGGAGACTTAACAAGATCAATACCACTTTTGGAAAAGATTATATGCTATAGTAGGCAGCAAATAGACCATTGAAACTGGATTTGAAAAGCATTTATGGAGTCATTAGAGATGGTTAAACATACCATTACAGAGAAAAATACACAGTGGATTATATACATGCAGCCAACTAGGGTTGTTTTTCTTGGTGTTGCTCTCTCTCTTCCACCCTCTTTCCCCATCTTCAGGGTTAGGTAGGTAGGACCGATCAAATAACTCCTTTGAGGAAAGATGGAGAAGGCTCTACATGGTATTATGGCTGTGCAGATCTAGCCTATTTATAGTGGGTGAAATTTCAGGAGCTCAGTGGGAAGAGATGGATTCTCCCTGATTAATAAACCGATGGACTTTCCATGAATAGCTTAAACCTTTTGGTTAGCTTTTTAAGGTTACTAGCAAGCAATTTAGTGCATTGGAGCTGTAATTCTGTGATCCCTAGTGGCTTGAAATAATTAGATTATTTTTTGTAATGAATAAATGAGAAGTTAACTCACTGGCATGGATCAGTGTGGTAATATGATTTATTTCTTGTAAAGGTGAATGCTCTAGAGGCTAGATCCTACAAATAATTGTTTTGACTCCCTCCCCTTTCTCATTTACAGTAGGTTTTGGGTCATCTTGTGAGAGAGGCTGCCCAGTGGGATGAGAAGAGAATATAGGCTTTAGGATCAGCCAAATCTTGATTCAATTTTTACTAGATGTGTGACTTTGGGCAAATCACTTAACATGCCAGATCCTGCTTCCACATTAGTAAACAGTGGTAATAATACTTACCTTTTATGAAAGGCATATCAATTCAATCAGTTACTGAAAAGAGAGGACCTAATACAGCTCCTAGCCCACATTGAAAACCCAAGTAAACATTAGATTCCCTTCTGTCTCCCTCCCCACTCTATTATTTTTAAATGATTAATGTTTAGAACAAGGATAAACAACTAGAACATTCATTAATTATGGTTTTACTCATTTGTTCAGTTAGAAAGTACTTTATTTGTTAGGTTAGAAAGAATTTGTTAGGTTAAAAGGAAAGCCTTGATAAAGTACTTTAATGAAAATGCTTACTGAGCCTCCAGTTTTGGGTGGCATAAAAGGAACTTGAAACCTAAATATACTTGTGGCAATCTATATTAGCATTTTACGTTATGGCCACTAATGACTTAATTCAAGGAAAAACCTCTATTTTCAAACCAACCAATGATTACCTTAAAATATATACAGTTTAAACAGAATCTTGATTGGGGAATTGGCTTTCTATTCTCTTCTGTGATGATATTATGTACAGTGGGCATTCTACAGCCCTTAGATAAAGTAGAGAAAAAAAATCAATAACCAAACAGCATTTGGAGATTGGAGGGCCAGTATATTCTGGTGAATTGATGATAGAAGCAGATCTTGCTTTTTGCAACTTTTCTGGATACTAGCAGACTAACCAGCCACAATGGGTTCAAATTAATTCAGCAGGGTGGAATGGAGATATGTGCCCTTGGTTCTTGCTAGAACATTACAGCATTGAAATTGTTGTTACGATTTGTTCCAAGTCTCAAATCTGTATATCACTTATCCACTGAATTGAACAAATTGAAAGTGATCACATTTAGGAGCTGTTGGTGGGAGGCTGGTTCTTCCTTCTCTTTAATAACATCTTGAGAGCTAACAGGGTTCTCTGATGTTCCTTGAATTCATCCTACCTCCCTCTGCACAAATGAATTCATCTGGAGGTCAGGTTTATTGATGTTTAAATGAGTATATTTGGCTCATTCTAGCATCTATCTAAATGAACACTGATTTGGTGCATTGAAGTTTAACGATTTATTCTGCATCCAGGTGAGAGAGGGGCATGTTATGGCCTTCAGGCCGGGATGAAAACATATGGAACACATGTCTTCCAGTCAAAAATTGTGCAAATTAAATTAATTTCCGTGATATATCATGGAAAGTTATTTTGACGTTGGGATGGAGAGGCTTTAACAATGTGCTACTGAGGCTAGAAAAGTAAAATAATAGCTAGAGAGGGGAAAAATTAGGAGGAATGTCCAGGTGAGACTAATAGCACTTGCCCTGTCAATGTTTTCCTACAATTTCATGGTCCTTCTTAGGGGACAAAAGACATAATCCATTTTGGCTTTGGTGACTGAACTTAGAAATTTGCAAGATAAAATCCTGGAATCTAAAGTTTACTCCTTGTAAATACCAGTAATCCGTCATGACAGAACTCCTTCCCTGATCCCATGTGCTGCCTACAAACATTCTTTTCACATCTTCACTTCCCAATCTCTCTTCAACCTATTCATATCAAGTCTTTGACCCTACCAACTGATTGAACTTGATTTTGCCAAGATTTCCAATGATCTCCAAGTTACCAAATCTAATGGTTGATTCTATTCTCTCATCTTGTTTGAACTCTCAATAGCTTGGGGGCAATGTTGATGATTTCCTTCTCTTTGAAACACTCTTTGTTCTTATCTTCCATAACAATATTTTTTCCTGGTTCTTTAACTTCATTGATCATACTGCCTGGTCTTGTTGGCTGATTCTTTCTTCTCCACCCAACCTCTAATTCATTAGAACTTGTTCTTAATTCTTCAATCTTTTTTCTCCAGATTCTCCTTCTAGCTGATATACTCAAGTTCCATGTATTTAAATACAGCTTTTACATTGATGCCTCCAATATTTATATTTTCAATCTAGGCCTCTTCTCTGAGTTCTAGATTTATAAATCCAATTGTCTGCTTCTTATCACCAAGGTAGCAAGAGTACCCAACATGGTACTTATTTCCCAACTCCTCTCCCAACCCCTCAACATCATATTCATTAACAGAGTCTATCCCTTCAAATTCTACAATAGACCTTGCTATGTCCATTGCTATCCTTAATCTTGGCTTATTTCATTTTCCACCTAGGATAGTACAACCACTTCTTAATTGATCTTATTTTTCTTTTGGTCTTACTCTATGCTACAGTCTGTTGTACATACAGCAGCAACTGTCTTGCATCCAACCTTCCAAATTTTCAAATTGTCCCTAGAATAAACCCAAGCTCCTTGTCATGCTCACAAAGCTTTGCCTGCTGGGGCCCTTATTACCTTTCCAGCCATTTCTTACCACCCTTTCCTCCTCATTCACCATGCTTCAGTCATGCCAACCTTCTTTCAGCCCTTGGACATACCATACTTCCTTACATATCAAGGTTTTGCACACGCTGTCTTTTTTGCCTGGAATAGTAATTTTGTAATTACTGTTAACTTAATGGCACTTATTATGGGCCAGGTGAATTTCAAGTGCTTTCCCTGGATTAATAGATTAAATTTTCATGTCACCCACCCAAGGTAGGAACTGTTATTCTTCCACGTAATAGATGAGGAAAATCACTCACAATGTACTCATCTGAATGCTCTTTCTCCCTTTCATGTGACAGCTCCCTCAGTTTTTAAGATCTTTGCTTAGACATCACTCTTCAAAGATGCTTTCCTTGATCCCCCTATCTAAAGTGCCAATTTCACCCTCAGCTCCTTGTTTTGACTTTTATAGCATTAATAATAACTTGTATTTCTTTATTTACTTGTGTTTTTGCCTGTGAGGACTGGGATTAGGTCTCTCTCACTCAATTGCTGTATTTCCATGACTAAGAACAGCACCTGGCCTTAAATCTTTGTTGAATGAGTGAGTGAGTGATTACCTCCCGTGGAATTTAGTCAGTGACCTCGGGCGAGGGAAGGGAAGGGGTGGGAGGGTATCTTCTTGGAGACACTAAATAAATCATAGATGTGGTGCCCAGGTCCACATGATTTGTTCTATTCTATTCTATTCCTCCAGAAACAACAACAATAAAACAAAGTAAACACAAAAGAGTGGAAATGAGCTTAAGGAGAAGATTGATTACTCATAAAAATTTCTCTGATCATAGCCTATACCCTAAAGTAACAAATATCTATTGGGCACATACTCAGTGGGAGAAGTGGCATAGATGAAAGGGTGGAGGCAGGAATCAGGGTTTGATGTGACTATACCAGCCTGTCTGGGGTAGGGGATTTGGATGTGAGTGCAGCGAAAAATAGCTTCAAAAAACCAGATTAGAGCACTGATACAGTTTGACTCTGTGTCCCCATCCAAATCTCTTCTCGAATTGTAATCTCCACATGTTGAGGGAGGGACCTGGTGGGACTGGATCATGGGGGTGGTTTTCCTCATGCTGTTCTTGTGATAGTGAGGGAGTTCTCACAAGATCTGATGATTTTAAAAGTGGCAGTTTCTCCTGCACTCTCTCTCTCTTTCTCTTGCTGCCATGTAAGATGTGCCTTGCTTCCCCTTTGCCTTCTGCCATGATTGCAAGTTTCCTGAGGCCTAACCATGTGGAACTGTGAGTCAATTAAACTTCCTTTCTTTATAAATTACCTAGCCTCAGGTAGTATCTTTATAGTGGTGTGAGAGCAGACTAATACAGGCCCTGAATGCCAACTTGGGAGTGTGGATGGGAATAATTGAAGGTGAAAAGCCACTAAAAATCTTTGCAAAAGTAATTTGGGGATTACCAAGAATCATAAAACCCTTAATATATTAAAGATATTAGATATATGGTCAAATGACCTTGCTGTTACACCCTTAGCTTGCGTTGAAGGAAGTTGTAAGAAATGTTTTTTTCTCTATGTCACTTACTGTGCCCTCTATGAGGACTCATAGTGTCCATGCTAGTAGAGTGATGTTAGATAAAGTTAGCACATAATTATCTTGTAGCTAATGGTGTTTCTGCCTATGCTAGAGCTAAAAGGGATCTGGACATCAAATTTGAATGATTTAAATAATTGTTCAACTCTCTTCATCTTGCATTTCTCTCTATTGTCACTCCTTGGCTTCATATTACTATTAGGTGTTGATGTTTTTCTTTTTTTTAATGTTGTTATTTTTGTTTTTATTATTCTGTACTTTATGTATTTTTATAATCTCTCACAAATCCTTTTTGTTACAAGGGGGTACCCTTTGATTAACATATACACAAAAGAAAGGTTCCGTAGGCTTAGAAATATCTTTGGGGTATATTATTCTTGTTTTCATTACTGCAGAGGTGACAGTGTTTATTTGACATGAAATTAGTATATGGATAATTGTACCTTTTTCTTTAAACCAATTTCCTTTATTCTTGTGAGTCATTTGGTCCTCAAGAGGACCATACTGTATTAATAGGGTGGGAAATACTGGAGTAGCAATGATTCTTCCTCAACTCTCACAAGGCCTGAGGTAGAGTATTAAAAGTTTCCGGAGAGTTGCTGTCCAACCTTAAAAAGTGGTTATAGATGGAGATTATGTCTCAATTTGATTCTTTACATGCTGAATGGGCAGCTGTTCAGATGTTTGACACACCTAGGTGTTAGCATTTTCCTTTCTCCTATAACTTTCCAATCTCCCTCTCCCACCCTTTTTTACATTTCAAGACAAGATAAAGTGGTATTCACTGGTTCTCTAAGTGTGGGTCAGGGATCTTTGGGAGTTCTTAAGACCTCCCAGGGGTCCATGAGTCAAAACTATATTCAAAATAACATTAAAATGGTATTTTTTTTCATTTCCATAGTCCCATGGTGACCAAGAGAAGTTCTCCAGAGGCTACCTCATCTATAATATCTCAAGAGACTGAATACAGAAGCAGATATTAAAAAAACTTTTTTCCTAAAATTATTTGTATTTTGAAAAATATACTTAAAAAATCAAACTGTTAACGTGTAGTGGGTTTATTTTAGTTATTTAAATGAATGAATACATAAATATTTTAAATATTTCTCATTTTAAATTTTGATTATGATAAATATTGTTAGTGTTAGCAGTTTTTATAAAAATGAAAAAGAAACTGTATTAAACAAAAGCCCTTTGGGGTCCTCAATAATTTCTTTAAGAATATAAAGAGGTACTGAAACCAAAGAATTTGACAATCATTGCTTCAAAACTTCTAGCATATCAGTAGTAACCTTTTATTAGTGAAGGGGAGAGTAATTGAAGAATTGAAGGAATAGAATCCAAAGATAGCAGTGGTGGAGGAAGGTAGAGTGGTGAGGGGCTCCCATTGGACAGAAGGCTCTTGGAGGGCAGAGATTGCGACCTGCCTGAGCTATCTTTGTCTCTCCAGTGTCCAGCATTGTATCTAGCACACAGGAGCAGCTCGATCAAATTTGGGTGTTGAAGAAACTGATGAATGAATGGTAAAATACAATTCACCAGAGTGAAATGTACATTTGATACAGTATACAAGGTCTAATTAGGGCTAGTCCTGCCATCAGCAATTTGGATGAATTTTTATTCATTCAATTTTCAATTCATTCATTTATTCAACAATTATTTATTGAGTGCATATTATGTGTCAGACTTGACTTTGTATAAGTCAAATTATGTCTGCAATTTTTTCATCTCTAAAAAGGAAGCTTGGACAAACTGTGAAACCCCTTCTAGCAATGTCTTCCTCGGGATAATAGAAAAACTCTTCTCTTTGTCTCTCTTGGATAAGCTAACACATGAAAGAAGATAATTCTCCTCAGGCAAAAATCACTATCCACTTTAAGAGCAACTGCAGAAACTTAAGTGGCAGATGGTCTACTGCGTTGGTGTGTTTCACAGATAGAAATGGTCAAATTTGTGAATGAAAAAAATGTAAAGTATGAAGTCAACTCCATTTATTTTTCCTAGATTTATTTAGTATCAGGCTTCAACTGAATAATTTTAATTTAGGGAAGTTGGAAACCCTATCAGTTTCTCTCCCCCAACAGAAAGATGATGATCAAAGGTCTTTTGTGAGAAATCTGAGGGTTTTTTGCAGTGAATGCAAGCTTGGAAACTCATTGCATTGCTCTAAATAGGCCATGACTTTGGAAAAAATGAGTGCCCCTTGTCTTTTAGTCATTTGTCCACAACTTCTGTTTTGGTTGGCAAAGTCTTAAGCATTCAAACCCCCCATGCCTGTTTCTTGGGGCCTTGTGTAGATAGCTTCCCACACGTATTAATTTTCTGTGGGTGGGGGGGCAGAGCAAGATGGCCGAATAGAAACAGCTCCAGTCTCCAGCTCCCAGCATGAGCGACACAGAAGAGGGGTGATTTCTGCATTTTCAACTGAGGCACCGGGTTCATCTCACTGGGGAGTGACAGACAATTGGTGCTGGTCAGCTGCTGCAGCCCGACCAGTGAGAGCTGAAACAGGGTGAGGCATTGCCTCACCTGGGAAGCGCAAGGGGGAAGGGAATCCCTTTTCCTACCCAGGGGAACTGAGATACACAACACCTGGAAAATCGGGTAACTCCCACCCCAATACTGTGCTTTACCGAGGGTCTTAGCAAATGGCACATCAGGAGATTATATCCCACACCTGGCCGGGAGGGTCCCACACCCATGGAGCCTCCCTCATTGCTACCACAGCAGTCTGGGATCTAACGGCAAGGCAGCAGCAAGGCTGGGGGAGGGGCGCCCGCCATTGCTGAGGCTTAAGTCAGTAAACAAAGCCGCTGGGAAGCTCGAACTGGGTGGAGCCCACAGCAGCTCAAGGAGGCCTGCCTGTCTCTGTAGACTCCACCTCTGGGGACAGGGCACAGCTAAACAAAAGAAAAAGCAGCAGAAACCTCTGCAGATGCAAACGACCCTGTCTGACAGCTTTGAAGAGAGCAGTGGATCTCCCAACATGGAGGTTGAGATCTGACAATGGACAGACTGCCTGCTCAAGTGGGTCCCTGACCCCTGAGTAGCCTAACTGGGAGACATCCCCTACTAGGGGCAGACTGACACCCCACACCTCACACGGCGGGGTACACCCCTGAGACAAAGCTTCCAAAGCAAGAATCAGACAGGTACACTTGCTGTTCAGCAATATTCTATCTTCTGCAGCCTCTGCTCCTGATACCCAGGCAAACAGGGTCATGGAGTGGACCTCAGGCAATCTCCAACAGATCTACAGCTGGGGGTCCTGACTATTAGAAGGAAAACTAACAAACAGGAAGGACACCCACACCAAAACACCATCAGTACGTCACCATCATCAAAGACCAAAGGCAGATAAGGCTCCCACAAAGATGGGGAAAAGCAGGGCAAACTGGAAATTCAAAATAAGGCACATCTCCCCTCAAAGGAACACAGCTCATCGCCAGCAATGGATCAAAGCTGGACAAGAATGGCTGATGAGCTGAGAGAAGGCTTCCAGTCCGTAAAACTTCTCAAGGCTAAAGAGGAGGAATTACGTGCAAGCGCCAAAGAAACTAAAAAATCTTGAAAAAAAGAATGAAAAGAATGGATAACTAGAATAATCAATGCAAAAAAGAAGACCATAAATGAACTGACGAGAGATAAAAACCATGACATGAAATATGCTTGACAAATGCACAAGCTTCAGTAACCAGCTTCGATCAACTGGAGAAAAGTATCAGCGATTGAAGAGGTCAAATGAATGAAATGAGAAGAGAAGTCTAAAAAAGGAGAAAAAGAAATGAACAAAGCCTGCAAAGTATGGGATTATGTGAAAGACCCCAAATCACGTCTGATTGGGATGCTGAAAGTGAGGGAAAATGGAACAAGTTGGAAAACACTCTGCAGGATGTCATCCAGGAGAACTTCCCCAACCCTAGTAAGGCAGGCCAGCATTTAAAATTCAGGAAATACAGAGAACACCACAAAGATACTCCTCGAGAAGAGACAGCTCCAAGACACATAGTTATCCAGATTCTCAAAGTTGAAATGAAGGAAAACATGTTAGAGACGTAGAAAAGAAGGTCGGGTTACCCACAAAGAGCCCATCAAGACTAACAGCAGATCTCTGACAAAATATACAAACCCAGCAGAAGAGAGTGGGGCCAATATTCAGACATTCATAACCAAGACTTGGGAACAAAATGCAGGGCTTTAAAGTGAAGAATAAAATCCTTTACAGATAAGAAAATGCTGAAGTTTTGTCACCCTGGGCCACCTGCCTTACAAGAGACCCTGGAAGGTACTAAACATGGAAAGGAACAACCGGTGCCAGCCTTGCAAAAACATGCCAAAATGTAAAAGACCATCTAGGCTAGGAAGAAACTGCGTCAACTACTTGAGCAAAATAACCGATTAATATCATAATGACGGATCAAGTTCACACACATGTGTAAATGTAAATGGACTAAATGGCCCAATTAAGACCTGAACTGGCAAATTGGATAAAGAGTCAAAGACCCATTAGTGTGCTGTATTCAGGAGACCATCTCACATGCAGAGACATACATGAACTCAAAATAAAGGGATGGAGGAAGGTCTACCAAGCAAATGGAGAGAACAAAAAAAGCAGGGGTTGCAATACCAGTCTCTGATAAAACAGACTTTAAACCATCAAAGATCAAAAGAGACAAAGAAGGCCATTACACATAATGGTCCAGGGATCAATTCAACAGGAAGAGCTAACTATCCTAAATATATACCCAATACAGAACAGATTCAAGCAAGTCTTAAAGACTACAAAGAGACTTAGACTCCCATACAATAATAATGGGAGAACTTCAACACTACTGTCAACATTAGACAGATCCTTGAGACAGAAAATTATACAAGGATATCCAGAACTGAACTCATCTCTGCAGCAAGCAGACCTAAGAGAACATCTACAGAACTCTCACCCAAATCAACATTCTACTCAGCACCACATCACACTTATTCCAAATTGACCCATGGTGGAGTAAAAGCACTCCTGTAAATGCACAAGAACCGTTATAACAAACTGTCTCTTAGACACAGTGCAATCAAACTAGAACTCAGGACTAAGAAACTCAATCCAAAACCGCTCAACTTCCATGGAAACTGAATAACCTGCTCACAGACCCGATACTGGGTACATATAGCAAAAATGAAGGCAGAAATAAGATATTCTTTGGAAACCAATGAGAACAAAGATACAACATACCAGAATAAGCTGGGACACATTTAAAACAGTGTGTAGAGGAAATTTATAGCACTAAATGCACACAAAGAGAAAGCTGGAAAAATCTAAAATTGACACTCTAACTTCACAATTAAAGAACTAGAAAAGCAGAACAAACACATTCAAAAGCTAGCAGAGAGGCAAAGAAATAGCTAAGATCAGAGCAGAACTGAAGGAGATAGAGACCTAAAAACCCTCAAAAATCAGTAGTCAGGAGTTGGTTTTTGAAAGATCAACAAAAATTGAGACCTCTAGCAAGACTAATAAAGAAAGAAAAGAGAAGAATCAAATAGATGCAATAAAAATGATAAAGGGATATCACCACCGACCCATGAAAATACAAACTACCATCAGAGAATACTATAAACACCTCTATGCAAATAAACTAGAAAATCTAGAAGAAATGGATAATTTCCTGGACACCCACACTCTCCCAAGACTAAAACCAGGGAAGAAGCTGAATTCCTGAATGAACCAATAGCAGGCTCTGAACTTGAGGCAGTAATTAATAGCCTACCAACGAAAAAGTCCAGGACCAGATGGATTCACGGCGGAATTCTACCAGAGGTACAAGGAGTTGGTACCATTCCTTCTGAGAGAGCTTCTTTGAACCAACAGAAAAGAGGAATCCTCCTAACTCATTTATGAGGCCATCATCATCTGATATGCAAAGCCTGGCAGAGACACAACAAAAAGAATTTTAAGACCAATATCACAGTGAATATTGATGCAAAAATCTCAATAAAATGCTGGAAAACCCGGATCCAGCAGCACATCAAAAGCTTATCCACCATGATCAAGTGGAGGCTTCATCCCACAGGATGCAAGGCTGGTTCAACATACACAAGTCAATAAAGCGTAATCCAGCATATAAAGCAGAGACAAAGACAAAACCACATGATTATCTCAATAGATGCAGAAAAGGCCTTTGACAAATTCAACAGCCCTTCATGCTTCAAAAGCGCTCAATAAAATTGGGTATTGATGGAACATATCTCCAAAATCATAAGAGCTGTTATGAGCAAACCCACACAGCTGATATCATACTGAATGGGCAAAACTGAAAAGCATTCCTTGAAAACTGGCACAGGAACAGGGATGCCCTCTCTCACCACTCCTATTCAACATAGTGTAGGAAGTTCTGGCTAGGGCAATCAGGCAAGAGAAAGAAATAAAGGGTGTTCAGATAGGAAAAGAAGAATTCAAATTGTCATTTTCATTTGCAGATGACATGATTGTATATTTAGAAAACCCCATTGTCTCAGCCAGAAATCTCCTTAAGCTGATAAGAAACTTCAGCAAAGTCTCAAGGATACAAAATTAATGTCCAAAAAATCACAAAGCATTCTTATACACCAGTAACAGACAAACACACAGAGCCAAATCATGAATGAACTTCCATTCACAGTGCTTCAAAGAAGAATGATACCTAGGAATCAACTTACTAGGGATGTAAAGGACCTCTTCAAGGAGAACTACAAACCACTGCTCAATTGAAATAAAAAGAGGACACAAACAAATGGAAGAACCACCATGCTCATGGATAGGAAGGAATCAATATGCTCGTGAAAATGGCCATACTGCCCAAGGTAATTTATAGATTCAATGCCATTCCCATCAAGCTACCAAATGAGTTTCTTCACAGAATTAAAAGGCAAGAAATGCTTTAAAGTTCATATGGAACAAAAGAGCCCACATTGCCAAGACAATCCTAAGTCAAAAGAACAAAGCTGGAGCATCATGCTACCTGACTTCAAACTATATACTACAAGGCTACAGTAACCAAAACAGCATGGTACTGGTACCAAAACAGAGATATAGACCAATGGAACAGGGCAGGTCCTCAGAAATAATACCACACATCTACAGCCATCTGATCTTTGACAAACCTCAGAAAAACAAGAAATGGGGAAAGGATTCCTGTTTAATAAAATAGTGCTGGGAAAATTGGCTAGCCATAAGTAGAAAACTGAAACTGATCCTTTCCTTACTCCTTATATAAAGAAAATTAATTCAAGATGGATTAGAGACTTTTAATGTTAGACCCTAATACCATAAAAAACCCTAGAGAAAACCTAGGTAATACCATTCAGGACATAGGCATGGGCAAAGGACTTCGTAATAAAACACACAAAAGTAATGGCAACACAAACCAAAATTGACAAATGGGATCTAATGAAACTAAAGAGCTTCTGCACAGCAAAAGAAACTACCATCGGAGTGAACAGGCAACCTACAGAATGGGAGAAAATTTTTGCAATGTACTCATCTGACAAAGGGCTAATATCCATAACCTACAAAGAACTCAAACAAATTTACAAGAAAAAACAACCCCATCAAGAAGTGGGCAAGGGATATGAACAGACATTTCTCAAAAGAAGACATGCATACAGCCAACAGACACATGAAAAAATGCTCATCATCACTGGTCATCAGAGAAATGCAAATCAAAACCACAATGAGATACCATCTCACACCGGTTAGAATGGCAATCATTAAAAAGTCAGGAAACAACAGGTGCTGGAGAGGATGTGGAGAAATAGGAACACTTTTACACTGTTGGTGGGATTGTAAACTAGTTCAACCATTATGGAAACTCCATCTCGGGGAAAAAAAAAATTGAAGTAGTCACCATCTGGGATAACCTTTCTTATGGAAAATGAAACAGACACATGGTTGAATCATACAATGGCTCTTATGTAGAATGTGGCATATGTCACTTTGGTTCCCATTCAGCAGGCCAAAACGCATCATATGCAGCTTGAGGTTGATGGGACAGGGAATAACTCCTTCTTACAAGGAGTTTCTGTATAACATTTGGCAATAGGCAGGTATGCATATTTCTCAGAAAGCAAGAATGAACAATTCAGAACAATAATACAGTCTAGTTCACTATTCTTTCTTTGCAGGATATTGTATACATGAATTGTTCTCTCTACCCAGTTTATTTTACTTTGTAACATCTAAAGTGGAAAGGGGATCACAAAATTAAAAACTATGGTTATGGGCCTGCTAGAGCACAGTTCTACATCATTTTTCAGCATCAAAGACGGGTCTTGGTATTTCTGCCATGGAATTAGGAAAACACAGGAAAATGAACGAACACCACCCTTCACCAAACAGAAACAAAATAAATACACAGTCACTGCTCACACTTCCTTGTTGTTCTTGGTGTCCCACAAAGGAAAGAAGCATTTTCTCCTTCACCTCTGGTGCCTTCGCTGTGAAATCTCCACCTGTTGTGTCTCTGAGCTTAGATGCAAGCGTAGGCAATGCCCTGCCACTGAACTGTAGAAATGGAGATTCAAGGCAATGGCCCAGAAATACAAAATGTACTCATTATCCCCTTTCCCCCAAAACTCCCCATTCCCTCTGTTTCTGCTTTAATTTAGGCCATTA
Source organism: Papio anubis (assembly GCF_008728515.1). NCBI lineage: Eukaryota > Metazoa > Chordata > Mammalia > Primates > Cercopithecidae > Papio > Papio anubis. The sequence goes on from NC_044976.1 coordinate 184,127,335, forward strand.
ACATTTTGCACCTGGACTACTACAACAGTCTTCTAATTGGTTTCCCTGCCTTCATATTTATACCCTGATAACCTATCTTTTCTCCACTCGAGTGACTTTTCTAAAGTATAAACTAAATCATGTTACCATTCTGTAAAATTATTCCCCAGTTTCTACCTGTTTGAGCGACAATTCAGTTGCTGGAAAAATGGGATAATATCTGCTTCGTAGGGATGGGTATGAGGATAAAAAGAACTATATGTAGAGCGCCTAACACAGTATCTCAATAAATGGCAGCTAATGATTATTACCATGATAAAATTCAGAGTCCTTTATCAACACCTACTAGGCCCTCCAGGTCTGGTTGTCAACAAGCTCATTAGCTATACTTGGCTGCCCATCCCTACCCTACTATCTCTACCTGCACCCTATGCTATAGCTTTGCCAAACTACCCTCAATTCCCTGATCACACATCCTGTTCTTCAGTCCACAGCACTGCCTATGTGCTGATCTCTGGAATTTATTCCTCACTGAGTCCACCCGGGCTCCCCTCGTTAGAATGAAGATGTGTTTCAAAGTCTCCCACAGTCTGATGTTGCTCCTGACCCTTCTAGGAGAACTAACTGCTTCCTCCATTGACCCCTCTCTGATGCTGGATTGCCTTCTCTTTTTTTGTGCTTGTCTTTCCTGCTACTATGAGCTGTATGCGGGCAAAGACTCCATCTTAATTATTTCTCCATATGGACCACAGTGCCTATTAGGTAGCAGGTGGTCAACAAATGCTTTTTAAATGAATGAATATGATAAACAGAAAAAAAGATAGACAGTAGGAAGAGGTTGAATAAAAGATAGATTATAATCAAGCAAAGGCTACACTAAGATTTGAAGATTTGAGGCTTAGAGTGAGAAAACAGAGTAGAAAACAGAGTATAAAACGGAAGCACAAAAAGAGAAGGCCGTCCAGCATCAGAAGTGGCATGATTCAGGGGGCGGCAATGGAGGAAGAAGTTAGTTCTCCTAGAGGGGTCAGGCTTAGAGTGAGAAACCAGAGTAGGTCTCTATCTTGTATGGTAAGTGGGTCAACACAGCCTTGGGTAAAACTGGGTTTAGTACCTTAGTCCTTAGGAAGATAAATTCATCATGAAAACAAATCCTGAGTTAAAAGAACCTACAGATGGGTATTTTCTTAATATAATAAGTAGTTTTTTTGTTTTTTTTTGTTTTTTTAAATACATGTGCTCCTTAGTATCCTAAATTTTGACATGTCGTGCTGCTCCTGGGATTAACCAGCCATGTGAAGCTGAGTAGGAGTGCAAGAGTAAGATTAAACAACTAATTCTATTTGTCTGCTGCACACGCCATTGTTTAGCTAGAAAAATTTAATTCCTATTTAAGCCTTTCAGCATGTTTAATAAATGTTTCAGGTGGAAAGAACTGTGTTTGAGGCAGGGAGGAGCAAGGGCATTCCCTGGGACTGACATCTTTATTAACCTCATGGAGTAATGCAATCCTTGCACCTGGGATGCCTGTGGGGAAATGGGAGCAGCAGCAAGAGAACCCGGCAGACAAGCACGTGGAAGCTGTCCACGCAGCGCCCCTCTTCTTTCTCTGTGATACAGTGCAGCTTGGAGAACAATGGTCTGGTTTCAGCACCAGGTAGATGTGTGTTCAAATGCTGGTTCTGTCACTTTGAAGCTGCTATCTTGGACATGTTTTGTGTTGCTGAAGCTCTGCATTCTAGTTTTCTCAGCAGCTGCCATTTATGGAGAACCTTCTTTGCACTATATGATGTAGTTTATCTGCTTTTACCTTTGTTATTTTTTTATTGTGGTAAGTTATACACACCATAAAATTTACAATTTTAACCACTTCCAGTGGCATTAACTACAGTCACCATGTCTCCGCCTTATTCTTACATCAATCCTATGAGGAAGGTGTTATTATTATCTTTCTTTCACAGATAAGGAAGCTGAGGCTCTGAGAAGTTAAGTAATGATGACTCTTTTAAGATACTTGGCACATTTCAAGTGCTAAATATGAGAAAGCTATTATTATATTATTTTCAGGCCACAGGCCAGACATCTTATTTAGACTGTTAGGGAGGGAAAGAAGACAATGGAAGTTTTAGATTTCCAGATGCACTAGCAGAGATACCTGCATCAGCAGAGGCAGTGAAAATAGGCGACACTGCACAGCTCTGCCTCCCAGTGACAGGCAGGTGGGCGTGAAGGTCCTGGCCTCAGCGTGGATCTCTCAGGGCTGCCCCACTCCAACCAGAGCCTCAGGGGGAAGGAAATGAGTTAAGCCTGTCTTCAGACACGTTTGTATTGATTCTGTCAGTTTCTGGCTGCTTGCTGACAGGAGATAGATGGCTCATAACGTAGATAGGCACAGCACATTACGTCCCCATCTTGGGGCTCCTAAATCATTTTGAAATTTTAAATTCCCTAATCAATATTTTATCCCCAGCACAAGACAGTGATCAGGACTTCTTCCTGCAGGGGCATGTGCTCACACACTGGGACCCAGTGGAAGTGAGTGGCCAGGGGGCCATCCAGATTCTGGGGAGGACTGCAGGCAGTGTTCTTCTTGAAGGCAGTCATTTATTGCTTGCCAGGACCAGAATGGTCCTCAGAGATCACATGGTTCAGTGCACTCCTTTAAAGGGGAAGAGTCCTGAAGATGGAGAGATGATGTGGTTGGACTTTGGTTGCCTAGCTTGTAGCAAAACTGAGATCAGAATGTGGCCTTCTGATTCTAGTCCAAAGCCCTTTCCATGAAACCATACCCAGCAGGGTGACTACTAGATGCTTAGCAGATATTTGTTTGGTGTTGAATGAATGCTGAAACTTGGGAAGAGCCAAAGTCTGGGCTGAGTAAGACTTCATGCTTGTCAAGCACATACTAAGTGCCAGCCATTGTTCTAAGTTCGTTATGTGAAAAATGTCAGTCTCCCATGAAAATCTCCCATGAAAAATATCAGCTCCCATGAAGCAGGAGCTATCGTTATTCTTATTTTATATATAGCAAAACTAAGGCACCAAGGGCATGAGTGGCTTGGCCAAGTCCACATAGCTGGTAAGTGAGAAGCACCTGCAACTGTAACACAGGCAATGAGGCCCCAGACCCGAGCTCATCGCTGCTGTGTGATGTTGCCTCCCACACAGATGGGCCTTCCTTTTCCCCAGTTGCCTTTGGACCTATATCCAATATGCCCATGTTTCATCACAAGGAAAGGACTGAGAAAAGAAAAAAAGAGACCAATTCTGTGACCAGCCAGTAGATCTGAAGGAAAGCAATCTGCTCTGAAACCCAAGGTTTTCAATGATGCTGGATGAAGAAAGATTCTGAAAGCACAGGGCAGACTTGAAGGTGTTCAGAGGACGCAGCAGCTGGATGGGAGGACAGGGCTCTGGTTTCCGAGGCTTGCGCAGGAAGTAGGTGCCCCACAAAGAAACCTTGATGATACTGGCAATTGGCAGGCCTGCTGAAGTGCTGCAGTGGAAACTCTGAGAGAGATAAAAAGTCCTAGACCTTTCTGCTGGCTCGCAAAGGCTTCCCTATAGGACTTGCTCCCTTCCTGCATTTTTCTCCTTCCTCCCTTCCCTCTTGCCCCTGGTCTCCACTCACTGAGCTCCTGGGTTCCCACCTCAGTCACTGCCTCATCACTGCTGTGCCCTTGGCCTGAAATGCTCATCTACATGTTGTCCCATGGCTGGCTCCTTCTTGTGATTCAGATCTTAGTTGTCAGCACAGAGCCCTTCATCCTGAGCAGCCAGGACAGTGCCTCCACATGGCAAGGATGAACAAACATTGCCTGAATTAAAGAAGGGAATTAAGAGGTATTTTGAAGAAGACCCCTCACATGCCAGGCAGAGCACACTGCAACGAAGAAAGTTGGGTGAAAGGGAATGATAAAGTAGCCCTAAGGGAGGGCCAAGGCCTGTAAGCAACCATCCCCTGGGCCAGGGATCCTACTCCCTGCCTGCAAGGGAAGTTCATGCCATGTTTGGGCAGCTCTGACAGCTGCAGAGTGCTTTCTTTTTTGGGTATGAAACTCAACTCCTTGTGGCTTCTACCCATTGGTCTTTATTCCAATCCTGGGCTGCCTGAAAGTGATGCTCCATCAGCAGAAAGCACCTGAGGCACAGGGAGCCCCGCCATTCCGGGCTGACTGTGCATAGTGGAGCGCAGAGGGAGTAGCTATTGGGCCTGAGCTGGGGGGATCTTATGATACACTGTGTAGTGAATTCAGCTGTCAAAGTTAGCTTGCTTTTCCAAGGAATCATGCAGGGAATTCCGGGTCAATGTTCTTACAATCTTCCTAAAGTAGAAGGAGGTTTTGCCAAGCAGGGGAAGAAATGCCAAAGAGTCGCCTATTCTCCCTTTAAAGAGCCCTGTTACAAATGCAGGGGTAATAATAATGCACTGTTACACTTCCACGTTGTTTATAAATTGTAAAGGCCTTTTAGGCATATTACTGGGTGCTCTCCTCAGTCTTATTAGGTACCTGAGACAGGTATCACTGCCTTCAGAGAATAAAGGGCTTGTCTAAGACTACTCTGCTAGTAAGAACTCAGTACCCTGTCCCTTCTCAAATGCTTTACTCACACACTATGGATGACTTCAAGCTTATCTGTGAATACAGAGAGCTGTGCTTCTCAAACCTGAGTGTGCATAAAAATCACCAGGAAGCTTGTTAAGCTTGTAAGACAGATTCTCAGAGAGTCTTATTCCACAGGTCTGGGGTGGGGCTGGGAACTTTGCAGTTCTAACAAGCTCCCAGGCGACACTGATGCCGTGTGGCACTGGCATGGACAGCCACAGCCCTGCCTGGGTGGCCGAGGCTGGCTGCCATATCACTGCCTCTTTGAAGTCTGGTAAGCAGCAGGTAAAACGTGTTGTAAGCTGTTGCAGAGAGTGATTCGATTCATTTCATCCCACAACGACCCTATGAGATAACTACATTTATTATTCCCATTTTAGGTTTGGAGAGGTTAACTAGCTTGCCCAAAGTTCATTTGGTAAGTGGCTAAGTCCAAGTTTAGCTGAAATTCAGAGCGATGAATTCAACCACAATGGTTAAATCTCTCTCCTTCCTGAAAGTGAGAGAGATTTCTGGCTGAGTCTTCTCTTCTGCCTGAAAGAAGGACCTGGCATTCCACTGGGCACTAGTATCAAAGCTGAGGTCCTCTGAGTTTAGGAAAGAGACTAAACTTCTTTCTAGTAGTCACAGGTATCCCGACAGCTGGGTGCCGTCTGTACCACCCTAGTTCATAAGGTGTCAGGTCGTACCCACGGGGTGACAAACAGGCCACAGCAACCCTGGGCAAACTTGCACACAGTCAGGTTGGGGTGGGAGCTCCAGCCCTGAGCATTCCCTAGCTAATTCCTGCCCTGCCTTCCCCAGGGCCCTTTCAAAGCTTTCCTGCTTTTTGATGTTTAAACAGAACGAGAGTTATTAAACTCCAAAAATTGATATGTTAGCAACTTCAGGACTTCCTCCCACAGATCTCTGCATTTAAAAAAGGATTAAGAGAGAAGGCAATGACCGGCCGAGAGAATTCATCTGGAAACGCTGCGGTGCCGACACGATTGTCAGCAGGCAGGAGAGGTGGTTTGGGTCGGGGGTCCTCGCTTTCCTCCCGGTGCTTTCCCGTCATAGCCCCGGCACAGGTGTGGTTCTGCAGTTATTTGTAGGATTGTCTGTTTAATAACTGGCTTCCCACGGGACTAGAGGCTCTGTGAGAAGTAGACTTCATCTGTTTTGCTCTTACTGTTGCCCAAAACCAAAACATGTAGTGGAATTGAAGCTTAGTCACAACTCAAATGTGCAGAAATGTGACAGTGTTTATCTGTAACTGTCACTAGCCCCATTTTTGCTATTGTGGAAAGATTTAATCTTGACACTTAAAGATAGCTTAGTCAAATTCTGGCTGAATGTGTAGTCTCTTTTCACTAATTGCCAAACAATTAAAACTCAGTCACTTTAAAATTCAAACTTCATAGCAGGAACATCTTCCCTTCTCAAGCATTCTTTTCTCTTCTGTCTGGGATGGCACCTGGTGTGCAGGTAGAAGCTTATGGAATCAAAGCAACAAAGGTGGGGAGAAGGCTTCTGTCTGGCTTGTGTGTTGGTTTTGGTCCTGGCTAAATAGTGGTATATGCAGTGGTTGATCCCGTCTGGTCTGGGGGCATCATCCTCTGTTCTCACTGCATTGATTGTCTAAGTGGCTCTGGTTGGTGTAACACATGGTCTGTCTTGTTGGTTCAGTGCATGTGACCCTGCCCACTGCCCAACGAACTTGTGGCTTTATTCAGTTCCTGCTATCCACTGTGATCCTCTGAAATTTCCAGGGTTACATGTATGTGTGTGCATGTGTGTGTGTGTGTTTGTGGTGTGTGCGTGTGTGTGTGTGTGTGTGCAGTGAAGAAAGCTGCACCCTCTCCGATAGACTGGAGGATCCTTTGATGAGAGAAGGGGCCTTTTCCCCCGACTTAGAATTCTGAAAGGCAACCACCTGGCAGATACCCTGGAAGGGACAGGTGGGGTCCTTTCGGGACATTCACCTACATGTAACTCTCTTCTGTGACTTTCTTTGAGCTTTTCCTCCTCCAGTAGAGGAAAATTGCTACCCCTCCATATCTTTCATTCTGTCTCCTCTATGGAGTACAGAAAGACCCATTTTCTGAAGAGCCTGGCTCTGACACTGGGAAACCAGGGCTTTCAAGATTATTGTGTTTTCTGTGGATTTAAAAAGTTGAACTTGAATATCAAACCCACTGTTTCTTGAAAACTGAATGCTTTGTTCTGTCTCCCACTCCACCCCACCCCACTTCCCAAGCCATGGATAACTTAGACTCTGAGGGAGGAGGGCCTGTGGGCCACACAGGCTACCAAATAACCAGGGATGAAAAATACATAGCATGATGCTTCAAAATACTGTCCTGCTGGACTATGGAATGTATTTATGGAATGAACAGCGGTAGTGTGGAGTCAGAGTGAATTCTCAGCTAAAATCAGGTTCATTTTGAGGTCCTCGGAGCCTCAGAATGTTGAATAAATGAAGACTGACTGGGGACTCCAAGACATCACACACAAGGGAGAGCCCCAAATAACATGATTATTATGATCATAATGCTTCATTTACAAGATTTTTTTTCCTACAGACTATTTTATTTTATAATTTATTCTTCATTTTATTAAGCAATGACATTGTGTGGGGCATAGTGTCGGACATGTTCCTATGTAAGGGGACAAAATTTATTGAATTGAGAGTGTTTATACATTTTCCTTTTTCTCCAGCCTATCAAAATCATCTTGCTATCTAGCCCCATTTTAGCTCCTTTTTTTCCCAGAGAGAAAGGATTCTTATTTGTTGAGAGAAAGCTTAAGTTAATCTATATCATAAAGTGCTGAGGGAGCGGGCAAGAGGATTTGGAAGAAAGTCAGTCTCCCTTGCCCACTCCCCTTGCCACCCTCCCTTTTCCCCCTTCTCTGCCTCTCCTTCTTCCTCCTTCCTCCAATTTCTCTTCTCTTTCTCTCCCTTTCCTTCCCTCCCCTTCCCAGGCATTCTCTTCAGAGCTTTGGGCTTCTTTCCCTCATGATCTAGCCAGAGGTGATAAGACACCCAAGGTCTGGATTCGGGGTCTGGAGAATCAAGAGCCTCCACTGGGACTCCAAGCCTGAGTTTCACATCCCACTTGGCTCCGCCTGTGCTCTGCTGTGGGGGAACTGGGCATGGGCCCAGCTAATAATAAAGTGGTTCCTCTGTTCCACTGGGCCATGATTCTTCACATACACAGCTCCCTCAAGAATTCCCGAAGAAAGAGCAATTGTCAGGCTGGAATTTAGGTTACCCTGTGTCAAGCACTGGGGTCAGTGGTGATCAAGAGAATGGATCCACCCCTCCAGGAGGTCCCTGTCCAGAGGTGGAGAGGGACAGGTGCACAGGAAATCACAGCATTGTATGGTGCGTGCTGTGCCAGGGATATGTGCCAGGTGCTTTAGAGCACCTCGGGGACATCCAGCCCTTCTGACCTGGACGGCTGCCTGGAGAAGTGGGTCTGAGCTGGGAAGGCAGTGGCACTGACAGAGTCAGGGAGGTGAGGAGCTGTGTTGGTTGTGGAGTAATCTGATGAGGAGATTGTTTTTAGACAAGTTGAGTAGAGCTGACAGGGGGTTTTCAAATAGAAAAAAAGAAATGAGTGTCTAGGATCAGGAAGGGGAATCAGGAGTAGGTAGAGATGTGGGCATCATCTCCTTGGAAGTGAGAGTTGGAATTGTGAATGGGAGTGAGGCCAGGGAAGGGAGAGGAGAGAGGAGGGCAGAAGGCCCAAGAGCAAACCTGAGAATACCTGAGCTTGGGGGCAGAAAATGGCAGGGGGGCCAGAGAAGGAGATAGAGAACCAGTGGGTACATCCCTGCAACCTGCATCAAGGTACCAGCAGACCCTGGGGCCTCGTGGTGTCCAGCTAAAGAGTATGCAGCCCACCCTCGCTTTGTGTTGCTACTACTGCACATGGTATTCATCATAGCTGCCGCCTTTTAAGGAATTGCCAGATGGCAGACGCTAGGCGAAGCACTAGTGTACAAGATAATGTACACTACACAATGTACAAGATAATGTACACTATGCAATTTACAAGATAATGTACACTATCCAATGGACAAGATAACGTACACTAGTGCTTAGCCTAGCATCTGCCAATTTTTTTGTTTTTTTGAGACAGGCTCTCAGTTTGTCACCCAGGCTGGAGTCCAGTGGCATGATCTCAGTTCACTGCAGGCTCAACCTCCCAGGCTCAAGTGATCCTCCTACCTCAGCCTCCCAAGTGGCTGGGACTATAGGTGTGTGTCGTCATGCCCATGAATTTTTTGTATTTTTAGTGGATACGGGGTTTCACCATGTTGCCTAGGCTGGTCTCAGACTCTTGAGCACAAGTGATCTGCCTGCCTTGGCCTCCCTAAGTGCTAGAATTACAGGTGTGAGCCACCATGCCTGGCCTATCTCGTGAAATTCTTAAAAGAATTCCATAAGACAGGCATAGTGTTCCCATTTTACAGAGCAGTGAACAAGTTCAGAGAGGTTAAGTAGCTTTCTCAAGGCTCTTGTGTCATGTCTCACAAGCTGAGTCAAAATTCGGATTGGAATCCAGGCTTTTGAACCCCATGTTAAGCATTGCTATTCTTGTCCTAAAGGACTACTCGAAGTGCAACATCAGCCTCTCCTAGGAGCTTGTAGAAATGCAGTGTGTCAGGTTTCATCCAACATTTACTACATCAGAATCTGCATTTTAATGAGGGTGCCTTATGCACTCATTAAAGTTGAGATGCTCTGCTGTACATTATGTCTGCTCATCCCCTACCTTCTCACCATGTGTGAAGGGTCTGCTCTGCCCTTCATTCTTTGCTTCCTTTCCTGTCCTCCAGCCCTTCCCTATTGGACTTGGGCATTGTTGGGTTTACCTTATACAGACCTGCTCTGCTCTGTGCTGACCAGAGGCTTGCACTTCAACGTCTTGCTTAGTTTTGCGTCGCATGTCAGTGTAGCACTTGAAGTTTATCAAAGGAGTAGTTTGTCAGAAAATCACTGGTGTGAAGGAACCAAGCAGCTTTTCCTTGGTGACATTCTGTCCCCGAAGATCTGGCACTGGGCTCCATATCTGTTGCTCTCCAACTGTACTGATCAGATCCGGACTCTGATCCTGTTATTCTAACTGAACACACACAAAGCCCATAAAAGCCTGGCCCCTCTCCCTGCCCACCCAGGGAGGTTGCCACTGCCCTGGATGTTCCCTCATTGTCTGTCTGCAGAGAGAAAGCTACTCAATAGTTATTTGGTGTTATACCCAGTCGGTGATTGACATGAAGCATCGTTGTAACAGTTACTTTTCATCTAACACCTTCTGTATGCCAGGGACTATGCTAGGTTTTGTAATTCTCATTTTACAGATGATGATGAAACCGATTCTTAGAAATGTTAAGTGACTTTCTCAGGGCTACATGGTAAGTGATAAGCTGGGATATAATTCCATGTTTGTCTGACTCTAAAGGCGACACCTTTCCCACATCACCTCCTTTTTTAAAGGATTAGCATTCCTAATTTCCCTTGGTTAAAGGGACAGAGTCACTCAACTTCGAATCCTCATGAATGTCAAGTGTAGTGGTTAATTTTAGCACACATCAGAATCAGCAAGAGGGCTTGGTGAAACACTGTTTCAGCAGTTCTGGGGTGGGGCTGGAGCATTTACCTTTCTAACAAGTTTCCAGGTGCTGCTCCTGGAACAGGCCACACTTTGAGAACCATTGCCCTGGTGAAGCAGGGAGGCAGGGAAGCCAAGAAGTGTGGGCAGCAAAGCCCCTGCTATTCCCATCCCCTCTGCCCCATGGCTGTCGCAGAGCAATGTTGTGGTAACAAGCTCATTTATTGCTTCCTGAACATTCTTTCTCAGTAGAGCAGAGTATTGGTTATTTGCATGTTTCAGCCCTTATCTGGGAGGTGTTTAGGCTGGACCATTGCCCTAAACTTATAAGGGTCACCTGGTAATGAGCGGAAGATTTGAAAAGCATTCGATCACATAAGTAAAGGCCTGGAAAGAGAAAGCATGTTTATTTATGGATATTTCCCAGGAACCAGTACTCCAGTTCAGAGAATTTAAAAAAAAAAAAAGCCTCATTCACTCAACTAGAAGGCTCATCTGAAACTGCTGAGATTTGCAAACAATGGGATTAATCATTTGCCTTTCCCTGGAGTTCTTTCTTTATTGTGTATAGCCCAGGTTCCAAAAGGGGTCACATTTGAATATCCATCATGGGGCATACAGCATGTTTGAATGGACCACTAGGGGTCCTATCTGCATAGAAACCCACTAGGCATTGTGGTCGAGAGAAACTCGTGATATATGGAGCACTGGCATCAGGAGCACTGGGCTGTGGAGTTAAATGGAGCTGGTTATGAATCCTGGCTCTGCCATTTGACAGCTGAGGGTCTATGGGCATATTACTTAGCCTGTCTGAGTCTCATTTTCTCCAGAATCAGGGCTGATATAAAAAAAATATTTAAGCAATAGAAATAGCAAAGGCACCCACTAGTCAGAATGGAGAGAGGCCAGATCAGAAGCAAAATGCCAGCTGTAAACAAGCCAGAACCGAGATGGACTCCTGGCTTGCATTTCCAATTTCCAGAATGATGTGGGTCTCACACATGGTTTATCTCTATGCAGGGGAAACAGATTTTACTAAGTAAGGAGGAGGTTGGGGTGTGTATGTGTATGTGTGCACTCAGAGAACAGCAGGAAGATTTCCCAACAGTGAGGCCACACATACTCTCTGGCTGTCTCAGGACCAGGAGAGGTGCCTCTGTTGGAAGACCTTAGTCACAATCACTTTGGCCTGCCCCACCTCCTTCCTGCAGATAGCTGGTGGATGTGAAACCAAGTCTAAGACGGTTTCACTGACTGGCATTTCTTACCGTGCTATCTGTGGGGAGGTATAAGGCCAGAAACAATTACTATCTGTGATATTGAAAAGTACGAAAGATCGGGTAAAGGTCTCTCAATGCAGACACAGGGGGGAGGAACTGAATACTTCTGGCATGGCTGTACAACCATTGGCCGCCCTGGTAATGTTTTCTGGGAAATAGGACAATACTAGTACCTGCCTCATTGGCTTGAATCGAGGAGATGAGATAATGGTGTGAAACACCTGGCACATAGTAGGACCACAACAAAGGGAAGCTTTATGTAGAACCATTACATAGGACCATTAATTTCCTAGGCCTATTCCTAATAGGAAGGAGCTCTTTAAGGCTCAGGAGGGCTCAATCTACTGCCTGAGGGCCAGTGGAGCAAGGGGGATTTTACTTGCAATGCTGCGGGGACCTAGCTCATTGTCTCCTGAGTCAGTTCTTATGGGAAACTTATATCAAATTCTTAGACAGATGAGGCAGTTATTAATCTGGAAGAGTAAGTAAATGAAAATGTTATTTTGGGTGAATTCTATCAAGAAGTATAGAGGAGGTCTTCCTGTCTAGGGTCTTGTCAGAGAGTTATAAGGTTGGTGGGAGGTGTATAACCTCAGTGCAAGCAGCGTGGGTGGCCATAGAGGCTAGGCCACGGCTGGCAACTGGGAGAGCAAGTGGGTCAGTACCTGTGAGGATGAGGGAGGCTGGCCACAGGGCAGATGGACACCCAATGTCATCCCAAGGTCAGATGTGACCTCTGACCACTCTTGCAGGGAAGTGTGGTACCCATGAAGGAACAGTTTGAAGGAGGAGGGTCTCAGTTCATTCAGGCTGCTATAACCAAATATCATAGACTGGGTGTCCTCTGAAGGACAGATATTTATTTCTCATAGTTCTGGAGACTGGGAAGCCCAAAATCAAGGTGCTGGCAGAACTGGTGTCTGATGAAGGCCTGTTGCCTGGTTTGTAGATGGTGCCGTCTCACTGCATCCCCACATGGTGGAAGAAGCAAAGCAGCTCTCCGGGGCCCCTTTCATAAGGGCATTAATCCCATTCACAAGGGCTCTGCCCCATGACCTAATCACCTCCCAAGCCCTACCTCCTAATATCACCGTGAGGGTGAGAATTTTAACACAGGAATGTTGGGGATATGTAAACTTTCAGACCATAGCAAGGAACATCTTTACAGTAGCACTAGGAGAAGCTGTGATTCAGGCTACTGCTGCCCCCGGAGCACCTAGGCTGGGGCTGGGGATCCTCCACCAGGGCAGGTGGAGATGCAGAGCTGGAGCCCTCTATTTGCCTTGTGTTCTTTTAGACTGCCATTGCCTGGGAAACAATCACTCACCACATTTATATCTGTGGACATTATACCTGTCCTTACTTCCATTAGCTATGTCAGACACTATAGTCCTTATCTTGACTCTTGCATTATTTTACAAGTTGGCCATGCCCTCCTTCCTGATACTCTCTTGGTTCTTGAATAATGTGATGTTGCTATTTGTTGCCCTCTTCCCTCTAAAGCCCTTCCTTCAAAGTCTCTTTCCTCTGCCTGCATCTTTATTTTTGGTGCCTGTTCTCATTTTCACTCAACCACACTCCTCAAGGACCCTTCTTGAGCCCTGAATCTCTCTTTCTTAAATATTTGGATGCCCTCTGGATATTTCCTCTTTGGTTCTTGTGAAGATTGTTCCACTGATCTCCTAACTCGGGTCCAGCTCCCAGCTCACTCTCCTCCAGTCCGCACTCCCTCCGCTGCCCAGGTTTCCTTTCTAAATTACCCATGAGGTCATATCCCTGGGCAGCTTCAAGGACTTGCCATATCTGCATGATAACTGCTTAGTGTGGCTTAAAAGAACCTTGATACTGGGGCCTTCTTCCTTGCTAGCCTTATTTCTTGTTTCTCCTTCACCCATATCTTGTACCCTGGCCTCACTGAACTTGTTTCCATTTCTCAAATGTCCCGTGTCCTCCTCCATGCCTTCAGACATGTTGTTCTCTTTTTCTGGAATGCTCTTCCTTTCTGATCTGCTGGTGACTTCCTGCCTTTTTAGACTTGGCTATAGCAGCACCTTTTCTGTGAAATGGTATCTGACACCCAACGCTGGCCTCATGGACATGTGACCTGTGCAGTTGCACAGAGTCCCACACTCAGAAGGATTCTGCATTTGGTTTAATGCTCTGCTGTCACCCTTTAAAAATTCTTAATCATTTTTGAACAAGGGACTCTGCATGTTTATTTTGCACTGGGGCCCATAAGTTATATATCTAGTCTGGCTGACACTTCTGACCCCCGCGCAACATACACCCAGTACAGTGCTGGCATTTCTTAGGTTGGGCTGAAGTTGTTATTTGTCTGTCTCTCTGTGGACTCTTTGAGAGCAGACAGTGTCTCTTGTTCATTTCTATTCCACAACATCCAGGGAATGAATGACATAGTAGGAGCTCAATAAATGCTTGCTGAAAGAACAAATTTACATCAGTGGTTCCTTTTTTCTTAGTCTGTGAGAGCTCCCTTTCCCCTTTAAGGAGACCATAGTGAAAAAAGCTTTGGTCTGGGCACCAGAAGCTGAGACCTCTGGTTTGACTTTTTTTTTTTTTTTTTTTTAAACTTGGCTTTATGATCTACTTAACTCTGTTCACCTCTTGGGGCCTTAGTTCCCTTATCTGTAAAATGCAGGACATGACTGAAGAGTCCAACATATGATGAAAGGGCAGGCTGTATCCCCCCATGCCCCTCGCCACCATCTCCTTTTCTAAGTTCTGGGTCTCTCAGGACACCCTTAAGCATCCTCATCCTTTATCCTATTCTTTTCTCACCTTCTCTCTCACTTTACCTCTTTTATTTTATTCTTTTCCACCAGGAAAGGCAAGGCCAGACTCTTCACTCAGCAAAAGCAGTGTTTGTTGACATTTGGGGGGAAAAAATGAAGAGAAAAGTCAAAGATTCTTCAAAATCTTGGTGTTTGAATATTTAAAGACCATGGATGCTAGAAACGTTGACAGGCCTGGTGTCAGCCTTCATTCTGATTTCTAGGCCCATTATTTGCTCTGTAGAAAAGAAAGTAGCTCACTTCAAGGGGTCTTATGCAGAACAAATTTGCTGCTCAACTTTTCTGCCTGCCCCTCCTCCCCTGGGCAGCCGTGATGCACCACTGCAGCTGTTCTCTGACTGCTCCATGTCCAGGGTGGGTGCGGGGAGAATGAGTTGGGAAGAGGACCAGTGAGGAGGACCAGGGCAATGGAGGCTCTGGGACCCCTCTCCCACTTCCACTACTTTCATGGGGTTTTCCATATTGGGATTCTGCCCAAGATCTTACTGGGAAGAAGTGTTATGATGCTAATAAATGCATAACAGCATTTGGAGGTACAGCTTGGCCTGGGTGTGGGGCCCTGGCTAGTTGTACTGACTCTGGGGCCTGAATCTCATCAATAAAAAGGAACACAAATTATTAATGCTTCCTCCTCTTATTGAGGAGTAGGGTTCTGAGACTGACCTCTTCACCATTCCTCCCTGTCTATAGGCTGGGTTTTGGCCAGGGATCAAATGCCTTGGCAAAGGCAAGGACAGAGCTGTTGACAGCATTGCTACAGATGCTAAATGGCTGTGGAATCCACTTCCTTGTCCAAGGGCCTGGGCGCTTGCTATGTGGCACATACAGTAGGGTGGGAAAGGAATCTCTGCTGACTCTGAACACCTCCATGCTCCTCCCCCAGACCCAGCAGTATCTTAATTGTTTTCCCATAGGACCTTCTGGTCTGCCCTTGGAAAGGTGACACCCCGCCCTGGGAGACTATCGAACAGGGGAAGGATGTAGCATGGAGCAGAGGTGGTGTGGAAGTCTGGAGTCCCTGCAGATCTGGGGTTGAGTCCCAGCTCCGTTGCTTGGCTAGCTCATAAGCAACTATGTGTGCTTGGTGCTATGTCAGACCTTGTCAGGGACAAAAAGGGATTTGGATTCCTGTTGGGGAGAAACAAATCCTAAAATAAGCCAGAGAGAACCCAGGAATTGGGAGGGAAAACCTGGGCGCAGTATCCCTCACTGTTCAGGAAGGTTGGGAGGGGACAAAGGCTTTTGGTAGAGTGATTAGTTCAAAATTATATTAACAGGAGAAATAGTAGCCGTGGTGATGGGTTTTGGCAGGAAGAGAATCCTTGCAGTGTGAGATGTGTCTGATATGTTTAGATATTTGGGGAAACAATAAACTGCAAACTGGAATAGTGGAACCCAAAGTCCTTCTGTTACTGGGGGGGGGGGGTCCTTGCTCCCAGAGCTCCCAAAATGGTGGGGGGCCGCTCCCAAGATGGTGGCAAGTCTCTTGTTGTCTGACCTGGGATTCTTGGCCTCACAGATTCCAAGGAATGGAATCTTGGGCCATGCAGTGAGTGTTATAGCTCTATTAGTAGCCGTGGGTCATGGAAGAGAACAGTGGAACCCAGCGACTAGTGTTCAGCTCGATTAGGACGAACCCGGGCACTTAGCCGCACAGGATCAATGGCAAGCCTTTAGCGCCATCAGGAGCGGCAATGGGCTCCTCGCTGGATCAGGAGCACAGCAGACACCCTGCCGGATCCGCAGGGGTGGAAGTCAGCGGCGGGTCTGTGATGGCAGCAAACAGCAGTGGTGGACAGCGAATGAAAATTCAGCTCGAGCCTTAACAAATACGGACCAGAAGAGTGTGCAGTTGCAAGATTTAATAGAGTGAAAACAGAGCTCCCATACAATGGGAGGGGACCCAAATAGGGTAGCCATTGCTGGCTGGAATGCCTGGGTTTGTATCCTGATTGTTGTCCCTCCCCCGTGCTCTCAGGCGATAGATGATTGGCTATTTCTTTACCTCCTGTTTTTGCCTAATTAGCATTTTAGTGAGTTCTCTTTACTACCTGATTGTTCTGGTGTGAGCTAAGTTGCAAGCCCGGTGTTTAAAGGTTGATGCGGTCACCTTCCCAGCTAGGCTTAGGAATTCTTAGTCGGCCTAGGAAATCCCGCTAATCCTGTCTCTCACTTCCTTCCACACAGGAACCCTGAAAACCCAGACACATACCCAGCAGTGCAAACTGGGGGCAGAGTAGACCCATCTTTGACTTATCACAGGTAGCAAGCAGAGCTACGTGATGCTTGGAGGAAGAGAGTGGGTTCTAAAGTGGGTAGAGGGAGAGTAAGAATGGAGGGGCAACTTTAGGAAGTGGTTAAAAGGGACTAAAAAAAAAGAAAAAGCACTTAGGGAAGGAAGGCTTGGTCTCACAGAAGATCCCTTTGGGTCTCAGGGAATGTCTGTGTTCACACTGAAAGCATTATGGAAGTTTAGCCTTGGGGAAGTGAGAGACTCTTGAGGTGACCAGGAATGCCTCATGGAACAGGCAGGATTTGAGCCAAACCTTGAAGGACCAAGGTGGATGCAGCTGGTGAGGACATTTCCTGTGCAAGGCTAATGTGGTTCATATGGCCCTTTTTAGGTTCAAGCCTCTCCTGCATTTTTCTTTCCCCTGTCCTCTGCCCTTCCCCGAAACAGGGCTGCTGAGCTCACAGCTTTTCTAGGGACATGGCAGGGACCATGGACCCTTCTTCTTACCAACAAGAATGGAGCATTCACTCAAGACTGGGACTGGCCCTTTCCGGGGTTTGGAGGAAACACAAGTTGGCCTTGCCCAGTCCTGGGAGTGGGAGCAGTGGAAGGCATATTTCACATTTATGTGAATTATGACACAATTATATCGGTGTGGAAGTGGGAGCCTGTTGACTTTAACAGCCCAGCTGTTCCTGTTTTCCGGACAGCAGTCAAAATATCTTCCGAGCAGAGGCAAACAGTCTGAAGTTCTAATAAGAGTCCTCTGGGATGTCATAGAAGAGCAGTGTGTTATGGTAATGTGGCCCTGGGGTCCTCTGTGTTCCCTCCCCACACAATGCAGATGGGAACTACTAAGCTCAACTGTGCTGGGAGTGGTGTCCTAAATGTCACTATCTTGTGCTAGGAGTAAGTCCCATATTTCTTAAGATTTAAGACCTGTATTACAGGAGTGTCATTTATTTGAGCCTCCCACTGCCTTACTTCCCTTACCCCTTATCTCCACCTTATTTATCCTCATTATGAGGAAGTAGAAGAAAAAAAAAAAAAAGCCTAATTTCTTTCTGATAATGGCAAACTTTACATATTTGTCCCCACCAAATCACACGTTGAAATTTGATGCTAATGTTGGAGGTGGGGCCTAATGGAAGGTATTTGGGTCATGGGGGCAGAACCTCTCAAAGAATAGATGAATGCCCGCCCTCAGAGGTGAGTGAGTTCTCACTCTATTAATTGCCTCCCGGGCTGGTTGTTAAAAACAGCCTGCCCCTCCACCCTCTGTTTCCCTCCCACCATGTGATCACTGCACACACTGGGTGCCCTTCACCTTCTGCCAGGAGAGGAAGCAGCCTGAGGCCTTCACCAGATGCCTGATCTTCCAGCCAGCAGAATCATGAACCAAATAAACCTCTTTTCTTTTTTCTTTTTTTTTTTTTTTTTTTTTTTGAGACGGAGTGTCGCTCTGTAGCCCAGGCTGGAGTGCAGTGGCCGGATCTCAGCTCACTGCAAGCTCCGCCTCCTGGGATAAACCCCTTTTCTTTATAACTTTCCCAGTCTCAGGTATTCCTTTATAGTGACACAAGATGGACTAAGACACTTGCTCTTCCCAGTCCCTCAGTCCTTTCCCTCTCTTCCTCTTATTCTCTGTGCAAGGCTCTAATGGGGCAGAGAAATCCCCTCTAACTACCAGAGTTTTAAAGATGTGGCTCCTGAACCTGCTTTTGGCTCTTGGGTTTTTAAATTTTAATTACCTTTGAATGTCGCACCTTCTTTTCCTACCCACCTTTTGAATTCCATTACTTGTTTCCGGCATTGTAGAAGAGGTGTCTCACCAAATTAATTGCAAAGCAATGGAAAATGTAAATGTAGTACAAAATATTATCAATCCCTCTTCTAAAACTAAAGTGCAGTAAAAAATGGGTTATTTATTTGAAGTTCAATTCTTTTCTAATTAACAGCTGAGCTGGTATATAGCTGCTTCGCTTCTGGTGACAGTCAATACGAGCAGCCAAACCTCTCACCAAAATTCATGTTTGAAGTTTTACCATAAAGCCGTCAGTATGATTTTTTTTATAAGTGTACCAGAATTTTGTGAAATGAAAATAATCTTCTTCAAAGTTGTTATCAACTTGTAAGTACTTTGCACATGCCAGCTGTGTGTTTAGAATTGATGATGCAAAGGTTCTCCATCAAAGTTTCTTCTGGTTCCATTCATAAACAATTGAAATATGTCAGAAAGTCCAGGATTTCAGCATCAAAACTGTATTTGCAAGATAGCTTCTTATTCTTGGAAGTGGCTTAAAAAGTCTTTGTCAGATCACATGTCCCAACTTTTAGCTTCAGAGAGCATCACCACAGTAACCAGAACTTCCTCCCTAGGATGCTGCCATTAGGTGAAAGCAGTGATCACCCTTCAGTATCAGTTTACACGTCACACAGGAAAAGCACATTCATCTTTCCACTGTCGCCCTCACATTGACCCAAAAGGTTTTTGTCTGCTCTACTCCAAAGACTCTTGACTGTTTCATGCTTGCAGATGAAACGTTGCTGTAACCAAAGGGTATTCAAAGAGTGAGCTATAGACTCTGAATAGGATTTTCAGAGAGGAGCTCAAAAGCATTCTGAACAACGGCAGCTTCACAAAAAGAGACCATGTCCCACGGGTTCCACTTGAAGGAGATGGCTGTTGGGTTGGGGGCTGAGGAGCCATCTTTCCCTGGCTTTGTGTACCTGTGTGAAGAGCTGTCCCCTAGGATAACATTAATGGCCATTCTTTATCCTCCCAGTCCTTCCAGGAGGCAAGAGTAACTGAATCTGATGGTGAGTAAGGGAGAAGGACTGGGTTCTATTTTCAAATTTGCCAACCTGAAGATCTCTTGTTCTGTTCATTGGGGAAGTCTGCATAGGTGGCTCCTATATATTTGGAGATAAAGTATTAGCAAACCCTCTTGGCCACAGATTTAAAACCTCATGGTCAAAGATATTGGCAATATTTTGAATTCTATCTATGTGACTCCTGTGTATTTCTCTCATTTGGTTTTAATCTCCAGGTGAAGAAGAAAGAGGTATTATTTATTAGCCCTCTAAAACTCCATCAACTATGTTCATTTGCATGTATAAATTTCTGTTGCCTTTATGATGAGACCACATTCCTTGCTTTATAGTTATGCCTGGCATAGTAAAAAGTAAGGAGCCACAAGAGAGGAAGTCTTCCTTGGCCCTATCCCTTTACTTAATTAGCTTTAAAAATTCTTCCAGAAGATATGGAGAAAAAGGAAAATGCCTATTCCCTGCTTGTGGAATGGGGCTGTGAGTAACTCTACCTGTCCCTTGCAGGAGGGTGATTTTCACATAATGGATTATTTTTAGAATTGATGGAAACAAAGAGCTTTTTGCTGCAATTCTTATTTTCCCCTATATCATAAGCTCCTAAAAGGTAGGACCACATTGTTCAATGTGATTGTACCTTTTTCACTGTGGGATGTGTTGCTATTTCTCTTTGTCCTCTCACTGGGACACAGGTTTAGCTGTTGGAGAACCTTAAGTGAGGTATTCTGGAAAGAGGCCAAAGGATCTCTACCTCTGAGGGCCAGTGTCACAGCTGAACTCTGGGAAGAATACCTGTCTTCCTGTCTTCCAACCCTAGGAGGAGGGAAGACTCAGCCCACCTGTCCTTGGTGGCTGAGGAGAACAGGATACTCACCCTGGACAGACAAAGACTTCCTTCTGGTGGGATGCACGTGTTTGTGTGGAAGGAGGGTGTCCTAAGCACATGGAACTCTACCAGGATCTACAGGTTCTAATCAGGTCGTTCTGTAGCTGGGTCTCCAGGCTCTCAGCAGGCACACAGTGGAGAGAGTCCCACCAGTATCTCCCACTGAGTCTGTAAGATTTCTGTCTATTCATCCTGGTGCCTACCAGCACCAATAGCTACTTAGTTGAGAAAATAGGGATAAATTGAAGATCAAAGTACAGGGATAGCATCATGTGGTGAAGCCACCATCTTTCCAGAATTCTCTTGACTCCAACCTATCCAGACCAGATATCAGGCCCTTGCCTGCTTCCAGGAAGCAAATAACATCATAGTTTATAGAAATTCCTTTGGAAACCCCAGGGCACTTGAGAGTATGTTCAGTCTCAGTAAGGGATGGAGGGAATTCAAGACCTCCAGCAAGGGCTGATTTGAATTACTATGCAACATAATCTGATCCTTTTCTTCCTTAACCTGGTAAATTGTTCATGTTTCCCCTTGTATTGGTAGCCTTAGGAATCTCTTCTTATCTAATTCACTTTGATTTCTCTTTGGGCGTTCTCTACCCACCTCTTCATGTCTGGTTTCCTTGCCTCTGGTCCTTTTGGCTTCTGGACTTGGGTTTGAATCTATTCTTTCCTGGGCTCTGTGTTTATTGTCCCTCTAGATCTTGTCTTGTAATTGCCTGATGGGTTCTTGCTGCCCACTGCACAGACAAAACCAATTCACTGAGATCATGGTGTTGCAGTAGAGAAGAAATTCGATCAATGCTGAGCTAGCCAAACAGAAGGACTGGAGTTATTACTCAAATTAGTCTCCCTGAGAATTCAGAGGCTCAGGTTTTTATGAAAAATTTGGCAGTCAGGAGGCTAGGGAATGGGTGCTACTGATTGGTTGAGGATGCAATCATAGGGGTGTGGAAAAAGGTCCTCATGTGCTGAGTCTACCTTTGTGTGGGGCCACAGGACCAGTTGAGTCATAAGTCATAGGTCTGGGTGGGGTTTGTCAGTTGACAGAATGTAAAAGTCTGGAAAACATCTGAAAAGGCCAATCTCAGGTTCTACAATAGTGATGCTATCTACAGGAACAATTGGGGAAGTCACAAATCTTGTGATCTCTGGCCACAAGACCCCTGAGCAGTAAGGGGTTATAGAAACCACACCTATATTTGAGTAGAATTCAAATGCAATTTTCCTCCCATAATCTTAATCTTGTGGCCTTTCATTAGTTTTGTATATAGGTTTTGGTCCCTGAACAGGGTTGGGGGATAGTTTTAAGGAGGGATTGTTTTCATTCTTGCTTCAAGGTTAAACTGTAAACTAATTTTCTGCCATGGTTAGCTTGGCCTATGCCCAGGAATGAATGACAGCCAGCTTGTGAGGTCAGAAGCAAGATGGAGTCAGCCATGCTAGACTTCTCTCACTGTTATTATTTTTGAATAGGGGTTTCAGTCTCAAGTAGGGAGTGCCCTCTATAGAACCCAATCCCAGTTCTGGACCCTTGGATGGTGGACCTCTGGAGGTGGTGGAGTTCAAACAGGGGCTCTGATATCAGATGTGACAGAACCTGGAAACTGACTGGAGCAGGGAGGTTGCCTGAATACTAAGTACTCCTTTCTTATTGATAGGCCTGGACTTGAGTGGCCACATCCATCCAGAGTGGGTTTGGTGATGATGGTTTTTGAACACCCCAGATGGCTCCAGTATTTTTGCAGAATTCACAAAGTTACACATACTTCTTTTTTTTTTTTTAATTTATTTATTATTATACTTTAAGTTGTAGGGTACATGTGCATAACATGCAGGTTTGTTACATATGTATACTTGTGCCATGTTGGTCTGCTGCACCCATCAACTCGTCATTTACATCAGGTATAACTCCCAATGCAATCCCTCCCCCCTCCCAGTTACACATACTTCTTAAAGCAAAGTTAATTTTCCTTTTGAGAACAGAACAATACGCTGTAAAACAAGATGAGCAAGAAAAGAAATGAGCTTGTCAAACAAATTGGAGACAACTTCTGTAAGATTTCTTTCTGTCCTGCTGTCCTTGTGTATATGCATGTGGAAATTAGGCCAAAAGAGGCTTAAACAGGGAAAAGGATTTTAACAGTGGAGAAGCCTTGCCTCTTGATCTTTTATTTTCTCCCTCCTCAAATACCAAAACCACACCCATTGGTCTGGTTGTTTAATTGCTGTTTCTAGGACACAGAAGGGAATCCAGAGTTTTATAACTGTAAGAAAATTAGGAGGGATTTGATTCAAAACCCTCATTTTATACATGAGGTAACGAAGGATCAATTGGTGAGGTGACCAGGCAAGGCTGCACAGTCAGTTGGTGGCAGATGTGAAACTTGATACCAATTACTTGACTACCCAACTAGCTCCCTGTCCACTTAGCCCTCACTGCCAAGGGAGGGAAAGGAGGCCAGGGAATTGGGAGAGATGAGGTCCCAGTGTTCCTCCTCTCAACTTGACACCGAGGAGGGTGCTGGCTGGAGGCTGGAAGACAGGAGCATGCTGGGAATGTGTTAAAGTATGGCATGATGCTTTTAAATGTCAAGCTTAGGCCAGCTTGTTGAGAAAGACGCAGAATCCATATCTAGATGTTCACTAAATTCCTCTAAATTATGCAATATAAGATGTGTAAGTCATGTATTTAAAACAGTATCCAAAACTTCACAGAAGCAGTTATGAAATATTTTGTTTTACTGGCAATGGGACAAAAAATAATTGGGCATTAAATCAAAGAAATGGGGAAAAGGGAGCTGCAAATCAAGGGAAATGGTGGAAAATTAGGTCTTAGTGGAGAGAAATGTGTACATATGAACTGCCTGATGTTTCTGGAAAAGAAATATGGTCCTGTAAATCTTCCCTTTAACCCTTTAAACTCGAGGGCTATGCTGTGCTTGTCTGACTGCCAGTGTCTGGGGTGATGGCCACCCATCAGGGGAGAACTGGCATCTCCCTGTTTCATATTGTCAGAAATGTGGTGTGATGATTTAGACCCAGTTCCTATTTTAAACAGTAGTTTGAAAGCCATGCTGTGACCATATTCCTAGGACTAGCATAATGTCCTCATTTCTCTTGCCTCTGAATGGGCAAAGGGTGACTTCAGTCTGATGGTAGCTAAGTCCAAGGAAGAAGAGGACATGAAGCCCTTCGCTGGAGGGCACTAGGGCCCTGCTGACGTGCCACCTGGCTTCATTAAATCACACTGAAAGCATGCCTTATTATCTGTCTGCTATGTACATAATTCCTATAAATTATAAATTAAAAAATAAATAATAAACACCTTTTTAATTGCATATTCTCTTTTTCTCTTGTCAATTAAAGTGAACTTGCAAAGCTGCTTAACACAAAAACTACACAGACATCAACTCTTGTTAGATGTGGTACAAGCCGTTATACTGATTTTCCCATAGCTGCAAGGATTAATCACAGATAATCATCACAAAAGGATCACACCCATATAAATAATATAAAAATAGCAAAATGCCCAAAGTGGAACTACTGAGAATGAAGAAAGTCATTTAAAAATGGTTAGCTGTGAGTTACCACTCAGGGAGCAAAGGAGAGGAAAGGGAGAGGAATCAACTCTGGCTTTCGCAAGAGCCCAGATCTTCTCTGATTAGAATTTGAGACCAGAGAAGTGGGCCAGTGACTGGCCCTGGACATAGACGGCCTTTTAATACCTGGTCCTCTGTGTTTTTGTCAGAGAGTGGCCTTTAATTCATATTGACTAAATGTGAATTAGGTCATTAAATCTTAATAAAGATGAGGAATGTGCACAGCTTCTAAGAATAATGCTGGGAGAAATGATATGAAGCTTCAGCTGAGAGTTCAGGTTAGACACAAAGAAGAACTTTTTTTTTTTTTTTTTTAGCAAAAGCCAGACTTGATGACTAAAGAAAGCAAGAATCTATTTGCCTAGAAATTAAAAAAAATGAAAATCAGTTTTCTCAAATGACTTAGGCTTAGGCTGGGTCTGGGGTGGTGGTAGGGAAAAGCCAGCATTTCTGATTTCCCCTTGTCTTGGGTTATGCTATATCTTCTGTCATTCTGGGGCATGTGGTGGCACTTAGATCAAGACCACAGACAAGGTCATCAAAGAAACAGTTGTGAAATACGGCCCGTGTGTGGCATTCTGTAGGCAGGATGTGGCAAGTAAAACCATGTGGTCATCTGTAATGTGACAGTTGCAATGAGAGGAGAGTTACTAGGATGAGGCTGCAGCAAGGGAGAGCAAGCAGGGCAGGTCAGGGCCCTGCTCATTGCTCACCAGTGGGGATCTGACACATGTGAGCAAGGAGTGGACGATCTTCAATGCTGGGAAGCAGCATGAGACCTGACAGGTAGGGGCTATATCCCAACCTGCCAGGAATTCCCATGAAATGCCAGGGGAGGGCTTCATTCACCCATCTTTTGGCTGAGATTCTCTCTTGCTGCACCTGCCTGAAACCTTGGACAGGGGGCATATTACAGACTACAGCTTTAATATTACTGGATTTGGTCAGAGGGAAACTCTCAATTTGCACCACATCCTGGATTATTCTTCTGGTTTCTCTTTGAGTAGCACATACAAGGAGCAAGGGTGTGTGGCCCAGGCTGAGGCAAGAAGAGGCATGAAGAGACCTCAAAACGCTCATGGAAAAGTGGAATTAAAAGATAAAAAATATAAACAGTTTCTTAACATAAGCTCCATCAGTTCATGACATGTTTTAAAGCAATAATAATATCAGCCATTTAGTCCACCCCTAAGGAACTAAGGGTCCTGGGAATTTATGTCAATGCAGTCTTTTTTACATTACTAATGGAAGAAAAATGGGTGCCCTTCAAAGAGGTTTTTTAAGAATAGGAAACAAAAAGAAGCCAGCATAAGCCAAATCAGGACTGGAAGGTGGATGCCTAGTGATTTCCCATAGAAACTCTCACAAAATTGCCCTTGTTTGATGAAGAAATGAGCAGGTGCATTGTTGTAGTAGAGAAGGACTTGCTGGTGAAGCTTTCCTGGGTGTTTTTCTGCTAAATCTTTGGCTAACTTTCTCAAAACACTCTCATAATAAGCAGATGTTATCATTCTTTGGCCCTTGTGTCCCAAAAAAGTGTTGCCTTTAACCTTCACTCTTGACGGGTTCACTTTTGCTTTGACTGGACCTCCACCTGTTGGCAGCCATTGCTTTGATTGTGCTTTGTCTTCAGGATTGTACTGGAAAAGCCACAGTTTGTCTCCTGTTACATTGCTTTGAATAAAAGCTTCAGAATCCTGATCCCACTTGCCTAAACTTTCCATTGAAAGCTTTGCTCATGTCTGCAGCTGATCTGAGCATAATTGTTTTGGCACTCATCGAGTGGAAAGTTCGCTCACATTCAATTTTTCAGTTAGAATTGTGTAAGTTGAACTGAGATGGTTATAGTATTGGCTGCTGTTAATTGTTGGTCCTCTTCAATTAGGACACAAACAAGATTTTTTTTTTTTTCTCACAAATTGATGTGAATGCTCTGCCATTGTGAGCTTCATCTTCAACATTTTCTTGTCCCTTCTTAAAATGCATTATCCATTTGTAAACTGCTGATTTCTTTGGGGCATTGTCCCCATAAGCTTCACAAAGCATCAGTGATTTCACCATTCCTTCACCCAAGCCTCACCATCAATTTGATGTTTGTTCTTGCTTCAATTTTTGCAGAATGTACGTTGCTCTGATAGGGGCTGTTTTCAAACTGACGTCTTCTCCTTCTTAATGCCTCAAACTAGATTCTGTTCAGACATATTATAACAAGTTAGTATGAGTTTATTTTGGTCCAATTTTTAAAAAATCCATGCATAGTTTTTTCATAATGCACATTTTTCATGATTTTTTAAAAGAATCCTTGTATTTGTCTTTCCATCATGACTTCAAGGATTCACGAAAGGGTGCAAGTTTGAAGTTATTTTTGAAACAGGAAAGACATTTGCTCTGGGCAAAGGTCCTGGACCAAAGGTGCACCCTACATAGAGAATGAAGGTCTTGACATAATTGTGCTTAGAACTAGGTACTTGGTGCCAGGATGGGCAGGCTAAAGCTCACAGGGATCCATTTGAATATTGCTCTATCCGTATTTCAGGCTATCATCTGTATTTCCCCTGTGGGGAGTAAAATAAAATGGAGTTCAGGTGAGATCTCAGCAGGCTAACTGTATTGAGGTCTGAAATGCTTCTCTTTAGATCATTGATGAGAATTGTGTTTCTACTCAGTCTGAATTGACTCAGCATTTAAGTTTATAGGGCTGTTGAATCAGCATCTTTCCCCGACACTTGAAAGTGAAAATTTACAAAGGAGAAGGCTTTGCCCCTGCATCCTCATCCCATACACCTGGAAGTTTGTTTCTCAGTTGCAGCCTATGTTGGGGGTTCCCCACTATGCTGACTGGGACTGAGCCTCAGGGCAGCTCAGAGTGCCCTGTGATCACCTGTGCACCAGAAAGCCGAGCTAGGGCAGCTCCAGCTGTTCTGCATGTTGCTTTTCATTGTAACCTTCAGGTAGTTCTTCTTTTCCTCCTTCAAATCTCCTGGTTTGCTTTGCTTTGGAATTGTGTGGCTGTCAGTCCTGAAAATGGCAAGACAAGGCTTCTGTAGGCTAATGAACAGCTGCAGGAAGATAATTAATGCTCTCCCACCTTCCTTGCAGCCTTTACCACCTCACCATGACACAGCCTGTAACATCTGTGCTTCCCAGAAGCTGAGCTGTAAAACACTCTTCCCTGCTCTTCACAAAACAACTGTCAGATGGGCTGGCACCCACGTTAAGGGCAAAACTTACAAAACACTACAAAAGATGAGCTATGTTATTCCCAAGTCACAGATGTTGAGTCTTTCCATGGGAGAGGACCATAGAGCACTTGGCTTGGATGTGCCTAGCACCAGTACATTGTGGATGGGTGGGTAAGGGGAGGTTGGAGATAAGCAATGCAATGAGGGAACTGCCTTGAGTCTTTTCTTTCAGGGCAGGTAGCTGAGCCTGTAGACTTTGGAACAGTCCAGAATTGCTTTGATAATTACCAGAGGGGAGCTCAGAGTCATCTCAGATTTCTTATTGTCTCACACAGCGGCAATATTCAAGAGAATAAACTCAACAACATGAACATCATTCAGAAGGGACATTGGTTGTAAGCACTTGTACAGGTATTTCAGTTCATGTACTGACTGCATATCAGACCTGTTCTCATGCTTCCTCGTGATCCCTCTTCAATTGCAAACTTAATAATATTTATCTAGTACCTGCTTTATGCCAGAAATGGTTCTAGGTGCTTTACATAATTTTGCACATGAAAGGTATGACTAGAATTCTTTTGATAGTAATGTTAATTTTTTTCTGGGTTATGAATGCTAATTTGTATGTGCTAGACATTAGCGCTATCTGCATCTGCAGCATCTCAGCCTCTTTTAGGTCTTGCCCACCCCACCCAACTACCTGGGTATTTCTGAGCATTCCTAGAGGATGTCTCCTCAATGATGAAGAATGGTTCTCTCATATGTATTTTCCTGATCCAGCCTCCTGATGGTGTCTTTTACCCACAGGCACTGGAGACAGGTACCCTGCTGCTGCTTTCCTGACTGGAGGGTACTATCTCCTGATGCTCCCACCTGCAAACTCTCCTGACATTACTGTGCTAATAAAGTGCATCAGGATTGTACTTAGTCCTCTGCACTCTGGGGCAGCATTGCTGTGCCTTGAGTATCAGAAATATCCCTGGGAAGACAGCTCCTTCACTTCTACTTTGGATCCTGCCTATATTAGGCAGGGTCCAACTGGAAATCTTGCACATAGGATCCTCTCTATTTCTTTACTTCCCTTATTTCTCCACTACCAGAGCCCCGACCCTCTCTCATTGTAGGGCAGTTTCCCCTCATGCAAATCATTTCCTAATGATCGTATCTGGCAAATGTGGTGGGAGTGTCACTGGCCTCACACAGGCCCTTTTTGGCCTTAGCCAAGATCACCCGGTATCAAGTAATTAAACAAATGTCAAGTCTCAAATTGCCTTGCCCAGGGGATGTGTGCTGGTTTTAAGGGAGAAATAATGTGTCATTATGCAAATGTGGTCCAAATAAGTTTGAATCTGAGCAGAAAAAGACTCTTTTACCAAATAGGCTCTAAAACCACCCTTGCCCGGAATACTGAGCCTTCCCAGAGAGTCTGCTATTCAGAGAAACCACAGAAATTGAGGATGGGGGTTTAGTACTATAGGGTTATAGAGGCACAGTCAGCATTTTGCAGAGCTGAGAAGGACAGCACCTTCCTAGAAACTGAGTTAGTTTTAACACTCAACTGCATTCCAGCCCCGACCAAGCCCTAGAGCCACAACCATGTGGGACCTGCTGAAGAAGGTAGAGTCAGGCCCAGGGTTAATCACCGATTCTTCGGAGAGAGACAGGAGAGGGACATCGGAATTCACTGCCTCTCCAGAGTGTTTCAGTGCTCACTAAATCAATTTTTTTTTTTTTTTTTTTTTTTAAACAAAGTTTTGCTCTTGTTGCCCAGGCTGGAGTGCGATGGAACCACCTTGGCTCACTGCAGTCTCCACCTTCCGGGTTCAAGTGATTCTCCTGCCTCAGCCTCGTGAGTACCTGGGCTTACAGACACATGCCACCATGCCTGGCTAATGTTTTGTATTTTCAGTTGAGACAGGATTTCACCATGTTGGACAGATTCGTCTCGAACTCCTGACCTCAGGTGATCCACTCGCCTCGGCTTCCCAAAGTGCTGGGATTACGGGGGTGAGCCACCGTGCCCGGCCTTAAATCCTTCTTTTTAACCTTCATAAATTCCTAAATTAAAAAAATCTTTAAATATTGTAAAAGTATAGATATCTGACCAGGGAGGATGTTTTCTGACTCAGGATTCAGCCTCTGATGCCTAGAGTTGGCAAAGTCATTACCTATTAAAATATTTAATTACTTCTGAATGTGCCAAGCGTTCCCCTTCATTATCTAATTTAACTTTCTTCCTTCATCTATGGATTCCATTCAACTTGAGCTTGGCATATGAGCTCTTTATGATAACTGGTCCAGGGTAAAATAGAACAAAAGGCAAGCCTTGGCCCTCACACTGCTCACAGTCTAGTGGGAGAAATAGACAAGTAAGCGGCATAGGGTGTGATAGCTGTAACACAGGAGAGTGCTAGATGCAAAGTGAGCCCATGGAAGAGATCCTGAAGCCAGACTTGGCAGCAGTGGGTGAGGGGTGGGAATAAGGAAGGCTTCAGAGTGGATGTGACTCCAGACCTGAGTCTGGAATACTCCTAAGCATTAATTAAGTGAAAGGGATTCTCAGTAAACAACTCATATGTAAGTATGGAAGCTGGGAGAGCATGGCACATCTGAAGATCTGTGATTAACTGACTGGAGTTTAAAAACATGATGTGAGCATATCAGGGCTGTTATGAGACTTCTATGAGGAGAAGCCAGATCATGGAGGGCCTTGTATCTTAAGGAAATCATACTAAGGGGACGACAGCTTGTCCAAGTAGCAATGGGAAATCACTGGCAGATTTTAAGCCTGGGATTGACTTGATCAGAATTGCTTTTTAGAATGCTCATTCAAGCTGAGTTGCTTTTTAGAATGCTCATTAATAGTAGTTGTTTCGTCATTCAGTGTTAGAGCTAAGATAGAACTCTATTTCTAAGGCAATATTGGAGACTCTGAGTACATGTCTGCATTTCCTGGTTCCCTCATGGTTTGCTGAAGAGCACAGAAGAGAAACACTGTCCCATTCATTGGAGTCCATGAATGGGCTCCCACATGTCTTATGGGATTAGCACCTGAGAGACTTTGGTTGACCAATTCTCAGTTCACATGTTTGAGCCAGCTCCAGCATGGAGACCTTTGGATGTACCTAGTTTTGACAAAGTGAGTGATTGAAGAATAAAGTTGAAGAGCCTCAACTGTTCTTAGAGAGCTATTTTAGTCTTGTCAGAAGACAATATGTTGACACAGATTGAAGTCACCGCTATGGGTGAGAGGATAAGGTGGCTGCTAGTTGGCTTAAGGCAACTTCCCTGGCTGGTCAAGTGTTATTATTCTTAGCCTTATGGAATTCAACAGTTTTTATTATCCAGCACACCATTATTTGGACAGAAATAATACTTTTTCCACACTGTGTTATTTCTGGAAATTTGATGTATTCCTTCACTGCTCTAGCTGCCTGGAAGATGTTTTTCTAAAGTCAGGCAGAAGAAAACCTACATTGGCTGCTGAAAAGTGGATGCCTGCTATTCACAATGCAATTACCATGACAAGTATTTCTAATTGCCACTTCCTTTCCTGCAAGCTCTCCTTTTCTTCAGACATTGCGAATTTCTGGTAATCTTGGGTTATTATCACACTGAGCTGCTAACCTGAGTCTTGACACTCCTCCTGGAGACCCATGTCAGAAATAATTACAGCTCAAGTGAGGTGATTCTTTCTTCGTTATTAGCAGTTGCTGGTGTTGGTATCGAGCATTGATTAGCAATTTGGAACAACGCATTCCTTGAGCTTTGAAACACGTTTTGTTTCTTCTGTGCCTTGGAGAACAGCACACATTGCTCTTTGTTCTCGCCTCCCTTTGCCCTTGTGTCTGTCTGTATATTTTGAGAAGTTCCTTTCATGCTCCAGTGATTTATTTACTTCTAATGTTATTTTCTTGGGTCTCTTGTTTTTCAAACCATTTGCTGGTCCTGTGGATGAAGTAGAATTCACCTCTTGGAATTAATGCAGTATGTTGTTGTGGGAGTTCTGAGAACTGAGAAAGGACCGTTTAGCACCGTGTAACCCAGGTGTTGGCCAGTAGTAGAGAAGACAGGGAGGGATGAAGCTGGTTTAAAAAGGAAGAAGGGAGAGATAGGGACTGCTGCTTGCACAGATGCCTATTTCCAAGAAGCCCACTTCTTTTCTTTTAGACAATCCCCTTCCCTTCTCGTTACCACAAGGTCTGGGATTACTATGGGGTGGGAGTAGGGAGTGAAGTTTATATTGATAGCTCTGGAAGGGGCTTGCTCAGCTGTTATTTCTGTCTGCTCTCAATGGTGAGTGTGCAAGCACATATACTGCTCAATAGCTCATCCGTAAATGTCACCCCTGTTCTGAAGAGGCTGTCTCGCATGTGGCTGTGTAAAGTTAAAGGCTATATAAACATAGGACAACTCCTTATCAGAATTCCAAGTCTTATTTATTTATTGAATTTGTTGAGCAAGGAAAGGCCAGTAAATTAGATACTTTGTTTTCCTGCTCTGGTTTTTTCTTCCTTAGATTCAGTTAAAGCCAGAATCTAGTCCCCAAGTATACTGTAGGCATTTCTGTGCTGTAATGTGGTTGCTGTGCCTTATTGAGACTATTCCATACTTTCATCTTTGGATAGATACAGATACTCTGACTCCCAAGTCTTTGAGAAGCCAGCTGCCCTTGAATCCCCTCAGTAGCTGGACTTACTATATCATGGAAGTCTAGGATCTCAGTGTTATAGCTTTATGTTACATAGAATTTATTTGCTTATTTATTTATCCACTCAATAAACATATATTAAATTACTTCATCATATTGGGTGAAAGTCTAGGGATTGTAATATTTATTGACAATTTGTTGTGATCCAGGAACCTGCACACACATTATTGGAGTGGCTGCGTTGTATAAAGGATTTTAAAATGGGCTTTGAGCTCAAACAGATCTTTCTGGAGTCCCAATTCCAACAGTTAGTCTATGTGTGACTTAGACATGTCCACCAACTTCTCCAAGCCTCAACATACTTATTGATAGTGGCAGGAGGTAGCCAGTGGCAGGTCCCTGATGAAACTCGACTTTCAAACTAAAGACAGTTGAAAGCCTGAAAGCCAAGCTACAAGTCAAATCCATGCACCAGATTGAGAACCTCTCTTCCTGTTTGGCATGCTTTCCTCTGATTTATACCCACCCTTCACCTATTTTACATATACCTACCGTTCTCTAAATGCTTTACTACACTGACGTGTCCACCTTTGATCAGTGTCTTTGTTTTAGCCTTTTTTGCATATTCACAAACCAATCAGCATGCACTCCCCATTCTGAGCCCATAAAATCCCCAGACCCAGCCACTCTGAGAGAGAGACCACCCGACTTCAGGTGGGGGACCACCCTCATGTCCCCTCTCCACTGAAAACTGTTTTGTTACTTGATACAACTCTTCTCTGCCCTCCTCACCCTTTCTTTGTCAGCATAACCTCATTCTTCTTGGATGCAGGACAAGAACTCAGGACCCACCAAATGTGGGTACAAAGAAGGCTGTAACACTGTGGCCCTCCACCAGTGGAGGACAGCCACCCCACATCATGGGAGGCAGCAGCAGGGCTGAGCTAGCCTCAGAGCCATGGGCTAGAGTAGGGTGATGGGACTGACAGAGCTGTTAACACACTTTCGCCCACTGGGTTGCAGATGGCAGGACTAAAAGAGCTATCAGTACACTGTAACACTCTTCTGAGGCTTCAAGGTTGCAGACTTCCCTGTTTGTGTGCCCCTGCATTCCCCTCGTCTGGATGCCGGTGTCCACCTTGGGAGTCACTTGCAACATGCCTGGTCCAGCTTCAAGCTCCACACAGAGCCTGCTCCTGTGCTGGCCCTCAGGGCAGTTGGCTGGATCCTGCACTCACTTGCCCACACACCCCATCCACCCAGGGGCTGAGTGCTCAGTGGCAGTGGCCACAGGATCCATGCCAGAGCATAGGAAAGGCATGGCCCAATGGGCCAAGCAGTTGGGGTATCTCCTGCAGTGAATCTGGGGCTGAGGGAGGCCTGGGCAGCGGCATCACCAGCCGGAGGTCTCCAGTTGGCAAAGTGGCCGAGAAAAATCCTGCATCACTATCTGTGAAATGAGGATCATATTAGTTCCTATCTGGCAGGGTTGTTGATAGAAATAAATGACTTAATGCACATTAAGTGCTTGCATTGCCACATCATAAATTTACCTTTTCCATTTTCATTTTTTAATTTGATCTTCACAATGACCCTGAAAAATAGGTATGATTGTATCACCATTTGGTGTAGAGAATCCAATGTTACAAACTTTGGAGACTTTATATCCTAGAATTTGGTACTTTAAGTAGCCACATCCACCTTACTGTTTTATAGGTGAAGTCACTGGGGTGCAGAGAGGATGTGGAATTAGGCCCACAACCCGGGTCCCCTGATTTCCAGGCCAGGCCTCCTTTGTTACTCAGCATTTCCCCTCACTTGCAATGCAATCCGTGGTTATGCAGAGAGAAGCTCTTTAAAGCTGTCTGTAGATGCCTGTCACCTACTGATGATAGAATCATCCCTCCCTTATTTGAAGGTTGACTACACAGTTCATATTATCCAGACAATTTTTGTCTCCTTTCTCTCTGTGCACTAGGGGCCTTTCCATCCTCATTAACACCTCTACCAGAAAGGAAATGTAAAGGGAAAGAAAATTTAAGCCACTCAGCTCTGTTCCTTATTAGCAGCACTTTTTAAAAGATTTGGGGGCTGGGCATGGTGGCTTATGCCTATAATCCCAGCACTTTGGGAGGCCGAGGTGGGTGGATCACCTGAGGACAGGAGTTTGAGACCAGCCTGGCCAACTTGGTGAAACCCTGTCTCTTCTAAAAATACAAAATTAGCTGGGTGTGGTGGCGGGCACCCGTAATCCCAGCTACTTGGGAAGCTGGGGCAGGAGAATCACTTGAACCTAGGAGCAGAGGTTGCAGTAAGTCGAGATCATGCCATGGTACTCCAGCCTGGCTGACAAGACCAAAACTCCCCCCACTCCACCCTCTCCCCCCAAAAAAATTTGGCGAATGGGAAGGCTGGCTTTCAGCTACAGTGGGGTTTTGACTATAGCCATGGATTTAAATTAACTGGGCTACCTTTCTTGCTGTTACCATGGATAAATGAGTCAATCATCTGAGTTCCTGGAGACCTCCTGACCATCCAGCCAGTCGCTCTATCCCCTCTGGCTCTCCCTTCTCCCTGTTTGTGCCCCTATTACTGACCCTCCACTGGGAGTCCTCATTCACACTGGAAGTACAGAGAATCCTCTCCAAGGTTACTCAGCCCTTGGCCATGTTTGTTGGGGCTACCATGCTGTATATGTGAGAGCAGCCCTGGATGTGTGCAAGATGATGGCCCTGGGTTGATGTGATTTGGAAAAATACAAATCTGGGAATAAAAACAGGTCATACATTTTCTTTCATTCTTGTTTCATTTTAAAACCTTGCTCTTTTTCTAGCTACACTACATTTTCCTTAGAGAGGGCAAGCTTTCCTCTGCCTGCAGTCCTCAAGGTTTCCTGGCTGCTTGTTATTTTGACTGCATTCAGCCTTGGCCTAGGCCACTGTTGTCAGAGGTGACCTTGCAGCCGAGCCCATGTTAACCCTGTCAAGTGGACCTCCTCCTGTTGATTTTTGATTGTGAAGGTGTCAGCAGAATGCAGTCCCCAAATCATTGTTCTCTTTCAGCTGATTTCATTTCCTAAGTCCTCTTCCCAGTTTGTCATAGATCTTGGACATTTACTTTAGTTTTTTATTACTTAAAGTCCTTTTCCTGTGGCCTGCCTTCCAGCAACCAAGTATGGGCTGAATTTTGATGGTGGATGTGATATTGGGCAGCCACTTGGAAATGGGGAATGGCAACTCCACTGAATAGCCTCAGTTTTCTCATCTGTAAAATTATGGGACTGCTCTAAATGACATCTTTTGTCCTTTTTGGCCCTAACTTTCTATGATTCTCTAAATACTTGTTTTACTCTTCCTATCTAAGCAACCATGGACAGGCAGGAAATCAGGCAACCAGCATGTAGTCTAATGTCTTCATTAATCATTGTTTCAAATCCTATATCCCATTTTTCCTCATAGAGCCTTCCATTAAAAGTCTTGTGAGAAGAAAAATATTGTGAGAAGAAATGAGATACCATCAGTGGAAGCTCTTTAAGCATTTCAGAAGAAAGCTGTTATTCTAAACCTGAGGCATTGTTACTATTAGGTTGGTGCAAAAGTTTTTGCGGTTTTGCCATTACTTTCAATGTCAAAAACCACAATAACTTTTGCACCAACCTAACAGAATTTTAAGATTCCTCCTAGTTTATAAAAAGTAGCTTATTTACTTTTAGAAGCTCAAGGTAACGCTCTCCCAGAATTTAGGGGAGCTCTTTTCATGCTGTATGCTTGGAGTTACAAATAATTGTTTTTGTAAATAAAAATTTTAAATAAAATGTTTGGAAGACTTTATAAAATTAATTTTGTTTTCATAAAGTAAGAAGATGAGACTGAGAAATGGAATGTGCTGGAGGAGAAAGTGTTCTAGACCAGCATTGGGGTCCTAGGTTCAAGTCACAGCTCTGTCATAACTGGACAATAGGCCCTGGAGGGTAGGGCTCTGATGCCAACACACAGAATAGCACCTGGATGGATGCCCTGGGACCCGAGGGACTTCATAAATATCATAAATATCTAGTAATAAATAAAAAAACAAATAAATAACTGGGTGACCTGGGGCACCTTGTTTAACTTCTTTATGTCTTATTTTATTAACTCAGAAAATTCAGAGAGCTCTCTGTTTTTGAGGACTGGGCAGTGTAAAAAGAGATATCATCCTCCATTTAACCTACCTGTGAGGCTGAGTGACAAAGGGAACTGGACCTAATTATTACTATTTGTCATTTATAAGGATGTGTAAAAGCTCCAGGCATCCCCACTCCTGTTGTCCAGAAACTACTGGGAAAATCCATCACAGACTAGGGGAACTTCCTACAGGGATTTCCCCTTTTCATCTGTTTATTTCTACATCATTATCCTCAACCCCCAACAGGTAGAATTTATTCTGCTGAGAAGGCCTGAACCTTCATTTCTTTGGAAATCCTCTGCAAGCAACTACTTGAGACTGGGGTCCAAAGCTCTGCAGTGATGAGGAATATTTAAGAAGCTTTGTGAATACAGGTGCCTTAGTGGGGATACCGAAACCTGGCGGGTTCTGATTGGCATCTTCATTCTCTCTTACCCAACTCCCTTCCCCTTAAAAAATAGAGTTCTTTTATTTTATTCAGCACCATGCCCTGTTCCCATCAGGAATTTGAAACTAAATGGCATTTTTAATAATTTGAGGAAGAGAGAATTTGGGAGCAGGAAGATGAGAGAAGTGGGTTGATTGCCAGCAGTGGAACTTTCGCAGTTAAGGCTTGGGCAGGGGTGGGGGGTGGGGCAGAAAAAGAAGAGAAGCAGTGCTGCCTTTTGCAGGCTTTCCACATCTCTTTTTCCTCCTACCAAAAGGCAGCACTGCTTGTTTTGAGGGGTGAGGAAACCAGGGGCTCAGAGCCTGCTATGTCTTGCTGTACTTGGCATGTTTCCTTGTGACATGAGACCTGAAGTCAATACCCTCTGTATTGGGGAACAGGGATAAAGACCCTCTGGTGAGCAGTGAGGGTCCTTCTGGGTATGCTATAAATGCACCTCCAGCTTTTTCCATTAGAAACATTTGAGTTACTCTGCATCCCGAGAACCATAAATGTACTGGAAAAAAGAAGTTAACAAACAGGTCCCTCACTTCAATTCTGGGAGACAGCCATGCTATATAAGCTTAACAAATATATTTTAAACTCTGCTGGGTTTCTGATTACAAAAGTCATGCTTGTCCATTGTAGAAAATATCAGAAAGCATCTGGAAGAAAATAAAAATCACCTAGAGCTCTCCTTCTCAGAGATGGCCACTGTTAACATCCTGGTGTAGGTTGTCTGTGCACACACACATATGTTTCTAACAAACAGGATTCTAATAACTATATCATTTTTGTAACTTGCTTTTTTAAAACAACTTAATACGTTCTGAACGTTTTTTTGGTATGTATTTAAATATTTGCTTTCCATATAATGCTTGGTGGATGCCACTCATCCTTAGCTGGTTCTTTATGGCTGCTGATGCCACTGAGAAGCTTGGGGCAGATATTTGCTCTTCTTCACCTGGAAATTGTCTATGGTCTCTGGCTCCCTCTGCTTTGCTCCGTTTCTGAGAATGAAGGGCTCTTCCTCCATGCCAAAGCTAGGGCTTCAACCCTTGCTCTCGATCTCATTCCCTTTAAGAACCTTGCTTGCCATTCCCTCCCACGAAAGGTCCTGGCTTTCGTGTGCATGTTCACGTCTCCAGTTCAGGCCTTTGTTCTTCACACTTGGTAAAGCTTCATAAGAGCATCCTTCCTTGTCCTCTCCCCACCTGTGTCTCTCTTCCAACCAGGGTTTTACACATCAATGGCATATTAATCTTATTAATGATCACATTCTTTCCTCATTCAAAAACATTGAGTGTCTCCCCATGTCTACCATGTCAAGACCCCCACCCTAGGCTTGCACACAGGGCTTTTTGCAATATGGCCTCATTTCTCATACATGGGAGGAAAATTTAACCCTCTTTTTCCCCTGTCTTCTCACCAAATCCAATTGACCAAAATCTCCTATAGATTCTGCTCTGCTGTTACCTTGCTGGTTCCTCCTCCTTTCCCCCAACCTCTTTGCTCCTGCCTTGGCTGCCACCCTCTTTATTTCTTATCTGAATTCCTACAAGAATTTTGTCCCTGGCTTTCCCACCTCCAGTTCTTCGCTCTCTGTTCTGCTTTTCATGCTGCATAAAGCAGGATTTTCTAAAAGAAAATATGACTATTGTATACTTCCTTAAGATATTTAATGGCTCTCTAGAGAATTTGGAAAAAATTCTAATTTCCTAGCATAACCTAAAGGCTCTTCCTGATGTGAGTTCACATCAGGCTTGGCTTCCCTTGGCTTCCCTTCTTACCTCCTTGATGTTGAGCTTGAGCCACGCTAAGTGCCTCCAGCCCCTTGAATGCCTCGGAAGTGCTCTCCAATCTTGTACATGCTGCTCTACTTCCTTTATGTCTCCCCCTCCTTCTCTCCCTGAGAATCTGCTCCTGACTCTGGGTTAAATGTCCGTTTTAAGGGCATCCACAGCTTCTGGTACTTCTCTTTTCCTGGCTGCAATCATATTGCATTATAATTGCCCTTTTACTTGCCTGTTAGGTAAGAAGCCTTGAGATCCTTGAGGGAAGAGTTGGTATTTTATTTGTCTTAATATATCCCCAACATCCAGTACAGGGGGTACAGCAGGTTAACTCAATCACTTTTGGTGTGTAACAAATGAATAAGTATCTCAGTATCACATAAGAGTGTATCAAAGATTCAGATATGGAGAGAAGGGGGCAGTGGATACTTACTGTCCCTGGTTGGCA
Source organism: Papio anubis (assembly GCF_008728515.1). Taxonomy (NCBI): domain Eukaryota; kingdom Metazoa; phylum Chordata; class Mammalia; order Primates; family Cercopithecidae; genus Papio; species Papio anubis. The sequence goes on from NC_044976.1 coordinate 184,165,831, forward strand.
ATCAGGCAGAAGTTTAATAATCAGTTGTAGCTAACATGCAATTCCTGTGACTGCTCTGAGTCTTCATCCTTCCATAAGCGCATGGGGCTATTTGTACAGACTCTTTTTCTGGGCTGTTTATATCAGTTTCTTTAGATGTCTGCGAATGCATTGTGGTTGAGGCACTGGGTTGTTGCTCTGATGGTAGATTCCAGAGAGGAGGTCCCATGCCTGGGACCCTCAATGGAGTCATGGCTACCCCAGGACCACTTTGACCTTGACCCATGATTTGACAGTGGTGGCAATGGCAGTGACCATGATGGTGGTGATGGAAAAACACAAAAAAAGTTGATTTGTGTCTGTGTCAAGCCTGGGCTGGGGATGTGAGTGCTGGTCGTATTATTCTATAAGGGTCACAAGGCACATTCCTTGTCCATGAGGAGCTTGACATGTCTCTGATCCGAGTCACTAAATACTATCGAAGCTGCCTTCTAAGGGTCCCCCTGCTTTCATTCTAGGTTTACTCCATGAAAACATTCAGATCATGTGACTCCCTTACTTTTTAACCCCTCTAGCAGCTTCCTTTGCATTTAGATTTGAGGTCTTTATAATGGCCTGTGAGGTCTTGCCATGATCAGGCTTCTGCCTTCCAATCCAGACTCCAGTCACCCTTTTCTCCTTCATTCGCTGCATTCCAGACACTTTAGTCTTCTTTCAGTTTCTCGAATGCTCAGGTCTCTTTCTCACTTCTGCATCTCCTCTTGTGGTGCTCTTCCCTCTGCCTGGAATGCCTTCCCCTTTGCATGACTGATTGCTTTTCTTGCTTCAGGTCTTAACTTGGGCTGCCCTCCACGGCGCTCCGTCACTGCATATTTTTCACTTTCTTCAGAGCATTTCTCACCAGCTGTAATTATGAATTCATCTTTTGGTTTACTTGATTGCTACTCTTCAATCCTTACTAGCTGAATAATTTTGGGCAGATTACATAACCAACTTTCACCCCAATGTCTTCACCAAAAAAAGGAGATATTGAGAGGCTTAAATGACAGCAATACATGTCAGTGCTATAACAATGCATAATGTTTAGTAAATGTTTAGTAAATGCATAATGTTTAGTAAATGTTTAGTAAATGCATAATGTTTAGTAAGGGCAAGGGAAGGGCATTTAGTGATTATTTTTGTTATTCAAGTTCTTTGAGAGCATGGCTGATATGTGTTGTGTTTACCTGTGCCGACCACAACTGGTACATATTAACCAAACAGCTGATTTTTCTTGAGAGCTATCACTGTGTCCCAGGTACTGCACTAATCACTTAACATGTGTTAATTTATTTAGGCTTCCTAGCAGAGAGGCACAGAGAGAGTACCCAAATTGCCCAAGTCTGCAGAGTGTAGATAGAATTTGAACCCATTCAGTCTGGCTTCACAGTCGACGCTCTTTGTCAAGCTAAGTGCAAATGTTCATTGAATTCATAAATGAGAAGATTCCCCCTGAGCCCTCCTGATTTTTCTCTTTGAAAGCATTCTCTTGCAGGATAACAGGAGCATTGCCAGTTCTCTAGATCCATCTAGAATGCCTGGGTGCCCCCCATCTTGCCACACTTAGCTTCCTTGAAAGGAAATGAAGCTTCCCTGACCCCCTGAAGACTGATAACTAAGCCCCAGCCCCCAGGGTGACCTTGATGCAATGGAGGCAATGGCCTCCTGCCTTTGTGCAGCAGGAGAGGTTTCAGCAAATATGCTGTGTGTGCTCCTAGCTGCATCTGCTGCCTGCAAACATCCCACTACAAGGAATTCACTCCAGGCTGATTCTTCTTTTATTTTCCTTGACAAAAGGCAAGAACTGTGCAGGGAGGAAACCCTTTACTCTAAAAGGAATTGTTAAGTGTGGAGCCGGTCTTACTGTTCCACTGATCAATTCAAGGGGCCCAGAAGGCTGACAGTGGGGTAAGGGGCTCTCCCTAAAAGCACCCAGGCTCTGAAGCCCCAATTTCCCTAGTGGTCCTGCTGTGAGCCCCTGACCTGAGGTATGAGAGATGCTGGGAGAGATGGACTTTGCTTTCTGGCTGCCAGTGAAAGATGTCATCACACACAGGTCTATATTTTCATTTCCAGAGCCTGCTTCTCCTTTTTTACAAAGTATATTGAGGGCCTGCAGGGATTCCTTTGAGCGTCCCTCCTTGTGATGAGCCCCACCTTTGAGGACTTGCCTGCAGTAGCTGCCCTCCTCCTCTATCCTGTATCATTTTACCAGATATATCTGTGTGTATTAGGCATGCAATAAGAGTCTTCTAAATGAATGTATAACCCTCAGTGCCTCTCAAATGACCCTGAGCAAGTCTCCCCTGCAGAGAAGGGCATTCCAAAGAGAGAAGGTGGTGTGAACCATAGCACAATGTCAGGAAATTGTGTATGTAATTAGGAAATAGTGAGCTCATGCTTTTGGTGGAAGATAGGGTACAAGCAATGAAATGTGCATTTATTCTCCTGATGCTCACTATGTCTATGGTTTATTCTTTGCTTTTCTTATCCTTGCTCTGTGTCCCAGGACACTGACTTCTTTGGCTGGATCACATGGGCCCCCTTGTCCTGAGGTTTCCTATTGCAAATGACCAATAGGAGGGACGGCAAGCCATCAGAGGATGGGAATAAAGAGATGGGTTCTTTATTCCCTTTCTTCTCATGGGCCTCCTTCCTACCCCTAGCTGGCTGAGGTTCCATTGGAGGCTCCAGTTCTCTAGCAACACTTCAGTCTAGGCTTATGTTCCTCTAGCTCCAGATGTCATGGGGGTAATCTAGTGACATGGTTCCTACCTTTTGCTCCTTCAGACCTAGGGACAGTTAGGACTTCTCCTTGGTTGCTGGTTCCTCCAGGTTTCACCTTCCCTTAATGGTTTCTTTAAATACTCCCAATGAGTGAGTTTTTTGTAGTTGAATCCTTTAGTGTGTGTGCCATCTGGTTCCTGGTAAAAATCTGACCAATACATAGAGTCCTGGAAGACTTTGCTAGAAAGACTGGATACAGCTAGGTTTTGGAGAAAATTGAAGACTATGGGCAAAATTTTGTATTTTTTTTAAATTAGGCAACTTGAAAATCATTGTATGTTTCTGAACATGAGAAGGACTTGGGCAGAGATACATGGTGGCAGTCAAAATAAAGAACAGTGGATGCAGGAGATAAGGCAAAGGTAGAGGATGGACGGGAGTGGTAACTTACCAAGTATGTGAGGATGGAGAAGGAGCCTTTGAAGCTGGGTCCACGTCTCCAGGGTGGGGCTCACTGAGAGAATAACGGTGCCTCAAGCAGAACTGGGAACGGGAGGGGAGGCACTGTTACATTTGGTTTGAGATGAGTTGGAAATGCCTGAAACCTTCCTCTATAAATTGTGGTCATGGCTGTCCGCCTCAGAGGGGCCATGGTAATATGAAATAGTTCATCAATCAGCCCCAAGCCTGTGATAACTCAGAAAATATCACACAAACATGCAGTCCTTCTGCAGAGCAGGGCTACTTAGTAATCATCCAGTACAGTCCTGGTCCTTCAGAGAGTTAATCCACAGTGGCCATCTGGGTTTACACATAACAATGAAATCTCAAGTCTTTTTTGTAGATGTAGTTTTTATTTAGATATGAATTGAGGCAGCAAAATATATCATAAGAGGACATCTTGGGGAACAGAGGGCTACTTAGTTTGGAGAAAAGGAAGCTGAGAGGAAAAACAAGGTTCATTCTGTGCAAGGCCAGGGGGCAGCTCTGAGAGAAGGGTGGGGTTAGGGGTTGGGGGTGGGCGGTGGGTGTGGGGCGGAGGTCGCCAGGAAGGTAAAAAAAGAAGAGCCTTCCAAGGATTAATTCACTCTGACCATTGGTGGGATGAGCCCTTCACAGAATGGTGGGTACCTGCTCCTAAAGGGGATTAAACTGAGGCTAAATGCTTGTTGGTCACCAACTCTGCAAAAAGACTTTCTGCATTGTGTTGTAAATTGGGCTGAGGAAAATCACATCATATTCCATTTCCATGTGTTCCAGCCCAATGATTCTATGATGCTCTCACCCTGTAAATACAGATGCAGAGGTAGACTGATGGCCACAAAGCTAAAACCAGCAGCTGTCCAGGTTCTTGGCCTTTCATTACAGGTATGTTCTAGAGAGAATTAACAGGGCAAAGAACAACAAAAAACAAAACAAAACAACAACAACAACAAAAAACTCTTTTGGGTCAGAAGTTGAATAACAGTATTTGTCCCTATTCTGCCACAATGGTTAACTTTATCTTCTTTAAATAATATCCTATTTCCTTTGAATTCAGATTAACAGTATGAACTTGATTGGCCAGCCATGTAGGGAATATGTAGAAGAGAGAACAAATATGCCTTGATTCCCTAGTGGTTCTACCAGCTGCGGAGTTTCAAAGATTTCTTTTTGAATCTCAATTGAAGATGGAATAAAGGAAAGGTGCTATGATGAAAGCATGTCTGGAATGGGGAAAGGTGGCAAGTGAGGAATTTCTTGCTAAATGGGGCCAGAGAAGTTTCTCTTTCTTTGGAGTAAATGGGTGCTAAAAAATACATGCTTACTTAGAACCATAATACCTTGAAGGAGTTCAGAGATTTTTTTCCACTACAATCTTCCATTTCACAAATCATACATAATATGTATAAATTGACTTTAAGTTTACAGACCAATTTATATGCACTATCTCATTTTATCTTGTGAGGCAGGTAATACTCTTCCCAGTTACCAGAAGAGCAAACTAAGACTAAGAGCGGTCAGTCTTCCTCTTCAAGGTCATGTAGATGATAAGGGGATGATATGGTTTGGCTGTGTCCCCACCCAAATCTCATCTTGTAGTTCCCATAATCCCCGTGTGTGGTGGGAGGGACCTGGTGGGAGGTAATTGAACCATGGGGGTGGTTTCCACCATGCTATTCTTGTGATAGTGAGAGTAAGTTCTTATGAGATCTGATGGTTTTATAGGGGGCTTCCCCCTTCACTCAGCTCTCATTCTTCTCCTTCCTGACACCTTGTGAAGAAAGATGTATTTGTTTCCCCTTCCGCCATGATTGGAAGCTTCCTGAGGACTCCCCAGCCATGCTGAACTGTGAGTCAATTAAACCTTTTTCCTTCATGAATTACCAGTCTCAGGTGTGTCTTTATTAGCAGTGTGAGAACGGACTAATATGATGGATGACCAAGTTTTGAACTTTAATCTCACGGTCTTCCAAGACATCATGAGAAATTAGATTATAAACTAACACTTATTGCATACTTATCTTGTGCCAGACACTGGGTTAAGCACTTTTCATGGGTTAGATTATTCAATCTTTACAGCAATTCCTATTTTCCAGATATGGAAACTGAGGATGCTCCTCTAGCCTTCTGGCTCTTCCAAAATAAACACTGCTTTTTAGTTTCAAGGCCACAAGACTAAATCTAGCAGCTGCCTAGGTTCTCAAGGTCAGTGTAGGCTCCTTCTCTCTAACAGCAGCTTGAAAACAAAATGTCAGTAGTATTTAGATCAGGTGAGTACGTTCATGTCTGTGTGTGTAGAGAGTATGTGTGTGCCCAGAGCTCCACACTCTATCTTTAACTGCATGCTGGGCATCTATACTTGGTTCTACTCCCAGAAACTGGAATGCTCCATTTCTCAAACTAAACTCATTATCTTCTTCCCCAAACAGCTCTTCATTTCCTATCTTGGTCAGTGCCATCATTCTGGGTTAGCCCACACACCTGGTGTTTGTATTGAAGACCTCTAGATTCTACTTTGTCAAAATTGTGCATAGCCATTCAGCCGTCTCCATTTTCTCCACTGTGCCTTGGGTCAGACCCATACCTCTTGGACTTTGGAAGCAGATATCTAATGGAGTCTCTATCCTTCCATTCCTACAGATTGTCTCAAGTTATGTTTTTTTAGAAACATAAATCTTATCCAATTATTCTCTTTCCAAAACTTTCATGGACTTCCTGTTATAGTCATTCATTCCACAGATGTTAATCGTGCAACCACTGAGTGCCAAACCCTATTCTAGGTGACGAGCACACTGGAGTGAATAAAGCAGTTACAAAGCCTCATCCTTGTCCAATTTAAAAAGTACACATTCTTCAGCCTAGCATTCAAAGCCCTCTACAAATCGGTTCAACTCATCCTCCTGGCTTTTGTCCTCTCTTCACTCCACCTGTGGGTAAGAGTCACATTTCCTGTAATCCAGTCGTACTGAGCATTCTGGGTGTCCTTTCTAGACTTGTGCCTCATTTGATGGTTACCTCAAGCTGGAATTCTCTCCCGAGTCTCTAGATTTCCTGTGACCCAGCTTAGTTCCATCTTTTCAGTAAATTCTTTCTAGATCAAGCTCCTCCCCTAGTTCCGCTTGTCAGAATTAATCTCCCATTCACCTATACTGTGTGGACAATGTTTTTGTACATTTATGGTAACTCTCATGGTCCGCATTACTTATATATGTGTCTGTCTCCTCTGCAGACTGAGATCCTTGAGGAGAGAAACTGTCTCTTCTGTACTCTTAGCACTTTGCTCAGTCCCTGGCACATAGTAGGTGACTAATATTAGCCACTGTGAAATGGCTAGATGCTGACTTTCTGGATAGTACCCTCCCCAACCCCTCACTCCCACCATCATGTGTCTCTATCTTTTCAAAGCTCTTTAACGAGTTTACTTACACAAATAAATAAATCTTGCATGAGAGTGTCCAAGTTCAGGAGCGTTCTTTCAAGCCTCTAGGTGGCAATGTTACTGTGCTCAAAGGAAGGCAGTTGTGAACCAAGTTGGGAAATTGTATCAACCCCTTAGGGCACCTGCCTTCCTGTCTCTTCTTCCTCCCTCCCACCCTTCTACCTTCCCTTTCTCTTTTTTTTTTCTCTCCTTCCCTCTCTTCTACTCTCCCTCTCCTCCCATCTCCATTTCTGTTCATCCATTAAATATCTTCCCCGATTTTTTAAAAATCCCAAGGTGTAACTGTAGGACTGAGGAAAAGGGACAAGGCCTCCTGGAGAGCCTGCCTCCTCCCTCACACACTTTGTGTAGAGTTTTAAATTTTAATATTTCTATTAAATTCCATTTACATTTCAGAGGTCTGGGTGGATTACGATATACAGAGATGGGGAGATAGGAAGCAGCTGTTTTTAGAAGCAGCCAAGGAAATAATCCGAAATAGCCTTACAACATGTCTGGCGTGTCCACATTCACCACACACCACTCCCGGACCTGTCATGGGTGTCTGGGGGTGAGAGGGACTCTGGGCTTTGCCAGGCAGATGTGGACAGGACTAGTTGACCAGGTTTAGAGAGGACCCAAGGCTGGATCCACAGACGATGTTTCAATTCAAATCAGGGCGGAGGTGGACTGGCAGAATTTCCTGGGAGTCCGAATCAGAGGAGTTGGGCAGCAGGAGGGAGCCAGGGTGGGGGTTTAGGGGGTTGGTGGGGAAGCCGCAGCAGAGCTCTGGGAAGGCAGGGGAATGCAGATGGGCCGCTCCTAGCTGCCCAACCGAAATCTCCACCTGCCTGTTTTTCTATAATGCCCACTGCTCTAACAATTCAGCATTTCAAAGAGGGGATGGTGGAGGAGGGAAGTGGTGATTTAAGCATGAAAAATGTCATTTTGCCTCAGAGCAAACTGCCTTTCTATGGCCTGGCTCCTTTTGTGAGGTTTGGATTTAGGCATATCTGGAAGATCATTTGCCCAATACTAATAGGAAGGCTCGCTCTGCTCGTTTGTTATGAGATGTAATGGGACTCGCTCTCACTGTGAGGACAGCAGCCACCTAGTGCCACTGATTTCCATTTTTCTGTCACCATGAAAAACTCTCTTTCACGTGTATGTGTGCGTGCACACGCACATGCACACACGCACACATGTACACACACATGCATGCACACACGCACACATGCACACACACACTCATGCATGCACACACACACTCATGCATGCACACACACGCACACACATGCACACATGCACACATGTGCACACACTCATACATACACACACACGCACATATACATACACACAGCTTGCACCCACACATACACATTAAAGAACCCTCGGATTTCCACTTATACATTTCTCTTTGGAGGAATGGGATTCCTCCAAATCCCATTCTTTATTCTTTTCCTGCCTTAGGTTTAAGGTCATTTGGTTTGGAAGAGAGGCCCTTTCTCTTGCATACAGTTAGTTAATCCTCCTTTTTCTTCTTGCCGAACTCCTCAAGATACTTTACTTTCTAAACATGGGCTGTATTTTTCTCCCCTTTCTCTTACAAGTAGCATGTGTTCGTTATTTATAACTTTTGAGGGCCATGCACTTATTGTTCAGTATTTGAGTTCACTGTTGTTATTTGTAATCTTGAAAAAAATCCAGATACATCCGTAACGGAGGTTTAGTTTTACTTGATTTTTGTGTCTCCTTATTAAACTATGTCTGTTTGTTTTAAAAAAAAATCTTTAAAATTCTGTCCTAAATTCTTTGATTAGTGCCATTGATCCCTGTCACCTTTTGGGTATTTGGGGCCCATGTATGAGGTACCATGTTTCCCCTAAACTGTAGCACTGTTACCTCTTGGAGAGTGAGCCTCTTCTTTGTCCATACACTAAATATGGGGGAGAATGGACAGAAGCACCTGTCAGATTGGTCTGGAATATGGTCAAAGTCTTTACAATTCCCCAAAGCTCTTTGGATAAAATGACGTTTTTCGTTTCTTTTTCTTGCCTTCTCAGATGGTTTCTCAAATGTGGTTCAAACTACATGTTCCTGGGACATGGCTGGCACCCTCTGTAACTTCCTGCTGGGTTTCTCATCCTTTCGTAGGATTTCTTGCAATTTGGCCAGTGCTCTAGTGCCTCAGGCCCACTCTGGAACCGTGAGAAAACTCACAGCTGCCCAGTGTGAGGCACGCATGCAAGGCCTGCGTGCTGTGCCTCCCTCTGCCAAAGGCATTTTTAGCAATTTCCTAAAAATGTGGCTACAATGGAAAATGAAGCTGTTCAGGAGGAGAAGTGATGGCCCCGAAATGCACCCAACAGCCTGAGGTATGGCTGTGGAAGAGGAATGTGTATGGCTTAGCAACTGAGAGTGTGGGTTTCCAAGTTGGCCTATTAGGTTCTCATACCCAGTCCACCCCCATGTGACATTGGGAAGTCATTTCACCTCTCTCGGCCTGCTTTCTTTATAGAAAATAGGGATAGCCACAGTACTTGCAAGGATTATGCTGAGGATCGAATGAGATATTGCACATAATGTTGTTAACACAGTGCCTGAATCATGCTGAGTACCCAGTGAGAGTGTTATCTATGACCAAGATGATGAGTCTGAAGGATGGAAGGTACCTTAGAGATCATTGACCCATTCCTTCATCTTACAGCTGAGCACAGGCCACTCAGCCAGTTGATGACAGCAGCTTCTGTTAGAAGGCAGACCTCTTTTTTTTTTGAGATGGAGGCTCACTCTGTCACCCAGGCTGGAGTGCAGTGACACAATCTCAGCTCACTGCAACCTCCGCCTCCCGGGTTCAAGTGATTCTCCTGCCTCAGCCTCCTGAGTAACTGGGATTACAGGCATGTGCCACTGCACCCAGCCAGAATGCAGGCCTGCTAACCCTTAACCCAGCATGCTTTCTCCTACGGTTGCAAGCCCTAGGCCTTCCGTCCTACTCTAATGGTGGTAGTGGGTGGTGATGCAGTACTTATGATTACATAGCCAATCATTCATAAACTGTTTATTGAGAAGATTCAATGGCAAGCAATACACAGATCCTATATTCAGTGATCCTATTGTGCTATAGTGGGAATCAAATGTGCAGTGGTAACTAAAAGTCAGAGTACTGTAAGCAGTCATTAAGGATTTGTAAAAAGTGCCATGGAGGGCAGAGAAAAGAGGCTGCAAATAGCCGAATACTAAGATAACACTCAGCAAACATTTATGGGGACCCTGTTATGTGCTAAGCACAATGGGGCATAGAAACTTTTGTTGTTGTTGTTTTTGAGATGGAGTCTTGCTCTGTCACCCAGGCTATAGTGCATTGGCATGATCGCAGCTCACTGCAACCTCAGCCTCCTGGGTTCAAGTGATTCTCCTGCCTCAGCCTCCCAAGTAGCTGAGACAACAGGCACACACTACCACGCTAAGCTAATTTGTGTATTTTTAGTAGAGACGGGGTTTCACCATGTTGGACAGGCTGGTCTCGAACTCCTGACCTTGTGATCCTCCTGCCTCGGCCTCCCAAAGTGGTGGGATTACAGGTGTGAGTCACCGCACCCAGCTGGGGCATAGAAACTTTAAGAGTAGGAACTATGTTTTACTTATCTTTGAATGCCCAGCATGGTGCTTGGCAAGCGGTGAGTGGACAACCAATGTTTGCAGAGTGAATGAATAATGCAAGGTCTCTATTTTCTATCATTACTCTAGAGGTCACCATGAGGACTAGCTGGCAGTGGCACCATCTCTGCATCTTTTTTCTGCTGCTTGTTGCTTTCCCAAGTTTTGTGCCTGTAGGTGCCCATAACGAATGGCGGCCCTCAGAAGTTAACCCTGTGGTGGTCACCATGATTGTTCTGCCTTAGGGAGGACTCTGCTCCGAGGTGTCTGACATCTCCCAGGGGCCATTGTCTCCTTTCCAACCAAGCACGCCTGTCCTGCCTCCCCCGCCCACAGCACACAGCATTCTGTGCTATGCTAACCTGATCAACATTTCTATCATGTGGTGTTACTGCCCAGCTTGGCTGTTCTGTTATAAAGCAAGTTGAGAGGTGTGATCTGATTTCTGGTGGGTTCTGCTGTTTTTGCTGGAGGATGGAGAGGAACTGTGTGGGTAGATTTATTTCTCAAATAATCCTCTGCAGAAACCTGTGTTGGCTGTCTTGGTGGAACAAATGGATATCGTCAGTGTTATTGATCTGACCTTTTGCCCCTCTCGTGGTGGACAGTGTCTGCACCCTCATTGTTCTCACTCTTGGGAGCACTGAGACAATTTAGAGCCATTTCTGAGAAACCCCTGCTCTTTGGCATTTTGGAGAAAGAAAAACATTTTTGACATGAACACAAAATAATCAGGTTGTAACACCCTCGACTCTGGTTGTGTGACACACTGGAGTCCATGGAAAGCAATTTGGTGGACATAGTTCTAAATAAACATTTCTGCTGAAGTTTCCTTCTTTGCTGGAAATCTAGTTGACTGGTTGGGTTTTCAGGGATTTTTGGTGGTATAGAAAGAGAAACATTCTGATTTTTCCCTTTTTCTTCAGTGAGGGAAAAATGTGGGCTCAGAGAACTTCTTCGTCTAGTACACGGGCTGCTGCAGTCAGTGGTGCTGTATGCTCCTCTTTAGGAGTGTGAGGGTGCAGGAAGAGGAAGGTGCTCAGAAGGGGCAGGCCCAGCTAGCATAGGCGGTTTCCAAAAGACAACTTTTATGTTGTTTGCTTTTTATTATAAATTACATGTGTTCATTAGGGAAAAATCAGGAAATCAGATAAACAAAATTAAGAAATAATTATTAAAACATCAGACCTAGCATGGCCATCTTTCGGTATCAGAGGATAGAAATGGCATTACTCTCTCTCTACAATTAATTAAAAATAAAATAAGTCTACTGTATGTTGACTGAAGTATAATCATGAAAATATCTTATATTTGTACACTTCATTTTATTTATAAGATGCATTTAAATCTATTATTTTATTTAGTCTTACAATGAACATCTGAATTATGTTGTTACTATCCTCATTTTTTAATTAAAAAAACCTCTTAGACTCAGAAAGGTATAGTGAAGGTATAGTGACTTCTAGCAATTAAATAGTAGGTAAGTGGCAGATCTGGGATTTGAATTAAAGTCTTTAGAATGAAAGTGCAATCCACTGAATTCCAGCCACCTCATCATTTTATGGGAACCATGTGTATCAATTGACTATTGTTACAATAATGCTGTGTAACAAACCACCTCAAAATTCAGTGGCTCACAACAAGTAACTATGCTATCACGTAGGGGTCTGCAGATTTGCTGTAGTTAACTGATCAATCTGAGCCCACCTGGGAGGCTCTACTTCAGGCTTCAGATCTAATGGACTTGGCTTAAGGCTGCATTTTTGGTTCAGGTCTGTTCCATGTGTGTTTGTTCTGAGGACCAGATAGAAGGCATGCCCTTTCTATGACAGATCCAAGATAAACCATCAAAACACGTTTAAAGCCCCTGATCTTGCCATGCCTGGTGACATTCCATTGACCAAAGCAAGTCACCTGACCAAGCCCATGGCATTAGGAAGGATATACTGCCCACAGCAGGAAGAAGGGTTTGTACAGTAATGCAAATTACCACAATCTGGCCTCTTATTCACTGTTCTTCTGCATGCAAAATATACTTATCTTTATTCTAATACCCTTAAATGTCTCATCCAATCCATTGTGCTTGAAGTCTAGGATCTTGAAATTACCCCAAATCCTGATATAGAGACACCTAGGAACTAAAGAGACAAGTTATTTGCTTTTCAATGACCCAACATACAATGCTGAACAGGCATAGGCAGAATACTCCCATTTGAAAAATGTGAATGGTAGACCCATTGCAGTCACTGGTCTACAGCAATTCTGAAATCCTGCTGTGCAAGTGTAGCTACGTTTCTGTGGGTACAGAATATTCTTTCACTAGATTAGGGGTTCTCGACTGTAAAGAACCAGTTAGTAAATATTTTGAGCATTGCCATCCTAGTTCCTATTGCAACATTTCAACAAAAGCAGTGTAGACAATTTGTAAATGCATGGATGTGGTTGTGTTCCACCATAACTTCATTTACCAAATCAGGTGGCAAGCAGGGTTTGGCCTATGGGCCATAGTTTGCTGAGCTCTGGATTAGTCCCTAGTTCTGCTCCCTAGGAGTGACTTAATAGTTCATTGTTCTCCATATCTTTTGGCTCCAACCTCCAGGAGATTCTTCCGTTTCCATAATCCATCATGCCTGGCCACCACTGAATAGAAGTTTACAGGATAGCCTTTCTTTCTGGCCATGCAACTTCTCAGTCTGTTTTCTGCTTATAAAAATTTGGGAGCCAGAGATCTTTTTACATCTCAAACAGTTACAGTCTCAGGTTGATGGCATTTTACCAATATAGGTGCTTTAAAAGTTTTGTGAGTTTCTTGTGTATATGATTTCAGTCAACTCCATGTAGCAAAAGTTACAACTATGATACATTTTGAGATACATCTCTCTCTTAAGACTTAGTTTTGTCTATTTTGGGTATACCAAGCCTCTGTAGGAGCATGCCTTTTAGCTTTCCAGGAGCACTTTATTCAGCTGAAAAGAACAGCAAGGCACCAGTTCAGTTATTTTTAGAAGCTGTAAGAAAGGATGTGACAGCCACCCCTTAATTTAGTCTTTGTCCTGAGACTGATAAAATAAGATGAGAAAGTTTGACTTTTCAAACCCACAAGTTCTGGAATTTTTGGGCTTTCTATAATCTCTCTCAATTCTGCTGGCAAACTGGTCAGTTCTTTTTAAAACTCGACTTTGTCTTACAATATCTTATCCTGCTACTAACAGCTAGATTACACTATCAATATTCTGGCTTGACAGTTTCTTGCCCAATGCTTCAAGTTCATTAGGTACATATTCTGTCTTCCAAATGATCACAGATGAGTTTTGCCAAGCCCTTATCCAAGGGCTTGGATGGCATCTTTCTGGCCTTCCACTACAGTTCCCTCACCATCTGCTGCCTGGTCCCCAAACCACAGTTACATATTTTAGGTTTTTATTACAGCAGTACCCCACTTCTGATACCAATTTCTGTGGTAGCCAGCTATTGCTACAGTAATGCTGCATAATAAACTACCCCAAAACTCAGTGACTTCCAACAACATGCACTTATGCTCACATTCACAGGTCTGTTGGTGAATTGTTGTTCAACTGATCTGGGATGGGTTCAGCAAATGGCCCTGACTTAGATTGCACAAAGTCTAGGATTGGCTGTAGGCCATGGTTTGGCCTAAGGTCTGCCCCATATGTGTTTTCTTTCAGTCCAGGCTGAAAAGAGGCAGCAGCTACTTGGGGATCAGCTCTTCTTATAATGTATTGCTGGAGCACTAGACCAGCTGAACCACACAACACATTTAAAGCTTCTGCTTGCATCAAGTTCTAACATTCCACTGGACAAAGCAAGTTACATGGCCAAGCCCAGTATCAGTGGAACAGGGAAGTATACTGAGTCAACAATGGTCAGCAGGGAAAGGAATGAATTTTTTTTGCCAAATAAGAATGCAAATGATTACACTATGATTCAGTTTTGAGATATTAATGTCAAAAAGAGAAGGAAAATAAATGGATGTTTATCACATACCTTTCTCAATGGTTTTTCAATATATTTTTTATAACAACTCTATGACCAAGTTCTGGCTAATGGGATGCAGGTGCTGTGTGCTACTCTGAACTGGATCCTTAAAGAAAATTGGCATGTTCTCCCGTTGTCTCTTTCCACTTCCTGCTGGCTGCGGCATGACTATAGTAGGAGTTAAGGAGTCACTTGGAAGTGAGAAGTTTCAAATGGAAGCTGCATGTTGGTAGTGGCAGGCTGCCTTCACAGATCTGCACTATTATGTGGGAGAAAAACGTTTGTCACCTTTTTTGTCTGTCTTTGTTACAGCAGCTTAGCCTGTACATAATACTGCTTCTAGATTGTTACACAATAGATGAAAATCCTTCTTGTTTAAACCACTGCATTTTGGGCAGGGCGGGGAGGTCTTTGTTAAAGGCATTTAGTTTGTTCCTTAACAAATAGAGATTGTAATACTACTGTTTTGATGGTTGTAGGGATTAAATGAGATAATGTAAGAAAAAATCAGAACCTAGTAGACTTTCTTAATGATTAACAGTTATAACAAAAATGATACACTAAGTTATTAACATAATTGATATATAAAATGTATTTAGATTTTTATATTTAAATATGTTTAATATATTTAATATAATATATAAAATACAATTAGTATAGTATAAAAATAATATTAATTATTGTGCATCAAATGCCAGCCATATTCATTGCAGAATTGCTAGTTCTACTGAACTGTCAACCCTAGTCCCCTGAAGAGCTCCTCTTTCTTCTGTCTCCATCTCCCTCAATGTAGTAGCTGCCTCTGCCATTTTCTTCTTCAGTTGTGGCCCAATTCAACTTCAACTAGCTCACGCATAAATAGTTCTGAGAATAGTGATGACTTAGAGGTGTCTGAGTGGGAGAACACCAGCCTTGAGTGAGATTTGTTGAGTGTGGTTGAGGTGTTTTGTTGGTTTCCCAAATAAAAGAGTAGGAGTGTTGTGTATTTTATAACCTTAGAACCACATATTCTGGACTTTTAAAATATAGTTCAATCCCTGTCAGACCCCTCTTAAATGCATGCCATTTGGGTTAAAGAAAACAGGGTAGAATGTAGGTGGTTCAAGGAAAATTCGTCACCATTTCTGGAAAAACAGCCTTATGCTTAATAACCTATGGGCAGATGATCAATAATATTTTCTATGCATAGGAAGAACAGTATATTTTCATTACATATTCAGAGTTTATAGGGAAGCGTCACGAGAATAGTATATTTTCACCACATATTCAGTGTTTATTAAAAGGTGGCTGTAGTGCCTCAAAGAAAATATGCCCTTCGTTCCTGCAATAAGCATTTGTTGAGCAGCCTCACAAGCTAGGTACTTTGTTGTAGATGCAAAAATGAATGAGTTGTATTTTCTACTTGTAAGGAGCTCACTATCTGATAGTTGCAAGAAGGCAATATATGTACTGCTTAAGAGAGTGGTCTCTGGAGTCAAGAGTCTAATTGGGTTCAAACCCTGGCTTTAGCAACCTTATGACCTTGGGCAATTTACTTAACTGCTTTGTGCCTCAGTTGCTTCTTCTGTCATATGGAGATAATAATAGTAACGCATCTTATAGGGTTGTTGTAAGCATTAAATAAGTTAATACAAGTAAAGCACTTAGAACACTGTCTGGCACAGGTAAGTACCCTTTATATCATTATATATTGGCCATGATTAGCTATTAGACTGTAAGTTTCTGAGGGCAGGGCATCTTGTCTGCTTCATTCACTGCTGTATCTTTAGCAGCTAGATTAGGGCCTGGAACCAGTAAGCAAATGTTTGTTGAATGAATGGATGATGAATACAATGACATTCAAGCTTTTAAGCTTTTTGTTCCTTCCTGACCCTCTACCCTCCAAAACGAAGGGTGATATTTATTGAGCGCTTACAATTCTCCAGACTCAGTGCTAAGTTATTTTATGTATTCCTTCATTTGTTCCTGTACAAACTTTATGAGTTGGGTGTAATCATCACATTTTACAGATGTGGAAACTGAGGATCAGAGAGGTAAAGCAACTGGACTGAGGTTGCACAGATGCTTATTGGCAGATTTAGGATTTGAACACAGGACTTTCTTGCTCAGATGCTTGTGCTTTTGAACTACTGCCCTCTCCTGCCTCCTGAAGGCCTTGTAGCTGGCACCATCAGGGCACTCACATACACCAACCTGTGTTCCCTTGTACAGGTGCCATTTGTAGTGTGCAATGAGAGCTGGGCACTATGGGAAAGAATACATACTGAAACTTGCATTTAGTGTTTTGACTGCTGTGCTTCACATGGCTGAGAAGTGGAGAGCAGGCTCTGGCTGAGTGCTGAACGGCTCATTGCCTTGGCTGCTCCTGTCTTCCTTCACGTTCAGGAAACAGAAGATGCAGTCAAACTTTGAGTTAATGGGACTGTTATATTCATTATTTACCCAGGGTAGTACTTTATCACAGGAGCTCCTAAGTGTTTGACAAAGAAAAAGGCATCTCATTAGTGCCTGGGAGGTTATGGACTGGGCAGATGGTTTCTGTTTTCTTCTTTTCCTGGACAGAAACACAAATGTCTCAGACAGTGTGGCAGAAGCTTAAATTCTGAGACTCTAGCAAACAAGCTGGGTATCTCTTTCCCCGTTCCCTCCCTTACTCTTTGTTAGATGTAAAATGAAACCCTTTCTAGCTTTCTAACAGCTTTCCTGCTGTTATGCAGGTGTTATTGAGTTGGTATTTACACGCAGCACGGTCCTAAAGGGACAAGAGGGAGCAATAGTTTCTAGATGTATGCTGATATACATGCTTGACCTAGCAGCTGCCCCCACCCGTGGGTGTGTTGGCCAAGTAGGTGGGGTGGGGCTGCGGTCTACAGGTGACCTGGTACCTTTGGTCCTTGGCTAGTGGTGTCCATAGATAACAAGATGTCATATATAGTGTCAGAAGATTCTAGTTAATGTAGGTCTTCCATGTCTAGGAACCAGAGGGTGGAAGAACCATGACCTCACTAGTTAATAATATCCCTCATGTTGGATGGAAAATATAATAGCCACCATGAAAACAATAGATAACATTTACTGAATGCTTCTGTATTCCTGTGTTAAGCTAAGTGCTTAATGTGCATTATTTAATTTAAGCATCTGAACAATCTTACGAGGTTTTCGTGGAATAAAAATTAAACATTGCTATGTGCTTCTCATTGTTTTAGGCACTTGGGATAGATTAGTGAACCAAACAATGGAGATAATAAATAGTAGACATAATAAGTGCATTATATGGAATGCTAGAACGTGATAAACACTATGGAAAAAGAAAAAGCAGAGTGGGGAAAGAGATGTTTGGAGTAAGCACAGGGTAAGTAGAGTGGTCATGAAGAAGATGATGTTGGATCAAAGACCTGACACAGGTGAAGAGGTGAGCCATGCAGAGAGGTGGAGGTAAGGGCACAGTCAGTGCATGGGAGCATGCTGAGTGCTTTGAGGAGATGCAGGGGTAGGGGAAGACTGTGGAGTGAATGGGGGAGTGGAGTAGGAGATGAGGTCAGATAGGTCATGTGGGGGTGGATCGAGTGGGAATGCAATGGCGCCATTGGAGGGTTTTGAGGAAAAGAATGACAAGATCTGATTAATTCTGGCTGTGGCAGAATAGTAGTTTATTTTTCCTACTTTAAAGCCAAGGAAATTGGATTTAGATGGGTTAGATAACCTGCCCAAGGTGACAGAGCTAGTAAGTGGCAGAGAAGGACATTCTTTTAGGTCTAGCTAACGTCAAATCCCATGCCCTTAAAAACTACACTGGATAACTATATTATTTATACGCCAAGGCATTCTTTCCTGCAAAAAGATAATTTTCACTGATTCCTCATAAGTCTTCCCTCCGCTATACCTGCCTCTCTTTTCCCTGTCCAACCATGCTGGGAGATGGTAATTTTTGTTCAATCTTGTAAAAAGCTTTAATCTCTTACTATCAGGGTATCCTCTCGCCTGGTGGTTTATTTGCAGATTCATCTCATAGTAAGAGAGAATTCCTTGAGATTCTATCTGTCTTTTGTTACACCACTAAGGGAATGGTGAGTGTGTGGAGATAGTGCTTCATGTCTGTGCCCACTGGAAGAATGATTCCAGGTATTGGACACCCTGATACCCTCTTCAGTGGCCTGGAGAGTTGATGGCCAAGGGATCATAGCCACTCAGTGGGAAATCGGCTCTATTTCATTCCTTTTCCCGAACTAGCACTTCTGTCTCAGTAGGGGCCCTGTTAATGAATCAATTAAGGAGCGTATTATTATTGGAAGCTGTTTTCAGACCAATTAAGACCTTTCGACATGTCAGTTGTGATAATAAAAGTGAGTTAAGTCTCAATTTTTCTTTATTAGGGTGTTTATTAGAAGATTGAAATGTTCATTAGGTGGAGTAAAGTGATACATTCATCTTCTGCTCATCAGAAGCATAGTGGAACCTCTATTGTACTCGAGACTAATGTGGTGGCCTTTTTTCATACAGAGAGCTGAGTTCTAACCTTGCTTTGGCTGCAGGTAAAAATAAATTTGTGAGAGTCGCAGTTCTGGCTAGGGAATTTTCTTTGCCTGATGTGTGCCTGGAACTGTCTGCTTGCTTAGGAGTAAGATAGTGGATCAATGATCGGAATATTGATGAGCCATGCATGAAGACTGGGGAGTGTTGGAAGCTTGTGCCAGACTCTGTGATGAGCCCAGGGACTAAAATTATAGGTTTTAAAACTTTATAACTTTTGGCCATAAACATTTTCAAATACATACACAAATATAAGGAGTAAATTATTAAGATCCGTATAGCCTTCTCCCAGCCTTATCAAATCTTAACATTTCCCTAAAATTTACTTCCATTTTTTTGGTTGCTAAAACACTGTAGATTTAGTTGAAGCTTCTTATGTAGCCCTCCCTGACCTCATACCCACTCCCCACCCTGCATTCCCAAGAGTTAATGATCCTCCTGAATTTTATATTTATCATCCCCTACAGGTTTTTATGCCATTATTCTACATACTGTGTGTGTGTATTGGTAAGAATGTAAAGTAGTCTTTTGCTTGCTTCCAAACTTTGTATAACTTTTTATCATATGGTATATATCTTTTTGCATCTTGCTTTTATTCATGCAATATTTTGTTTTGGAGATTTATCCATGTTGACACATGAAGGTTTATTTACTTTCCTTGTTGTATAGTATTTCATTGTCTTCATATTTACCTCAGGGAATTTGTCCATTCTCCTGTTGGTGAACATGTTTACAATTTTTTTCTGATTACAAATAATAACTGCAGTGGATATTCCTGTACATATTTCCTTACGTACACTTGCAAAAGAGCACCCTATACTAGGGTTTCTCACACTAAAAAACATAGAAATGCATTTTGCACTGCCACTTTTGCATGTGCACACACACACATATCCCACAAATGAAAGTTTATTGAAACAATACTTCTATATCCATGAAGAACTCTGATATCTATTACATTCTGTCTATTCTGACCTATCCCATTCTATTTATTTCTTTTAATATTGTATTTCTTTTAAATTAAAAAATGTTGGTTGTGACTCACTAAATCGATTCACTATTCTATGGGTCACTGCACGCAGTTTTAAAAGCACTATTCTGTGGTATATTACCAAAAAGCGAGAATTTTGGTCGTCTTGGTTCCACTATTCATAAATTGTTTTCCTAAGTGGCATGCTCTTTATTTTTAATTTTGGGGTGTTTTGCTTTAGGTATAAAGCTTTAGGTGTCTGCTTTAAGAGATAATAATAATATTTTAAACAAATTCCAATCTGATATTCTCTGATGTTTTATTGAAATTTTAATCTGTATACACACAGTGAGATATTTGGACTTATTTTGATATCTTTGTTTTGTGTTTCTATCATCCTTTTCCCTTGCTTCTTTTATCTTTTTTCCTTCTTGCCTTCTGTTGATTGATAAATTTTCTATATTCCTACCATCAACTTCTTAGATTTTCCCTGCTGGTTTGGAAGATAAAGATTGTGGTACTATTCTTTTATTGATAGCTTCCCCTACCCTTTAAAAAATTCACACTTCATTATAAATATTTATAAGTTCAAGTTGTTAAGTAGTTTTATCCTTCTCCTGACTGTGGACCTAGCACCTTTATCCATTGAGCATAACTCTTGTGTAGCATCTTGTCATTGTCTAGAGTTTAGCTTTATTCGTTCTTTAAACATATAAAAAGTTGTCAACTTTTATGTCAATAGTTAATTAAATTTATTGATTTCAATAATTTTCTGTTCTCAAATCTTGTTTCTTACATTCCATGTTTACCCTCTGAATTCACTTTTCTTCTTGTTGAAGTACATCCTTTTGCATATCTTTTAGTGAGGATATGTAGGAAACATATTTTGTCTTTTTGCAATGGAAAGTTACCTTTATTTTGTCAGTATTGAACAGTATTTTAACAGGGTCTATAATTCTAGGTTGACATTTATTTTTCCTTAGCATTTAAAAGACATAACTCCACTGTTGTCTGTCTTCTATGTTGGTAGTGGGAAGTCTACAGTCATTTGAAATGTCAGTTTTTAATTTTTAAGGCAATCTGACTTTTCTTTCTTGAAGCTCTTAAGCTTTTTCCTCCCTTTTCTCTCCCTTTTCTTCTTGCTGGTTTGCAGGTTAACCAGGAGTGTCAGAGGTGGATTTGTATTTCTTTTTCCTGCTTAGTAGTCAGAGAATAGTCTTGATTTGATGACTCTTGCATTATTAAATTTTGGAAAATTCTTAGTTTTCTATTCTCTTCTGGAACATCTCTCATTTTGTTAGAAATCTTTCATTCTATTCTTTGTTTCTTAACTGCCTTTTAATGTATATTTTCTCTATGATATATTCTGAGTGAATTTCTTAATATAAGTTTTCATATATGAATCATCCTTTTGAATGTCCATGCTAGTGTTTATACCATTACTTGAAATTTAAATTTTAATGATATCTCTCATTTATAAGGTTTTAAATTGGGACCTCTTGATTTCCACTCAGTTTCTGTAGTTTCATAATTTCTTGCCCTTTTAAAATAGAAACTATGACTTTAGTCTCTCCGAGTTTTCTAAACATAATTCTTTCAAAGTCTTTGTCAGACTGTTTTATAAAATTAATTTAATCTGGGATGGATTTATGTTCCAATGGGTGATTCTGTTAACTGTTTTTCTTAATATTAGATTTCTTCCTGTGTTTTGAAATTTTAGTGTACTGGCTAAATATTGGGGATTTCATTTCTCTCTCTCTGTCTCCCTTTTCCCTTTATACATCTTCCATAGCCAATGGTTTTGTCATTTGCCCCACATTTGTCCATGGCACCCTTGGTTGAAACCATTTATGACTCTTGTTCTGAAGGAACATTAGTGATAGCACAGATCCAGTCACCAAACCATGAACCCCTGAGTTCATTTTTTGATGGAGAGAATGTGCCTGGGTCTTCTAGCCATCCTAGGCCTACAGTTTGTTAAAAGCTGGGCCCTGTGAAACTAGGGGACAGAACAATCTCCCTGCCAAGCTCCTGGTCTAAAGCAATAAACATTTGTTTATTACTTTGTCTAGGTGGCCAACTTCCTGGTTACAATTATTTCTATCTAGATTCAGAATCCAGTAGGCTGTGGCTTTAGCCCCACTCATTATTTTCTATTTCTATTATATTTCTGGTCCATAGAGCCCTTTATCTTATTGAGCCAACTTCTGCCTTTTCTTTTTTACTTTCCGTTTTTTATATTTTATCTCTCATTGCTAAATGCTTGGAGCAGAGAGTGCTACAAAGTGGACATTCCCTGTACATGCTTAATGGTCTCTGTTCCCCCTTCTTCAAGGTCAGTTTTACAGAAGAGCTTCTAATATCCTTTCCTTTTTCTCTGATCACATTTAAGAACCAGACCTATTTTCAAATTAGTTCCTTATACTTTAATCTCATGCTCATTTCTTTATGCAGATATCCGGTGTGGGCTATATGCCACTTCTGGATGGTTTGGCCTGAGACTTTTAGGGTTCTGTTGACTCATGTAGGTTGGTTAAGACATGTGAGCTCTGGAGTTCAACATCCATCTGAATCCCCAGAATAACTGTTACCCGATATAAGATCTTGGGTAAGTTACATGAATACCATGATTTAGTTTCCTCATGTGTAAAATAGAGATACTAATTGAACTGATCTCAAGAGTTTATTAAAAGGATTAAATGAGATAATGCCTATAAAGTGTTTAGTTGTTTCTTGACCTGATAAGCATTCAATAAATGTTGAATCCAATAATTATTCTTACATTTACAGATAAATCTGGACATAGTTATCAGGATGGGAAGGCTGCTGGAGAATTTTTCTGAATAAAAGACAGGTAGGACAATAATGGGCCATTGTGAGGGCACCAATAGAGCGAGAAAAATTCAGGAAAGAGACCAGAAAGTAAAAAAGGGTGTCCTTTGATGCATTTGTACCCGAAATCTGTATGGCTGTTAATAATTCTCCTAAAGTGAATGGCTCTTTCATATCCCAAATATAACAGCTGATAGGAAGAAGATGAGTTTCTAATTTTGTTGAACCAAAACCTGAAGCTTAAATCCTGTGGCAGTGAGGGTACACTAAAAAGAGCCCTGTTCTTGGTAAAGGCAGATCTGGGTTTGGTCTTGGCTCTGCCTCCCTGGATTAGTTATGCCATTTCTTTAAGCTTTGGTTTCCTCACCTGTAATATGCAAATGGTAATTCTGCTTCTTAGGGTTGTACTGGGGATGAAATAAGATAATGTAAATACATGATGCATCACAGGTACTCAGTGATTTTTTTTAAAAAGAGACAGGCAAAGGGATTTTATGACAAATGCTAAAATACTATCTCTGGATCTCAACCTCAGTCCACATTTGTGTAATTCTTTCTGGCAGGCTGGCTCCCCTCCAATCTTCCCTACCTTCATGGTTTCTGCAGGCAGGAAGCAGTAAAGGAACAGACTTTGTGAATTAGTAAAGATGTCCTGCGGCAAAGGTGGTGAAGCTTCATCGCACACCTGTGTGGTAGATACTGCTCTGAGGAGCAATGGCTTTTTGAAGTGCATAAGGTTTTTGATTTTAGAGATGGAATGATCTTAAGTCTTAAGATAAGGATCCATTCTTAAGACTTAAGAGTTTGAGTGCTAGAGGTTGGGGCATGCGGCTAACCCTACTTTCTCCCTCTTTGGTTTTTTTTCTCTCTACCAATACCAAACTCTCTTTGGGGCTTTTCAATACTGTTCCTTTTGGAATTATTTCTCACCCCTTCCATAGACTCTGCTCAGTTTTCTCTTTCAAGGCTCCTCTTTCATTTACTTTGCATTAAGGAGTTAACACAGAGGGGTAGGGAAAAGGGATAGACAGGATTGTTTCTCAGAAGCAGCCAGAAAGGGGACTCTTTTAAGACCATTGAGTAGGGAGACTGCTAAGTTTTTACGTTTTTTTCCCCTTTCCACTTCACTCCTAATTCAAGTGTGTACTCACTGCAGTACAGCAGGCTGGCATCTTTAAATCAGTTATTTCCAGAGGGGGTTTTGTGATTCTAATTCAACTCTAATCCTAGCTCTAAACTTCTCAGAATTTTCAACATAAATTCTTGCTAACTGTGAAAAGAATATGCTATGTAGCATTTTTAGGGTGAATGCTAGGGAAAGTGCATCATAGAGAATCAACACTTTTCAGACTTTGGGCACCATTTAAAAAATGGTGGTTGAAGAACACTGTTGTAGAAACCAAGACATTCACACCTATTCATTCAAGAGAGAAACTGTCAAAGTAAGTGTTTCCCAAACTGGCTGCACATCAGAATATTTTGGGAAGTTGTTTTAGCTTCAGATTCCTGGTCCCCACTCCAGATTTACTGTAGCAGAATTTCTGGGGATGGGACCTGATACTTTGGATTTCTAACGTGGGGCATTGAGCAGGGAACAGGTGATTCCCATTCAGTCTGCAGTTGGGAAATACTAGACTAAATGACTAAACGACCCTCATGTCTGTCATAAAGTTACATTAAGTTGAGAATTTCACAGAATCTTAAATTTCTATTAACATTTTGAAACCTGGTAGTCTTTGCCCTCTTTCGTTTTTCCCAAGGGAAGACTGAATTGGCTCATGTAATAGCTTGACATCTCTCCGAAAGACAAAGATCTTAATTAAACACCACTTTTAAGCCAAAAACAAAAACAACTAAAACCAGTGCATCCAAAGTTAGGCAAATCATGAGTAGGACTGGACTCTCACCCCAGTAAAGTGGCGGAGAAGATGATTGTTTGTTGAGGGCAGAGAAATGTATGATGAATTTATTTCACATATTAGAACAGTTGTTGTTAACCTGGCAGAATGTTAGAGCCGCTCTCCAGAGCAGTTAAGTCAGCATCTCTGGGGCAGGGCCCAGGTGTTGGTATTTTTTTTTAAAGAGCATCCCCCTGCGACTCTAATATGTAACTGGGTTGAGAACCACCACCGCATTAGCGGCAAAGACGTGCTCCCAGGGGGAAAGATAGGCAGGCAGGTTGTTAAAGCAACGCAAGTGAATCTCCCTGGCTGAGAATAGCAGCTCCTTTCTCATTTAAACAATCAAGCTTGGTGGCTCATTCTCTGGAATCTCTGAGGAGGCTGAGCAGGGATGGAGAGGAAGAAGGAATGAGACAACAGGATTTGCACTTTCATGCCGGGTGGGCTCCTTCTAAGGTCCTAAAATGTGTCACTGTCCTCATTCCCATGCTCACCCTCCACACTGCTAGAGTTAATGACTCTTCAGTTTAACCTCAAAGAATCCAAAATAGGACAACAATATTTATCATGACAATACTCTGGAGCTTTTACAATGAGGCTGACCTGTGAGGCAGGCGGACTGCAGAGAATCTTATCTTTACCTTTCAAGAAAGAAATAGGGAAGTTAAACAAAGTGTAGGAGAAGAGGTGAAGAGTGGGGCTGGGCTTCCTCTATCTCCCCCTGATCCTCAAACTCCCAAAGCATTTCTGGATTACAACAGTGAATCCAACTCTTTAGAGCATGAAGACCTCAATTTAATGTCACAACTTTTGTGCCTCTCACATTGTAGTCATCTTATAATGACAAAATCTGTAAACACACCAAGGTGTTATGTGCATTTAAAATATGCTATATGCTTGTGCAAAACACATTTTTTTTTTTTTTTGATTATTCAGAGACCTCTTAGAATAATCCCAGGTGTTTTTGGTCCTCCTTCTGTTCCTTCTTCCCTCCCTCTGCCTATCCCTCCCTTGCTCCTCTCCTTCCCTCTCAGATACCACCTCCTCCTCCTCCTCCTCCTCCTCCTCCTCCTCCTCCTCCTCCTCCACGCCTCCTCCTCCTCCCTCCTTCTTCTTAGCCTTCTTCTTCTTCTTCTTCTTCTTCAGCCTTCTTCTTCTTCTTCTTTTTGTTGTCTGGCAAAAGAATCTTCATGATCAGGAGTTATGCTGAGGAGTAAGAATCTCTCAAGCTTGATGAGTCCCAGATCCAGAAGATGCCACATTATCCATATTGAGGAAAAACTGTAATTTAATCCTTGCAGCCAGGTGTCAGCGATCTCTCAGCTTTGACTAGAGATTTAAGCACAGGAACTGTAATTTGTAGTGAAGTGTCCCCTCTTCATAGGAACTGAAGTCAGGAATCACACCTAGATCTTTACTTGGAATATATGTGCTGGGGTTTTCCACGCCTTGCTTCTCCCTACAGTTCTCCACTAATGACAGCCCTCTTCCATTTCTTTCCTTCTTGATTCTTAGGAGGGAAGCAGAAAGGACTTTCGCCCACCTCCTTTCTTGGCTCCAGCACAGAGTGTCAATGGCTCTTATAGGATAGATAGCTTTCTTTTTTTTTTTTTTTTTTTGTAACCAGCTCCAAAGTTTAGTGGAATAGAAGGCTGTATGCTCACTTGTGTGGCTACTCCAATGTAAAGATATTAGGATAAGCCTAAATGCTTAAATATAAATTATTATGATTATATGATTTTCTATTATAATAAGTTGTGATCCAGAAATTTAACTTTATATCTTTAAGGTCTGCTATGGTACAAATGTCAGTGGCATTTTGGGAATTAAAACTATTTTTTAAATTGTATTTATTATTATCCCTTTAAGTTGTAGGAGTACACATGTATAGCATTGGAGTTTATTTACATATATATACTTGTGCCATGTTGGTCTGCTGCACCCATCAACTCATCATTTTATCAAATTATAACTCATGCAATCCCCTCTCCCTCCTCCCATGATAGGCTGATTGTGCTTGATGTTCCATAGATCAAGTAGTCTCATTGTTCAGTTCCACCTATGAGTGAGAACTTGTCATGATTATTCTTTAGTTTTCTCTTCTTATGTGTCGATTTACTCTGATAAATCCGTTCAGCTGCATCCCATGTCCCTGAGGCCTTAAACTCATCCCTTTTATGGCTGCATGAAGTATTCCATGAATTGTGTACATTTTTTCTTGAAATCAGTCTTTATCACTGATGGAACATTGGGTTGATTCCAGAGTCTTTTGCTGTTGTGAATGGTGCTACAATGGCTTATCATTAACCACATGTCATCATGCCATCTTAGCCTCGAATTTACCTAAATCCTTTAGGTATATCCACAGTAAATTAGGATAGTAAGGTCATATGGTACATCTAGTTCCTAGATCCTTGAGGGGAATTGCCATACTGTCTTTTCCATAATGGTTGAACTAGTTTTAATCCCTGGCAATTGTAAAGAATTAATTCCTGTTCTCACATCATCTCCAGCGCATATTTGTTTTATTTTAATCCATTAGCCATTCCTAGCTGGGTGTAGGATGGGTATCTCATTGTAGTTTGATTTGCATTTCTCCTGATGGCCGGTGATGGTAAGGCATTTTTTTCTATATATCTGTTAGGCTGTATGGAGATATCTTCTTTTTAAGGAAATGTCTGTTCATATCAGCACTTACCTTTTGAAATTAAGTTGTTTATTTTTCTTATGGGAATTTGTTTGAGTTCTTGTAGAGTTCTGGATATTGGCCCTTTGTCAGATGATGGGTATAAATTTTCTCCATTCTATGGGTGCCTATTCCTCTGATGAAGTAGTTTCTTTTTGCTGTACAGGAAGCTCTTTGAATTTAATTCTGATCCACTTATCAATTTAACTTTTACTGCCCGTTGCTTTTAGTGTTTTTGGACATGGAAGTCTTTTACCCATACCTATGTCACAAGATAATTTATACCTAGAGTTTTTTCCTCTAGGATTTTTTATGGTATTAGGTCTAACATTTAGAGTCTCTAATCCATCTTAGATTGAATTTTCCATTATAAAAGGAGTAAAGGGAAAGGATCAGTTTCAGCTTTTCTACTTGGCTAGCCAATTTTCAGCACCATTTTATTAAAATGGGATCAGCGCCATTTTCTTGTTTTTCTGAGGAGTTTGTCAAAGATCAGATGGCTTGTAGATGTGGTATTGTTTCTAGGACTCACTGTTCTATTCCATTAGATCTATATCTCTATTTGAGTACCAATTACCATGCTGTTTTTGGTTACTGTAGCCTTGTAGTATAGTTTGGAGTCAGATGCGTGATGCCTCCAGCTTTATTCTTTTGACTTGGATTCATCTCTCTTGGGGAATCTGGGCTCTTACAGCTCCATATGAGCTTTCAAAGCAGTTTTTCAATTCCTGTAGAAGAAACTCATTGGTAGCTTGATGGGAATGGCATTGAATCTAAAGTTACTGTAGGCGGTATGGCCATTTTCCGCGATATTGATTCTTCCTATCCATGGGCATGGTATGTTCTTCCGTTTGTTTTGTCATCCTCTTTTTATTTCCCTTTAGGCAGTGGTTTGTAGTTTCTCCTTGAGAGAGAGTGCTCACATCCTTGGAGTTGGATTCCTAGGTATTTTCTATTCTCTTTGGAGACAATTGAATGATTCATTCATGAGTTTGTCTGTCTGGTATATATTGACCAGATTGTATAAGAATGCTTATGATTTTGCATTCGTTGTATCCTGAGCCTTTGCTGGAAGTTGCTTATAATAGGATTGGGTACAAGGACAGTGGGGTTTTCGATAGCAATCCGTGTCATCTACTAGGCAAGGGACAATTTCCAACTTCTTCTTTTCTAACTGAATGCACCTAGTTTTCTTTCTCTTACTATTACCTAAGCCAGAACTTTAAACACTATGTTGAATAGGAGTGGTGAGAGAGGGCATCCTGTCTTATGCCAGTTTCAGGGAATTTTTTCAGTTTTGCCCATTCAGTATGATGGCCGAAACATTGGGTTTTGTCATAAATAAGCTCTGTGTGCAGTATATTCCATCAATACCATTTGTACAGTGTTTTTAGCATGAAGGGTTGTTGAATTTTGTCAAAGCCTTTTCTGCTGCATCTATTAAGGATAATCATGTAGTTCTTATGCTTTGGTTCTGTTTATATGCTGGATTATGTTTGTCAGTTTAGAGATGTTGAGACCAGCCCTTGCATCCCAGGATGTCCCTTGATCATGAGTGGATGAGCTTTTTGATGTGTTGCTGAATCCGGTTTGCCAGTATTTTGTGGGGATTTTTGCATGATGTTCATCAGGGATGTTGGTCTCCGAGATTCCTCTTGCCTGTTAATGTCTCACCCTTGGGCTTTAGTATCAGGATGATGTTGGCCTCATGGAAATGAGTTAGGAGGATTCCTCTTTTCTCTGTAGTTGGGAATAGTTTCCAGAAGGAATGTGCCAGCTCCTCCTTATACCTCTGAGTAGAATTCAGCTGTGTAGATCCATCCGAGGGTCTGGACTTTTTGGTTGGTATTTCCAATGGTAACTGCCTCCAATTTCAGAGCCTACTATTAGTCTATATTCAGGGATTCAACTAGCTTCCTGGTTTGATCTTGGAAGAGTGTAAGTGCATCCATTTCTTCCTGGGTTTTCCAAGTTTGTTTATTTGCGTAGAGGTGTGTTTGTAATTATTCTCTGATGTTGAACCCATTTCATGAATTAAATTGTTTGATGTTCTACCCCTATCTACATTTTTTTAATTTAAATTGATTTGATTCATGCCTCTTTTTCTTCATTTATTAGATCTTTTTTACTAAGTGGTCTATCGAATTTTGTTGATCTTTTCCAAAAGTCCCAGCTCCTGGATTCATTTGATTTTTTTGGGAGGGTTTTTTTTGTATCCTCCTCCTCCTTCCCAGTTCTGCTCTGATCTTAAGATTTAATTTCTTGCCTTCTGCTTTGGCTTTTTGGAGATGTGCTCTTACTTCTCTAGATTCATTTTAATTTGAAATATTAAATTATCAATTTTAGATCTTTCCTGCTTTCTCTTGTAGGCATTTTAATTGCTTTCTCAAATTTCCCTCTGCTTTAAAATGTGTCCAGCGATTCTGGTAATATTTGTATCTTTTCTTTCTCATTTGGGTTTCAAGAACATCTTGCTGTTTCTGCCCTTCCATTTGAATTTATGTACCCAGTAGTCATTCAGAGACAGGTTGATTTCAGTTTCCATGTGTAGTTGAACTGATTTGATTGAGTTTCTTGAGTCCTGAGTTCTGGTTGCAGTTCTGTAGTCTGGGGAGACAGTTCATTTGTAATTTCTGTTCTTATGCATTTGCTGAGAGTGCTTTAAGCCCAGTGCAAGTAGTCCAGTTTTGGGTAAGTCTGATGCTTGAATTGCTTAGGAAGATGTATATTCTGTTGATTTGGGGGTGGAAGTTCTATAGGTGTCTATTAGGTCACTGCTTGCTGCAGAGATGGGAGTTCAATTCCTGGATATCTAGCCATTGCTTTCTGTCTCGTTAGTCTGTCTAATCTTGGCAGTGGAGTGTTGAAATCTCCCATTATTATTGTATAAGTCCTAAGTCTTTTTGTAAAGTCTCACAGGACTTGCTTTATGAATCAAGAGATTGCTCCTGTATTAGGTGCATATATGTTAGGATAGTTAGAAATCTTCCTGTTAGATTAGTCCACTTCTACATTATATAATGCCTTCTTGTATCTCTTTTGATCTTTGATGGTTTTAAAGTCTATTTTTTATCCAGAGACTAAGTAATTGCAACCTACTTTTTTTTGTTGTCCTCTCCCGTTTTGCTTGCAAAGTAAATCTTCCCTCCATCCCTTTATTTTGAGCCTATGCTTATGTCTCCTGCGTGTGAGGATGGAGTCTCCTGAATACAACAGACTAGTAGGTCTTGACTCTTTATCCAGGTTTGCCACGAATCTAATATCTTTAATTTGGAGGCATTTATAAATTATTTACATTTAAGGTTAAAGATTGAAACTGCATGTGAACTCAGTCCTGTCATTTATGATGTGCTAGTTATTTTCTCGTTAGTTGGTGCGGGGCTTTCTTCCTAGCCTCGATGGTCTTTACATTTTACCATATTTTGTGGCTGTGCAGTTATTCCTTGTTTGAGTGCTTCCTTCCAGGGTCTCTTGTAAAGGCGGGCCCTGAGTAGTGGCCAGAATCCTAAGCATTTGCTTATGTGTAAGGATTTTATTTCTCCTTCACTTATGGGGCTTAGATTTGGCTGGATATAGTTCTGGGTTAAAGTTCTTTCTTCAGAGATGTTGAATGTTATTTCCACTCTCTTCTGGCCATGGGGATTTCTGCGAGAGATCCTGCTGTAAAGTCTAGTGACTTCCCTTTATGGAGTAGCAAGCCTTTCTCTCTAGCTGCCCATAAAGATTTTTTCCTTCTATTTCAGCTTTGGTGAATCTGGCAGTTATATATGTCTTGGAGTTTATCTTCTAAGGGAGTATCTTTGGCAAGCGTTCTCTATATTTCCCTGGAATTTGAATGTTGGCCTGCCTAGGTTAGGAGTTCTCTGGATTGATATCCTGAAGAGTGTTTTCCAGCGGTTCCATTTTCCCCTCACTTTCAGGCACCCCAATCAGGCCATGGAATTTGAGGTCTTTTACATAATCCATGCTTCTTGGGCTTTTATTCATTTCTTTTTCTTCTTTTTTCTTTTGGTTTCTCTTCACAAAGCTACATTTTCATTCGTTTTGATCACCTCAATTGCTGAAATGCCTCTTTCTTCAGTCGAATTGAGTTGCACAAGCTTAATGCATTTATCTCACGTATTTCGTGTCATGGTTTTATCACCTCATTCGTTTGGCCTTCTCTGCATTAATTAGTCTAGCGTGAATTCCTTTTTTTCCAGGGTTGCAGTTTCTTTGCTGGAGTCGTGAATTCATCCTTTGGCTCTCACGAAAGTTCGAATGGACTAAACCTTCTTCTCTCATCTCGTCAAAGGTCATTCTCCGTCAGCTTTGATCCGTTGCTGGCGTGGGCTGCGGCTCCTCAGTTGAAGATGCAGAGAATCGCGGTCTTCTGTGGCCAAACCAGCGCTGGGAGTTGGAACTGGAGCTGTTCCTATTCGGCCATCTTGCTCCGCCCAGGATGAATAACTTTCAATGAGAGTAGCAGCACTGAGGAGAAGATCCTTGGGAGGAGTCTGTAGCACCTCATTTCCATTAACTCCATCTAAACTGCAGTAAAGCAAAGCAGTGTGCTTGTTCTGACAATGCAACTTGAGCCTTGTTGT
Organism: Papio anubis; assembly: GCF_008728515.1. NCBI lineage: Eukaryota > Metazoa > Chordata > Mammalia > Primates > Cercopithecidae > Papio > Papio anubis. The sequence goes on from NC_044976.1 coordinate 184,197,638, forward strand.
CTAAGTTGAAACAAGTTATTCAGCCTCCATGCCCCTACCATATGGACATTCTGGAGTTTCTCTTTCCCTTCTCCCTCCACCGTCTCTCTCATGAACTCCACCATACAAAGTCTGTGGCATACAGTTTTGTTCTTATTAAATGCTGCCTGCTGTTATATTATGTCTTCTGCATATTAAGGGCAGAGGGCACATCCTCACCACTTTTTTATGTGGCCCAGTGCCCAGTGCAGGGGGTAAGCAGTGCATGCTTACTGATGGAATGGGCTCTCCACCACTGCTCTGCCTTCTTCATTTCTCCTTTCCACCATTTGTTTCAGTTTTACAATAGCAGTCTGCTGGGAAAATGCTCATTTCTAGCAAGGCTATTTCAACCCAAGTCAGAGGGGAGTGCTTTGACTTGGACGTAAAGACCTAGCTGAGGGGAAAACTTGACCAAGAAAACATTAACAACCAGCTGACTCACTGCCCCACAACACGGTTTTGTGATCACAGGAGGGCTCCTGTGGGGGGCCCTGGATCTGCAGAAATTATGTGTTCCTTTTTGAAGGCACTGTGGGAAGCGGGGTGAGTTGAGGAAGTACTATGGGTTTGGGGAAGGCTGGCTCTTTAAAGACCATGAAAGGCCTATCAGAAATGCCCAGAAGACTGAAGGCTGAACCAAAGCATCCCCTCCAAACTGGAGTTCCCTGAATATGTCTCAGAAAGAAAGGCTGTGCTAGCAGGATTGGAGAGGGAGCAAAGATGCTAATGAAGCGTGAACTGGCTGCTTTTAGCAGAGCCTTCCGGGCACCATGCCACCATCTCGCTTTCTTTCCTACCCATTTATTTATTTATATTCTTAATTAATGGAAATTTCAACTCCCATTAGATCAGAAGCAGTCAGTAATAAACAACTAGAGCATTAGACAGGCAGGGCCACTAGGGAAGGGCTCAGGCTCCTCATTCTACTACTGGATTCCAGTCACATGGCTCGGGCATAGGGAGAGAAAATCCAAATGTCAGTTCTGTGTAAGAGAGCTGGGACACTTCAACAGTGGACCACCAACCTCTATGGTATCTATGAGTTTCCTTTTCTTTAGGTAATATCGAGAGATTCCTTATGCTGGAATTAGGCAGCCCAGATTTTAATCCTATCTGGCTGTGCAACCCTGGGCAAGTTGACCTACTTTTCTGTGTCTTATTCTCCCCTATTAAAGAAGGTAAAGTACCTATCTCAGGGGTGGTTTTGGGTCTTAAAAGAGATAATGTTTGTTAAGCACTTGGCACAGCACCTGGTCCACAGTGTGTGCTCACTGGATGTTAGCTACTCTTACCATCTTCAGAAACGCACGTGCACATATCAACACTGCTCCTTCCTCAGGTGTCTCAAGCAGCCCAGAGAAAGCTTCTAGGGAGCAGGGCTGGTGAGCATCCTCCTTCAGGAATATCTCGGGCACTCCACTTCTCTGGGATCTGGCACCTGATTTGTGATTTGTTTTGGGGGTCATGTGGGGTTTTTAAATCCATAGTCTTGAACCACCAAGCCTACTGGAATCACTTATGAAACCTGAAAACCTCTGCTTGGTCATAATCCAGGACTTGGACGTTAACATAGAATTTAGGCACAGCCAAAAAGTCATTGATGAGCCAAGACATGGTAGAGTGATAAGAGCTGTAAGAAGCAAGCAATATCACATAGCTAGAGAAAAGCTCCCCAGCTCAGATCTAAAGGAAGGCTTTAGGGGGCTCCTAGACCATGAGGCCAAGCCCCGTGGAGGTGGGGCCAAGAGAGTGTGATTGGAACTTCATGCTGAGGTTGCAACTTCTGGGTTTGGTTCCAGACTCCACAACTTACTATAGGATCTAGGAACAAAGCTCATCACCTTTCTAAACCTAAGTTTCCTGACATGAAAAATCAGAATGATAATAACAGTGTTCTCCCCATAGAGTTAAGAGAGGATGACATGAGAAAACTTATGAAGTGATTAATAGAATGTCTGCAAGTTCTCAGGAACTGTTAGCTGTTATGATTAGATCTGCTTTATTCATTCTTGTATATTGAATGCCTGCCACAGTGCCTGCTTATAATAAGGGCTCAAGAAATATTTGTTAAAGGATGAAATGGAGAATGTGAGACATGTGACAAGTCACTAACATTTTGGGGCTTGGTATCCCTGATGGAGTGGGATTCTACTGGTTGGCCTTGCATGCCACTTCCAGATCAAAATACTGGGATTCTGTGCCAGGTTCACTCATGCCTTCTGGGTCTGTCCCCCTGGGCCTGAGGGTGGTATGCTGTTTCACCTGAAGGAAGAAATTTCCCTCCCTCTTTCTGGAGAACATGACACCACGTATTGACAAAGAACTAAGGTCTTGGGTAGTATTCAAGAGAAAAATTTAAAATGCTGTGTTTGAATCTTTTTGGGTAAGAAGGATCCACTGGTTATCTTGGATATGCTATTAAACTTCATTTCTAAAGAGAAGGGGTATCTTGAAAGGTGAGCAAGGCAGTAGTTTGCATTAGGAAATATTAACTGGAGCACAATTGGGAGAGTATTGTTATCCCACCTGGTGAATCCTTGCTTGCCCTCACCTTGAGTACCTCATTCACATTGAGGCTCACGGGATTCAAATGCCAGCTAACCTCGGGTAGGACACAGTAGAAATATGAAAGGTCCTTGGAAGGGCAAAGCAGATGAATATGGAGGAAGAGGTGACTTCTGCATCAAGAAAGATGAAGTATTTCATTCTGAAAAAAAGCAGAGGAGAGGGGTGAGCACTCTCCGAGGTGCTGAGTGTAATGAATGGGGAGCAGCAAGCCAATTGCAGGCTCCCACTCGCCCTTGCCCCTAATGGAGAGAGAGGAGAGAGAGGCAGCACTTGATAAAATTAAAAGGGAACAAATTTAGAACTGATGAAAGAAAATGCTTTCCGCACAATGTATAATTAACCTATGAAGGAACCTAACCTGCTTGCTATTAACTGAGGCAAGTGGTTAGCTGGGCTTTCAGACGGTTGCAAAAAAAACAGCCGCTATGGTTGTTACCCTGGTTAACGCTGCAATTCCTGGGGTAATCCATCCTCTGCTGTAAGACACAGAATGATGGCAAAATTGAGAAAAGGCACATCTCCTGGGATATATAAAAAAAAAAAGGCGGGGGGGAGATGAGATTGGGCATTTAGACAGAGAGGATATCAGCACTGCAAAAAGCCCATAGAAATGACCCAGGGAAGCTCTGAGATTTGTCTGAGGTCACACAGTCACTTAGTGAATGAGCCCAGAATCTTAGATTCCTGACTCTTCAGCCATTTCTATTTCCATTACATGTGGCCCCCAAGAAGGTTTTGAAGGGTTGCAGTTAGTGCCAACTCTTGTTTCTCCCTTGCTTTTCATTCTCTTCTGTGCTTGCTGCAGAGTTAGTGGGCAGTTGCCTCCTATTAAAGGGTATGGTTGGCCTCTGGTCCCAGGAAAACATCAGGACAGGTTGGTCTGGGGAGCTGTCGAGTGTGTTTGTTTTGGGAAGAAATTCTATCCCACTCTACATCCCTGTGATCTCAAGTCTACCACAAAGAGCACATCAACAGTACATAATAGAATAGAATAAGAGAAACTTGTGGGGTGAAGTTAGGATTACTGGATTCAAACATCATCTTACCACTTCCTAGGTGTATGACCTTGGGTACCTTGATCTCTCTGAATCTCTGTCTCATTATCTGACTACTACCTTCTTCATAGATATGTGAGGGCTAAATGAGAATACGGAAAAGAATTTAGAATGCAGTGGTACACAGCAAACATTCAAAAACTGGCAGCTAAAATTATTATTAGGACTGGAATTAGCATGAAATGGACCTATTGGGAGAAACTCTTGTTTTAATATTTTAGATCTATCGATCTATCTATCTATCTATCTATCTATCTATCTATCTATCTATCTTCCTATTATCTACCAATCCATCTATCTATCATCTTATTCTTTTATCCTCTCATTCACTCAACAAATACTTGTTGAACACCTTGTATGCACTATGTTAGGTCCAGACATATAATGATGAATAAAATATTTTCCTCCCCTCCTAGAGTTAACAATTAAGTGAAGATGATCATGCAAAAAGAAAAAAAATTCCCTGCAATGCAATGTGACACACAGACTGCATTAGAGGTAGGCATCTAAAAGGTATTGGGGACTCATAGAAAAAGCTCTGGTTCATCAAACAAATATTTATTAAGTACTAGCTATGGGCAAAGCACTGTGATAGGCATTTGTCAAGTTACTCGTCAAGTAAATCCAACCCTTAGGAACAGCGAGATCTTGGAAAGACATTTTATACTTATTGGGAATCCCAGAAAACATTCCAAGAATCTGAGCTTGCACTGACAATGTAATCAAACATAGCTCCAAGTGAGCACTATTTATTACCAGAGAACATTTTGAATCACTCAAAAGTGGTTCAGAATAACTCAAAAGTGGTTCAGAATGGCTTTTGTTGTCTTGGTGAAAGATGATGGTCAAGAAGCTTCAGAAAATAATCAAGAAAGACCCTGGAAGACATCCAGCACTCTTCTAAGAATTCTGTAGGCTCTGGGCTCTAGATTCTCTTGCTTTGGGGCCTTATCCTAGATCGTTGCAAACATACCAAGCATATGGTGTGATATAAATGCTTCTACTTTCCCCAGTAAATTTATCTCTTTTTGTTGCTGTAAAATTTGAAATTACTTTCTAATTTTGATGTTAAAATTACTTATAATGGGTGATTTTTGACAAGGACATTTAAACTTAGGAATTCTCATGGGATCACAAAATCTTAAAATTTTTTTAGGGGGGTGAATACTAAATTGAACAATTAATGAAGTTGACATAATGTTACATTTGTAGATGTTCAATTAAACACCTAATTTTAATTTTACACTTTCATTTCATATTTGGAGCCAATTTATTTTGTTTTGCTTTGTTTTTCAGGCCCAAGACATTTCCATGGGCCTTTGGAAAGCTTTCAAACTGGAGGTCTCCTGCCTCTCGATGGAGGAGCCCTGGTGGCAGCAAGCCTTGTCAGCCAGGCCAACACCCATCCCTTGCCTCAACCAGAGGACCACTGAGGCTGACCTGGTGAGGTGGACCCTTTGAGAAGACTGCTGTTGGTGAGGTCCACATTAGGGTAGATTTAGGGGCATGCTCCTTCTACTTTTTTCTTTCTCTCTTTTACCTTCTCTCCTGCCTATGACTTTGTCCATCAATGGCAGCCAAGAGAAGCCAGCGGCTCCCTTAGACCCAGTCCACTCAGCTGGTGCCACTGAAGACATTTCTGATCTCAGTGAAAACATCATGGAAGGAGGGCTGACCACAAAGCAATACTTGTGGAAATAAAGCTGATTATGTAGACACTTTGATTAAAACTGGGAATACAAAATGCTTGCCATGTATTCTTTACAAAACCAGCATCCTAATGTCTTTTCAGAGTAGCCAATGTGGAATGAGCTGCTGAACTTTTGTCATTGGTAAAGCTGTAGTGAGTGGATAGACTGCTGGAATTTTCATGTTAGATGGCATCAGAGGTGTGTTCTGCTCCACTGCTGTTGCCTCTCCGCAGAATGCCTTTCTGCTGTCTGCGTGGTGGTTGCATCCCTCCCATCTCAGCTGCAAATCACCTCCTGTGATTCCTTGACCTCTCTGAGACTGAATGCTCTTTCTTTTGTGCTCCCAGTGACTTTAATAGTGTTCACATATCCATTAAAGCATTGTCCACCTCCTGTTGTAGTTGTTTGTTTTACTGGCACATTTGATACCCACTGTGAGCTCTTTGTGGGCAAATACCTTCCTTGCCTTCATCTCTATGTCTTCAGCTCTGAACACGGCACTTGGCACATAGTAGGGCCTAAAGCAATGAGGTAACTGGTTGTAAACCAAGGACCTTTCTTTAAGTACTGATTTTTGGTCCTTTTCAACATTGTCTAGCCAAGCCAGGAAAGACTGCATGCCCAGTTAATGTTCAAGATGTCATGATGAACATTCACCCACCCTACAGCATCCATCTTCCTTCAAATGTCCCCAAATCATGAGTCATCAGCTTCAAGTTCTACCACTGTCATAGATATTTTAAAAAACAAGATAAAGAAGCAAGAGTGCAAGTAGGAATAAAAACCTCCAGTAGTAAAAGTGAAACAAATCAATATCACTTCTCAGTGTCCAGAGATGCTTAATAGGCAAAGATCACTGCTAGATTATAAAAAATGTGTTTAGCAAGCAGGGAGGGCAAATTTAAGTTTCAGGAGTGAATATCTCAACTGCTCTTTTCATCTCAGAATGATGTAAATTTTCCTAGCATTAGATGATGAATATAAGTCTGTATCCACAGGATCTGATTCTGAAAGTGGTAGTTTTGCTTCTTGGGACAAGGTGGTGTGAGCTGCTCAGGGTGACTGGGGACTTTCAGCTGTGGATGGAGATGCCTGTTCAGGCTTTCATTGGCTTCCCTCGGCTCCTATGAGGCATCATCTCATGTACCATCGCCTGATTAGATTAGGATACAGCTCCTGCTGACAGCCTTGCCTACCTCTCCACTCTCCTTTTCAAACTCCTTTCCAGGCATTTCCCTCTCAGATCTTCTGGTCAGGACTTCCTAGGCTACTTGGGCCTTCCCTGGATGTGCCGTGTGTGTTCCTGCTCACATCTTTCTGCACATGTCTCTCTACCCGCCTAGTATGTTCCACTCCCCAGCTTTCTACACAAGATTTGTTCTTTGGGACCAAGCTCAAAGGTCCCTTGAACCCTCAGCTTCCTGGAGGAACTAATTTATTCTTAATCTTTGATCCTACATGGCCTTATGTGTCCCTTAATTATGGCACTTACCACTTTCTGTCATAGTTTCTACAATGATAATAATTAATCCATCAGTGAAGCTCATCAGCACTATCCTCAAAACATATCCCAAATCAACCACTTCCCACCACGTCTGCCTTGACCACTCCAGTGCAAACCGCTGTCCTTTCTCATCATGATTACTGAGATCACCTCTGAACCAGTCTCCTTGCCTCCATGCTTGCCTTCCACAGAGGGGCTAGCGTGGCCCTTATAAAGCATGCATTAAATTGAGTCACTCCTCTGCTCAGAACCTTTAGTGCTTCCCATGTGTATTAGCCCAGGCTCTCCAGAGAAACAGAAACAGAACAGTACACACACACATACCTCTCTATATCTCTATCTATATCATCTATATCTATATCTATCTATAGGTATATAAAATAAGACATTGTCTTATACAATTATGGGGCCTGGTGAGTCCAAAATCCTCAGCATGAGCCGGCAGCCTGAAGACCCAGGGGAGCTGATGGTGCAGGGGAAGTCTGAAAGCAGTCTGCGGAACCATTTCCTCTTGATCCATGAGGCTGGTCCTTTTGTTCTATTCAGGCCTTCAATTGATTGGATGAGGCCCACCCACATTAAGGAGGGCAATCTGCTTACTCAAAGTTCTCTGATTTAAATGTTAATCTCATCACAAACACCTTCCACATTGACATATAAAATTAACCATTCCATCCCTGTCAGCTTGGAACCCATACACATCTCCTTAAGTCATGCTTAATCTCCAAATAAAGACAATAATGAAGTCATATTTCTACAGAACATTAAATAGCTATCCTGCCTACAATAAAAAAACAAAACAAAACATACTAACCCTTTTCTCAGAAGAATGTAAGTCCTTGGATGCATCCGTAGGGCATCTCCTATACTGAAGTATGAAATGGTGAGGCAACTTGCCCAAGCCACCCTGTAAGAGTCAAGACTATCTGGTCTCACAGCCCACTCTTTAGTGGTGTCTGTTCCCTGACCCAGTTGTGATCTCTGTAAGGATGGCAACTGTGACTTGTCTATCTTTATTTCCCCAGTTCCTTGCACAAGGTTGGCATTAACTAAATGTTTATGAATAGAACGCATTCCAGCTTGTTCATCTTCCAGGTGCTACTGTGGTGACTTCCTGAGGCTCAGAGGTCAGAACTCCTAGTGGGTGACCTTGTACTTAGCCTCTCAGTGCAGACCATGCAGGAAAGAATTCAGACTTTGCCATGAAACAAACTCAGGCTCTTTATTTACTGCATGCTGTGTGATCTTGGGCCTCAAGTTTTCCATCTGCAAAATGAAGATACGAGTAATATCTGCTTCCAAGTATTATCTTTAAGGTTAACTAAAATAATGTATGTAAATCATTTAGTTCTGAGATTTGAACACACTAATTGCTCAAAAAATGCTAGCTGTTATTATTTGCTGACCTTGTTCTGAACTTCTGCAGCACATCACTTGTTATTTGCACTCGGTCTATCACTTCTCAAATTCACAGTGTGTCATTTACCTCAAGATGAGCCTCTGGAACATGGGGGTGGGGACAGACTATGCCTTGCACTTCTGTGTTGCTATGCAGGGCTGAGGCCAGAGCTTTGTGCATCATGGTTGTTCAGTACTTAAATGAATCAATTTATTCCTGCAGCTCCCACAAGGGAAGTTTATGTCACCAGATCTCCACGATGATTCCATGAAAGTCTGAAGTAGGTTTCAGAAGATGGATATGGGCATTTCTGTCTACACCAACATTCAGGGAATCTTGGATTGTAGGTCAGTGGTTTGGGTGGACCAAAATCAGAATAAAAATGTATACTTTAGCACGTGAACCTATGATCACATTTCTTCAAGCTCCTGTCCCTTATTTCTTTTTTTCCGTAAGTATCATAGTAGTGCAGGTGTCAGACAAAAATGCTGAAAAATTCTGATTTGACCTGGATTCCCAAACACTTGGAGTATAAGTCAAAGCACCCAGAATTCCAAAGGCATTAGACCATTATGCAAGTGGAGAGATCTGGTAAGGGCATAGGGAACAATGGTAGAGACATATTAGAGAAGATAGGGAAGAAGGCGCTTGAGCAGAGATCTGAATGACATGAGAAACCAAGCTGCGCAAGTCTAGGGGGAGAAGGAGCAACTCATGCAGAAGGAAGAACAGATGCAAAGGCCCTGAGGCACTGAATATTAAGTGTGTAAGAGGAACAGCAAAGAGGCCAGGGTGATAGGAGTCTAGTGAGGAAAGGGAGGGTGGCTGGAGATGAGGGAGGTGAGGAATTAGAAAGCTAGATCACCTAGAGCTTCACAGGCTAGGGGAAGGGCATGGATCGTACTGTGAGTGATTTGGGAAGCTTCTGGAGAGTTCTGAGCAGAGAAAAAACATGGTATGATTTATGTGGTTTACTTTTCTAACATTTCTTGGGCTTCTTTGTGGAATGTAGCTTGTAGGGGGAGAAGAATGAAAGTAGGAAGTCCAGTTAGGAAGCTACTACATAATTTGGGTGAGTGACTGCAGTGGTTGGTGGAGGTGGAGGTAATGAGGAAGTGGTTTATTTTGAAATATATTTGAAGGTAGATGTCACAGGATTTTTGGATGAATTTGAAATGTTTGAAGTAGTATAAAGATACAGGATAAATAGAGAAGGCTTTTTCTTTTATCTGGAGCAACAAATTGAATGATTCAACTCAATGAAATGAGGGGGACTTGGAGAGGAAAAAGCTCTGGGCAGCTGTGGAAATCATTCAATGTTGGATGTGTTAAATTTAGACATCCTAGTGGAGATATTGAATAGGAAGTTGGATAGAGAAGCCTGAAGAACGAGGGGGAGGGCAGAGCTAATGATACACATATTTTGGAATCATCAGCAAACAGAGGTATTTAAAGCCATAGAAGTGGATGGGGTTATCTAGGGAGTGGGAGAGAGAGAGGAAAAGAGAGAGGAAAAGAGAGACTTTTCAAAACCTCTATCCTGGGGCACACCAACGTTTAGAGATTTGAAAGAGAAGGAGCTGTCACAGGAGACTGAGACATGGCAGTGATGTTGGAAGAAAATAAGAATGTCGTGTTTCTGAAGTCAAGTTAAAACTCCATTTTAAAGATGGAGTGATCACCTGTATCAGATGTCCCCAGGAGGCCAAGGAAGGTGAGCACTAAGAATTTGCTATTGAGATAAATGCAAGAGTCCTCAAAGAACCACTGTTTATTTTTAGAAAAATACTGGAAGCATCCCAAAATGTCTATCAACAAGAGAATGGGTAAATTATACTGTGTTTGTACAATGGAATTCTATTCAGCTGAGAAAATGAATGAGCTAGAGTAACATGGATGTATCCCATAGACATTATAGTAAGTGAAAAGTTGAAGAATATATGCAGTTGAATATCATTTATAAAGTCTTAAAGCGTGCAAAACAAATCTATCTTGTTTAGAGGAAGCTACATAGTAAAAATAGAAAGGAATACATGGGAATGAAAAGTGTGAAATTCAGGATTCTAGTTACTTCAAGAATGGGGGAAGGGGAGGCAATCTGAGGACAATACACAGAAACATTCAATTGTATTGGTAATATTTTTGCTTTTTAAGCTTGGTGGTAGGTGCAAAGATAATATTGAATCATTTATACTTTTTAATACTCTAAATATTGCCTGAGAAATTCTAAGTATAAAAGAAAGACAATAATTTAATCACTGAATTTGTTGATGTGAAAGTCATCTGTGACTTAGACAAAAGAAATTTCAGTGAAATGTTTACTGGGCACGCAGATTGATTGGCATGGGTTCAAGAAAGAAAGGTATGGAGAAAGTGAAAATGACAAAGAAAACTCTTTAGAGAAGTTCTGGTATAAGCGGGGAGGAAAATGGACTGATAGCTGGAGAGGTACATGAGGTAAGGGGAGGTTTTATTAAGAATGACTCCAAATGTAAAGTTTGCCAAGGCCAAGTAACGTATGAAATTAAAATATAGTTTTTGTTTAATTATTTATCATTAGCAGATAATCTAAATACCCTTGTTTCCCTTTGGTGTTTTGACATTTGGCTTTTGCTAGTATTCATTAGCATCTTACCCAGTGGGGGGAAGAACTCAAATCAGTCTCTTTGGATATTGGCAAAAATAATTTAGTAAAGGCTTCACTTGGGAAAAAGTTGGAAACCACTTATTTAAATGACACTTGAGACTATTTGTGGATTAATAATAATGGAACATTGAACAAAAACGTTACACAAAATGTGTAAATTATTTCAGATGCTTTAGAGTACATGGTTTCTGGAATTAGGGAGATTGTTCAAAATGATATGTAAAAGTCATTGATATCCATAACTTTCAAGAAAACTTCTCGAAGAAGGTAGATTTGAAGAGGCTTTTCATGTGATTGTTATTTTGCATATAAGATCTATTACCATTAAGGAATGGGTGTTGCGTTTTCGTTTTCATTTTTTCCTAGTAACTGTTGCAGATTTATAAAGATCTTTTCACCTTATCTCCCGGAACCCATTCAGACCAAGGATATACCTCCCCATCAGCATGTTAAGAGTTACAACAAAATACATACGTATTCTAAATACAACTTGTAATCTATTGTGTGCCATGCACTGTTCTAGACATTAGGGAAGATTTTATTCAACTCTTACAACCTCCGTGCAAAGTAGGTTTCATTATCCCAAATTTACAGATGAGGAAACTGAAGCAGAAAGGAGTTCCATAGGTGGTAAGTTCTAGAACTGGGACTGGAATGCAGGATGTATAATTCTAAAGCCAGGGCTTTCTCTACTTTTCTGTGCAACCTCCAAGAATGGCTGTAAGTAGGTCCTTGACACAGAGTCACCTTAAACCCCATCCATGGGGCGGCCGTTTCTGACAAAAAGGCCAATCTTCTCCTTGGTTCGTGATGTTTTGTGTTGCCACTGCAACACATCATGAGATGTGACCATTCATGATGGTCCATCATGAGACAGGAGTGACCATCAGGAGAAATACAGTAGTACACCAGTTAGAAATTTTGAAGTCTGCAATTAATTGGGAATAAAACTGTGACTGCACGTTTTGAGGCCTTTTACTTTGAAGAACATCCTGTGTTTTTAAAACATCCACAGTGACTGTTGTTGTTCTATATTATTTAAATGAGTAAGTGTCCTAGTTTCAGGAGAAAGGAATTATTTTTTTCATCAAATTTACTGCATATCTGTTTAAAGAATGTGGCAACAGTGTGCATAAATCTCCAATCAAAATATTACAGAACAAGTCAATTTTATGATATTAAAAATGTATGGCCAGACACAATGTGCTGAAAATATAAAATTACCCCATGGTGATTTTTTTGCTCTTCTTATATTGGACTGTTCAGTCCCGAATTAAGTCTTGGGCAAAAATATACCAGACAAAAAAGGAGTTAAACTTGGCTCTGAACAATTAAACTGGTGTTATAAAAGTATGTCTATATAATATGCCAACATTGCAAATATATTTTTATAGCAATAGAATTTTTGTAGTATCTTAAATAGATTTTGAAACATTCAAATTATATATGCCATTACAAATAATAATATTTTATAGTTATTAGATAGCATCCTAATATGGAAAAATTTAAAAACTCCTTTAGTAGAAAATCTTCAGATGTTTTATGAGCAACCAGGAAACTATTTGGAGAATTTCTAGTGTAATTGGTACTTTGTGTTTTGGGGTAAGATCAGCACATCAGTGAAAGTCCAGTTGGACTTTTATATAAGCAGGATGATACTTTCAGTTTTCAGAACAGAGACATGATCATTATCTTCTTTCATGGAATATCACCACCACCATCACCACTGTGGTGACACTGGAATGTATGATTACCTTCCAGTAACATGTAACTATTAGGCATTGTCCATACATTATTTACTTCTCTATCTAAGCCCTATGAGATGATCCATATCAGCCCCATCTTATAGGTTGAGAACCTGAGGTTTGGAAGGTTAATTAATTTTCTGTAGGTGACACAGCCAAGATCTCTGCCCTTAAGAAGCCTGTACGTATGTAATGCTTGGCAATTCACAGCCCTATCCCAGCTGTTTCGTCTTGGACAGCTCTCACAACAGCTCTGGTATGGAGGAGCCCTAGGAGGTATGCCACTCAGAAGAGCAGTGGCTTCTCAAGGTCATCAGTATTGGGACCAGGCTTTGAATTACTGACTTGTGTTCACAACCAAACTGCACAGAAAGCTTCACTGTGAAACAAAAGCCCTTTATTGATTGGGCCTGCAATGGAACTCCAGGGGGGAATGTGGATGACAGAGATAAGAAGAGGGGGAGTGGAAAGGAATTCAGAGAAAACACTTCATTTTTCTCGGAGATTTTCTCTGCCAGTCAGTCTCCATGGCTTTACCTCTGATTCTTAGGAAGAGAGGCTTCAGGCAGAAACTCAAAACGTGGATTTCACACAAACCCTCCGTGAGATTTTGGGAATACCCAGAAGCTCACTTTCAGGAATGTAAATTTGGATCATGGTCCCAGAGGGTGTGTGGGTGAAGGGAAATCTTCCCTCTTGAGTAGTGTGGCTTCAGCTGAGTGGTACTGGCAGAGGGAGAGGCAGGGTAGGGCTGTGCACAGGAACTGGTTCTATCATTGCCAGGAAAGGCAAGCACATGGTGGTGCACTGTGGGCGGGATTGGAGCAGCCAAGGAGACAGAGCACTGGATGCAACATGGCTGTGGAAGGTTCCGAGTTTTCCCAGAAGTCACTGAAAAGACCTTGGGGAGGCATGGTACTAAACTAGAGAAATGAATATTACAACTGTAATCAAGGCCGAATCTCTGATGCATTTCACAAGACAGGCACAAATTTACCTTTGGAGGGTAGAGATTGGGATAGGTGTGGGATGTGGAGGAAATCAAGGAAGAGAAATATGTGGGTTATTGGAACTTGGCTGGGAAGTGAGGTCAGGGTGATTAGGGGATACTAAACATGGGCAGGAGGAGAGTGAGGTAAGAACAGAGAGGTTAGTTGTAGGTTGTTCTGGAATAAAGTAATACAAATTTGCATCATGATTCTAGAGGGTATGCGGGTGAAGGGGAGTCTTCCCTTTTGAGTGGCGTGTCTTCAGCTCAGAGTGTCATGGGTAGAGGGAGACATGGGATCCGGCTAGGCATAGGAAATGGCTCTATCATCAGAAGGAGGTACAAGCACATGATCTCAGATAGATGCAGTTGTTTTGATAAGCAGTGGGTATCACTTGAAGATTTGAGATCAGGTTAGTAGGGTGATCACAGCTCAGCTTTAAAAGATGAATTGGGAAGTGATATACTAGAATTTTTAGAGTGGGAAGAGTCTTGGAATATGAAGAAACTGGTCAGGAGTTGTTTTTGACAATACGTGGGTACCTCATTTAGCCCAGGACAGAGATGTCTGAGAATGGAAGTGCTAAGTAAATTGGTTCCATAAAGACTCAATATAGCATATCAGCAAAAACATGACTCAATAATGCATTATGGTGCATAAGATGCCTACGGGCTTAGGGGATGGAGGGAGGAGAGGTTAAAGAGGACAATGGACTATAAATCCCAGTGAGCAGGGAGAACTGGTCTTATAGGTATAATTGAGTGAGGATACTAGAATGATGGAATTTTTTGTGATTAGATAGTTCACTCTTTGGGGGTGAAACAATTTCTGGTGAACACAAGGTCTCTGGGTGGAGAAGTTCTTTGCAGTTGAGAAAGTCAGAGTGTTTGGAACCCTCAGGATAGTGGCAGAACTTGGTGAGCATCCCAAAGATACCAGCAGATGAGAAACGATGTCCATGAGGGCAGTAGGTGACAAAGCTGATGAGGACTGAGCATGCTGCAGGGAAAGGGAGTTGGGGTTGTTTTTTAAGAGGGTGAAATAATGGTCTGGGAGCTGGAGGTAAGAGGATTTGGGGCCTGACTTTCAATTCTGCATGCCTTCCAGTTTCAAATGATGTGAGTAACAGGACCACCCACTTGAGATGGTTGCAAGAGAATTAGGTTTTGGGGACAACCACATTAAGATCAGGGAGTAGGAAGACCCTCAGTGAAGACATTAAGAGTGTAAGGTAATTTGTTAATCAAGGAATCGAGACTCTAGAGAGCATAGGGCAAGGGCTTTGGAGAAATGTGATGCTAGCACTTGGATCAGGGAGGAAGAAACACCAAGCTATTTAGGAATCAGGAAAAAAAAAAAAAAAGGACGATCATCAGTAGGACCTCAGTTGGAGAAGAGAGTCATGTGGCTGTTTGCCAACATAAGAGGTCCCAACAGTTTTCTAGTTTGAGCGGTGAGGTGCTGCCTGGCCCCACAGGATGAAAGTGAGGCCGGGTCTCTGGGTGGTGATAGCACGAAGGAGCTCTTCTATGTGTAGGTGTGATCTGTGTGCAGAGACAAGGCTGGGTGGGTGTCACATGCTCTGAGCTTTTGAGGCTACACACCAGAGATGTAGGGCTGGGTTCTGACAGGAAAGTTTTGCTAAAAAAAAAACTTGTGTCACCTCTATGCATAAAACCCTTCACACGGCACCACATCCTCTTCATCCTACAGTGAGATTGCTTTAACACAGTTTGCAGGACCCTCAAACATCTGGCTCCAGGCTCCCTCTCCAGACTTCTGCCCCTTCCTTAACAAATCATGTTCCAATTATCCAGAGATGCTTATAATTTCCTGAACATTCTTTGCAGCTCCTGACTAGAATTCTTTGTTTCCTACACACCTTTCCCTCTCCTCTACACAGCAATGGTCCTACAGCCTTCACTTTGAAGATTTAGCTTAAAGAATCTCCTTCACCAGGAGGCTTCTCTTGACCACCTTATGTTGGACTACATGCCTCATCTCTCATAGAACCTCCATCCTTATCAACACCCTCTTCTATCAATACCCTCTTATTATCTTTGTCAGACTTAACTCTCTGTATTAAATGTGCCACATAATGTGATCTCCTTTACGCAGAAAATCTCCACCAACAGCACTTGAGTCTGAG
This sequence comes from Papio anubis, assembly GCF_008728515.1. NCBI lineage: Eukaryota > Metazoa > Chordata > Mammalia > Primates > Cercopithecidae > Papio > Papio anubis. The sequence goes on from NC_044976.1 coordinate 184,213,406, forward strand.
AAACTTTTGAGCAAGACTCGTGTCTTATTCACCATCATATTCTCAGTATCTTGCATGATACCCAGCATATAGAAAACTCTCAGTAAGTATTCAGAGAATGATGGACATAACAGAAACTGAATTAGGTCAGTGTTGTGGGGGAATGAAATGAAGAATGGATTCTAGGGACATTTGGTAGAGAACTGATAAGAGTTAACAGATGTATTAATGTGTAAGTATGCACATTTGTGAGTTTAGTGGAGAGAAGAAGGACTCAAAGTCAGCGACCTGTTACTCATGAGTAATATTTACTTATCTTTACTCAATAGCCCCAGAAAACCTGAGTGTTATCCTCAGGATAGGAAGCAGCTGGCGAGGTTGTAATGGAAGAACCATCACTGGAGATTTATCCTCTTTCCTGTAGGCATTTAGTAGAAGAGAATTACTGTATTATTATTGGTATTATTCTCCTTAATACATGAATGCCGTAGATTTGTTTAGGCTTAATTTCTTTAACATAAAGTGGAAGAATCTCTATTACCTCCTCTCAATCTCCCAACACTTTTCTGAAGTGAGTAAAGTACACATTATTCCCATTTTGCAGATGAGAATTAGGGTGTGGTGCTTACAATCTCAATAGGGGCGAAATAAGCATCAGAGTGCTTCTTCTAGCTTCCATCTGCTGTTTTGCACAGAACTGCTCTGCTACCTCTGAGGGTGAGGAACACACACTAAACAAGAGATTATAGTTGGTTTCCACTTCATTGTAGTTTTTAACAACATACGGGGGTTGGAAGTTAGACCTGTTTTCTGTGGTTCTCAGGTCTCTGCAGCCCTTTTCATAGAAAGAAGTTGCTCTGGCAATCAGCTACTGTGGTGGCATGTGGCTATTTGTAGCTTCAAGGTTACAATTTGGCCAACCGCTTCACCATTTCATCCTCGAGTTCTTTCAGACCCTTGGGTGGGTGCCATGTATTCCTGGTGATTTATTTATTTCTAAATTTGCCAATTTGGTCTAAAGCATCTGTTTTTTACTGAATATTTATTTCCCCCTAATTTCTATGTTCCAAATGACAATTGGGAGCTAAGAAATTCTTCAGAGTATTTCAGATTACATACTTTCTAAGTAAGGCTGGGGTTTATGTAGACCAAGTCTGAATTAACATTGACCAAAGATGCAAAATATTCATCTGTTGTGGTTTATATCCAGATGGGAAGTGAGGTGAAATATTCCTCTCCTGTATCAAGGGTTGTGATTAGGGTTGAGGGTTGATTAGAAATAACAGCAATCTTTTAGTCATGAGTGATACTTACTCCTCTTTATTCATCAGCCTTGGAAAATCTATTATCCTCATCTTTCTACTGAAACTATTATGAAAAAGTCAACAAAGAATTTCCTGAATATCAAACCCAAATGGTTGGCATCTCTTTTGTTCTTCTGGAATTTTCTGTGACACCTGTCACATTTTCAGGCCATAATCCTAGGATTATTTATCTTTGATTTTTCTTTCTCTTTTATTTCCCTAATGATGATGATCACGTGGTGGTTCTTTTGTTAACTTTTCAATGGTGAGTTGCAGTGATTGATTTTTTTAATGTTAAATCAATGTCACATTCCAGGGATAAATTCTACCAGGTCATGATATATTATCCTTTCTATAGTTTCTTGATTTCTTAAGATATTGTTTAGGAATGTAGCATCTATGTAAATGAGGGATATTGGTTGGGAGTTTTGTTTTCTGACAATGTCTTTGTTTTGGTATAAGGAAAATATTGGTCTTATAGGCTAACTTGAGAAGTATTTTCTCCTCTCTGTAATTTTTTGGAGGAATTTGTATAGAATAGGTATTATTTCCTCTAAAATTTGTTAGAATTTACCAGTGGAACTATCTGGACCTGGAGTTTGCTTTGTGGGAAGGTTTTCAAGTATAAGTTTAATTTCTTTAATAGAAATAAATCTATTCAGGTTACATACTCTTGAGTGAGAATTATAGTTTGTGTCTTTCAAGAGATTTGTTCACTTTAAGTTTTCTAATTTATAAGCACAAAGTTGTTCATAATATTCCCTTATTATACTTTTGATATCTGTACAGTCTGTAATGATGTCAACTCTTACACCCACTACTGATAATTAGTGTTTTCTTGCTGTTGTATTTCCTGATCAGTGTTGCTAGAGGTTTATCAATTTTATTGATCTTTTCAAAGAAGCAGCTTTTGGTTTCATTGCTTTTACCTATTGTTTTCTTGTTTTCTATTTCATTAATTTCCATTTTGATCTTCATTATTTCCTTTTTTCTGCTTACTTTGGGCTTAATTTGCTCTTATTAGCAGCATCCCACAAATTCAATATATGTATTTTCATTTTCATTCAGTTCAAAATAGTGTTCTAATTTTCCTTTTGATCTCTCATTTGACCATGAGATATTTAGAACTGTGTTATTTAGTATCTGAATGTTTGGGGATATTTTCCATATATCTTTCTGTTATTGATTTATAATTTAATTCCATTATGGTCAGAGAACATATTTTGTATAACTTGAATCTTTTAACATTTAATAAGACTTTGGTTTATAGCCCCCAATGCTTTCGTAAATTCAATGGGATTCACCTTTGGGGGATCACATTTGCGATGGTCAATCAGCAATACCCTTGATAGCAATTTACAGCTTTTCGGTGGGCAACACCCAAATGGGCTGCTCCTCATAAAACTCCCTTGCTTCCTCTTTTTGTCTTCCCAACCCCTTATGTCCCTTGATGCACACAGCAAGCATGAAGTTCACTTGCCTTATTTGATAGAATGAGAGGGAGGAGTGAGGAATTAGGCTAAATAAAGCCAGGAGAGAGTGAAGGAGGGCAAATTAAGCAGTAATCCAAGGAAGGCTGAGCTGGGACTATAACGAGATATTTTATTTTTTGGCTCATAAACTGACTCTAAAGGCAATTCCAAAAATGTTTTGAGCAATGAAAGCATTACTGTATGAAAAGTGTAGCCTTGGAGATTTCTTTGAATGACAACACTCATTTGGATGTATGAGTTCCTGAGTGCTTTAGAAAAAATTAATCATTATTTTTAGTTAGATATGTAACTATTTTTGTGAACATTTCCAACTCAGTGCAGTGCGAGCATAAAACAATTTTTCTTTCTCTGATCACTGCCTTCAACCATATTTTGTCAGATCTAGCTTTACTGTCTTCTAATAGTATCATGAACATTTTGTCAGAGCTTTCTGGTCACCTGCAGTTATTAAGTCCAGTAACAACCTTATCTAATATTTTAGCCCACTTCTGGGATTGACTGTGGCTACTGATCTGCAGTGAAGAAAAAGCAGTGTTTCTCCCCTTTCCTCTTCTCTTCTGTATTCTTTTTATCCTTCAGCCTGTTGGGAAGAGGATCAGAGATTAACAAAGGGACAAGTATCTCAAATTCAGCTGTTGCCAAGTAAGGTGCTGTGTGTGTATGGAAGACAGGGTCCCAGTAAATCTTTTACAGGAATTGGATACAGAGCCTGTATAAAGGGCAGACTGGCCTCCCAGGTGAACATTTGCTTATACAGTGGTCTTGATGAACTGCACTTGGTGTAGAATTAGCCTGGATGATTCACAGGGTTTTCCTTTTGTCTGCCAGAATCACTCACATTTTTGATACGAAAAACAGTGAATGTTTAGTCAACTGATCTACTACCCCTCTCTCTGCCTTGCTGTCTTCCTTCCACTCATTTCTCATTGGCTCAAATAGGCATCACATCCATTACCCAAGCAAATACTCAATAGGAGAAGAGAGGCCGTTGTCCGTTTTTGCTGCCCTTACATTTATCTTCGAGGATGACAAGGACCTAAGTTGGTGGGAAGGATAAAAAATCATTGTACTCCCTCTAATTCCTGTTGTGGTAACAACACCTCCTAAATCTCAGGAATTTTAAAAAAACAAAGAAAAAATTCTTGTTTAAGTTACTTCTCTATCACTAGTTGGTAGGGAGGCTGTATTCATTATTGCTTACATAGAAGCCACCATTTGAATGGTAACAGACGGCACTGGCCTAGAAGTGACACATGGCCTACCACTAGTCACATGGTCCTGATGTAACAGAAGGGTTGAGACATCCTACCAACCCTACTATGTGCCCAAAAGAGAAAAAAAAAAGTACTTTATTGAAAGCACTAATGATTACCATATGTAGTCTCCATTCCATGCCTCCAGTGCAGTGGTTCTCTCTCTCTCTCTCTCTCTCTCTCTCTGTCTCTTTTCTCCTCTCCTTCTCTCACACTTCCTCAGTCTTCTGCTTATATAGACAGTTGAGAGGTGGGGGTAGCAGGAAAGCAGCTGAGACGATGGTTGAGAGGAAGAATCTTATTCCACATATTGTTACACATGCATTCATGCCACACACATTCATATGCCTATGAATCACACCTCAGCAAGGCAAAGTTCAAGACTAGTGCAGGGATGGAAAACCTTGGGTTTGTAGATTCATAATCCAACTCAACACCAATGATTACATCAAGTAAGTTCATTAAAGAACTATTTGTTATGCAGACTGTGTTTATAGATCCAAAAATATAGTCATATGGCCTGAAAAATTCAAATGTACTTCTGTGAGCAATGGAATGAAATAAAGAACCCAAACTGTTTCACACAATCCTTGGGTTTACAGTGTCTCAGACTCCAGCCAATAAGAGGAGATACAGTTGAAAAGATCACTAGGTAGGGTCATTCTTATTTAGACTCTGTTGATATTTTAAATTGCTACTTCCATGGGAGATACCAAATCCATAAGAGAGACACAAGCTGGTCAGGGCTCTGGGTTCTATTGATAGAATTTTTATATAAGCAAAAAATGACAGATACCAGGATTCCATACTACAGTTCTACAATCCTATAAATATCTCCTTCTTCTTCTGGAAAATGTGTCTGACCAACACATATGAAGCAATGTGACAGGCTAGTAAAAGAGAATAGAGGTTTAAATGTCAGCTAAAACAATGTTCATTTCCTTAAAAAAAATCATTTGCACAGCTCTTCAAGCCGCCAAATGGAACCTCTTGCGGTTTGAAGTTCATCCAGAAAACCCTTTTGCAAAATATTTGCTGAAACACTGTAATGTAGGAATAGTAAGGGATTAAGGCTTGTTTGCTTTCTCCTCCCCCACACCTATCTTCCCTAAGCTGACTTCGGCAGCCCAGAATCTTAAATCCGTGTGTCTGAGACCCAGATTCCAAAATCAGCATATTGCTTCCCACCACCACTAAAAACTAAAATATTACTGAAATGTCTCACTTCTAACTAAAATCTGCCTAACTAAGCAGACCAATGGTCTTTCATACAATTCTACCAGCCTCCAAACACCTCCAGTAGATCCCCTTTTAAAAAAATTGTAAATTGATAATTTACATTTGCATGAATTTATGGGGTACAAAGTGATGTTATGATTTATGAATACAACGTGGAATAATTAAATAAAACTAGTTGACTTACCCATCACCTCAGATACTTAACATTTTATGTGGTGTGAACATTTGAAATTACCTCTCCTAGAAATTTTGAAATGTTTAATACTCTATTATTAACTGTATTCACTGTGCTGTGCAATAGAACTAAAAAAAAAAATTCCTTCTGAGATTTTGTATCCTTTGACCACCATCTCCTTATGCTCCCACCCTCCAGCCTGTGTAACTGCCATTCTACTTTCTCATTGTATGAGCTCGGTTGTTTTAGATTCACATAAGTACATGCAGTATTCATCTTTCTGTGCCTGGCTTATTTTAGCATAATGTTCTCCAACTCCACTCATGTTGTGGCAAATGAAATAATTTCCTTTTTTAAGGCTAAGTAGTATTCCATGGTGTATGTATACACTACCACATTTTCTTTATGCATTCATCTGTTAATGGACACTTAGGCTCATTCCATAACTTGGCTATTGTAAACAGTGCTGCAATGAATGTGGAAACACAGACATTTCTTTGACAAACTGATTTCAACTCTTTTGGGTAAATACCCAGAAGTGAGATAGCTAGATTATATGGTAATTCTGTTTTTAGTTTTTTGAGAATGTTCCATACGTTTTTTCATAATGGCTCTACTAATTTACATTTCCACCAGGTGTATAAGTGTTCCCTTTTCTCCACATCCTTGCTAACACTTATTAACTCCACCTGGTTGTGGGAGGGACCAGGTGGAGCTAATTGAATCACGGGGGCAGTTTCTCCCATCCTGTTCTGCAGATGGTGAGTTAGTTTTCACAGATCTGATGGTTCTATAAGGGGCTTCCCCCTTCGCTGGGCACTCATTCTTCCGCTTCCTGCCACCACGAGAAGAAGGACGTGTTTGCTTCCCCTTCCACCATAATTTTAATTTTCCTGAGGCCTCCCCAGCCCTGCAGAACTGTAAGCCAATTAAATCTCTTTTCTTTATAAATTACCCAGTCTCAGTTATTTCTTCTTAGCAGTGTCAGAACGGACTAATACAGGGTCCTTGCCCATTTTTAAGTTGAGTTTTAAAAATTCTTTGTTTTTGCTATTGAATTATTTGAGTTCTTTTTATTATTTTGGATATTAGCTCTTTTCCAGTTGTGTGGCTTGCAAATATTTTCTCCCAATCTGTAGGTGTCCTTTGCACCCTGTTATTTCCTTTGCTGTACAGAGGCTTTTTCATTTGATGTAATCCCATTCATCAATTTGTGCTTTTGAATACGTCTCCTTTTGGACCTGTATGAAATTTTTTTTAGCTATGTAATCTAGGAACAGACTTGCTAGGTTGCAAAATGTGTGCATTTAGTATGTGTAAGTAGTGGAAGGCTGTTTCCCCTGATAATGGCATTAGCCTGTATTACGATCAGCAATGCATGGGAATTCCAATGTAACTAATTCCTTCCCCCAACAATTGGCATTATCCAGTTTTCTAATTCTTGCCAGTCTAATTGGTGTAGAGTGAAATCTTAATGTTGCTTTCATTTGCATTTTTTCTGACTATTTATGAGTTTGAGTGTCTCTTGATATGCTTCTCAGGTTTTGGATTTCCTCTTCTAGGAATTGTCTGTTTATATTAGTTGCCCATTTTTCTAATAGAGATGCTCTCCTCTTGATGTTAATTTGCAGTTCTTCCATATTCTAGATATTAATTCCTTGTAGTTTTAAACATTGAAAATATCTGTCTTCTAACTGACTTCTTGGTGTTTAATGCACAGAAACATTACATTTTGCTGCCATAAACTTCATTGAGTTATTGTTTTAGGATTAACACTTAAAATTTTTAGGAAGTTCTACATTCCTACATTATAAAGATATTCTATATTTCTTCTATGTGGTTTTAATTAGGGATTCAGTTGTTTTTCTCTACTGAATCAGTTTCTGCCAAAATGGCGAATTCTTTCCTCATTGATTTACAGTACTACTTTCTTGTACATTCTCCTATAATGTCATAGATCTCTGACAGTTTCTTTGGTCTATATACCTGTTTTTATATTAATACCACAGAGAATTTAAAAAATCTATTTTCTAACAATATTTTGCAGAGGAAGTCTGTTCCATTTAGTCTTTTGTTTTAATCATGACTTTATCTATTGGTACTTTTTTTTCATATACATGTTAGAGTATGCGTATCATGTTTCACAGAAATTTGACTTAAGATTTTAATTCAGTTGCCTTAATTTACATATTAATTTATAGATAATCAACACCTTTAGACTATTCCTCTATCCAAAGGCATGAATCTTCTTAATTTATGACATCTGTATTATTCTCCTCTCTGTTCTTTATTAGAGTTTTACATTTTCTTTACAGAGGTCCTGTGTACTTTTGGTGAGGTTAACTTCTAGATACTTTGTAGTATCGAGTTTGTTGATATTGTGATTGGTGTTTTCCTTTTTTCAAAATAACATTTTCTTGTTGAGTTTTGATAGCACAGAGAAATTATTTTTATTTTTAAGGTCAATCTTGTATCTGGCAATTGTGTTGGTTCTTCTAGACGGATGATCATATCTACCTAGAAGACAATTTAATCACTGGCTTTCCAATCCTTATCTTTCTTTTCTTTTACTTCGCTTATAACATTGATCTCCTGTACTAAGTTAAAAATAGTAGTGAAGATGGAATGCATCATCCTTCGTAGGTGTGAAACCTTATCAGCTGTTCCTTCTGTACCAATTGCTATTATTATATATGATGTAATTTATTTATATGCATTTTAACAAATTATATGCAATTACTACATAATTTTTCTTTATACTGAATGTAGTGAATTATGTCATTAGATTTTTGATACATTTCTTGATAACACCCTTTGAGCTTGTTACACAAACCCCCCCACACATCGTCAATTCTATTTTCTACCATTTTGTTTAGTATATTTTCCTCTAAATTAATAACTGAAATCGGCTCTTACTGTAAATATTTCCCCTACTTACTATTGTGTTTATGCTTGGTTTTAGACTCTATCCCCCAAGATTATATTTAGTTGCATGCATAAAATAATCTTAGCAGCTTTCACCTCTTTTTCTATTTTTAGAAACAATGTTTAAAATTGGAATTCATCATTCCTTGAAAATTTTATAGAACTCTCCCATAAACTATCTGGCTAGTTTTGGGGCAGGAAAGTCATTGCATTTCCTTTCTAGCTCTTCTAAGTATTTGTTGCTTTATTTAAAGTTTAACCCAAGAACTGTCTAATAAAATGTGGTTTCATTTCCAAATATGCTATTTAAATTATCTTTTTGTAGATAATTTCTAATTCTGTTTGATAATTGTTGAAGAACACAGTCTGTTTGATATTGTTCTTTAGTAATTTACTGAGATTGCTTTAATGATCTAATATGTGGTCTAGTTTTGTTAATGAGGATGAGCTAAAAGTTATATTCTCTGTTTGTTGGGGCGTACTTACCATGTGTACTCTTTATATACTTGCTAGAGTTTGATAATTGTTATTTAGGATTTTGATATCTCTGCTATTTTCTTATGCTTGAAATATTCATTTCTAATAAATCTACCAAAACCAAACGTTTTTATTAATATATTTCTTCCTGCAATTTAGATAACTATTGCTTTGTACACTTGAAGCTGTATTAGATGCATGTATATTGGCTCTACCATCTATTTTTTTGCTTTCCCCTTTTATGAATAGGTGATGTTCTTATTTGTTCCTTTTCAATTTTTTTAGCTTTAAAACCAATCTTAGATATTAAGATCACTATCAAGCTTTCATTTGGTTCATGTTTCACTAGTTTATCTTTTCCATCCTATTTCTAAACTTTCTGTGTGTTTTTAAGTATGCATCTTGTAATCAATATATTGTTGGATTAAAACGATTAGAAACTTTCTATCTTCTAATTAGTTTATTTTATATTCAAATGACTATTACATTAGAACTTAGTTCTATTATTATCTTTTTTATTTTTTCCATTTATATTTTTCTTTTTAAATTTTTTATTCCTGCTTTTCCTTGGATATATTCATATTCTTCTAATTCTAATATTAATTTTGTAGTGGCTGCTCTTAAGAGTCATATTTGTATTCTTTATGATTTTCAAAGTCAGCCTTTCTTCTTCCTTCTCTCTCGCCTGCCCTTCCTTCCTTCTCTCTTTTTCTAACTCTCTTTGTTCTCACAAAACAAATATACTGGCAAACTCTTCTCTCTCTTAGTATCTTCACTTCTCTACCTCTTATCATGTTGATTTTTCTTAGAATTTTAGTTTTTGATTATTATGGGTGTTTTTCCCTTTCTCTTGTCTTAGCTTTCTTTTTTCTTTTCTTTCTTTCTTTCTTTTTTTTTTTAATAGTTTAAGTTCTGGGATACATGTGCAGAACGTGAAGGTTTGTTACATAGGTATACATGTGCCATGGTGGTTTGCCGAACCCATCAACCCATCATCTAGGTTTTAAGCCCTGCATGCATTAGGTATTTGTCCTAATGCTATCCCTCCCCTTGCCCCCGACCCCCACAACAGGCTCTGGTGTGTGATGTTCCCTCCCTGTGTCCACGGGTTCTCATTGTTCAGCTGCCACTTATGAGTGAGAACATGCAGTGTTTGATTTTCTGTTCCTGTGTTAGTTTGCAGAGAATGATGGTTTCCAGCTTCATCCATATCCCTGCAAAGGACATGAACTCATTCTTTTTTTGTGGTTGCATAGTTTTCCATGGTATAGATGTGCCACATTTTCTTTATCCAGTCTATCACTGATGGGCATTTGGGTTGGTTCCATGTCTTTGCTATTGTAAATAGTGCTGCAATAAACATACATGTGCACGTGTCTTTATAGTAGAATGGTTTATAATCCTTTGAGTGTGTATATATATACCCAGTAATGGGATTACTGGGTCAAATGGTATTTCTGGTTCTAGATTCTTGAGGAATTGCCACACTGTCTTCCACAATGGTTGAATTAATTGACACGTCTCAAAAGCTTTCTCTTTTCATGAAAAAATCATACTAGAATATTTTATCAACTTTGATTTCCATATCACTTGCAGTATCTCCTAGATTTATTTCTCTTATTATTTGAGCACTTCTTCCAAATGTGTCTTTGCTGTGGGTCTTTTTTATTTTTTATTTTGGCAAGCCTCTAGGGCATTATATATGTTAGAATATTTTATTATGTCCTCACATTTAAATGACAATTTAATATACTTAATTCTAGGTTCAAAGTTCTTTTCCTTCAATGCTTTAAAAATATTTCCTCATTGTCTTCTTTCGTCTAATGTTGCCATTGAAAAGTCTAATGTCAATCTGATTCTTGTTCTTACTAAATGATTTCTTCATTCTAGAAGCTTTAACATTTATTTTTTTTTCTCTGTTATGCCTACAATTCTATATGTGGCATCAAGGGGTGTGTGTGTGTGTGTGTTTTATGCTTATCTCTTCTGTTTAATACTGTGTGGAGGTTCTTTTGATCTTAGGTTAATTAATAATTCTGAGAACTTTCTGCCCATATTTTTTCACATCTTTCTCTTACTTTTTTTATCACATTTGAGGATTCCTGTTATCTGATGGTGACACTTTTTTTTAATCCTCCTTATTCTCAGTTCTTAATTTTATATTTTCTATCTTTTTTCTTTTCTGTGGTTTTTTCTTTTTTTTTTTTCTTAAGACAGGGTCTCACTCTGTCAACCAGACTGAAGTGCAGAGTACAGTGAACATAGCTCACTATAGTCGTGAACTCCTGGGCTCAAGCAATCCTCCCACCACAGCCTCCTGAGTGCTGGGACTACAGATGTGCACCAACACACTCAGCTAATTTTTAATTTTTTTTTTTTTTTTTTTTGAGATGGAGTCTCGCGCTGTGTCACCCAGGCTGGAGTGCAGTGGCACGATCTCGGCTCACTGCAAGCTCCGCCTCCCAGGTTCAGGCCATTCTCCTGCCTCAGCCTCCGAGTAGCTGGGACTACAGGCGCCCGCCACCACGCCCGGCTAGTTTTTTGTATTTTTAGTAGAGACGGGGTTTCACCATGTTAGCCAGGATGGTCTCGATCTCCTGACCTCGTGATCCGCCCGCCTCGGCCTCCCAAAGTGCTGGGATTACAGGCTTGAGCCACCGCTTTTTAGTAGTGTCAGGGGTGTCTCACTGTTGCCCTGCCTAGTCTCAAATGCCTGGCCTCAAGTGATCCTGCTACCTCAGCCTTCCACAATACTGGGAATTTTAAGTTCAGGTGTACAAGTGCACATTTGTTATACAGGTAAACTTGTGTCATGGGAGTTTGTTGTACAGATTATCTGATCATGCAGGCATTCAGCCTAGTATCCATTAGTTATTTTTCCTGATCCTCTCCTTCCTTCCACTTTCCACCTTCTGAAAGACCCCAATGTGTGTTTTCCTGTACGTCCATGTGTTCTCATAATTTAGGTCCCACTTATAAGTGAGAACATGTGGTATTTGGTTTTCTGTTCCTGTGTTAGTTTGCTAAGGATAGTGGCCTCCAGCTCCATTTGTGTCCCTGTAAAGGACATGAGTCCATCCTTTTTAATGGCTGCATAGTATTCCATGGTGTATACAAACCACATTTTCTTTATACAGTCTATCATTGATTTCTTTATACAGTCTATCATTTAGGTTGATTGCATGTCTTTGCTATTGTGAATAGTGCTGCAATGAACACATGCATGCATGTGTCTTTGTAATAGAATGATTCATATTCCTTCGGGTATATACCCATTAATGGGATTGCTGAGTTAAATGGTATTTCTGTCTTTAGGTCTTTGAGGAATCTCCACACTGTCTCCTACAATGGCTGAACTAATTTACAATCCCACTAACAATGAATAAGCATTATTTTTGCTCCACAATTTCACCAGCATCTGTAGTTTTTTGACTGTTTAATAATAGCCATCTGACTGGTGTTAGATGGTATCTCATTGTGGTTTTGATTTACATTTCTCTAATGAACAGTGATGTTGAACTTTTTTTCATATGCTTGTTGGCCCCAAGTAAGTCTTCTTTTGAAAAGCATCTCTTCATGTCCTTTGCCCACTTTTTGATTTTTTTTTTTTCTTGTAAATTTGTTTAAATTCTTTGTAAATTCTGGATGTTAGACCTTTGTCAGATGGGTAGATTGCAAAAATTTTCTCCTTCTTTAGGTTGCCTGTTTGCTCTGATAATTTCTTTTGCTGTGCAGAAACATTTAGTTTAATTAGATTCCATTTGTCAATTTTAGCTTTTGTTGCAATTGCTTTTGGTGTCTTCGTCATGAAATCTTTGCCCATGCCTATGAATGGTGTTCCCTAGGTTGTATTCCAGGGTTTTTACAGTTTTGAGTTTTACATTTAGTTCTTCATCCATCTGGAGTTAATTTTTGTATATGGTGTAAAGAAGGGGTCCAGTTTCAATCTTCTGCATATAGCTAGCCAGTTATCCTTGCACCATTATTGAACAGGGAATACTTTCCCCATTGCCAGTTTTTGTCAGGCTTGTTGAAGATCAGATAGTTGTAGGTGTGTGGTCTTACTTCTGGGTCCTCTATTCTGTTCCATTAGTCTGAGTGTCTGTTTCTGTACCAGTATCATGCTGTTTTGTTTACTGTAGCCCTGTAGTATAGTTTGAAGTTGAGTAGTGTAATGCCTCCAGTTTTGTGCTTTTTGCTTAAGATTGCTTTGGCTATTTGGGCTCCTTTATAGTTCTATGTGAATTATAAAATAGTTTTCTCTAGTTATATGAAGAATGTCAATGGTAGTTAAATAGGAATAGCATTGAATCTGTAATTTGCTTTGGGCAGTATGGCCATTTTCACAATATTGATTCTTCTTATCTATGAGCATGGAATTTTTTTGTGTGTGTCATGTGTGATTTTTTTTGCGTGGTATTTTGTAGTTCTCCTTAAAGACCCCTTTCACCTCCTTTGTTAGCTTTATTCCTAGGTATTTTATTCTTTTGGTGGCAATTGTTTATGGGAGTTCATTCCTGGTTTGGCTCTCGGCTTGACTGTTGTTGGTATATAGGAATGCTAGTGATTTTTGCACATTGATTTTGTATTCTGAGATTTTGCTGAAGTTATTTATTAGCTTAAGAAGGTTTTGAGCTGAGACTATGAAGTTTTCTAGATATGTGATCATGTCATCTGCAAACAGTGATAGTTTGGCTTCCTCTCTTTCTATTTGAATGCCCTTTATTACTTTCTCTTGCCTGATTTCCCTGGCCAGAACTTCCAATACTATGTTGAATAGGAGTGTTGAGAGAGGGCATCCTTGTATTATGCCAGTTTTCAAGGGGGAATGCTTCCAGCATTTGCCCATTCAGTATGATATTGGCTGTGGGTTTGTCATATGTGGCTCTTATCACTTTGAGGTATGTTTCTCAATACCCAGTTTAATGAGAGTGTTTAACATGAAGGAGTGTTGAATTTTATAAAAAGCTTTTTTTTTTTTTTTTTTTTGCTTTGATTTAGATAATCATGTGGTTTTTGTTTTTAGTTCTGTTTATGTGATTAAACACATTTATTTATTTGTTGAACACACTTGCATCCTGGAGATGAAGCCTACTTGATCGTGGTGAATTAGCTTTTTGATGTACTGCTGGATTCAGTTTTCAAGTAGGACTTTTTGAGAGAATTTCTTAGTCTTTATTTCTAATTTGATTGTTTTGTGGTCCAAGAGACTGTTTGTTATGATTTCAGTTCTCTTATATTTGCTGTGGAGTGTTTTACTTCTGATTATGTGATTGATTTTAGAGTAAGTGCCATGTGTCAATGAGAAGAATGTATATTCTATATACAATTGTTTTTGAGTAGACAGTTCTGTAGATATCTATGAGGTCCATTTGATCAGGTCATGAATATCTTTGTTAATTTTCTGTCTCAAAAATCTGTCTAATATTGTCAGTGGGGTTTTAAAGTCTCTCACTGTTATTGTGTGGGAGTCTGTATCTTTGAATGTCTTGGAAAACTTGCTTTATGAATTTGGGTACATATATATTTAGGATAGTTGGATCTTCTTGTTGAATTGAACCCTTTACCTTTATGTAATGCCCTTCTTTGTCTCTTATGATCTTGTTGGTTTAAAGTCTATTTTGTCAGAAACTAGGATTGCAACCCCTGCTTTTTTCTGTTCCCCATTTGCTTGGTAGATTTTCTTCCATCCCTTTATTTTGAGCTTATGTGTGTCACTGCATGTGAGATGGGTCTCTTGAAGACAGCATATCAATGAGTCTTGGTTCTTTATCAAGCTTGCAACTCTGTGTATTTTAATTGGGGCATTTAGCCCACCTACATTTAAGGTTAGTATTAATATGTATGATTTTGATCCTGTCTTCATGATGTTAGCTGGTTATTTTGAAGACTTTTTATGCAGTTGCTTTATAGTGTCACTGGTCTGTGTGCTTTAGTGTGTTTTTGTTGTGGTTGGTAACAATTTTCCCTTTCCATATTTAGTTCTTCCTTCAGGAGCTCTTGGAAGGCACATCTTGTGGTAACAAATGCACTCAGTATTTGCTTGTCAAAAAATGATCTTATTTCTCCTTCACTTATGAAGCTTAGTTTGGCCAGATATGAAATTCTGAGTTGGAATTTCCTTTAAGAATGTTGAATGTTGGCCCCCAATGTCTTCTGGCTTGTAATATTTCAGCTGAGAAGTCCTGTTAGTCTAATGGGCTTCCCTTTATAGATGACCTGGTCTTTCTCTGTAGCTGCCTTTAAAATTTTTTTTCTTTCATTTCCACCTCTGAGAATCTGATGATTATGTGTCTTGGAGATGATCTTCTCATGGAGTATCTTACTGCGGTTCTCTCTCTGCATTTTCTGAATAATAATGTTAGCCTCTCCAGCTAGTCTGGGGAAGTTCTCGTGGATGATATCCTGAAATATTTTTTCCAAATTGGTTTTATTCTCCCCATCTCTTTCAGGTATACCAGTCACAGATTCAGTTTCTTTACATAATCCCATATTTCTTGGAGGTTTTGTTCATTCTGTTTTATTCTTTTTTTCTCTACTCTTGTCTGTTTGTCTTATTTCAGAAAGGCAGTCTTCAGCTCTGAATTCTTTCCTCTCTTGATCTATTCTGTTGTTAATACTTGTGATTACATTATAAAATTCTTGTTGTCTGTTTTCCAGCTTTATTGGGTCAGTTACATTCTCTAGACTGGCCATTTTGCCTATCAGCTCTTGCAATGTTTTATCATAATTTTTAGCTTCCTTGCACTGGGTTACAACATACTCCTTTAGCTCAGTGAACTTCATTCCTATTCATATTCTGAATTCTATTTCTGTCATTTCAGCCATCTCAGCCTCAGCCCAGTTCTGAACCCTTGCTGGAGAGGTGATGTGGTCATTTGGAGGAAAGAGGGCACTCTGGCTTTTTGAGTTTTCAGTGTTCTTGTGCTGATTATTTCTCATCTTTGTAGGCTTATCTGTCTTCAATCTTTGAGGTTGCTAACCTTTGGATTTTTTTTTTTAACAGTCTGGCCATTTTTCTGTCAGACTGCTGTGGTATGCTAGAGGTCTGCTCCAATCTCTAGTTGCCTCAGATTTTTTAGTACCTGGAGGAATCACCAATGAAGTCTGCAAAACAGGAAAGATGGCAGCCTGCCTCTTCCTCTGGGAGCTCCATCCCAAGGAGGTGTAGACTTGTTGCTGGCCTGAAAACACCTGTAGGTGGTGGTTGATGACCCCAGGAGGTCCCACCCAATCAGGAGGAACGAGATTGGGGACTCACTTATAAAAGTAGTCTGGCCAAGTTTTTGTATAGCAGCTTTGCTGTGTTCAGGGTCCACTTCAGCCCCTGGTCACTTTGGATGCCCTGAAACCCAAAGGTTGGAACAGCTAAGTCACCCAAACAGCAAAGATGGTGGCCTGCCCCTCCTTCTGGGAGCTCTGTCCCAGAGAGGCCTGAAATCTCTGTCAGCTGGAAGACACTGATGGGGGTAGCCAGAGACCCTGGTTGGGAGGCTCCACCTGGTGATGAGGTATGGGCTCAGGGACCCACTTAAAAAAGTAATCTGGCAATGCTTTGTGGGACTTCTCTGCTGTCTGGGGTACCACGTCTACCCCTGGTTGGCTTGGATTCTCCAAAGCCTAAAGGCTAGAACTGCTAAGTTGCCCAAACAGCAAAGATGGTGGCCCACCACTCACTCTCAGAGTTCTATGCCAGGGAGTTTTCAAATTTTTGGAGGCCAGAGAATACCGAAGGGTGTGGCAGGAGGCCCCAGTTAGGAGGTTCTGCCCAGTGAGGAGAAACAGGATCGGAGACCTGCTTAAAGAGGCAGTATGGACACACTTTCATGGAGTAGCTGTGCTGTGCTGGGGTATGAAATAAAATGTGAAGACAAGATTAGAGAAAAAAGAAAAAAAAAAAAGGAATGAACAAAGCCTCCAAGAAATATGGGGCTATGTGAAAAGACCAAACCTACGTTTGATTGGTGTACCTGAAAGTGATGGGGAGAATGGAACCAAGTTGTAAAACACACTTCAGGATATTATCCAGGAGAACTTCCCCAGCCTAGCAAGACAGTTCAACATCCAAATTCAGGACATATAGAGAACACCATAAAGATACTCCTCGAGAAGAGCAACCCAAAGACACATAATCCGTCAGATTCACCAAGGTTGAAATGAAGGAAAAAATGTTAAGTGCAGTCAGAAAGAAAGGTCAGGTTACCCACAAAGGGAAGCCCATCAGACTAACAGTGGATCTCTCTGCAGAAAGCCTACAAGCCAGAAGAGAGTGGGGGCCCATATTTAACATTCTTAAAGAAAAGAATTTTCAACCCAGAATTTTATATCCAGCCAAACTAAGTTTCATAAGTGAAGGAGAAATAAAATTCTTTACAGACAAGCAAATGCTGAGGGATTTTGTCACCACCAGGCCTGCCTTACAAGAGCTTATGAAGGAAGCACTAAATATGGAAAGGAAAAACCAATACCAGCCACTGCAAAAACAAACCAAAATGTAAAGACCATTGACACTATGAAGAAACTGCATCAACTAATGGGCAAAATAACCAGCTAGCATCATAATGACAGGATCAAATTCACATATAACAATATTAAACTTAAATGTAAACAGGCTAAATGCCCCAATTAAAAGACACAGACTGGCAAATTGGATGAAGAGTCAAGACCCATCAGTGTGCTGTATTTAGGAGACCCATCTCATGTGCAAAGACACACATAGGCTCAAAATAAAGGGATGCAGGAAGATCTACCAAAAAAAAAAAAAAAAAAAAAAGAAAGAAAGGCAGGAGTTGCAATCCTAGTCTCTGATAAAACAGACTTTAAACCAACAAAGATCAAAAAAGACAAGGCCGTTACACAACGGTAAAGGGATCAATGCAACAAGAAGAGATATCCTAAATATATATGCACCCAATACAGGAGCACCCAGATTCATAAAGCAAGTTCTTAGAGACGTACAAAGACACTTAGACTACCATACAATAATAGTGAGACACTTTAACACCACACTGTCAATATTAGATCAATGAGACAGAAAATTAACAAGGCTATTCAGAACTTGAACTCAGCTCTGGACCAAGCAGACCTAATAGACATCTACAGAATTCTCCACCCCAAATCAATAGAAGATACATTCTTCTCAGCACTACGTAGCACTTATTCTAAAATTGACCACGTAATTGGAGGTCAAACTCCTCAGCAAATGCAAAAGAATGGAAATCATAACAGTCTCTCCGACCACAGTGCAATCAAATTAGAACTCAGGATTAAGAAACTCACTCAAAACTGCACAACTACATGGAAACTGAGCTACCTGCTCCTGGATGACTACTGGGTAAATAACGAAATTAGGGTAGAAATAAATAAGTTCTTTGAAACCAATGAGAACAAAGACACAACATACCAGAATCTCTGGGACACAGCTAAAGAAGTGTTTAGAGGGAAATTTATAGCACTAGATGCCCATAGGAGAAGCCAGGAAAAATCTAAAATCAACACCCTAACATCACAATTAAAAGAACTAGAGAAGTAAGAGCAAACAAACTTAAAAGCTAGCAGAAGACAATAAATAACTAAGATCAGAGCAGAACTGAAGGGAATAGAGACACTGAAAACCCTTCAAAAAATCAATGAATCCAGGAGCTGGTTTTTTGAAAAGATTAACAAAATAGACCACTAGCCAGCCATACTAATAAAGAAGAAAAGTGAGAAGAGTAAAATAGACACCATAAAAAATGATAAAGGGGAGATCATCACTGATCCCACAGATATACAAAATAACATCAGAGAATACTATAAACACCTCTACACAAATAAACTAGAAAATCTAGAAGAAATGGATAAATTCCTGGACACATATATCTTCCTGAGACTAAAGCAGAAAGAAGTCGAATCCCTGAATAGACCAATAACAAGTTCTGAAATTGAGGCAGTAATTAATAGCCTACCAACCAAAAAAACCCAGGACCAGACGGAATCACAGCTGAATTCTACCAGAGGTACAAAGAGGAGCTGCTACCATTCCTTCTGAAACTATTCCAAACAATAGAAAAAGAGGGACTCCTCCCTAGTGCATTTTATGAGGCCAGCATCATCCTGATAGCAAGACCTGGCAGAGACACAACAATAAAAACAACAAAATTTCAGGCCATAATCCCTGATGAACATCAATGCAAAAGTCCTCAATAAAATACTGGCAAGCCGGCCAGGCATGGTGGCTCAAGCCTGTAATCCCAGCACTTTGGGAGGCCAAGGTGGGTGGATTATCTGAGGTCAGGAGTTTGAGACCAGCCTGGCTAATACAGTGAAACCCCGTCTCTACTAAAAATACAAAAATTAGCTGGGCATGGTGGTGGGTGCCTGTAGTCCCAGCTACTCACTTAGGAGGCTGAGGTAGGATAATTGCTTGAACTCAGGAGGTGGAGGTTGCAGCAAACCGAGATCTGCACCATTGCACTACAGCCTGGGCAAGAAAGCGAGACTTCATCTCAAAAACAAAAACAAAAACAAACAAACAAAAAAAACTGGCAACTGAATCCACCAGCACATTAAAAAGCTTATCCACCACAGTCAAGTCAGCTTCATCCCTGGGATGTAAGGCTGGTTCAACATATGCACATTAATAAATGTAATCCATCGCATAAACAGAACCAATGACAAAAACCACATGATTATCTCAATAGATCCTGTGGTATTTTTAATCTGATCTTTCAACTCATCAACTTGCCATTCAGTTGGATCCATCCTATTATTTACCCTATTTTTTAAAATTTCCATTATTAAATTTTTATTTCTAATCCTTTATCATGTTTCTCTTTCATTTTTCTTTTTTTATATTGATAGTATATTTATCCTCAAAAGTATGTTTGTTGCACTTATTCTAAATTCTTGGTCTTTCTGTTTCAATAATCATGCTTTATGTATTTAAAGTTTGTTATTTTTCTTTGGAGATAGTTTTATTCTTCAGGTACTTAAGTATTTGCCTGTGAGCGTCGATTTTCTTAAGGATATCAGCTCCTCTGTTTGGTAATGAGGAGACAAAGGTAAACACTAGTCTGTTGGTCCTGGCAAGTTGAAGGAGACCGAAGAGGGTATCTCTGAGGATGGAAAGCCCCAGGTGCAACAAAGTCACAGTCAATTCTGTTTGCTATCATCCCTTCCCTTCCCCCACTGTCAATAGGAGTTTTAGGGGAGAGTTTCTTTTTAAGTTGTTATTTCATATTTCATGAGTTTCATGTCTTCCTCTGTCATTTTCTCCAAGTTCAGTTTGGGGAACCAGCAGTCTGTGTTAGTTCACCGTTTTGTCCAAAACTGAAAACTCTTTGGTTTTGATCATCACCTCCTAATATTTTATGAGCAGGGTAGAGACTCAAGTATCATCTCCTTAAAGTCCTGATGAATGGCAACATAAGTAATGATCCTTTCAAATATAAAGGTCACAAGAGTTGATTTTTTTAAGAATTGTATTTGAAACATGAAACAGCTATCTCCAAGAAAAGAGAGCAAACTTTGTTTTTTTTTCCTTTTTGGGCTCTGAGACAGCAGTGTGGTCTGCTTTGGAGCTTAGGATCAGTCACAAGAAAACGAAAAACAACAAAGCCAGAGAAATACCACATGAGTGTTTTGTATATTAAGAACTATGCATTCATTTTTACTTAATTTAACAAAAATGCTTAGAGCAGTGAAATAAAAATCAAAAATATAGGAAAAGGTACACAAAACCTAAATTCAAAACATAAGGTTGACAGATAAAATATAGTGTGCCCAGTTAAATTTGCATTTCAGATAAGCAACAAATAATTGTTTAGTATAATTATGTCCCAAGTAATATTTTTACTTTCCTTCCAGGGCACATATGCCCCCATGTAGGTTTTCCCTGGAGTAAGGCAGTTTGATCTTTAGATAAATCTGGCTTCAAAGCCCACCTCCATGTCTATTTTCTTTATTTTTTTATCTTGTGATTTCTTCTTCTTTTTTAATTATACTTTAAGTTCTGGGATACATGTGCAGAGCATGCAGATTTGTTACACAGGTATACATGTGCCATGGTGGTTTGCTGCACCCATCAACCCATCATCTAGGTTTTAAGCCCCCCATACATTAGGTATTTGTCCTAATGCTATCCCTCCCATTGCCCTCTGCCTCCCAACAGGCCCCGTGTGTGATGTTCCCCTCCCTGTGTCCATGTGTTCTCATTGTTCAACTCCTGCTTATGAGTGAGAATATGCGTTGTTTGGTTTTCTGTTCCTGTGTTAGTTTTCTGAGAATGATGGTTTCTTGCTTCATCCATGTCCCTGCAAAGGACATGAACTCATTCTTTTTTTATGGCTGCATAGTATTCCACGGTGTATATGTGCCACATTTTCTTTATCCAGTCTATCATTTATAGGCATTTGGGTTGGTTCCAAGTCTTCGCTATTGTAAATAGTGCTACCATAAACATATGTGTGCATGTGTCTTTATAGTAGAATGATTTAAAATCCTTTGGGTATATACCCAGTAATGGGATTGCTGGGTCAAATGGTATTTCTGGTTCTAGATCCTTGAGGAATTGCCACACTGTCTTCCACAATGGTTGAATTAATTTACATTCCCACCAACAGTGTAAAAGCATTCATATTTCTCTGCATCCTTTCTTGTATCTGTTGTTGCCTGACTTTATAATGATTGCCATTCTAACTGGCATGAGATGGTATCTCATTATGGTTTTGATTTACATTTCTCTAATGTCCAGTGATGAACTTTTTTTCATATGTTTGGTGGCCGCATAAATGTCTTCTTTTGAGGCTTGTCTGTTTATATGCTTTGTCTACTTTTTGATGGGGGTTTTTTTTTTCTTGTAAATATGTTTAAGTTCCTTGTAGATTCTGGATATTAGACCCTTATCAGATGGATAGATAGCAAACATTTTCTCCCGTTCTATAGGTTGCCTGTTCACTCTGATGATAGGTTTTTTTTTTTTTTTTTTTTTTTTTTTTTTCTGTGCAGAAGCTCTTTAGTTTAATTAGATCCCATTTGTCAATTTTGGCTTTTGCTTCAATTGCTTTTGGTGTTTTAGTCATGAAGTCTTTGCCCATGCCTATGTCCTGAATGGTATTGCCTAGATTTTCTTCTAGGGCTTTTATGGTTTTAGGTTTAACATTTAAGTTTTTAATCCATCTTGAGTTAATTTTTGTATAAGGTGTAAGGAAGGAGTCCAGTTTCAATTTTCTGCATATGGCTAGCCAGTTTTCCCAGCACCATTTATTAAATAGGGACCCTTTCCCCATTGCTTGTTTTTGTCAGATTTGTCTAAGATTAGATGGTTGTAGATGTGTGGTATTATTTCTGAGTATTCTGTTCCATTGGTCTATGTACCTGTTTTGGTACCAGTACCGTGCTATTTTGGTTACTGTAACCTTGTAGTATAGTTTGAAGTCAGGTAGCATGATGTCTCCAGCTTTGTTCTTTTTGTTAGGATTGTCTTGGCTATACAGGCTCTTTTTTGGTTCTATATGAAATTTAAAGTAGTTCTTTCTAGTTCTGTGAAGAAAGTCAATGGTAGCTTGATTCCTGTCTATGAGCATGGGTTGTTTTTCCATTTGTTTGTGTCCTCTCTTATTTCCTTGAGCAGTGGTTTGCAGTTCTCCTTGAAGAGGTCCTTCACCTCCCTTGTAAGTCATATTCCTAGGTATTTTATTTTCTTTGTAGCAGTTGTGAATGGGAGTTAACTCATGATTTGTGTCTCAGTCTGTTATTGATGTATAGGAATGCTTGTGATTTCTGCATATTGAGTTTGTATCCTGAGACATTGCTGAAGTTGCTTATCGGCATAAGGAGTTTTTGGGCTGAGATGATGGAGTTTTCTAAATATACAATCATGTCATCTGCAAACAGAGACAATTTGACTTTCTTCATATTTGAATACCCTTTCTTTCTTTCTCTTGCCTGATTGCCCTGGTTGGAACTTCCAATACTGTGCTGAATAGGAGAGGTAAGAGAGGGCATCCTTCTCTTGCTGATTTTCAAAGGGAGTGCTTCCAGCTTTTGCCCATTCAGTATGATATTGGCTGTGGGTTTGTCATAAATAGCTCTTACTATTTTGAGATACGTTCCATCAATACCTAGTTTATTGAGAGTTTTTAGCATGAAGGGGTGTTGAATTTTATTGAAGGCCTTTTCTGCATCTATTGAGATAATCATGCGGTTTTTGTCATTGGTTCTGTTTATGTGATGGATTACATTTATTGATTTGTGTATGTGAAACCAGCCTTGCATCCTAGGGATGAAGCCAACTTGATCATGGTGGGTAAGCTTTCTGATGTGCTGCTGGATTCAGTTTGCCAGTATTTTATTGAGGATTTTTGCATTGATGTTCATCAGGGATATTGGCCTGAAATTTTCTTTTTCTGTTGTGTTTCTGCTAGGTTTTGGTATCAGGATGATGCTGGCCTCATAAAATGCATTAGGGAGGAGCCTCTCTTTTTCTATTGATTGGAATAGTTTCAGAAGGAATGGTACCAACTCCTCTTTCTACCTCTGGTAGAATTTGGCTGTGAATCCATCTGGTCCTGGATATTTTTTGGTTGGTAGGCTATTACTGCCTCAATTTCAGAACTTGTTATTGGTCTATTCAGGGATTTGATTTCTTCCTGGTTTAGTCTTGGGAAAGTGTATGTGTCCAGAAATTTATCCATTTCTTCTAGATTTTCTAGTTTATTTATGTAGAGGTGTTTATAGTATTCTCTGATGTTATTTTGTATTTCTGTGGGATCAGTGGTGATCTCTCCTTTATCATTTTTTATTGTGTCTATTTTATTCTTCTCCCTTTTCTTCTTTATTAGTATGGCTAGTGGTCTATCTATTTTGTTAATCTTTTCAAAAAACCAGCTCCTGCACTCATTGATTTTTTTTTTTGAAGGGTTTTCAGTGTCTCTATTCCCTTCAGTTCTGCTCTGATCTTAGTTATTTCTTGTCTTCTGCTAGCTTTTAAGTGTGTTTGCTCTCACTTCTCTAGTTCTTTTAATTGTGTTTTTAGGGTGTCTGTTTTAGATCTTTCCTGCTTTCTGATATGGGCATTTAGTGCTATAAATTTCCCTCTAAATACTTCTTTAGCTGTGTCCCAGAGATTCTGGTATGTTGTGTCTCATTGGTTTCAAGTAACTTATTTCTGCCCTAGTTTTGTAATTTACCCAGTAGTCATTCAGGAGCAGGTGCCCACCGCCATCTCTAGCTGGGTGACCTAAGCGATAAATCTGAACCCCAGCTTCCTTATTTGTGAAATGGGAATAAATCTACACACCTTGTAGATTTTTGCTAGAACCAATTGTGATAAGGTGTGTAAATGCCTAGAACAGTGCAGGACACCTAAGAGGTGCTGGTAACATTATTTATCTTTCCTATTTCAAAGAAAAAATTACTATCATCCAAAACTAATACCAATAACAAAGTTTTTTTCTGTTAAAAATTAATATTAGCCTATGTATTTACTGATCTCCTATAAAATGTTACATCACATAGAAAACAGAAACTGGCACATATGTATGATATCTGAAGAATAATTAGTCTATGCTATTATTTAAGTATTATGAATAAACATTTTTGGGGAGTACAGATGTTTTGATGTATTTAAAGCATAAAGTGTCTTCAGACATGGAGCTTAAATTAGTCTTTCTCTTGGCCTTGAATCTTCCTTTACCCACTCAACAATGGTAAGGTAAGATATACGTTTAACATCCCTCCTAATGACATCTAATGATAGTTGAGATGTAAAATTGAGTGACTAAGCTACATGTTATTCATTTTAACAATCATTTTCCATGGAAGTTGTCTAGAATAAGTGTATTCTACTTGTTGCCAAAGGATTCTAACGATATAGGTGTTCTGGCACTGTGTATTGGGTTTTGTAGCACAAAGCGTTTTGGGGTTTTATCACACAGGTTAGAATCCTCATTCTCATTACAATAGCTCCTTGGAGGTTTTTCAGTAACAAGGTGCTAATCTAGTAATAACCACAACCATTTGTTGACTATATTACCCTGTTACAGATGTTTTATAAACATTAATTATTTTATCTTTTACAACAACCGTGAAAGGTAGATGCATAATCTCAATAATTTAGATGGGGAAACTGAGGATCGGGGGGTTAAGGCACTCACCCAAAGTCAAGGAACTCACACATGACAGAGCTGGGATTCAAACCTGTCTATGCTGACTCGTACTTTTCTGCTCACAGCAACATGGCTAGAATTTTAAATGAGGGAAACCTCCTTATACCCGCCATCTCCTCATTTTATTTCATCCCATTGTAAGGCACTTGCTTATACAACTTATCAAGAACACATACATGGCTAAAATGTCAGCATCCATCTAACTTATTTCACTTGTGATCCAAAATGATATTGAAACTCTGTTCTCCTGAGAGATGAAAAGTTGGTGGGTTATTGCATTTCTTGGTTTCTTGCTTAAAAATAATTAATTTTGTTCAGAGCTCCTCAGCTATTTCTCTTGCCCTAGTACTGAGGTTAGTGAACTGGGTTGGGGGCTGGGGGAAGAAACCAGGCAAGGGAGGTGGGTCAGTTTTGCTTTTATTGACAGTGAAAGCATTTAATATTTTATGGAGAGCAGGCTCCCTTGCTAAACTTTTCTGCCAGTACTGCCGCTGTGGTGAGATGATGTCTGGGGCCATACCTTTGTTGGAGGAGGGAGGATGATGGGGCAAACAATGACA
The DNA here is from genome assembly GCF_008728515.1 of Papio anubis. Classification (NCBI taxonomy): domain Eukaryota; kingdom Metazoa; phylum Chordata; class Mammalia; order Primates; family Cercopithecidae; genus Papio; species Papio anubis. Next base: position 184,238,959 of record NC_044976.1, read on the forward strand.
AGGGGGCTCCTTCTTTATGTTTATTACCAACAGTTTCAAAAAAGTGAATGCAAGAGAAAGAGACCATAATGGGGAAAATTAGACATCGCAGCCTGGTGATCCAAGTGAGGCTGGTGCCTTCTGTCCCCGCCTGTTGCTTCTGGAGCAAATTAGGCTTATATGAAGCTCAGAATCTCCCAAGAACTGAGAAGGGCAGTACATATTCCTGAAAGTCACAGTGACAGGTGGGAATGTAGCCAAACACCCCACACCATTCATTCATCATCTCTTGTAACTGGCTGCTGCTGTGCAAGGTTCTCAGGGGCCAACTCGTGCTAACCAGCTCCCCAGCCTCTCTGACTTCCTTCAAGAGGCTGGCTGTTTTGCCTTGCCTGAACTTGGGGTGGGGTGGAGGAGAGAATTTCAAAGAAGTGAATCAACTATCAGAAGGCCTGCTTAGTGTTTTATTTGGTGCTACATGTGCATAGTAAGCTCATTTCATTTCCACAGCAATTCTTTATTTAAAGGTAGGTATAATTTTCTCTGTTTTACAGGATATATAACTGAGGTCCAGGAAATTAAATAAATTCCCTAAGACCCACCACTAGGAAGTGGTAAAAGTAGGATTCCAACTCATATTTGACTCCTTGTGGTCCTTCCGGTGACACTGATTCCTCTCAACTGGGATGGTCTTCCAAGTTGAGAGGACAACCCCCGCTACCCCCTAGAAATGTGAACGATAATGATCATGGTGAACAAGGATGGTGATCATCTCAGAAAGAATGAATGCTCCTTCACTGGAAGCTCTTGGATTTTGTTTGAATTTCATCTTGTCTGATTTATAGAAATTAATGAGCTACTATATCTAGACCTGGTGTGTCTTGATAAAAGGACTTATTTTTAGTGCTTTAGCATTTAAAAGGATCTGTTATAATTTCATGCTTAAATAACACCAGATAAGGGCCTGTGTTTGTCTAGTGTAATTGGAAGAAGCAATGGAAAAGGAAGCAGTTGCTTCTAAACAAATGGCATGAATGCATCCTGGGAGAAATTTGAAAGTAGAGAAACCTCCCAATAAAACAAACACCAGGGTTTTAATTATTCTCCTTGGAGAGCATTTCCCATAGACCAGAGATGGCCTTTGACACAGAGACCTACACAAGGAGGCTGGAGATGTATGTGGGGTGGCAGTGGGCGTTGGAAGCCAGGGGCAGGGTTTCCTCAGTGAAGAAGTGCAGCTATCCATCAACAAGCCTAGTTAGGTTGCTTGAAGACAGTGGAGAAAACGCAGGAGTGAACCTCCCTCCCTTCTTGGACTCTGGCAGGGCTGATTTGTCCCTGTGCCTTTAACATCACCATCCTCAGGGCCTCTGAGATCACTTAAGTCACAGTACCCAAGGCAGTGGGAAAAAGCTGGCTGAAATAACTAAAGCTGGGAGAGGTTAGAGACTATGATATAGTAAAAAGACTGCTCTCCCAGACGTCTGGAGCTCTGAATCACGCACAAGCCACTGAGTCTCTTTCCTTCCCGCTCTCTCTAAAGGTTTTTCCTGCCTGGGAGCCTCTTCCTTCCGCATCCTCTTCCCCGCAGTACTTATGGGCCCCGCCCCTCCCGTGGCCACGCCCCCAGCACCCAGTCCCGCTCCTGCTGGCCCCTTTCTCCCATGGTAAAATTTTGCTCTCTTTGTACATTTACATTTCTGCTGACTGCAAGGATCAGTTTAATTTCATGGGTGTCATTTCCTTCAAGAAATCTCTGTCTGAGCAGCGGCCCATCGAATCCCCGGTAAAACATATTTTCCTACGGTAATGATTTTATGGGCCCATAAGTCATGAATTTATTATGATCTCAGCCCTTGCTGCTGATTGCTGTAAAATGCAAAGTAATTAACAGCGAGCGGTAGCAGTTATTCCCACCTGGTAACGTGTTCCTTCGTTCGCTGATGGGTTTGATTAAAGTAATGACTAAAGAGTGAAACCCGGCTGTAAAATATTAGCATGATTAATGCTGTATCCTAAATAAGAAACAAAACTAACGGGCATGGTCTGAGAAATTAAAAAAATACACACACAATCCTTCCTCTCCCCCTACTCCCATCTCCCTTAAGCAATTGTTATGGCTCATTTAAGGTATGTCTTCCTTCCCATTAAATAATGTATGGATTCCAAGGCCAGAGGCTGGCTAGCAGAGCATATCACACAGTTCTCATAATGTTTAAAGTGCTGGTGTTAAGTTTTTTCCTTTTCTCTTCGATGTGCAGAATGGAACTTGGATGGGGGTGTTCTTTGAGCTAAAGCCCACAGAGCTGCTAATGGGCTTTCTCCCACTCTACATGAGGCAGGGGTCTTTGGTTAGGGCTACCCCCAACCATAGAGATATGCTTGAAATTGCTGAGTCTCTATCACCTTTCCCAACCTTAGGGATAATTTATCTCTATTGTCACATTGGTCTGGGGATACACAACAACTCACACAATGCCTATGCCTATTTTGATGCCCAAACACTTAACTGCCCTTTACCCTGGTGCTATGAAGAGGTCAAGCTTCTTGAACCTCCACCTTCCCTGGAAGACCAGGTAGGAAGCTCAGCTGTGAGTTGGCTCCAAGGCAGTCCTGCTCATGGCATGCCAGTGGCTTCCCCTCTCAACTCTGAGAGCACTCCACATTCCAGAGAACCAAGAGACCACAAACAGGCACTGTTCTCCTGGAGTATGCATGGGCATGTAGAGGCAGGCAGTGGGGCGGTGAGTGGGCTGGAGGACATGGCCTGCTTGCTGAGGAGGTCATGGAGAGATAGGAGGGATCTGTTTCTGCCCTTCTCAAGTGGTCCTGAATTAAATTCACCTTACATCTTTGTAGGTTGGAAGAGAACAGCCAGAAGAAAGTGAGGATATGCAGGAAGCTATGTGCCAAGGGAGTTCCCTGAAGTATTTGGCTCTGGAAAGATTGTTTTGCCAAGGGTGAGATGACTGAGGCTGCAGGAAGACAAAAGCCCATTTGGTTAACTAAATATTGCACACTTAGTATATGCTAGTCACAGGAATACACTTTCTACCATTAAGAAACTTCTAATCTAGAAACATAATGCAAGGGGAAGATGATCAAAAAACCTCATTTGCAAGGGACAGGAATAAAGAGAAGTGGGACCTTGGAAAGGGACTTGTGGCCATGATATCCTCAGGGAGAGGTATGGACAAGTGGCTGAAGGGAGAATGCCACACTGCCACTGCGGGAGGTTGAAGTGGCTCTTCTGCACACCTTGTGAATTTGGAAGGGAAAAGACCATTTCTTATGGGACAAATGGGCATCATTTTTCTGATTCATAACCATGGAGACCAGGAAAAACAGCACTATAAATGTGCACCTCTCTCTGCTTCAGAAGAGCTCAAGGCATTTCAAAAAATACAAGGTCCTTATGAAGGAAGAGGTAAAGGACAGGCATGCATGGCCCCATTTTAAAGATTCAGGTACCTAATTATGGAGAAAGAAATGATTGGTCCAAAGCTGCTCTCAGTAAGGGGCAGGTGCAAGGTCAGACCCTGTGTCTTTCCTGTTAACCGACTGGTAGCTGTTTGTTCAACGGATTGTGCTTCACATGCCAAAGTTCTGGAGGCTACACTTCCAAACCAATGGACCACTTGGCTGTGTTGGTTCATCCTCCAGCAGTGGCTATTATTATGACTCTGCTCTCAATCCCAGGAATATCACGTGTGCCATGCTGGGACAGTACCAGGCAGAAAGGCACCAGGTTTCTCCTTATAGTAGAAAGACAGCTGTTTCCCAAACGGAAGGTACTCCTGCATTTTCCTAATCATGGATGAAGCAGAGACAAAGTGAGGTTGTGTTTCAGGTGAGAGGAAGTAGATCTATAAAAATACTTTTTATTCTTCTCTTCCCCTTCCTTCACAATCACTTAAAACATAACCCTTGTTGCATCATGTCTCAGAAAAAATATAATGAACATGCACCTTTTTGCCTTTACTTCTCTGGCTCTTGCTCCTTACAAGGGGCAGATGAAGGAAAAGTTATTGGGATCGCAGTGCTGGCACCAGGAAGATAAATGTGAAACCGTCCCTCTCTCCACCACTGAACAGGTCAAAAAATGATTGCATTGGGCGTGAAAGATTTATGTCTGCCGTGAGTCAGTCAGAGTGTTGAGGTAAATCAAGGCTGACATTTTTAGCATCTGGGAAAAAAAAGCAATTGCATTTTATGTCTACATTTTGCTCGGCTAATCAAGGTGCGGAAAGAATAGTGCAATCTAGGGAAACTTACACTTTTATTGTTTAGGTTGAGAGTTTGGTTTTCCCACTTAGAGAACATGAAGCAAGGAGGCTTCGGGTTAAAAAGAAAGAGCCCTCCCCTGTATCAGTTCTGACTTGAAGTTTTGGTGGTGGAGGATCTGGGAGGGACCTGGACATGTGAGGCTACCCTACAGAGCAGGTCAGGCGCTCCCAGCAAGGGGTGGATGACCACCTTTGCAATGAATTTCATCTCTCCATGAGCTAGCAGGACCTAGGACATGGCAGGCATTAAGGGCGGTGGGGGGAACTGGTTTGATGCTGGCTAAACCAGCTACTGCTAGTGATTGCTAATCAGAGTGCTTTAACTGAAGCAACCAGTGAAGCAACTGGCTGAATTAGATTAAAACTGTTGACCCGTTGATGCGTGTTGACATAGTTCAGGTCGGCCTGTAGTCCAAGTATTGTGCAAGGGAAAAGACAGATGAAGCAAAATTATCTAAGCAATATTTTTTCTACATTTCAAAGTCCGGACATCTAAGTGCTTTGCCTTAGTAAACAAGAAAACGTATTTAGTTCAAAATGTTATATTTGCACTAAGGACTAATGAGAATTCAGCAACTATTACTTTCATGTGTTAACAGATAGTAATAATGATAGTAATGTTTTGGAGGGAGGGGGTTTACTATATAAAGTGCTGAATAACTTTATATATATGATCTCATTAAACCTCCATTGCTCCAGGAGCTAGTTATGATTCCCATTTATCAATGGGGAAACTGATGGTTAAAGGGCTTGACTAATAAACCCGAGGTTATATCCAGCTCTTCTTAGCTGGTAAAAGCTAGAGAAGTTTCTTGAACCGAGGGAATTCTGCCTTCCTAGCCTTCATCCCTAACTTCTATGCATGCTACTTCAGATTTGATCAAAGCAGCTATGCACATTCTAACAATTTTGGGAATAAGAGATTCAACAAAAACAGATTTCATGGATGTGTAGATTTTCTTTTTACGGGCTTGATAAAGGTTAGGAACCAGCCACAGGTCCTGCAATCAGGTACTTATGATGCTAAAATGTATTGCTCACTTGTCATGTGCCAGGCACTGCGCTAAGCTCTTTATGTATATATACTCATAGAAATCCTACATAGCTCTAAACAAGTCAGCCTATTATGGTCCTATGTTCCAGATGAAAAAAATTGAGGCACCAAGAAGTTTAGATTCTTTTCCATGCTTTTAGCTAACAAGTGACAGCCAGGATGGGACACCAGGCACATTGACATCAGAGCCATCACACACACTCTTCTGGATACCCCTCGCGGTGGCTTTGCCATGCTCAGAGAATGTGTTTCTGGTGAGGCAATGGTGTTGGCAGTTGTTAGTTGTTTGCCTGCCTTCTTGTGTGTGTGTGCCCTCAAATAATTGCTTTGTGATGGCTGACTAAAGAGACTTCCAAATTATCTTTAAAAATTTTAAATACTCTTCCTTTATTAGCACATACTGAATTTAAAAATAATGGAAAAGAAAAGAACATTATTTGATTGGGAGACCGAGGCGGGCCAGGTACTTGAAGGTCAGAGTTCGAGACCAGCCTGGGCAACATGGTGAAACCCCATCTCTACTGAAAATAGAAAAATCAGCTGGATATGGTGGTGCGTACCTGTAATCCCAGCTACTTGGGAGGCTGAGGCAGGAGAATCACTTGAACCCAGGAAGCAGAGGTTGCAGTGAGCCAAGATGGCACCACTGCTCTCCAGCCTGGGCAACAGAGAGTGAGACTCCATCTCAAAAACAAAAACAAACAAACGAACAAAATATTATTTGAGATTTCAATTAGTGCTTTCTTGCCCAGGGCCCTAGGACTCCTAGAAGTCCTTTAAGGAGGTAGAGGAGACCTTAAAGAAATGTTCTGTATATCTAAAAACTGAACTGAAATGGTTTTACTGATAATAAGGCTTCAGAGGGTAACTCAAACACCAAGTTCGTGGAATTATATTAGCTCAGTGAGGTAATGCGGATTATTGCATACTGATTATTCTCTGATGAATAAAGATAGGGAAATGGAAAATTCTTTAATAAAGGCTGTCAATGAGACAAAAACATTAAAACCAGGAAACCTTAGAGGAAAAAGAATAAAGGAGGTCCTTGGTGACAGAAATCCTGGGAGCCCCTGATATAAAGGCTTGTTCTTTTTATTCCCTGTCCCTTGGTTATTTGTTCAAAATGTTATCAAAATCCTTTTCAAAGCCCAGTGATGTAATTTATGTAAAGTGTTATGCAAATACTACTTTTTATTATTAATATTAACAGTAATAGTTATGGTAATGATCTTGCTATGGCACATGCGATTTCATTAACAATTATATCAAGAAACTAAATTTTAAACGTTTCATTTCCTAGGGTTAGATTTAACTTCTTCCCCAAACCCTGCTTTAGCACAGTTGTGCCCTGACATGCTGTGTGCTCTGTGTGTACATGCTTGTTCAACGCATCACACGTGTGTGCATATGTGCAGTGCACACACACGCAGCCCATGGTTTTGTGAGTTTTGTATTGCTCTCACCCCTCTGCCTTGCACAGCTGCACATTATAAGATTCTTTGTTCATAAAACTTGTTTGAAAGGGCGATGAAGCATTTGGGTTGAGGTGTGGGTTTTTACTCCCACATTTTTTGCCAATAATTAGACAAACCTTACCATCAAATCTTCTTTTGCCTCTGTGGAGGATGAAGGGTCTGGGAGAAACGGAATTTGAAAATCTGAGCTGGCTGTCACATTGTTTGGGGACAGTGCCGACATACACAATTTGGTTTGAATGTCACAAAGAGGTTATGAACTTGTGTTTCCAGGTATCTCCCTATCATATACACCTGATGCCAAAAATGGATTTGACTTCATTCTTCCTTTTTAACTAGTTGTTTTGATGCACTTTGGAGACAGTCTGAATAATGCTATTAATTGGACAGAGATTAGCACATAATCAAATCACATCTGCTTAAAAATGTCAGAGCCCTCTTTATTAAAATAGCATAAAGTGTAAATTGATGCATAGCAACCTAGCTCTGTATTCCTGACTAAAAAAAAAAGTTATCAGTAGAATAAGATTGGTACCTGCTCTAATATTTGTTATCACCCCTTCTTAGTCTGCTTCTGTATATTTCCTTTCTCTTATTTCCTTTATCTTGTATCTGGCTGCTGCTTCATCCTGGCTCACGCCGCCAGCAAGCTGGGTGCCCTCGTGAACACCCCAGTTCACTCTCAGGATCCCTGTCTTACTCCAGAGCTCTCTTTTGCTTCCTCCTTTGTGTAAAGCTGTCTTCCTTCTCTTGGTGCCTTGGGTTCTGCTGGTCTTTTTTTTTTTTTTTTTTTTTTAGCGTCTAGAGCAGCAGGACATCCCTGTCTACCACCTGCGTGTATGCTTGAGCAGGGTGTGTTCTAACCCACAGCAGCTCCCTGTCCTGTCATGGTTGTGTTATATCTTCCTTGCTCTGAAGCTCATAATTACTCATTTTCACTTAGACTGGGCCTCTTCTGTAACATCAGTTTTCACCACCAGCCAAAGAATTTGCCGGAGACTTAAAAAAAAAAGTTCTACCTTCCTCTTATTTCTATTACTCAGATTGAACAGGAGGCTAAAGTAGCAGTGTGTGCCATGGTTTCTCAGATAGCAGAAGTACAACTAGGGCCTCCAGTGGGGGTCACAGGCAGTCATTTACTGGGTCAGGCATTGAACTAGGTAGGACATGAGTTGATCTGAATTGGTATTTTTCTCCAAGGCAGTCTCCGTAGATTTGGGGAGCTGGAACATACGTGGAATTCAGTGGCGGCTGAAAGGATGTGACAAGTGAACTCTGCTGCCACTTTGCAGCCTGGCAAAAAGGGAAAGGTTTTAGGTTTTGGAGTTTTACATGAGTCCAAATCTGGGCCTCCTGGCTTATTAGCTATGTGACTCCTGAGTCTCACTTTCCTAATCCATAAAATGAGAATGATACCTGCTTCACAGAGTGTTATGAAGAATAAATGAGACAGTGTGTTTAAAATGGCTAGCAGAGCACACAGCAGGTCTATGGTTGTCATGTGCTGTGGTAGATCAAGAGAGGATATCCTTGGGCTATGGAAACCTAAAAATGTTAGCACAGTCATGCCACAAAAAAATTCTGAACATCAATGAAAATTGATGAGCATAAAAGTGCCAGAAACAGTTTCTAATGAAACTGTAGCCCTTGCTATGCTGAGCCTTGCACTTCCTGGGGGTCATGGCTGCCCAGGGGACTTTGCCTGTTAGGGGCAGTGAGGCAGGAGGGCTGGAGCTATCCCAGATCAGTTTTCTAGCCTCAGGCAGCACCTCTGGTGGGAAAAAGACATGACTCACGTCTTTAGAAGCTGGGAGAAAGAAACAGAAGATAAGTCTCTAGAAAGAGTTGAGAGTCAGAAAGAGACTCAGAAGAACCCCAGAAGGGCAGCTACATGCAAAATCAAGGGCAAAAATCTGAAGATTGAAACATGAGAAAAAAAATGCAACTGTAGGAGGATGAGAAACAAGTTTCAAAAATATGTGTACCCGTTGGAACTTTGGTTAAAATCAAGAAGGCAATAGGAATACGTGGAGAGTCTTACACTTAGCTTATGTTATCAGTTGCAGAGATACAGTGTGTGTGTGTGTGTGTGTGTGTGTACATGAACACACGTGATTTCAACTGTGGTTGTCTCTCCTCTTAACAAAGGGTAGTTCCTTCAAGCATGTCCAGGATCCCATTCTTACTACTGTAAAGTCTCCAATGTTCTCCGGTCTTCATCATTAATCTCCCCCTTTCTTACTGCATTATTCCTCACAGTTTGAATGCATGTGGTAGTATTTTCCAAGTTAAAATAAAAAAGCAAAACCTTCTCATGACTCCTTATCTCTCTCCAGCCAGTGCCTCAATTCTCTGCTACCCTTCAACATAAAACTTCTTCTAGAAGTTGTCAAATTGTGCCGCTTTTATTTTCCCATCTTCTCATTCATCACTTAGTCCACTCTTTTGCCCTAAAAGTAGTAGCCCAAGGTCACTGACAATTTCATTGCACCATCCAAGAGCAACTTTCAGCCTTATCTTCCATAGCCTCTCAGCCACATTCTCTAAGGCTGATGGCTATTATTCTCAGCATAGGCCTCCCTTGGCTTCTGTGACTCCACACATTTCCTGGCTGTCCTCTTCTCACCTGCAGTCTCTTTGCTGGGTCCTCTGGGCAGGATCTCTGAGTGCCGGTGTGTGCTAGGGCTTAGTTCTGGGTCCTCTTCTCATCTCTCCCTACACGTGTTTCCTAGGTGACCTCCTCTATCCCCTGGGGCTTTAAGCACCATCTGTATGCTGATGACTTACCAATTTATGTCTCCAGTCCAGAAATCTCCTTTGAGATTCAGACTCATATATATCTAACTGGCTACTTGACATCTCTACTTGAAAATCTCATAGGCATCTCTAAAGAAACATGTAAAAAATAACATTTTCTCTTTTCTTCCCAAACCTGTTTCTTTCCCAGAATATCCTGTCTCCATGGATGATGGCACCATCAATGCAGTTGCTCAAGTCTAAAGCCCTCAGTTCATTGACAAAATCTGCCACATCTATCACTTTAATTCGTTCATTTGTTCAATTAGCAGTTAGAGTTGATGCTCATTGTGTGTGGCAATTATGTCCTATAAAGTCACTGTGAACACTGATTTAGCAAATACTGAACCATTGCTCTTAGAGAAAACACAGGGTTAGGTGCCTTCGAACGTCTGGTTACAATGTTTTCATCAACTGACCAATATATTTTAGGTGCGTTTCTGTTTAAAGACACTTTGAATATATATGTGTATATGCAGTTGATTCGTTAATGTTGAATTCACAGCCGACAACACTGGCTCATACTGAAATGAGGCTCACCTAACATACAAATTTTCTCTGTAAGTCACACCACAGCTTTCTTGCACTTAGGAACACTACATAGCACTTCAGCACTAGGCCTGGGGGGCATTTTGTACAGCAAAAGCACCAACACAAAGCACAAAAATATGACCAAACATGGCACTAACGAGGCAGCAAAAAGGACACTTGTTGTCACTATAAAACTAGAAACAAGAAGGCAGAATGTGCTCTTGTTTGACCTCAGCTAGGAACGTCCATGACTCAAACTCTTCACCTGTTTTTGCAAGTGCATTTCTGCAATCAATGGCAAAAGTGCCATAGGCATTGATTTTGGGGTTACAAATAAATTTTAGGGAATAAGCAAATTCATAAACATGGAATCTGTAAATAATGAGGAGCAACTACATTGCTATTTACACACCAAACACTGTACTAGGAACCGAAGATAAGTTTGCTAAGCAAAACACACATTGTTCCTTCCCTCACGGAATATACTAAGTCAAACTCTTGTGTAGACTGTATTTTGAATCAATCTGCTTTTTTCAAATTCTCCCCCAAGTACCCTAATTCTTATGACCTATATTTGCCATTTGGGCAATTACCTATTAAATGATTTACTTCTGTTCTTGCCCCTTTCTATTCATTCTCTAACTATGGGTAGACCAATTCCCTTAAACGTGAACTGAATTGTGCCATGGTCTGCTTTTTGTCCTTTAATGATTTGCTCCTCAAGTATTTACTGTGACAGCAGAGTCCCGTTGATCTCTGCAGCCTCATCTTGAACTACAGCCTCGTTTCACTCATGCTCCCACTACATGGGCATCCTTTCAGGTTCTCGTGTGTGCAAAGGCCTTTCCTGCCTCTCAGCCTTTGCACATGCTGTTCCATAGGGCTGTGCCTAGAGTACTCTGTAAATTTCTGTTCATCCTCAGATCTAATATAAGCTCTGTCCCCTTAGAAAAACCTCCCCCAGACACCTTATACAAACATTTGTTTCTTTTATTACACACTTAATATTTTATAACATACTTACATTTAATATTTTCTTTACAGTTTGCATCATCCCTCACTTGACTTTTAATTCCAGGAGAGTAGAGACCATGTTAGTTGTGTTTACCACTCATTTCTCAGTATCCAGTACAGTGCCTGGTACACAATAAGCATGTAATTAATATTTAGTAAATGAATGAATTCATGAATTATTAAATAAGATCCTTGGAGTATCAAAGTGTCCCTGTCTACCAGCTTGTCAGCTAAGGTAGAAAAGCTCCAATATTGTCTTCACCCCAATTTCTTTTGCTGTTTCTAGTAATTCTAGATAACTTTATTCCAGTTCTTATTCTAGATTTATAATTTAGCATTTTCATTAGGTCTAGGAGTCCACTCTAATAAGCAGAACCATAGCAACCTATCTTCTTGTCAGGTTCCCAGATTCACTGCCCCACCATGGGCTTTATAAGGTATTCTTGAGGCTCTCCTAGTCAGTCAGTGCCATTGAAGGCTATTTCCAGACAACCCCACATCCTTGCACAGTCAGCAATATAGCTGGTTTACATTAAGCCCTTTTATGGGTAAGTGAGCAGTCATGTGGACCAAATCTTTTGAGGAATCACCTGAACCTAAGTTGCCCTTTCAATCATTTGTAGCTCAGGTCATTGGCTCTGAAATACTCTGAGCTGCACAGAAGAGAACTGGTAACAATAGCCAGAAAGTTCAGAAAGTCCTATTTGGACCCAGTATATGAAAGAACTTTGTAATAGTCATCTGATTGAAGACAAAATGGACTACATGAGTAGGTAGTGAACCCCAGTCCGTAGAGGGGTTGGAAAGCCATTGTCTGGAATGCTGGAGAGAGTATTATTGTAGCTGATGAGCTGATGGTCTCAGAGTTTTTCAGACTGTGACCTGTGGACCAACTGCATCAAAATCATCTAGAGATGCTTGCAGGGCAGTGGGATTAGTTGTGGTGGCCCTAGCATGCTTGTTGAAAACCATTTCTTAGTTTACACCCCAGCCTTAGATATAGATGGTATGGGGAATGCAGCATGGAGAATCTCTGAAGCTTTGGAATTCTGACCTAGATAGTCTCTAAGGTGATTTTATGCCCTCAGATTTTGATCTTGTGATCTCATAATTATCTATTTATTATTCCACAAATGTTTTTGAAAACTGTCAGTCAATGTTTTTGTCTTTGGGGATTCTGATGAATTAATTTCATGTGTCAATTGGCTAGGCTATGGTACCCAACCACTTATTGAAATACTAATCTGAGTATTCTCGTGAAAGTATTTTGTAGACGTAGTTAATATCTATGATCAGTTTACTTTAAGTAAAGGAGATTATACTTGATAATTTCATTTATCAGTTGACAATCTTATGAGCAAAAACAGGTTTCCCAGAGAAGAAATTCTGCTTCAAAACTACAGCTTGAAGCTTCTACTTGAGTTTTCATTCTGTTAATTTGTCCCACAGATTTCCAATTTGCCGATCTTCACCATTGCATGAGCTAATTCCTTAAAATAAAACTCAATAAAACTCATATAATCTGTATATTTTACATATGTATATGGTATATATGATAGTATATGATAGATATTATATATATGTATATGTGTATGCACACACACATACACACACATTCACATATTTCTCTGGAGAACCCTGACTAATCAAGAGATATAGCAGAGAACAAAACTAAGTCACCTGATCTCATTTAAGGTTCCACAGAGCTGCTTTGATCAAATCTGAAGTAGCATACATAGAAGTTAGGGATGAAGGCTAGGAAGGCAGAATTCCCTTGGTTCAAGAAACTTCTCTAGCTTTTACCAGCTAAGAAGAGCTGGATATAACCTCGGGTTTATTAGTCAAGCCCTTTAACCATCAGTTTCCCCATTGATAAATGGGAATCATAACTAGCTCCTGGACAATGGAGGTTTAATGAGATCATATATATAAAGTTATTAAGCACTTTATATAGTAAATCCCCTCCCTCCAAAACATTACTATCATTATTATCTGTTAACACATGAAAGTAATAGTTGCTGATTTATGTCTGCCGTGAGTCAGTCAGAGTGTTGGGGTAAATCAAGGCTGACATGTTTAGCATCTGGGAAAAAAAAAAGCAATTGCATTTTATGTCTACATTTTGCTTGACTAATCAAGGTGCGGAAGAGGCAGTCTGCCTGGGGAAACTTTCCCACTTTTTATTGTTTAGGTAGAGTTTGGTTTTTCCCATAGAAACATGAAGCAAGGCTTCGGGGTAAAGAAAGGAAAAGGCCCTCCCTGTCAGTTCTGACTTGGAGAGATTTTAATTTGGTGGAAGGGGATCTGGGGAGGGACTGGACATGTGAGCTACCTGAACAGTCTTAGGAATAGCTCTGTAGCAAGGGGGTGGATGACCACCTTTGCAATGAATTTCATCTCTCCATAGGCTTCTAGCAGGACCTAGGACATAACAGAAACATTAGGGGCGGGGGGGGGGAACTGGTTTGATGCTTTTGACTAAATTGACCAGCTACTACTAATTGATTACTAATCAGTCCTTTAACTGAAGCAACCAGTGAAATAACTATGCAGATTAGTTAAAACTGTTGACCCCGTTGATGCATATTGACATAGTTCAAGATCAAGCCATAGTCAATGTGTGCAAGGGAAAAAGACAGATGAACAAATTATCTAGCAATATTTTTTTTAGCTTTCCATTTCCAAAGTCGGTTTATCTAAGTGCTTTGCCTTAGTAAATGAAAACGTATTTGGATTTCAAAATGTTATATTTTGCACTAGGGACTTCAGTCTTTTTACATTTATTAAAACTGTTGAACTCCAGCATATGGTCTCTCTTGGTGAAAATACCATGTATACTTGAAAAATGTATATTCTACGGTTGTAGGTTAAGGTGGTTGAAAGTATGGTTTGGATCACCTATGTCTTTACTGATTTTTATCTAAGTGTTCTATAAATTTTTGGAAGATGGATGCTAAAATCTCCTACTGATTGCAGAATTGTCTGTTCCTCTTTTAATTCTGTAAATGTTTGCTTTATTTGGTTGTAGCTTATTATTAGGCACATGCCAGATTGATTGTTAATTCTTCTTGATAAGTTGATCCATTTATCATTTTGAAATGTCCTTCTTTAATGTTACTTTCTATCTTGAAAGCTTATTTTATCTGATATGAAAATATCCACTCTGGTCACCTTATTTTTTAGTATGTCTAGTGTATATATTTCCATTAATTTACTTTTAACTTATCTGTTAATTTATTTTTAAAGTACATCTCTTGTAGGCAGCATGTGGTTGAGTCTTGCTTTTAAATTTATTCTTACAATCTGACTTTTTTTGGACGTCTAGTTCATTAATATTTAATGTAATTATTGATAGTTTTGGATTTGCATCTGCCATTTTATTTGATTTTTTGCACACTTTGTTTATTGTTCCTTTATTTCTCCTTTCCTGTCTCCTTTAGACTAAAACATTTTTACAATTCTACTTTATTAAATTACATTTTTTTTTGCATTTTTAGTGGTTATTCTAAGGACTGCAATATACATCCTTCACTTTTCATTGTCAACAAGGAGCTAATATACCAATTCATGTAAAATATAGAAACTTTGTAAGTTTATAGGCCCATTTACCTCCCTCAACCTCAACCAGGTCTTTTATGCTATAGTTGTCATTAAATTCACATAGACCCTATAAGACAATGTTACAAGTTTCCTTTAAAGTCATATGTATTTTATAAAAAATTAGAGAAAATTAGTATTTTATATATATTCAGATATACGCCATTTCCAATGTTCTGCAGTCCTTCCTAAGAATCTGAGATCTTGTATTATTTTCTTTCAGCATGAGGAGCATTTATTATTTGTAGTGTGAATCTGCTGGTGATGAGTGCTCATTTTTAGAAAATCTGAAAATTCCTTAATTTTGCCTCATTCTTAAAGGATAATTTTACTGGATATAGAATTCTGGGCTAACAGTTTTACCTCTAGCACAAAGATGTTATTCCATTAAATTTTGGCTTGCAAATTTTCCAACAGGAAGTCTATAGTAGTTCTTATTTTTTTGTTCCTTTGTATGTAATGTGTAATTTTGCTCTGTCTACTTGCAAAATTTTCTTTCTCTCCCTCCCTTTTTAAAAGCAGTTTGATTATGGTATGTCTAGGCATGTTCGTCTTCATAATTATCTTACTTGATGCTTCTTAAGATTCTTAAATCTGTAAATTTATGTTTATCCTCACATTTGGGAAAACTTTGGTTATTGTTTCTTTATATTTTTGCTGCCCTCTTCTCCCCTCTTATTCTGAAACTCCAATAATGCATATATTAGATATTTTGACATTACTGTCAGCTCTAAGGTCCTGCCCATTTTTTGATCACCTTTTTTCACCGAATCTTCAGACTGATAATTTTTATTGATCTGTCTCCAACTTCCCTTACTCTTTCATATGTTATCTCTATTTTGCTGTTAAGCCCATCCTGTGAATTTTTAATTTCAGGTACCGCATTTTTACACTGTAGCATTTCTAGTTTTATGAAAGTTTCTCTGCTGATATTTTCTTTTATTTATTGTGAGCATATTTTTACTTTATATTAAAGAAGATAGTTATAATAAACAGCTGCTTTAAAATTCTTCTCTGCTAATTCCAGCATGTGAGTCAACCTGTTATTAGTCTCTGTTATCTTTCCTCAATATTCTTCAACTTTTAATAGTTATTTAAATGTGAAATAATTTTGACTTTACCCCCAGCATTGTGGCTTTTCTGTTGTGAAGACTGCAGATTTAGTTACATAACCCTGACAAATGTTGACTTTTTGTTTTACCAATTAATTTGTTTAGATTTAAACTGCAAATCCTGTTTCTTGGTCAACAGCTTACATTTCAGCTCTTTTCTCCTTAACTGATTTTGAGTCTTTCTGGCACTTCATTGTTCAGTGAGCCAGAGATATGGGTGTAGAGTATGTACACGGAATTTGGGGTTCTAGCTATCTGGTTCTTTCTCTTTCTCTTTTTCTTTCTGGTGCCTGTAGTTGTAACAAACCCTGGTGGTTTTTGTTTGTTTGTTTGTTTGTTTTGACAGAAAGACTATTTTTTTTGGTCTATTTGAGTTTTAATTATTTTATGAAATTCTGGCTCATTCTTAAAGTTGTAAATGGGAAATTCCATGCAAATTTCTTCTTTAAAGTCTTGACACTCATCCAGAATATGTCTGCATTTGGTTTTTGCTCTTACGAGCTTTCAGGTTTTTTTTTTTTTTTTTTTTTGTTTTGGATTTTGTCCTAAGTTTACAGTTGTTATCTGAGGGACGGTTAGTATGATAGTAGCATATTACTTAACGGGCCACATTGGAAGTAATACTCTGAGCATTACCTCTAATTTTAGACAGATATAACTCCAGGCCCTCAAGAAACATGTGCCTCTTCAAATAGAAATGAGGGACAAAGTCAGGAGTTATCAAGGTTTTGGTAGGATCACCTCAGGGAGCTAGAAGGTATTGCCTGGGAACATGTTGCTGACCTTTATGTCAGGTATCTCATAGAAATTAATGGCGAGGAAAGTGTCTCTGATTTCTATGTGTGGTGACAATTAGGATTAGGAGGAAGAAAATGCTTGAGCTTGGAAGTCAGAATAGTGCAGATCAACTCTGTTACACCTCACTTGGTCTGTGGCAAGTGTTATAAGTTATCTAAGGTTACCTAAAACTCCTCATTGGAGAACTTATTGTAATGATACCTAACATTCATGCAGTTGTGAGGATTCAATGAGATAAAATATTTAAAGGTCCCTGGCACCTACAAGATGCTCAAAATATTTTCCTCTCTGTATTTTGGGAAATGGCCTGGTTTGCCTTGCAGTGACCACGTGATCTTGGGGAGGATTAAAAGTAAGATCAGGATCACTGATGCATAAAAAGGATATCAGAATTTCATTGAGTTCTAGAGTGAATTTTAGTTTTGTTTTGTTTTTTAAATTAAAGAACCAGCATAGTGCTGTGGGTGAGCGTGGACTTTATGGTCAGAGAGACCTGGTTTGAATCCCAGGTTTTCCAGTTACACACAATATGATTTGGGCCAATTATTCTCTGAGCCTCAGTTTTCTATCTATGTAACAGGAATAATAAAACCTTCCTCACAAGGTTTTATGAAGTTTACATGAAATTATTTATAAAGCTCCTAAAGCATCCATCAGGGCCTGGTACATAGTAGGCACTAATAGATGTTGTTTGTTATCATTTTTATCGTGACTGTTTAATAAAAAACATGGGGCAAACATAAAACTACTAATGTTTAAAAGTGAGACGGAAAGGTTCACTAGGAAAAAGGTGGGGCCAAACAATGTTGTGGGTGGGGTAGAGCAAGTCTGTTTTCATAAAGAAAACAGTGGGAAGTGGGAAGAAAAAAGGGCATATTTTGATAGTGAGGCTAAACTATCCATGTGAGGGAAATTAACATGGGAGAACCATGTGGAGTTTTGCTAGTGGAGTGAGTCAGGCCTACTCTGGGCCTTTGCCTCAAGGGTTAAAGATGAGACTAAATATTTAATGCTCATTCATAATTAGGTCCTTGGGAGCATTTTACTGACACAGTTATTTTACTCTCTCTCCATTTACATTTCCAGCTCTATAAGGAAAGCATTGATTCTACAGCATAACGTGCTTGTGTGGAACAAGGGTTCCTTAACAAAATCACAGCCTTATGATCCGGCATTTGTAAGTTTAAAGGACAGGGTAGTTCCGTGTCCTAGAGGATCTGTTAGCTGCCCTCCACCAGGACTAGGGGCTGGAGGAGGCACAGCACATGTCAGGTTGTTGAGGAAGCAGACCTCTGCTGTTTTGCACGACATACAGGTGACAAGAGAAAGGAAGAGGGGTCAGAGGCGAAGAATCACATCGAAAGGATGAGCCAGCATCAATAACAGGAGGAGCGATTTGAAGGGCTAGATAGTCTGCATCCTCAATAGGAGGACACCAGAGATAGAGGTAGGTGGCAGGTGGTCTGAATGCAGCCTCCAGGGGCTTGTGGGATCAGACTTCAGATGTCCCCTTCCTCCTAAGCAAGGGGAATCTTTGGCACATATCAAGCCTGAAGGAAATAAGCTGGCCTCAATAGCCTTTGTACTTCCACATGACTTACTAATCTATTCGGCTTATTTAAAACATGTCTGTAGCTTGGGGGACTCTGGACCTGTGCCAAAAACTACCTGCATTTATTGTAAAGTCAGAGGTTCCCTCATAAAGGATGCCAGGTGAGATGGTTGGAGCTTTGGGTCAGAAACTGGGGACCCAATCATGGATGTCCTGTGAGTTCTTGAGGAAAATCCTCTTTTCATGCCATGCCTCAGCTTCTCTATTTTATATCCTCCTTGGCATCTACCACCTCACAAATGAGAATGGGCACAGAGATGGGAGAGCAGTCTGACCTCCCTATCTCCCTCACTTTCCACAGGCAGCTTAACTAAGTTGATAATTGAAAAATTACACACCTGCTATGGACCTCTGTCTCCTCTCATGGTTCCTGTCTTACCAAATGACACCAACATCCCCTTAGTAAAAGCATCTTGCTGAACTCTTACCTCTCTCTTGTACCCCCATCCCCAGTGTTAATCCATCACTCTTGTAAATTCTACCTCATACATATTTCTAAAATCTATCTACTTTGCCAAAACTCCACTGCCACTAACTTGATTCAGCTCAGAGTCATTCCTTGCCTAGATGATAATAGTTTCCTGATGTTTTTCTTACCTCCTTATGCCTGCCCCCATCACTGCTCCCCGCTAAACTGAGTGATATTTTTAAAATGTGAATCTCATCCTGTTGGGTCCTGCTTAAAATCTTTTAATGGTACCCTGCTGCCAGCAGGTGAAAACTCAAACTCCTCGCTGGGATGATAAGTTTTGGATCTGTCCCCTGCTAACCCCCTAAGCCTCCCCTCTCATGCCATCCCCCAACTCAAAGCCCACACTGGACCCCAGTCTTGATAAACCAGTCACAGCGCTCCATTTTGTTTGCCATTGGTCCCTCTGCCCGCAGCACTCTTCTCTGCCCTGTCTTTCCCACTCTAATTCTCTTAGCCTGTGTTTGCCCTTATCTTGCAGGCTTCGACTTAGGCATGACTTCCACAGGTAATTCTTCTATGACTCTTCAAAGTCTGGATCCAGCATCCCCCTCATGTGCATTTACATCCTGTGCCTCTTCAATCACATCGTCCTCCATTGTGAGTGCTTCTATTGCAAGTGCTTTGTCTTGTCTGAATTCTTCAACAAGCTATGAACATGGCGAAGGTTGGGCCATGTCTGCCTCATTTCCTTTTGCACGTCCTAGCACTATACTTGGCACCAACCGGGGCCTGATACATATCTGTTAAATGAGTGAATATAAAGTGTTACGCAAATGTAAGCCATGTGTTTTTTGGAGTGAAGGGAATTTTATTAAAATAGAGCCAAATAAAGTTGTTTCATTTCAGAAGGTCTTTGGCACTTCTCCAACACCCTGTACTTTTCCAGGGGTAGGATGAGGACGGCATTCGTCACTCACCCAGAAACACATTGTCTGGAAGGCCTGCTTTGTAGGATTAGCTGTGTTAGTTTGTGAGGATCCAACCTTGCAGACAGAAAATGACTTCCGAGGAAATGCAAGGCCTAACAGGTCCTTATTTGCTCATCTGGGTGGGTCTGAGAGGAAGAGGGTCTGGAAGAAATGGGCCCTTAATAGACCAGGGTGACCCTTTTATGTCTCTGGGCAACTGAACTCAGAAAGGGTCTGATTCTAATTGCTCTGACAACGCACCAGGAGTGTGTATTGAGCCTCAGAACAAGCCGGCAGCCTGGCTCCCTCTGTTCCTGGATGATGAGCTGGGCCCTCGGGCTCCTGACAGGCTGCCAGCATGAGCTGCATCCATAGTGTCTGAATGCTGCCCTGCTGCTGGGAGAACAGAAAACAGTGGTGTGTCAGCATGAGGAGAGGCCCACTGGGAAGACAGGAGTCGGGACAGAAAACTTTTTATTCTGTCACCTGATGTAAAATCAAGGGGGCAAGGTAAAATCACAGGAACTAGATTAAAGGAAATGTCTCTGGCTATATTGTGTACTATAGAGCTGGTCTAAGTGTGGCAACAAAATTATGGGTTTTTATAGCACCTTTCTTCCCCAGGGCACAGGGTGCTTTACTGTCTATTAACAGGCTTGCAATAGAATGGATTCTCAAAGGCCCTCAGTTCTGGTATCATTTATTTACTTTGTAGCATTAGAGTATTTATTATAGCACATAAAAAATGGATCGAGAAATAGTCTGTTCTTGGCATGCACAGATAGGGGCATATGTGTGTCTCTGTGTCTGTGTTAAATTTAACCATTAAATATTAGATGGAATAGGAGGATATGTAATGAATACATAATAAAGGAAGCAAAAGAAATAAGAAAAAATTTGTGTAAATCATTACAAATTTTTTATGTTATGGTAAGATAACGTGTACCTAACATTACAATTCAGTTATAACATTGATGAGAAATCAAGGCCAGTTTATACTTTGGAAACAGTGAACAATTAGGTGAGTGAGTTTCTCTCTTACTCTCAAGGCCATTTCTGTTTTCCAGAGGAAAATCTTTTCCTCTCCTTGGAAGTCATCACCAAATGAGTAAATATGAAACAAGAAAAACAGACTCAGAATGAGGACATCAAAATGATTAAATCTTTGTTTCTGGGTCTTGGAACTTAAACTAGGCCAACATTGATGAGTTTGCTTCTACTTAGACTTCCGTAGCAGTATGATTTACAAATAGTAGAAACAAAGATAGAATTAAGAAGCAATAAACATTCATGATGTTTTAAGGAAACTGTTTACTGACGGAAAAAACTCAATGAATTTAACAGTAAATGTAAATATATACTTAGGCACAGAGTGAAGGAAGATTGTTAAGAATAATTTCAAGCCATAGTATTGGAATTCATATGGTCATTAAATACTTAAAGGAATGCTCTCCAGACAAGAGATGAGAGTTTTATAGCCATTCAAGTTAAGGTGAATGACTTCTGCTTCTGGCAAAGCTGGATCTTCCCTTTCACAAAACAACTAAAAATTAAACCACTTGTATGAAACAATAATATATGAAACGGCCGGGCGCGGTGGCTCAAGCCTGTAATCCCAGCACTTTGGGAGGCCGAGACAGGCAGATCACAAGGTCAGGAAATCGAGACCATCCTGGCCAACACGGTGAAACCCCATCTCTACTAAAAAATACAAAATAGCCGGGCGTGGTGGCGGCGCCTGTAGTCCCAGCTACTCGGGAGGCTGAGGCAGGAGAATGACGTGAACCCAGGAGGCGGAGCTTGCAGTGAGCCGAGATCCGGCCACTGCACTCCAGCCTGGGCGACAGAGCTAGACTCCGTCTCTCTCTCTCTCGCCCTCTCTCTCTCTCTCTCTGTCTATATATATATATATATGAAACTTTAAACATCAGAAAAAGGATAGAAATACTCGAGAGATAGACAAAGAATAGTGTGAGCCCCGTGGTTGCCCCAACATGCTACGGAGAGAGCTTCCAGGCCATGGCACAGGGAGGGGAAACCCAGGAACATCTTGGTAGTCTCTCTGATTTGAGGAGACAAATCTTGGAGTCTGGGGAGGCCAGTGGGACTGGAGTTTGCAGGAAGAGTTCTCTGAGGAAAAAGTTGCACAGAAAGAGAACTCTGGAGATCTTCAGAAAGTCCCCCTTAAGTCTCCCTCTGAGTACTGTTGAGTGAAGGCTTGTAAGGAAATGACCTGGGGCTGGGGAAATAATTACTTGAAAGGATTTGAGGGAACACTTGCCAAAGCTCACACAAGACTGAGAATATTTTCTCATCACAGAAATATTTCTCATCAGAAAATTATTTCCCATCAGAGTGGGAAATCTCATAATTACTGAGACATCATCAATGAGAGTATTCACCAGGGTCCCACCTCTGTAGTGGGTTGAAATTAGCCCTAGACTGAGCACTGCTGTGGTACTGTCTAGCAAAGCTTAAAAGCATGATCAGAACTCTTCCCAAGTAAAAATCGTGGAGCAGAAAAAAACTAAAAACAAAATTACTAGAAATTAAAAAAATGTCCAGCACCCAGTAACACAAAATTCACAATGTCTGACATTCAATATTTTACCAGGCATGCAAAAAAAAAAAAAAAAAAAAATATGGTGCATAATTAATAGAAAAATCCATCAAAACTAAGCCAGAAATGGCATAGATGACAAAATTATTAGATAAGGACATTCCCTGTGTTCAAGAACCTGGAGAATCAACTGAATATATTAAAGAGCATATTATGTAAAATATAAAAAATAACTTCTTGAGATGAAAACTACAATTTCTGAGATGAAAAATATACTGGATAGAATTGAGGATAGATTAGACAATGAAGAAGAAAGGGTTACTGAATATAAAAAACAGTAGAGACTATTCAGAATGAATCACATAGAGAAAAAATTCTGGGAAACAATGGAAACAAAGCATACTTATGGTGGTAACTTTGGTAGTATACTTCAAGTGGCTCAAGATGCACATAATCTTGGGAGATGGACTCTCTAAAGAGGTTGGGTACAAAAAATATTTGAGGGCATAATGGCCAAATATTGTCCAAATTTGATGAAAACTCTAAATCCACAGTTCCAACGCTCAACAAATGACCAAGAAATACGAAGGAAATAAACCAAAGCACTTTATAATAAAATTGTTTAAAACCCCATGATAAAGAGAAAAACCTAAAAGCAGCTACAGAAAAAATATACATTGTATATAGAGAAACAAAGTTAAGGATGACAATAGATTTCTCATCAGAAACAATGTAAGAGAAGAGAGTAAGGCAATATTTAAAGTACTGATGGAAAACAATTGTCAACTTAGATTCTATACCAAACAAAAATGTTTCCAAAGCTAAAAGTAAAGATTTTTCAGATGTGGGAGCAAGATGGCCGAATAGGAACAGCTCCAGTCTCCAACTCCCAGCGCCAGCGACACAGAAGACCGGTGATTTCTGCATTTTCAACTGAGGTACTGGGTTCATCTCACTGGGGAGTGCCGGACGATCGGTGCTGGTCAGCTGCTGCAGCCCGACCAGCGAGAGCTGAAGCAGGGCGAGGCATCGCCTCACCTGGGAAGCGCAAGGGGGAAGGGAATCCCTTTTCCTAGCCAGGGGAACTGAGACACACAACACCTGGAAAATCGGGTAACTCCCACCCCAATATTGCGCTTTAAGCAAACAGGCACACCAGGAGATCATATCCCACACCTGGCCGGGAGGGTCCCACGCCCACGGAGCCTCCCTCATTGCTAGCACAGCAGTCTGTGATCTACCGGCAAGGCAGCAGCGAGGCTGGGGGAGGGGCGCCCGCCATTGCTGAGGCTTAAGTAGGTAAACAAAGCTGCTGGGAAGCTCGAACTGGGTGGAGCTCACAGCAGCTCAAGGAAACCTGCCTGTCTCTGTAGACTCCACCTCTGGGGACAGGGCACAGCTACACAACAACAACAACAACAACAAAGCAGCAGAAAACTCTGCAGACGCAAACGACTCTGTCTGACAGCTTTGAAGAGAGCAGTGGGTCTCCCAACACGGAGGCTGAGATCTGAGAACGGACAGACTGCCTGCTCAAGTGGGTCCCTGACCCCTGAGTAGCCTAACTGGGAGACATCCCCCACTAGGGGCAGTCTGACACCCCACACCTCACAGGGTGGAGTACACCCCTGAGAGGAAGCTTCCAAAGCAAGAATCAGACAGGTACACTTGCTGTTCAGAAATATTCTATCTTCTGCAGTCTCTGCTGCTGATACCCAGGCAAACAGGGTCTGGAGTGGACCTCAAGCAATCTCCAACAGACCTACAGCTGAGGGTCCTGACTGTTAGAAGGAAAACTATCAAACAGGAAGGACACCTACACCAAAACCCCATCAGTACATCACCATCATCAAAGACCAGAGGCAGATAAAACCACAAAGATGGGGAAAAAGCAGGGCAGAAAAGCTGGAAATTCAAAAAACAAGAGCGCATCTCCCCCGGCAAAGGAGCGCAGCTCATCGCCAGCAACGGATCAAAGCTGGACGGAGAATGACTTTGACGAGATGAGAGAAGAAGGCTTCAGTCCATCAAATTTCTCAGAGCTAAAGGAGGAATTACGTACCCAGCGCAAAGAAACTAAAAATCTTGAAAAAAAAGTGGAAGAATTGACGGCTAGACTAATTAATGCAGAGAAGGTCATAAACGAAATGAAAGAGATGAAAAGCATGACACGAGAAATACGTGACAAATGCACAAGCTTCAGTAACCGACTCGATCAACTGGAAGAAAGAGTATCAGCGATTGAGGATCAAATGAATGAAATGAAGCGAGAAGAGAAACCAAAAGAAAAAAGAAGAAAAAGAAATGAACAAAGCCTGCAAGAAGTATGGGATTATGTAAAAAGACCAAATCTCCGTCTGACTGGGGTGCCTGAAAGTGAGGGGGAAAATGGAACCAAGTTGGAAAACACTCTTCAGGATATCATCCAGGAGAACTTCCCCAACCTAGTAGGGCAGGCCAACATTCAAATCCAGGAAATACAGAGAACGCCACAAAGATACTCCTCGAGAAGAGCAACTCCAAGACACATAATTGCCAGATTCACCAAAGTTGAAATGAAGGAAAAAATCTTAAGGGCAGCCAGAGAGAAAGGTCGGGTTACCCACAAAGGGAAGCCCATCAGACTCACAGCAGATCTCTCGGCAGAAACTCTCCAAGCCAGAAGAGAGTGGGGGCCAATATTCAACATTCTTAAAGAAAAGAATTTTAAACCCAGAATTTCATATCCAGCCAAACTAAGTTTCATAAGTGAAGGAGAAATAAAATACTTTACAGATAAGCAAATGCTTAGAGATTTTGTCACCACTAGGCCTGCCTTACAAGAGACCCTGAAGGAAGCACTCAACATGGAAAGGAACAACCGGTACCAGCCATTGCAAAAACATGCCAAAATGTAAAGACCATCGAGGCTAGGAAGAAACTGCATCAACTAACGAGCAAAATAACCAGTTAATATCATAATGGCAGGATCAAGTTCACACATAACAATCTTAACCTTAAATGTAAATGGACTAAATGCTCCAATGAAAAGACACAGACTGGCAAACTGGATAAAGAGTCAAGACCCATCAGTCTGCTGTATTCAGGAGACCCATCTCACACGCAGAGACATACATAGGCTCAAAATAAAGGGATGGAGGAAGATTTACCAAGCAAATGGAGAACAAAAAAAAGCAGGGGTTGCAATCCTAGTCTCTGATAAAACAGACTTTAAACCATCAAAGATCAAAAGAGACAAAGAAGGCCATTACATAATGGTCAAGGGATCAATTCAACAGGAAGAGCTAACTATCCTAAATATATATGCACCCAATACAGGAGCACCCAGATTCATAAAGCAAGTCCTTAGAGACTTACAAAGAGACTTAGACTCCCATACAATAATAATGGGAGACTTCAACACTCCACTGTCAACATTAGACAGATCAACGAGACAGAAAGTTAACAAGGATATCCAGGAATTGAACTCATCTCTGCAGCAAGCAGACCTAATAGACATCTATAGAACTCTCCACCCCAAATCAACAGAATATACATTCTTCTCAGCACCACATCGTACTTACTCCAAAATTGACCACGTAATTGGAAGTAAAGCACTCCTCAGCAAATGTACAAGAACAGAAATTATAACAAACTGTCTCTCAGACCACAGTGCAATCAAACTAGAACTCAGGACTAAGAAACTCAATCAAAACCGCTCAACTACATGGAAACTGAACAACCTGCTCCTGAATGACTACTGGGTACATAACGAAATGAAGGCAGAAATAAAGATGTTCTTTGAAACCAATGAGAACAAAGATACAACATACCAGAATCGCTGGGACACATTTAAAGCAGTGTGTAGAGGGAAATTTATAGCACTAAATGCCCACAAGAGAAAGCAGGAAAGATCTAAAATTGACACTCTAACATTGCAATTAAAAGAACTAGAGAAGCAAGAGCAAACACATTCCAAAGCTAGCAGAAGGCAAGAAATAACTAAGATCAGAGCAGAACTGAAGGAGATAGAGACACAAAAAACCCTCCAAAAAATCAATGAATCCAGGAGTTGGTTTTTTGAAAAGATCAACAAAATTGACAGACCACTAGCAAGACTAATAAAGAAGAAAAGAGAGAAGAATCAAATCGACGCAATTAAAAATGATAAAGGGGATATCACCACCGACCCCACAGAAATACAAACTACCATCAGAGAATACTATAAACACCTCTACGCAAATAAACTGGAAAACCTAGAAGAAATGGATAATTTCCTGGACACTTACACTCTTCCAAGACTAAACCAGGAAGAAGTTGAATCCCTGAATAGACCAATAGTAGGCTCTGAAATTGAGGCAATAATTAATAGCCTACCAACCAAAAAAAGTCCAGGACCAGATGGATTCACAGCTGAATTCTACCAGAGGTATAAGGAGGAGTTGGTACCATTCCTTCTGAAACTATTCCAATCAATAGAGAAAGAGGGAATCCTCCCTAACTCATTTTATGAGGCCAACATCATCCTGATACCAAAGCCTGGCAGAGACACAACAAAAAAAGAGAATTTTAGACCAATATCCCTGATGAACATCGATGCAAAAATCCTCAATAAAATACTGGCAAACCGGATTCAACAACACATCAAAAAGCTTATCCACCATGATCAAGTGGGCTTCATCCCTGGGATGCAAGGCTGGTTCAACATTCGCAAATCAATAAACATAATCCAGCATATAAACAGAACCAAAGACAAGAACCACATGATTATCTCAATAGATGCAGAAAAGGCTTTTGACAAAATTCAACAGCCCTTCATGCTAAAAACGCTCAATAAATTCGGTATTGATGGAACGTACCTCAAAATAATAAGAGCTATTTATGACAAACCCACAGCCAATATCATACTGAATGGGCAAAAACTGGAGAAATTCCCTTTGAAAACTGGCACAAGACAGGGATGCCCTCTCTCACCACTCCTATTCAACATAGTGTTGGAAGTTCTGGCTAGGGCAATTAGGCAAGAGAAAGAAATCAGGGGTATTCAGTTAGGAAAAGAAGAAGTCAAATTGTCCCTGTTTGCAGATGACATGATTGTATATTTAGAAAACCCCATTGTCTCAGCCCAAAATCTCCTTAAGCTGATAAGCAACTTCAGCAAAGTCTCAGGATACAAAATTAATGTGCAAAAATCACAAGCATTCTTATACACCAATAACAGACAAACACAGAGCCAAATCATGAATGAACTTCCATTCACAATTGCTTCAAAGAGAATCAAATACCTAGGAATCCAACTTCCAAGGGATGTAAAGGACCTCTTCAAGGAGAACTACAAACCACTGCTCAGTGAAATAAAAGAGGACACAAACAAATGGAAGAACATACCATGCTCATGGATAGGAAGAATCAATATCGTGAAAATGGCCATACTGCCCAAGGTTATTTATAGATTCAATGCCATCCCCATCAAGCTACCAATGAGTTTCTTCACAGAATTGGAAAAAACTGCTTTAAAGTTCATATGGAACCAAAAAAGAGCCCGCATCTCCAAGACAATCCTAAGTCAAAAGAACAAAGCTGGAGGCATCACGCTACCTGACTTCAATCTATACTACAAGGCTACAGTAACCAAAACAGCATGGTACTGGTACCAAAACAGAGATATAGACCAATGGAACAGAACAGAGTCCTCAGAAATAATACCACACATCTACAGCCATCTGATCTTTGACAAACCTGAGAAAAACAAGAAATGGGGAAAGGATTCCCTATTTAATAAATGGTGCTGGGAAAATTGGCTAGCCATCAGTAGAAAGCTGAAACTGGATCCTTTCCTTACTCCTTATACGAAAATTAATTCAAGATGGATTAGAGACTTAAATGTTAGACCTAATACCATAAAAATCCTAGAGGAAAACCTAGGTAGTACCATTCAGGACATAGGCATGGGCAAAGATTTCATGTCTAAAACACCAAAAGCAACGGCAGCAAAAGCTAAAATTGACAAATGGGATCTCATTAAACTAAAGAGCTTCTGCACAGCAAAAGAAACTACCATCAGAGTGAACAGGCAACCTACAGAATGGGAGAAAATTTTTGCAATCTACTCATCTGACAAAGGGCTAATATCCAGAACCTACAAAGAACTCCAACAAATTTACAAGAAAAAAACAAACAACCCCATCAAAAAGTGGGCAAAGGATATGAACAGACATTTCTCAAAAGAGGACATTCATACAGCCAACAGACATATGAAAAAATGCTCGTCATCACTGGCCATCAGAGAAATGCAAATCAAAACCACAATGAGATACCATCTCACACCAGTTAGAATGGCGATCATTAAAAAGTCAGGAAACAACAGGTGCTGGAGAGGATGTGGAGAAATAGGAACACTTTTACACTGTTGGTGGGATTGTAAACTAGTTCAACCATTATGGAAAACAGTATGGCAATTCCTCAAGGATCTAGAACTAGATGTACCATATGACCCAGCCATCCCATTACTGGGTATATACCCAAAGGATTATAAATTATGCTGCTCTAAAGACACATGCACACGTATGTTTATTGCAGCACTATTCACAATAGCAAAGACTTGGAATCAACCCAAATGTCCATCAGTGACAGATTGGATTAAGAAAATGTGGCACATATACACCATGGAATACTATGCAGCCATAAAAAAGGATGAGTTTGCGTCCTTTGTAGGGACATGGATGCAGCTGGAAACCATCATTCTTAGCAAACTATCACAAGAACAGAAAACCAAACACCGCATGTTCTCACTCATAGGTGGGAACTGAACAAGGAGATCACTTGGACTCAGGAAGGGGAACATCACACACCGGGGCCTATCATGGGGAGGGGGGAGGGGGGAGGGATTGCATTGGGAGTTATACCGGATGTAAATGACGAGTTGATGGGTGCAGCAGACTAACATGGCACAAGTATACATATGTAACAAACCTGCATGTTATGCACATGTACCCTACAACTTAAAGTATAATAATAATAAATAAATTTAAAAAAAAAAAAAAAAAAAAAAAAAGATTTTTCAGATGTACAGAAACTGAAAAAATTTGTTACCAGCAGACTGGATATATATATGTCATATATATACATACATACACATATATATGTATGTGTTTATATATGACACATATATATGTATGTGTGTATATATGACATATATAGTATGTGTATATATATAAAACATATGTGTGTCATACTATACATAGATGACATATATGTGTCAAGTATTGGAATTCATATGGTCATTAAATATGTGTCATATATGTGTCATATATGTCATACATATGTATAGTAATGAAGAGTACATGGTAACAGTGTGGGTAAATATAAAAATCCTTAAATAATCATTTAAATCTTAAAAAATGAGCATTTAAGGCCAAAAAATAACAATGTGTGTTGGAGTTTATAATATACATGTAGAAGTAAAATGTATAACAACAATATCACAAAATCTAGGAGAGGAGAAATACACTTATATGGTTATTAGATTCTTGTACCATGTATGAAATGATATAATGTCACTTGAAGATAGACTGTGGTAAGTTAAAGATGTATATTATCAATCTTAGGACCACCACTAAATTAACACTGCAAAGACTTGTGGCTAAAAAGCCAACCATGTTATGGTAGGTAACATGGAATCATAAGGGATACTTAACTAATCCCAATGTAAAGTTGATGGATATAAACTTTATCATGATTGTGGTAATGGCTTCATGAGTATATACATATGACAAAGCTTACCAAACTGTAAACTTCATGTACATATTATTGTATGTCAGTTTTCCCTTATAAAGCCATTAAAAAGTTAAGGTGGGTCTAAGTACTTACTGTATCTAAGATAAAATATTTTTCAGCAATAAAATGTTCCATAGTTCACATTAATGTGCCAGAAATTCAACTCCATAATTTTGGAGAATAAATTAGAATTGTAGAAGCATGGCATTTAAAAGAGCTAGAAGATATCTTAGAAGCCATCTAGTCCCCCTTCCTCGTTTCAATTATATGGAAATGAAGGTCCAGATAAATAATGTGAGTTACCCCAATTTATTACCAATCATCCAAGATGAGAATAAACAATAATAAAAAAGTAAATGCTTAATTTATCTTTTTTTGTGAAACTTTTCATTGTGATGGGACATGGTTTTGCCTACAACACGTGGGTTAAAGATCATGTTTTGATTAAGACTGGGAAATCAAGCTATGAATGGTACAGTAACTGGAGCTACTAGGAGTAGCAACAGCTGAATTATATAGTTAATTCCAAGACAGCCTCCTTGTTGCTAGTGATCATGATCTTCTTGAATTCTTTAAGTAAGCAGTGACTTCAAAGACTTAGGGTATTAAACTTCAAAAAAGCGCATTTGGGGAATTAATCAATCTAATAAATATGGTGCAGAGGGAAGAAGTATTAAAATCTATAACTGGATGGAATTTTGAACATCTGAATAGACACTATAATTAAACCATAGTGGATTACAATTGCTCTGGAAAAGAAGATTGGAGATTGCTTGCTCTTTGCAAAGTGGATTTACAAAGGGTGGCTTAAAAACCTATGTGCAAAGAAAAATCTGACTTGGAAGGG
The DNA here is from genome assembly GCF_008728515.1 of Papio anubis. Classification (NCBI taxonomy): domain Eukaryota; kingdom Metazoa; phylum Chordata; class Mammalia; order Primates; family Cercopithecidae; genus Papio; species Papio anubis. The sequence continues at coordinate 184,269,755 of NC_044976.1, forward strand.
ACAGGAGGGAATCAAATGAGAATATGCAACTAAAGTTAGGGCAGCCAAAGAGCAGGGTGAATTAATGTAAGCAAATGAGAATGAGAAAGGTTTTGTTGAATAGACAAAAACTAAATAAAAAATGTAGGCAAGGGAAATGAGAGGCCAGCTGATGGATGAAGATGATTACAAGATTAAAGATGACTTTGAAGGTTGCTAAGGGATAGCTACATTCCCCCTTCTCCCCTCTCTGCCGTCTCTGCTTTAATAAGAGAAATGAAGAAAATAAACTCAGACAATTAAAAAGCAATAAAGACTCCACCAACAGAGCTTTTGATAAAAAGCAGGAAAGAAAACATGTTACAACTTTGGCTTTCCATTAAGAAATAGCTCTGCTAATCAAAACTAGAAGGCAGTACAGGATGGAGTTTTCTATAGGAAGATTTAGGTATTTCTATAGGATTTAGGGAAATAAACTACGTAAAATATTAGCCTTTGGAAAAGCTAGAAACACCTAGGTAATAAATGTCAAAAGTAATGTTAATGTTTAGTAGAATAGTAGAATTTATTTGGACAGAGAAGAAAATCTATAAAAGTATGAAAAGCAAACAATTACTATCATTGTTAAAGAGCCTGAGTGTTTAGGTATTCAAATTAAGTTATTTGGGTTATGCTTTAACTCTTTTGAGAAAGGTTTTTTTTTGGGTGGGGGGGACTATATGAGCAGGAAAAGTAAAATGATCTGTCATACTTCCTTTTATAATACAGCTGTGAAAATCAGTCTGGATTTTGCCATTTTCCAGGCTTGGGGATTTAAGGAATTTGGGCAACAAGCTCAAGCCCAAGTCTGTCCACACATGTTAGGGCAATGGGCATCGAGCTACTTTATGTGACATCCAGGATCTATGAATCTCTCCTGCCCAAATCTCCCTTCTCCATCTGCCTGGAAACTTAAAATTCCCCAAGTACAGCCTTTGATTGGATAAAAAACATCCACTCTGTTTAAATGTAGGGTTGTATTACCTGGGAGGGGTAAAATACATTGCCCTTAAATACTACTTAATAGAGGAATTGATTAGGATTGATTTCCTTAAAGAATAAGAGATACAAAAGCTTTAAGAAATAATAAAAGCTAACATATATTAAGTGCCAAGTAGCATGCTAATTGATTCAGATAAGATTCTCTCATTAATCCTCTGGATGTTCCTTTGAAGGAAGGTACTGATGTAATTCCATTTCGATGATGAGAAAACGAAGGCACAAAGAAGTTTAGACAGTTGCCCATGATCAATTTGCCAATGAAGAGTAGAGCTGATATTTAGAAGGATGCAGGGAACAGGGACTATAGAGAGGAGATGGGACCTATGCAAAACAGAGGGGCTCCAAAGACAAAACACATAAACCCCTCTGCCTTCATCTTTTAAAAGGAGTAGGCTCTGGTTTTCCCACTTTATGGTAAGATAACGTGTACCTAAAATTCTGTGATTCTACAACTCCATTAGGGAGCAAGTTCCTAGGAAAATGAATTAGAAGTTGGGTGTATTCTAGTGAGGGAGGAGGAGATGGAGAAAGTGAGTTTAGAGGCTGGGGCATGATCTCTGACTTTGGAAAGCATGGGAGGCCCAGAGCAGCTATAGGGCACCTTGTGGTGGCCTGGCTCCACTCACCCATTAGGGCCCTAAATATTTTATTGCTTTCTAAATGAAACCCCCTCCCATAAACATAGGAAAGACTGTGTTATCATCATACATATTTACCATCATACACACTAAAGTATTATCTCTAAGGCCCTGTGCATTTGTAAACCTGTTATCTTTTTGGGGTCCAGAGAGAAGGCAGCCTATGGATATCTGTGTAGGAGCAGAGAGTAGGCTTGTTGGGCAAGATGGGGGACCCAGGTTGGGGATGGGGCTGGTGGTAAGCCAGGTGTGAAGAAGGGGCTTGATGGGAGATGTCAGCAGAGTTGTCCTTCCTGCTTTTGGTAGCTTAGTAAGAATTTAACTCAGTTGAATTAGCTCAGTGGCAGGATAAATTGACACTAGCTGCTGATCTCTTCAATCCTAAAGCTCTCATTGTCATACAGTCTACTAGATGTTCCTCAGCCCCCTTTTTCTATAAATGTTTAGAACATCATGGAGCAGGTTCTTTCTATTGGTGTTCTTTCTGCAATATATCTAGCTGTGCTCAACCCGGAAACCCCTATCCAGAAGGCAAACAGATTAGAGCCTGTGTATGCCACTGCTCTGCCCATGAGCTTCTCAAAAGAGATCTTATTTTATTTCACATTTATGTCATGTAGCACAAATGTTGGTTGTTCTTATGTCTCCTTTGCGGGTCTGGGCAATGGTGAACCAGGTGAATAGTGCTGGAATGGGATCATCTAGAATTGAGGAACAGAGTGTTTGGTGGAGAGCAGGCACAGACACCATTTGAAGGTGTCTGTAGTTACTAGCTATCATAGCAGGAATCAGTCCTGAATTTGTAGAGGCAGTCTGGATGGTGCCCAGGAAGAAATAATCACTGAGTAACCATGAGGCAGAACACAAGCCAATTCTTGGAAATTAAAAGTCTAGAAACTCAGGTTAAAGCACATGGGTAATAGGAGTTGGAAAACAGAGATAAGCAGATGAGGATACATACACAGCAAGAGAGGTGAGAAGTAACTAGAAAGAAAATAACCCCCTAGTGTGTGATGTGCAGGCACTGACCTATCCAGGACGACTTCACCATGTCCAGGGCAGGATTAGACATGGGAAGGCAGGGATTCTTGGCCAGGGCTGAGTATATTTACAAAGTGGAGCAGAGGGTGGGGAAGCCCATGTCTAGAAAGGTAACCGAACTAGACAGAACCAGGGTCATTCAGGCTGACATTGCCAGAAAGGCCAGAAAAAGGTCATCTGGGCTGACCTGGCTGGGCATGGCCTACATAATCTAGGCCGGACTCTTAGATGTATTGCAGAGAGTCATAGGCACAGAGAATGGGATGTAGTATTATCTAGGGTCAGCTAACAGAGGATTGAAAGGTTAGCAAATTTTCAAGAGAGCAAAGAAGGTTCAAGCAAGATCAATCTGTAAAATACCTAGGGGAGCCTAATTAGACAGGGGTCCCTTGCTGAATGAGGCTGACTCTTATGGCATCTCCTGAAAACCCAGTTATCCCTGCTTCAGAGTTTAGTCTAAAGCATTAAAGGATCTCAGCTGGTTAGGGAAGCTCTGTGTTCTTGGGGAGAGGGAGGTACTGGCCGTTGTTTACCTTGACATATCAAAATCTGAATTCTGAGTCAGGGCATCGTCCTAGAGTGGGGTTTTGTTGGGATATTTATTAGTGGGGCCTTTTGGGGCCACATGCTGGGAGGGTGGTAGTCATTCTGCAGGGACTCATCTTCTCAGCTTGAGTCTTCTCCTTTAATACATAGTGCCTTTCTGTCTTTCTAGAGCAGAAGCAATAATCCAGTCACACAAGCCCCGAGGAAAGTAATAATGCTGATTTGTTTATTTATTGAGTCCTTTACTCGTTCATTCAATGAATGTTGATTAAGAATCTACCAGAGGATGGGGACAAGGGAAGGGATAGCATTAGGAGAAGTACCTAATGTAGATGATGGGTTGATGGGTGCAGAAAAGCACCATGGCACATGGCACATGTATATCTATGTAACAAACCTGCACATTCTGCACATGTATCCAAAACTTAAAGTATTAAAAAAAAACTTTGAATAGTGAAAAAAAAAAAAAAAAAAAAAGAATTTACTAGGTTGATGCTCTGGATACAATGGTGAACTAATTAAACACCATCCCTGTCCTCTGAGTACATTATAGGGAGGTGGGCAAGACCAAGAACTAAACAGCCGTTGTATTAAAGTGTAATTAGTGATATAACAGAACTATACATGGGTGCCTATGGGACTACAGGCAAAAGGTATCTAACCCTGACCTGGAGGGTCAGGGGAGGCTCTAGGAGGTGGTCAGTCTTGGTCTGCAGAACTCCTCCTGATGGCCTGTCTCCCTCATTCATTCTGGCACAGGATTCTCTACTGCTTTTGAAATGAAACCCCCTTTTGTAAACATAGGAAAGACTGTTATCATCATACACATTTACCTGAAACACACTAATGTATTGTCTCTAAGGCTCTGTGCATTTGTAACCTTTTATCTCTAATTGTGGAATGAAAGATTATTTCCTGTTCAAAGGAATTTCATGCTTCAGCAAATAGATATAATGGGCACTTTTTCTATATATATATATTTAAATTGTGAGCAGGTGAGTATGCTGCATGGAAAGTGAACACATAAAGTGTGATTGCAAGAGACTGAGAACTGTTTCTCTATATACTCTAACACACCATCAAAATCAAAAGGCCAGTCCTAGACTGGGAGAAATATTTGAAGCACATGTAATAGATAAAGGGATTCTCTTCTCAACGCATAGAGGCCATTTAAAAATCATTAAAGAAAAAGAAAAACAACCACGAAGAAATATTGGCAAAGGACTTAAAAAGACAACAGAGTCCTGTTTCTTTAGTCTTTTTACTTGCACAACTTGTACATGAAGAAAGTTCAAAATTGTTATGGAAAATTTACAAGAAAGTGAACTTGACATATTGTAGTGATAGACATATTATTGTGTTGCATGATAATTGGACTTAATTTGCATGAAGCCTGTAATATTACTTTTAGCTAGCCAAAGATTCAGTTCTTTTTCTAACTTTTAAAGTTTCTTGGTAATACTAATTACTGTCAAATATATCAATTTCCCCTCAACACATGCTCTTGCACACACAGGCACACTCTTGTACGCACACACTCACCTTTGCAGGGAAAGTGAAAAATGTCATTGCTCAGGTTCCCACACTTCTGCCATCTCTACCCCGTGCCCTTCACCTATGACTGCCGCTCCCTCTGTGATCGTCTAAGGCTGCCCTACATTTGGAGTGATGTTGTTGAGCAATAGAAAGTTTCCAGCACCTTTTCTCCTCTCACATTCCCAGGTGTCCCTTTGATAATGAACCCAAGACAGAAGTCTGTGCATTAAGGGAGGGAAAAACCTTTCTAGATAGAAAGTAGCAGTTATGTGGAGGGCATTGGTGAACAAGCACAAACTTATTAGTGTTGGAGGAGAGAGAAAGAGACAGAAGGACTGGACCGGGTAGTGCCAGGGTCTCAAGATGGTAGGAGAGAATCCCAGAAGACCCAGGGAAGGTAGAGGGGTCAGATACCTCTGACTCCAGACCTAGGTGCCACAGTGCAAGACGCCAGCAATTCCAGGACTTTTCCCCCTGCAACCATTGCAGAAAAGGATGTCTGAGGGAGCAGTCCAGGTACATTCATCTGAGGACACCCAGATGAGAAAGAGAACAGAACTCTCACAGTTCTTTCTGACTCATGTCTTCCATTCTGACCTTTGTCCCTCTCGGCTCACCAAGTCTTAGCCTGATGCTTAGGAGACCTGGGAGGCTCTCTGCCCTGCACATTGCTTAGTTGATGCATGAAATTTCTTTCATGGGAGATAAAATCCTTAATTCTACAATTAAAGATAAGAGGCTTAAAACTGTCTGGGGGAACTAATGCATTCTTATAAAGGTGTTTTTGTCAAGTTGTAAAAGACTTAGAATTATGGCATCCTCTTCTGTTTTGATGGAGAAGCAATGAGAAGGCAGAAGAACGCAGAGCCCGAGACCAGAAAGAGGCCATCAGGGTGATTGTTACCCTGGAATCACAATGACTTTTCGTGGGTCTGGAACAAGTGCAAATGCCTGAGGCCCAGGGGCCTTCTGGCTCATATTGTGAGAGTGCTGCTGAGCCCAGCCAGAGCAGTAGGTGAGGAGAAGTGTGGGTGGAAGGTAGTGCTAGGCGATGCTTACTAACAAGCCCTGGGCCTCCCACCGTCCTGAGAATCCATGTACACCTCTCAGGGCAACTAGACACTCTTACAGTCACAAGGTTGTAAGTTAGTGGGTATCTCGTTCTACCATTGTTTCTTCTTCTCAGCACAGTTGTTGGTTTCTGAATTTTCTTCTCTCTCTCTCTCTTTTTTTTCCTGAGACAGTCTCGCTCTGTCACCCAGGCTGGAGTACAGTGGTGCAGCCTCAACTCACTGTAACCTCTGCCTCCTGGGTTCAAGTGATTCTCCTGCCTCAGCATCCCAAGTAGCTGACAGTACATGTGCCTACCACCATGCTTGGATAATTTTTATATTTTTAGTCGAGCTGGCGTTTTGCTGTGTTGGCCAGGCTGGTCTCAAACCCCTTACCTCAGGTGATCTGCCTGCTTTGGTCTCCCAAAATGCTGGGATTATAGGCACGAGCCTAGCCTGCATTTTCTTGTGAAGACAGCTAGGCAGGAGTGAACATAGAGCTCTTGGGGGTGTGGAGCCAACTGCTAGATGTAATGGCCAAGATCAGTTTTTCTGTAATGAAAGTTGTCCTTCATATAGCTAGCCCCCTCTTTGTTCATGGCCCACCCTTGATGTTTTATAGTCCTGTAATTACACAGGGGCTGAAACATTGTTTGGGTATGTGCGAGAACAGGTTATTTTGTCTGTGTAATAGTTGGTACCAATGTTATTAAACAGAAGTGACCAGACTTAAGAAACAAAAATTGGAGGGTTGAAAAGGTTAATGAGAGAGTCGTAAAGAAGCTGGTGGACTGCAAACATTGCTTCCCACTGAGATTATTTAGAAATTTGGAACCTATATGAGTCCCTGGAGGGAAAAGGGGATATTACATGCACAGATATTTTATTTATTGTTTTCTCTACAAACAGTAAGTAATAAACAGATGAAACTAAAAGGTTATAGAATTGCATTACCTTTTGGCTTTGGCCAAGTAAAACTTTAATTTTCTAAGTAGAGATAACAGACAGCTCCTGTTACTCTGAGGCAGGGGAAGGGCTGCTGTGAAATCTTTACATAAAGGGATTGGTTCTGGGCTTTAGTGGCTCCTGGGGAATAATGCACACAGGGCTGAATGATCTAGGGGAGAATGCTATGGATTAAGGGTAAGCTCCCTCCCAGAAGCAGGCCAGTCAGAGTTACAGAGATACCTGCACATGAACTGAACATTTTGAATTCCAGTAGTAGAGCATGGCTTAGTCCCCTTTCCAGCTCTTCATGCCCAGCCCCTTAGCTCAAATTGAAAGTTCAAAAGGCGGATCGATCAATGCTTGATTTTCTCCTAGCATTTATGTCCTGCAGAGTCTGGGGTCAGCTCGTTGTGGCTATGGGGGAGAGGACACTAATGATTATTATATGTGTAAATCAGGTTGCACTGAGCCATGTTGCAGTAATGAACAATCCTAAAAACCCAGTGGTTTGATAACAAAAGTTTATTTCTTGCTCCTGCAAAATTCACTGTGGTTCCAGCAGTTCTCCAGGTAGCTGCCCTCCATGCAGTCAGTCATTGATCCAGCTGCTTCGGTCTTTTGGCCCTATTATCTCAACACATGGCCTCTAAACTCTTCACCAAAGGGAAGGAGATAAGCTGGTGATTCTCACTGAGACTATTTGGACTCTACTTGGAAGGGATATATTATTCACATATCATCCACCAGAAATAGTCACACGATTCTGCTGACTTCAAGGTGGTTAAATATTATAACCTCCTGTGTTCTCAGAAAGGAAAAGATTACTGCATATTGGTAAGGACTGGTGCTGTCTCTCATAGTGCTCCTCCTATGTGTTGATAATTTTGAAAACAAATGATATTGACTATTGATATTATTAATCCTATTTCTCACTCTAGAATACCAGGATTCAATGAGGTTGAGGAACTTGACAGTGAGCCACTGGGTCAATATTCAAAATTGATCTGTTTAACTCCCATACATATGGCGTTTGTTCATTTAATTTTTATCTCGGTGGCAAAGGATTGGGTTAATCATATACATTATCACCATTCCATTGACGCAAATCAAGCCCCTGCTTTTTTGTTTTTATTTACTTATTTATTCCCTTCTATTTACATTATTCAGGCTCAGCCAACCTCCCTGTATCCCCTTAGGCAACTCCTCAAATATGTTTTATATACATAGTTTCTCTGTGCTCTTGTAAAATGCATGTTCATATTTGAATGGCCTATGCTCTCTCAACCATGACATACCATTTCTCAAACTGCATTAATAATCTCTGGAAAATCCTTATAAAGATAGTGAAGGGGAGAGGGAAACATTGATCGGGTATGTGTGATCACTCTATACAGCTCAGGTAGAAGTCCCTGACTTCCAGTGTTCCCTGCAGTAGACTAGTGTGTGTGTGTGTGTGTGTGTGTGTGTGTCCCTTTTAGTAAGGTACCAATTGCCTCCACCACATGTTTTTGCCCCTGCTAGTCATTATTTCTCCTTAGATAGGGCAGTTAATTAGTCTCAGGACCTCAGTTTTGCCATCTATGAAATGAAGCCAAGGACAGCTACCTTGTACTGCGAAGGGATGTCTTGATGTTTAATTACTTTAGAAGCCAAACTGAAAAGAGACCCAGGATTTCCTTGGAGGCTAGGGCTTTGCAGATATAAACTCTTATCATCCTTATTTTCTTGGTGACAGGTTTATAGCCTGTGGGAGTCACTTGGTACCTGTCACTTACCTTCCTCTTGATCCCTTGCCACAGAGCTATATTTGTCATTGCATCTCACGATCAAAAGAATGTATAAAATCATGCTCATGGGAGATGGTGCTGGAAACACATTGTTATCTCCAGGACACCACAGGTACTGGACTGCCTTTGGAAGAAGCAGGAGGCATTTTAGGAGAGGCTGAAGTCTAGTCTACTTAGTGGCCACCCAGTCTACATTGTTTAATTAGCATCTACTGTATGCAGTGGGTATATAGCGTATAAAACGTATTAAGAACTGTGAATATGTTTCTTGACATAGAGGGCCTCGTTTGATTTATCTTCGCTAGCTGCTGGCTTCTCTGTCAGATTTCCTAAAACAGCACCCTCCAATAATCTCAGTTGGCTCATTTTTTTCCCCCTTAAATCTTTTATTACCTGCTATCTCATGTATTTGCCTATTTGCTATCTATGTCTCCCTTGCAGACCCTATGACAACAAACAACTAGACAACAACAACTAGACAACAAACAACTAGAATGTAAGCTTCACGAGAGCAGGGACTTTGTTTTATTTACTCTTAATTTCTCAGTGCTTAGCTCAGTGCTGGAAACACAGTAGGACACGTTCATTGACTGAATGGCTGGCAGGTACCCTTGAACACTGCCTCGTATGTGTATCTATACTATGAATGTGTGTCTTTGAGTTGTAACGGTGAAAAGAGGATATCTTAAAAAATAACACCCACATCTTGCTTTTAAGAAATAGCATAGTTAGGGAGACAAGGCTAAAGTGCACGAGATGAAACTCCATAGTTCTCCCAAGTGATTCTAATTGTATTCATTGTACTGTGCCTTCTAAAATCCCCTTGTGCACTATGTGAGCAGGCTATTTTTCTTTATTCTCTTTCTTAAATTGAGACACTGCTCTAGCAGTTAATAGCCATGGTATTTCACCTCTGAGTTGTCTGGTGCCTAGTAGTGTGGTGAAGTGATCCCCGCGTTAAGCTTATCAATATCCATTTGGTGCATTTGTCTTTTAGACTGGCTCTTTCTCAGCCTGCCCCAACTACTCTTTAATCCTGTAAGTCATTTTAATCTCAGATGCTCTGCAGATGAAAGTTATACCGCATATGCCATATAAATTAATATTATGATGCTAAGACCATTCCATTTGTCTAGGGATTTGCAATGATTTACTTTTTATGGGTAAAGTTTTATTCAACTCTTAACAGTGAAACATAAAACTGTTACAATTGTAATGAAATCTATAAAAACACAGGGTAGTCTTGGGTAAAATGTCTCCTTGGGAGATGATGATACCTCTGGGAACAAATTGAAGAATGCTTTCATTTGTTATTCTCAAAGGTACTCCTGGCAAATTCTGGGTGATCCCAGATCGGGGCCCTGAAACAGCCTTGTATATAACTGTGGTTCCTGAACTCCAATCTGAGTTTATCAAAATTTGAAACTCTCAGTGTTCACAGAGGGCCTAAAAAGGACATTAAAGAAAGATTAACTTGTTTCTAACCCCTTTGCCAAATATGGAACAGGTTGGGTGCCTCAGGAAGGGTTGCAGTAGGAAACAGATGGCAAAATCAGATTAGGATAACTTGAGAAGATTTTTATTCAAGGTACTATTTTCAAAGTTATGGGTGTAGGAGAACCATATGTGACGGCAGGACTCTGGAGCTGGTGAAGGTGGGGCTCCAGTACCACCCACAGGTCTAAAGTGGGTGGGGAGACCAAGTGGTTCCTGAAACCCTGGGACAAATAGGTCTTCTGGAGAGTTTCACTAGTTAAGATCTTTGGAAACACAGCCAGCCCACAGCTACCTTTCAGGAAGGGAACTGGAGAAATTCCTCCTTTCCTCTGCTCTTTTGCCAGTGTTGCTGATTGGCTAAACTCAGCTGCAAGCCAGAGGACAGATGGACCCATAGATGTTTTCTACTTAGGTCAGACTTGTGGGTCACAGAGAAGTTTGGGGCATAGTGAAGAGTGGATTTAGACGGGCTCAGCAGGGATAGGAAGGTTTCTTTTAAGAAGAGGAGACAGCTGGAGGAAAAGGTCAATGCCAGAATCTCAGCCTTTGCAGAGGTAAAGCTAACACTTCTTCAAGCTCTTCTAAAACCCTGGCAATGCATGAGTCCACTGGAAGCTCTTAATAGGCAAAACCCAGTTATATAATTTTTGCTGTCTGCCTGGCTTTCTGAATGAGTTATGGCAAGACAGAAGAGAAGGAGAAAGGAAGAGCCCTGGAAAAGTTGGACTCCAAACCTAAAAGTCAGGCTCTTTTGATATTGCAATAGTCATTGGTGTCACAAATTTAACTGTAAATTAAAGCTTTTACTTTTTTACCTCCTTTAGACTTTAGGATTTCCAACCTTTATTTTGTTCTTTAGAGTTAAAGTAAGAAATATTTTGGGTCCATGGAAGGTGTTTATAATGTTGTCCCTGGCATGAATTATCATTTACTATGTCAATCTTCATCGGTCTCTCGTCAAAAGCTGTGATTACCTTCCCAGGATCTCAGAAAGCGTTTAGAGGAGTGAGAATAAGCAGGGTAGGGCTGGTGCTTCTCAGGGTCTCTAGCCTTGACGCAGAAAGTGGTCCAGAGGCCAAACAAGTATGTGAACCATTCATCAAAGCCAGAGTTTTCAAACTTTGATTATTTGTAATACATAGATGGTTTTGCCTTGTATGTTTAACTGTCCTGCTTCATCTCCTCATTGTTTATCTCGCCTAAGAATGCCATATGACACATGCACATATGCAATTCCCTTTGTTTTTTTCTAAGATGGAGTTTCACTCTTGTTGTCCAGGTTGGAGTGCAGTGGCACAATCTCAACTCACTGCAAGCTCCACCTCCTGGGTTCGATAGATTCTCCTGCCTCAGCCTCCAGAGTAGCTGGGATTACAGGCATGTGCCACCATGTCCAGCTAATTTTTTGTATTTTCAGTAGAGATGGGTTTCATTATGTTTGCCAGGCTGGTCTCAAACTCCTGACCTCAGGTGATCAGCCTCCCAAAGTGATGGGATTACAGGTGTGAACTACCATGCCCGGCTGCAAATATGCAATTCTTCTTTCTTTCTTTTTTTTTTCTTTCTTGTAGAATGATTTATTTTCCTTTGAGTAAGATTGCAGTGTCAAATGCTAGTTCTAAGTTCTTCTTTTTTTTTTTTTTAATTATACTTTATGTTCTAGGGTACATGTGCACAACGTGCAGTTTTGTTACTTATGTATACATGTGCCATGTTGGTGTGCTGCACCCATTAACTCATCATAAAAAAGGATGAATTCATGTCCTTTGTAGGGACATGGATGCAGCTGGAAACCATCATTCTCAGCAAACTATCGCAAGAACGGAAAATCAAACACCACATGTTCTCACTCATAGGTGGGAATTGAACAATGAGATCACTTGGACACAGGAAGGGGAACATCACACATGGGGCCTGTTGTGGGGTGGGGGATGGGGAGGGATAGCATTAGAAGATAAACCTAATGTAAATGACAAATTAATGGGTGCAGCAATTCTTCTTTATTTTTGAAATCTGTTGATGAATGTTGAGTTACTTATACCCCTCAGTTAATGATATGTTCTTCCCATTGGTCCGTGTAAGATTGGCTACTCATTCAGTCATTCTCTTTTGTTCCATATCCTTCCTTGTTCCTATATGCAACCATTCTAATGTCAAATGTGCATCCTCTTGTTTGGATGTATTATCTTAAAAAGTAAATTATTATTTTGTGTATACATATATTCAACTTACATAAATTGCATTCTATTATATAATTATCAGCACTGTGTTTTCAGATATATCCATGTTATTATGTGTACACATAGACTATTGCTTTTAACTAATTCCTTTCATTTAGGAAAATATCACATTAATGATATTAACTCCTTAATGAATATCACATTGATAGTTTTTCGCCATAGTTTGCCTATTCGCTCTCTTATTTATGGCCCCCTGGATGATCTCCAACTGCTTACTATCTGAAGTCATACTTCAGGTGAATATTTCTGCCCAGTGCTCAAGGGTTTTTATAATTCCATATCATCACTAATACCTTGCTTTAACCAGCTTTCTAATTCTTGCCACTTTAATTGATGTAAAGTGATGTCTCATTGTTGCTTTAATTTACAATCCTGTGATTACTAATAATTTTGAACATTTCTTCGTATATTTCATAGCCATTTAGGTTTCCTTTTCTGTGAATTGCATGTTCCTATTCTTTGCTCATTAGCAAACTGATATTTCTGTTTTTTTTTTTTTTTAAATGTTGACTTTCAGGAATTTCTTGTATATGCCAGATGATTTTTAAGAAGCCTGTCTTCACAGCTAGGCACATAGATAATTCTCCTACAGTTTTTTCTGCTTAACTTTATAAAAATACCTTTTATGTTTAGCTCTTTAATCCATCTACTTTTCAGCTTTGTATGAGGCATTAAATAGATACCCAGTTTTACTTTTCTTCATGTAATGAGCTAGTTTCCCCAGCCCTACTCCCTAAATAACAATTGTTTCCACTTTGATATGGGGTGCCATCATTATCTTACATTAAGTCCTCATACATACACGGCTCCCTTTCTGAACTATGGCTGTTCTCAATGGGACAATGCTGTTCCATGGTCCATATTTTGTTTTTGTGCCAATATCACCTTGCTTTCATTGCTATGGATTTACTACTATTTTTAAGTAGATCTTTACTCTTCCATATAAAACTTTCAAATGAGTTTATTGAATTCCTCTAAATTCTAACTGATATTTTAAATGAGATTGTATTGAAGTTATAAATTAATTTGGGGGAGAAATGACATCTTTATGATACTAAAATCCTATTGACTTTTACAAATTGATCTTGTATCTTCCAAACTTGCTGAATTTTCTTTTTCATCTGGCTGCAAATAATGATAGTTTTATCTCTTTCTTGGAAAACATTATTTCTCTTATGTCTTCCTTTCTTTCCTTACAGTTTTGGCCATGACCTTCCAGTACCATGTTAAATAGGAGTAGTGCTAATGATGATTTCCTTTTCTTGCTCCTGATTTTTTAGGGAAAGCACCTGAAATTCTTCATTAAATACAGTGTTGCTATAGGTTTTTGTTATATTACCTTTAAAAAGTTAGAAAAATTGACTACTATATTCCTGCTTTCCTAAATGTGTTTTTAAAAGTCACCATAAATTAGGGGTGATTTGTCAAATACTGCTTTTGCATCAATTGAAAGAATCGTATCTTTGATTACTGTCATAAATTTCATTCATAAATTTCTCCAATTTTTGAATCCATTTTAAAAATACCAAAATAACCTACACATAATCATTTACTTCACTTTTTCTTATGCAAAATTAAATAAAAAGTACAGAGAATAACATGATTATCTCCTATGTGTCTAACACTTAACTTTAACAATTATTAACTTCTGGCCCATCTTGTTTCACCTATTGCTCCTCCTTCACATCCCCCCAGACTGAATCATTTGAAAGAAATTCCAGACATTTTATCATTTCATCAAGAAAAACTTCATTATGTATCTCTCAAAGATAAGATCTTTAAAATCACTTAATCACTGCATCATTATGATGCATTTATATTTAATCACTTAGCTGAAACTTTATATAGAATTTTTCATCTCATTTAACATGATGTGGGCCTGTAATTTTAATTTCTTATATTGTTTTTACTTGGCTTTAAAGAAAATATTTATTATTGTTGCCTCATGAAATTAACCTGGTGGTTCTTGCTTTTCTAGTCTCTTGAAAATTTTATATAGTTTAGGAAATAGCTAATCCTTGGAATTTGGCAGAATTCATCTCTAAAACAATCTGAATATGAGAGTTATAGATTTTTTTGAATGGGAGATCTTTAACTCAGATTTTTCTTTTCTTTTTTTTTTTTTCTTTTTTTTTTAATTATTATTATACTTTAAGTTCTAGGGTACATGTGCATAACGTGCAGGTTTGTTACATATGTATACTTGTGCCATGTTGGTGTGCTGCACCCATCAACTCATCAGCACCCATCAACTCGTCATTTACATCATGTATAACTCCCAATGCAATCCCTCCCCCCTCCCCGCTCCCCATGATAGGCCCCGGTGTGTGATGTTCCCCTTCCCGAGTCCAAGTGATCTCATTGTTCAGTTCCCACCTATGAGTGAGAACATGCGGTGTTTGGTTTTCTGTTCTTGCGAGAGTTTGCTGAGAATGATGGTTTCCAGCTGCATCCATGTCCCTACAAAGGACACAAACTCATCCTTTTTTATGGCTGCATAGTATTCCATGGTGTATATGTGCCACATTTTCTTAATCCAGTCTGTCACTGATGGACATTTGGGTTGATTCCAAGTCTTTGCTATTGTGAATAGTGCCGCAATAAAGATTTTTCTTTTTAAAAGTGTCTACTGGCCATGTTCTCAGTTTCTTCACATTTTGGCACTTTACATTTTCTATTCTTAGGTCTTCTAGGCCTCAAAGTTATTAATATGCAGTCATTCACAGTATTCTCTTTTGAATCTTTGTTGATTTCATAATTTGTTTCCCCTCCCCCTATATTTTATGTATTTGTATGTTTTCTATGATCAGTTTTGCCAGAGGTCTCTTTCTCTTGCTAATCTGTTCAAGGAACCAACTTGAACAATGAACAATAAACTTTCCCAAGAGATGTAACTCCTTTTATTTTGCCAATCTCTTGCGGCACCTCTGCTTTTATTCTTATTTGAATATATCCTTCAAGAGTGTTTTTAGTGTGGATTTTTGCATGTCAAACCTCTTGACAGCTTGTTTAGTTAAACATGTTTTTATTATATCCTCATATTTGAATGATAATCAACTTCTATGTTTGAAATAATTTTTCCTTCAATATTTTAAAATTATACTTCATTATCTTTTAAAATTTTTTCCATTATCATCTTGCTTTTAGTGTTCTTGAATATTCTAGTGATAGCCTGACTCTTATTACTTCACAGGGGACTCTTTTCCCCTCAAAATGGACTGTATTCCTGCTTTAAGTACTTTTTCTTTTCTTTCATATTTTAAAATTTTATTATAATGTTGATCAGTGTGGAGTTTTCCTTATCTCCCCTACTTGGTCTCTAAGAGACTTTTCATTCTGAAATAGTCTATCATTCTTTAATTCTAGAGTATTTATCTTCATTATTTCTTTAAATATTTTTTCCTTTTCTCTTCTCCATCCTATTCTTTCAGAGATCCTTTTAACTGGATGCCAGTGCTTCTACTTTTATCCTCCAAATCTCTTAGCTTGTAAATTTTTCTCAAATTATATTTTCTGTCTCTGTATTCTTTTCAGCCACTTTTAGGAAGAGTTTCTTATTCTGATCTTCCAATTCACTAAATCCTTCTTTAGCTCTATTCCATCGTGTTATTTATCCCATGTATTGTGTTCTTTATTTCAACTCCACATTTTTGGCATCTAATTTTCACTTACTTCTTTCTAAGATTTCTTATTCTTGTTTTATTTTACTAGTATCTTCCCATGTCTCCTTAAGCATAGTTACCATACTGATGTCATATTCCTTTTTCATTTTATTTGTCCAAATGGTTCTGCTTCAGATGGTGTATGATATTCTGTTTTTGTCTTCCTTTACTAGACTTTAGTTTTATTTGGGTTTGTAAGCTCGTGTTCTTTTGTGGGTATCAGCTACTCTGTCTGGTAATGTTTGCTAGGAAAGGCCAAATTTCAGATTCTAGTCTCTATTTCTTTAGATATTTAAAACAATGAGAAGCATTGAGCACCAGAGCATAG